>NC_135505.1:127978156-128578156 GCF_052857255.1 Amblyomma americanum
TACTAAACTGAACAGGACTGAACTGGACTAAACGGGACTAAATTGAACAGGACTAAACTGAGCTGGACTAAACAGAACTATACTAAACTGGACTAGACTGGACAGGACTAAACGGGACTAAACTGAACAGAACTAAACTTGACCAATCTGAACTGGACTAAACTGAACTGCACTAAACTGGGCAGGACTAAGCGGGACTAAACTGAACAGGACTAAATTGAACAGGACTAGACTGGACTAAGTTGAACAGGACTAGACTGTGGAGGACTAAACGGGACTAAACTGAACTAGACTAAATTAACTGGACTAAACGGGACTAAACTGAACTGGACTAGACTGAACTGGACTGACAGACTGATTGATTATGGGAATCATTTGATGTTCTGGGCGCCGCTGTTCGCATTACAACGTTCAGTAGCAAGAGATACCTACGCTCATAGCATTTCATCTCACATTCACGTAGCCCGAATGAACTACCGATCGACCCGCACGCAGAGCAGACAACAGCCAAGCTTGCCTCATCACTCCTCCTCTCTCTCTGTCGGCAATAGCAGTCAGCTTGCCATCTAAGCACGTGGAAGCTGAAATGGCTGGAACACTGCCACCAGAATTCCTGGAGGGTGCGAAAAAGAGATAAAAAAAAGAAAAGGGAAGGAAAGAAAAGGCGCGCCGAGAGAAAAAGAGTCCACAGAGGGGCGCAGAGATTGGATCTACATCCAAGCGTTGTGCGGCGACGTGCGCTCGCTCGCGGCTTCACGGACTTCCAAGAAGCGCGCGGGCGGAAACCGATTGAGAAACTGCGCGAGGCGCACTGAAAGCGGCGACTCCACGCACAGTAAGAAGCAGCAGCAGCACAAGCAGGGGCAACGGCAAGCGAAGTCGGCAGGTGCAAACGGGGGTCCGGATAAAAAAAAAAACATGACGCTCTTCTTCACCACGCTTTTACGGCGCTTTGAACTGCGCGGACGGGTCAGACGAGCAGGGACGACCGAGTTAGCACATGCTGGAGGGTTGTTGCGCTGCCGGTCGCGAATGTTAACAGAACGCGCGAGTCATTCGAACCGAATATGGGTGGAATTGACGCGAAATGAATAAAAACAAGACCAAGGAGAAATTGGCACAAAATAAAAGTGTAATAGAAGTGTGAGAGAGAGAGAGCGAGAAATAAGTTTAATTCACACCCTTCAAATATGACGGGGGAGAAGGGTTTAGCCTAAACCCCCCTTCATTCCCCTAACCGTGGGCCGGAATCCCTTGGGACTCGGTGGCGGTCAGGGCGAGACCGATGACTTCGCGTTGTTCTTCTGCTTTGGTTGCGCAATAAGGTCTCCCAGGATTGTACATTTCTATTCGGGTCGTTATAGGAAGGGCAGGACCAGACCATGTGGACTAGATCTGCAATGCTATTGCAGTGCGTACATCTAGGATTTAAAGACTTCCGGATGCCATTTACCGTACCGTTGAGGGTTTGAAAACACCGCGGTTTGCAATTCCCTCCACATGATTTGTTCGTTTCTGCTCAGCTGTTTATCCGCTGCTGGATAGGTCTTACGACCGAGTTTATAATGAGAAATTACTTCCTGGAATGTTGTGAGTTCGTCACCCGAAGTGAGGTGTTCCTCGCGTGGAGGCGGCGCGTCAGCGGCGATCGACCGGAAAGTGAGCCTTCGGGCGATCGCGTGCGCCTTCCCGCTCCCGCACAGGCCCTGGTGAGCCAGGGACCAGATCAGTGAGATTAGCTCTGATGGTACTTGCCCTTCTCTCAGAAGTGTAATATAATGCAGCCACATTGAAAGACAAAAGTGACCAAGAGAAACAGAGTCATAATGATTGGTAATCATTTCCTTTCTTTTTATCCCAACTGTGTCACATATTGTACGCGTTGTTGTCTTTTGTAAACGTCGTCGCCTTGTGCCCGGTGTGTAGTGCTTCTGCCGTCCCACGCTCCTACAACCAATGGATTGCTTAGGCAATAACGCGTTATAAATGTTATTCCGGAAGTGACCTTTCAGATTCGTGACGTGCCGCTTTATGACAACAACGTCCGGCGGGGGCGTTGCAATCAACGTCGAGGATCACCGTGCGACCGTCGGCCGACAGGCGCTCTTACAACACTTCTTCAAATTTAAAACGCCCACACAGGCTCCCCTGGCTGTATAGTATAATGCAACGTTGAATGTTACGCAAGTTTCATCTTAACAGCGCACGGTCACTTAAATAATAATAATAATTGGTTTTTGGGGAAAGGAAATGACACAGTATCTGTCTCATATATCGTTGGACACCTGAACCGCGCCGTAAGGGAAGGAATAAAGGGGGAGTGAAAGAAGAAAGGAAGATAGAGGTGCCGTAGTGGAGGGCTCCGGAAAAATTTCGACCACCTGGGGATCTTTAACGTGCACTGACATCGCACAGCACACGGGCGCCTTAGCGTTTTGCCTCCATAAAAACTCAGCCGCCGCGGTCGGGTTCGAACTCGGGAACTCCGGATCAGTAAACCGCAAAAAGGCGTTTTCAGCAGAGGCTTGTAAGACTACTTGTTGTTCCAACAACCACAAAACTGCAAGCGGTAGGGTTCGACGTCGAGGTAATCTTTCGGGAAACAAGGTTACAAAAGTTGCCACATAGGACGTAAAACAGGCACCTTTTTTTTTTATGACCGCGATGTGAGAGCTTGATAACTCCCCATATCTGTAATGGGTACAGCCTTGTCCAAGCAAACAAGCAAAAAATATGAGTGTTCCAACCGACGAAATTTTCTTTACATGTTAGGTGTCTGCCCTTATAAAAGTGGTCAATAGAGCGTGTCTTGTATACAACTGCCTTCCTATAAATATATCCTTTGTCTATTCAGTGTATACACGGTGTATAGCCGAAATTCTACTGAAAGTGTATGGCTATAAATCTATACATCGCCTATAGGACTTGTATTGCCTGCAGGCTATTCCCTAGGATTTGTCTATACACAGTCTGTAGACTTTATAGACAAATGTCTATAAACAGTCAATACACTGAATACATTTTTGTGGGGCAGGACCAAAGCATCGCATCAAATATGTCAGACTTGCACCCTGAATCACATAATCGCTTTAATTTGACAATAAAAAAAACAGAAATAACCGTTGCCAACACGCCAGATCTCTCACATCCCGTCAATATCCAGTCAACGTCCAGCCAGTGTCCACCAAATGTCCAGTCAACGAATAGCTTAAGACAACGCAGCTTGAGCGCCCGCCGTTCACGAACAATTCCGATATCACATGCAAGGTACCGCATACAAATCTGAGGAAAAGGAACGGGAGCGCCCAGACAATGTCCAATCACTGCCCAATCACTGTCCAAACAGCGAATCACTGAAGAGAACGCAGCTTGCGCGTCCGCCGTTCACGAACAATTCCGATAACTAACTCAGGCATCGCACAGAAACCTGAGGAAAAGGAACGGGAGCGCCCAGCCAACGTCCAGCCAATGTCCAGTCACTGTCCAGTCATTGTCCAGTCATTGTCCAGTCATTGTCCAGCCAACGAATCACTGAAAAGCAGCTTGGGCGTCCGCCCTTCAGGAACAATTCGGATAGCGAACTAAGGCAGTGCATAGAAATCTAAGGAAAAGGAACGAAAGCGCCCAGCCAACGTCCAGCCAATGTCCAGCCAAAGTCCAATCACTGTCCAACCAACGAATTACTGAAGACAACGCAGCTTGGGCGTCCGCCCTTCAGGAACAACTCGGATAGCAAACGTAAAGCACCGTACAGAAAGCATAGCAAAGGCAGCGAATGAAAAAAATAAAGAGTTCAGAAAAACAAAAAGAGAGGCGTTGTTATGAAAGGCGCGTCTTTTCTGCCCCCTTAAGGTCATAGCCTCGCAGTAGAGATATAGCGGGGCCATCCATACGCGCTTCCGTCCCTCCGCGCACCGTCTCCGGGTTGCACAAACAACCCCCACGGCGCGATGAGCGTAGGTGAATAACGAGCGCCGGGAAGTCCGGCGTGGGAAGAAGCTGAGCTTTTTATCTACGGTCTTTCTCGGGTCGATACGGTAAAAAATAATAATGAAAACCGTCGCACATAGTTGCGTGCACCGTGGCCCGAAGCTGCTCGCCCACACAGTCCATGCGAACAGCAGAGATACCGTGCCACTCTAAGGAAATTTCAGCAATTGGTTTCGAGACTATTCTCCATAACAGATCAATTGAGTCGAATGTATACACCGTTCCCAGAAGACGTCTTCGTGTTGATTTTCCCACCATGATAAGTTTTATGCGCTGCATCGCTGAAATTGACAGGTGCCAAAAAAAAATCAATCTACATAATCTATACGATACCCTGGTAAAGGAACGAAAGTAATATGACACCAGACAATTCGTCTACGGTTAGAAGGGAGCCTGCTACCGTAGAGTGGAGCGCTTCACGCTTGGAGAACCAAAATGGCATTGAAAAAGAGCAATGAATTGCTCGAAAGGACACAAGATAAAATATCTCTGATAGGGTGTGAAACTTCAGCCCGAAGAAAAGAACACAATCTAGACAGCTCTCTGGTTAGAATATTTCCTGTTTTTGTTTATTATTCCTATTACCACTGTAAAATCTGTCGCGCATGTAATGCCCCTTCTGACGGTCACTGCAGTCTCGAAATAAGCCTTATTGTCATCAGGCATAGGGCTTAGGGTTCACGGAGTTTGACGCTCCAGAGAGTTTCAGGCTGTGGGGGAAGGCACACGAGAGCTATGACCGAAGGTGTACAAACACCCGATGAGGCGCAAATAACATTAATCATCTTTCGACCAAGCAACGCCAGCTCAACTGCGCCATGACCACAGCTGCAGCAACGCTGCGCAGAACCATAAAGGGCGACTCCTTTCCCCCATTGTCTGCTGGGAAGCCTTGGACAAAATGAACCACAAATGTTGCAGCATCCAGGAGAATTCACGCCACAGGACCTCCTGGGGCTCGCGCGTCGTAACGCGCCGATGCACGCAGATGCAACCAGCGGCCGCGGGGCGTGCATGCACACCGGACTTGAGAGAAGAGGCTGTTCCACTCCACTAGCCCCGTGTAGATGCATACGCGTGCACGGTCAAGTTTGTCCTCTGCAGCCCACGGTTCCGCTCGGCGCCTAAGAGCTTAGCGCCGGCAACGAAGGCTGTTCCCGCTTTCGACTCTTGCACAATAGTGCGAGCACAGCGGGGCGCTCGACCTGGTACGGTTCGTGCCGGTCGATGCCACCGAGGAGGCCGTGTGCGGGGTCGTACGGCACCGCTTCGACCTCCGGTGTGCCGCGGAGGAGACAAAAGGCGGGACCGTTACCGGATATTTTAAGCTCGGAAGGCGTCCGGGTGGTCGGAGCAGGTGTTCCTGGAGCTAGCCACGCGAGTGTATCCGGTATGTTTCGACTCCTTCGGTGGCTGGGATGTGTCAAGAGTGCGGACTCGGAGATCAAGGATTGCTTGGTTCGAGTCGTGCGACAGGAGTGACGCCACAACTGTCAGTGCAATGGAGAAGAGATTAGGCCAGTTCGAGACGCCGCTTCGAAAGCACGACACAGCCTGCCGGGTCGAACCAGTTCGGACGATGGAAGCTATAGTCGGCTACAACTCAAGAACGCAGCGGCTTTTCCCCGTCAGTGGACCCTCCTTCCAGCCAATGGCGTCCGCCGATTGTCATTACTCTGCTTGCTACTCTGACAAAGCAGGGAGTGGTAGATGAAAATAGATAATCCCTTCTCTCCATGGTCGAAGATAGACCCCTCTCTCCATTGCGGCTTCCCTCCCTGAATTGTCACCCTAGCAGGGTCAGGAGAATCGGCCGACGCCACTGGCCGGAAGGGGGTTGACGGGGAAAAGCCGCTGTGTTCTTGAGTTGTATCCGACTACACGGATGCCCTGGTCCGGACAGCCTGCACATGTTCCTCGGGAGGCCTCTGTCGAGGCAGCCGGCGCGTTCCGGTACTAATGCATCGCTGTATATTTTCCTTCCGGGCCACCCGCACCTAGCGGGGTACAACTCTAGCCCCAATTGGACCCTTAACCATACCGAATTTTTTTCTCTCGCAAAAGCAGCGCACACCGGCAAGTTTCAGGTGCCGGGAATACTTCCTCAGGACATGTCCCAAGTGGTGGTCTGGGAGGCACGCGTACTCTGAGAAGTCACAGGCTATAATATATATATATATATATATATATATATATATATATATATATATATATATATATATATATATATATATATATATATATATATATATATATATATTCAAAATTCAACCGGTGCGAGGGAAACAACTAAATGCTACTGTGACCTTGTGTGCTGCATCCGAGGAGCGGAGAGCCCAGTTGCCCCCGCTGCAACATCTTTCCTTCGTCCTCTGTCTCCTCTCTCTCGCTCTTTCCTATATGCAACATTTTGAACACCTCTGCTGCTCGCCTAATGGAACTAAATGCGTCGGCACAAGTGTTTTGTCGAGCTGTCGTGAAGGCACTGACACTATATGCGATTAATTTGAGAACGCAAGCTTCCACCCGGTATCCCAATAGTGGTCGGCGTTTTACAGACGTTTTATACCCCTGTCACACGGGCACCGCAAAGGTCTTTGAGAACCGGGTCCTTATATCCAAAGGCGTAAGGAGTGCGGCTACACGGCACAAATGCTGCGCCTTAGCCGCTAAGGGCCTTGGAGGCAAAGACGCCTGTCAGAGACCTTTGGAGCCCAAAGGCGCGGCCATCGAGAACCTGCGATCGCAGAGCCGTCCAACGTCAAAACGTAAAAGCAAAGAAAACAACGATGCAGCCAACAATGTTTGAAAACAACTTTCAAAAATACGAAAGGCGTGTCTGACTTAGCTTTTTGTACCGGTGTTTATATTCGGTGCCCAAATTTCAAGACAGCAAAAGTGCTGCAGCAACACCGAGTGCCCCTGGTGGCCAAGGCAATACACAAAAAAACTTGCTGCTGCTGATGAGAGCAGCTGTTGCAGTTCTTTTAGGGAAGCAATTAGAGTAAAAAAAAAAATGTCTGAGATCAACGAATGAACAGAATACCCCATTTTAATTTTAAAGCACTCACTTCAGCCGCGTGAAACACAACAGCGAGTGCTAAGGTCAACGACTGTGTCACCTTTGGGCTGCACCGTGTAGCAGCGTCGAAGCTCATTTAAGCCTCGGCTCCTTTGTGAAAAGAGGTGCCTTTGCTGGAAAGGCCTTCGAGGAATGCCGTGTGGCCGGGGTATTGCTCTAATTGAGTTCTACAGTACTGGCCTTCCGCTCTTGAGTGCTCACTCAAGCGAGGGCGCGATTTGTCTTTTAAGCCGGGACCGGATAAGCAGCGCGAGAAAACTATTACGGACGAACAGAATCATGGCATTACACCAGGCATAAATGATAAGACAGTAATTACAACCATTGGCGTCCACCCAAGCCCACCCATACGGCTACATATGAAAGCTATACAGTTTCCGTAGAAACTTCGTGGTTAAAGAAAAACTCCCCTCGTATGGGGTCCAGGTCCGGTGTCCTGGACCCCGCACCTAGAATAATTTTTCTTGAAGTGCGGAGTTTTTACGGAAGCTGCACATATATCATTTGCAGCCACATGGCTGCGCTTTGGTCGATGTCAATGAGTAATTACTCCCTAATCACAAGTCTACTCCACCTTGGCCGATTCCCCAAACATTTGGCCGACAGGTATACATGTAGCACACATAAATGACCCGACAGTCAGATGACTGCATTTACAGCGAAACAGGAAGCATCGTCAGCCTCTTCAGACGCGTCACAGCTACAAAATTCGGAAACATAAGAAAAAGTTTTTAAAATTCATAGAGGCACCTAATTACCCATGTGTCAATGGCATTAGAAGCTGCTGATGCCTTTACTGGAAGTGATGTCACTCCTGGTCGTGCGACGTCACTTCCTTCCATGGCCAATGGGAATTACCGGGCTTTGTGACGACACTTTCCCCAGCCAATGGGCGAATTTTATGACCGACAACGCCTTCCAGCCCCACGACGCTTCTTATGCCTTATAAAAATTGTCCATATACAGTCAGTCTGCAGACTTCTTATAGCCTCTACGCCTTCCTATAGATATAGTTTGTATACATATGTATATATATATATATATATATATATATATATATATATATATATATATATATATATATATATATATATATATATGTATATGTATATATATATATATATATATATATATATATATATATATATATATATATATATATATATATATATATATATATATATATATATATATATATATATATATATATATATATATAATTCACAAGGGTAGAAACTTGGGCGAGTCGGTAACGGTGATCCATGGAAAGTGAGAGTAGCGCAAAACGGGACAAAGGGACAGAGAAAAGTGTCTTTCTCTGTCCCTTTGTCCCGTTTTGCGCTACTCTCACTTTCCTATATATATGTATATATATATATATATATATATATATATATATATATATATATATATATATATATATATATATGTATATATATATATATATATATATATATATATATATATATATATATATATATATATATATATATGCGTGTGTGTGTGTGTGTGTGTGTGTGTGTGTGTGTGTGTGTGTGTGTGTGTGTGTGTGTGTGTGTGTGTGTGTGTGTGTGTGTGTGTGTGTGTGTGTGTGTGTGTGTGTGTGTGTGTGTGTGTGTGTGTGTGTGTGTGTGTAGACTGCCTATAGGATTTGTATTGCCTATAAACTGTTCTCCAGGGTTTGTCTATAGAGAGCCTATAGAATTTATAGACCGAACTCTATAGACAGTCTACAGAATGTCTAAAAAAATTTTTGAAAGGGACGCAACAGCAAAATAAAAAAATAAAAGGGGGAAAAACCACGGAAACCGCACTCGCAAAACAGCATTCGGATCGGCAGTACGTTCGACGACGTCATCCAGACCGCAAGCCACGCAAAGCTCAGCAGAGCCAGCCGTGGGGTATGTTCGAGGAGAAGGTGTCTCTTACCTGCAGGTCTACAGGGAAACCGTGGAAGTTGCCGAGTCCGCCGTCGAGATCTCGACGAGGCAGCCACAGTCCTCAGGGCACAGGCATGGACGGCCAAAGCAGCTGCCAATGCACCCGTTGTCACAACGCTGCCAGCTCTACGGGAAGCCCGCAATCCTGCGGGCAAGGCAAGAGGAGGGGGGCCTCCGTTGAGCACACACTCGGGCCATAACTCAAAGCGCTGGTCACAACCTAAACACCACCGCAGCGGTGTCCTAGTGATCTGAGCATCCACCTCGCATGCGGGAGGTGCGGGGTTCGATCCCCACACACTAAACAAATTCTCACCCTTAGGGGTGCAAATCACCTGTCCCCAGACGCACACCCTTTTGGGTGCTGAAAAGGGTGCAGAGATCAGCACCCTTCAGGAAGGGTGCACAGCATGAAAGTTCAGAGGGCGTGCATCAGTCCAAGGCTTTTGCTTCATGGGTAGATCAACGTGGAGCGCCCTTCCAACATGCATTCGTGGAGGTGTTATGGAAAAATAGTATCCTTTGATTAAAGTGCGACCATTACATCGTCTAAAGTATCATTAAGTGCACCCTTCCTTAAGGGTGCTGATCTCTGCACCCTTGTTTAGCACCGAACAATTGGAAAAGGGTGTTCGTCTGGGGACAGGTGATTTACACCCTAAAGGGTGAGAAAAATTGTTTAGTGTGCAGTGCCGCCGGGTACCGACCGGTTATACAATGGGTACAAAAGCTGTCCCCTGGCCTGGTGCTCGGCTTATTTAGGGTGAAATGCTTGGAAAATGGGTCTTTGGCCCCACCTTGAGTACAAGAAAATACCTTGTGCCATGGCGCTCTTTGGCCACACATGCCCTTGCGCCATAAAAAAACCCGCCATCATCATCTCAACTTAAACATCGCTTCATGCGAACTCAGCCACACTATCTGAGTATCTGGTTTATGGTTTGGTTTATGGGGGTTTAACGTCCCAAAGCGACTCAGGCTATGAGAGACGTCGTAGTGAAGGGCTCCGGGAATTTCGACCACCTGGGGTTCTTTAACGTGCACTGACATCGCACAGTACACGGGCCTCTAGAATTTCGCCTCCATCGAAATTCGACCGTCGCGGCCGGGATCGAACCCGCATGTTTTGGGCCAGCAGCCGAGCGCCACAACCGCTCAGCCACCACGGAGGCACTATATGAGTATCTGTTCGTCCGCTTCCACCACCTGTGCTTTCTTTCAAATGGTGTTCGTAGTGATGCCTTTATCTAGTTTTTAGCTTTAACTACTAGTAGTCCACGGTAAATTGAATCTCTCGTACAGAATGTGTTGTGTAGTGTTGGGTTGGGTTTAACGGTGCATAAGCATCTAAGGCTACCATGCGCCAAGCTCAAGGTGTACGAAAATTGTTTTCTGCGGAATTCGACAAACGTGAAAAAATCAGTGGTGTACCTCGTACAGAATGGCCTCAGCAATGTACGCTTGCTGAAAAGTGCTAGAAAATGACGCTCTCTAACTGAGGTGTCACTGTGCACACAACGAGAAGATACTGCACAGTCGCTCGCGGCAAATATTGTTCTCAGAAGACACCGACACATGAGTAGTTACACGCAGTTCACGTGCAAACAATTCATACGTGTCACAGACCGTGGTAATATTTTCGTTGATTTAAAGATGAACAATCGAGACCCTTCTCATCACAAGTCTGACGCTACATCAATAGTGAGAGAGGTACAGCGTAGAAGGACGGGCGGAGGAGAAAGCAATGCCCCCCCCCCCCCCCCCCCTGTTAATATATCCAAAAGTAGCTCGAAATTACGCATTGGTTCCGACATCCGTCATTGGAAAACGTTAGTTGCCTAGAACATCATAGAACAATGCGATGCAACTACCGCAAGAATATTATGGGATGTATAAGAGCAAAGCTGTTCGCGTGGTCACAGACCACTATACACGCCAATGCGTGGTTGTGAACTTAGAACAAAGGCTGAACAAACTACTTCAGCTGTTCACACAAAGAACTTGCACCATCGACGAGAGTAAAGTGACGTTTACAAAAGCTGCTGGCAACACTGATACCACTGATAAACGGCACTGCCTTGCTGATAACGAAAGCCTGCATTGTTAACAAGCAGTTCGTACGTTTACACGCAAGTGTAAAGTCCGTTCCTTATGAAGCGATAGAGTTCGTGCACACTGAAAGCTTGTTGACAGAACAAGAAATCTCAAGTGTTGCTCGTATGCAATAAATCATCGTAATCGTCATCAGCCTGACTAAACCCGTTGAGGGTAAAGGCCCCTCCTTAATCTCTTAAGCTAACACGGTCGTGTGACAGCTGTGATCCGCCCACCTATCTGCATCGCATTCCATCACCAGATCAGGGTTTGGCCGCCAGGGTATAGCACTTAATGCACTGATTACCATCATAAAGCGTGCAACTTTAAAACCGCGGTTCTTTACGTGACACACAAACCAAAATATCCTCAGCTGCAGTAATTATGATTAAAAACACGCCGCTCTTCAAAACCAGAGAAACCGTCACGTACTCACGACGGAAAGCATCAACGGCCGTCAGTGATCGAAGCGTCCACGTCCCGACGTCAAAGATACACCGGGCACTACACATTCGTCAAGGACACACGTAGATCTGGAACGGTCGGTGTTGCACGGGAAAACTAGCTCCTCACACCTGCACGAAAACCGCTCTAACTGTCCAGAATGCGCGCGAAATTCTCGGCACTCGAAGTCGGAAAGAAGACTAGGCGAACAGCTCGCGACGACCGCCGGAAACGCAAGACGCTCAGGCCCCGAGCACGTCTGGCACGCCACTGCGGGCCCGCGTTCATTCAATGAACGCCGACCTGCCGGTGCATCAAGACAGGTAATAATAATAAAAAGAAAAGAACAGGAAGAAGACCAAAGAGGGAAAGGGAATCAAAGCGCGCTCCCCCCCTCAGCACTCTCTTTTTCGCCTTCCCAGCGTCATCAATGAAAGCGTACGCCTTTCGTAGTACCGCTCGTAGCAGGCGTTCACAGACGCACGCGCACAACGCGAACACCTTACGGCGATCCTCCGCCGATCAGGGTCCTCCGCGCAGTAGTATTACCGCATGGAGAAAGGGGGGAGGGGACGGGTTTTCCACCGGTTTTCACGAACCCACCCGTTACTTCCATTTCCTGTCTTCCCAAGGTACCCCTTTCCCGAGTTCTCACCGCGGCCACTAGGTGGCCCTACACGTCCTTCCTCCCAGTGCTCCCAGCAAGCAGCCACCGGCTCCATCCCCTTTCTTCCCTAAAGCACCCGCTTTCCACCAGCTGAACCGCGTGTAAACGCTGCGACCGCTTCGCGCTCATGGCATCTCCTCCAGGCTTCAGTTCACGTGCGAAAAGCCGCCCAAGATCCCAACGCCGGAAGGAATCTGTTCGGCAGGTTGTCGAATGAAACGCGTGCGGCTACCTGGCGCCCCTTTCTCCCTTTCCTTACTTCCGCTCCCGCTGGCCCCGACCGGAAGTAGCGCCGGAACCACCTTTCGCTGCTGCTGCTGAAGGGTCTCCCCCAGTTTTCAAGGCTCCGCGACGCCTGAAGGCCACGTTGCTTAACGAAAAAAAAAGGAAGAAGAAATGTGGGGAGCAAATCGCGAGTAGCGTGCCTGTGAGAAGTTAAATACGAACAAAGTAAAAACGTAGAAACGAAGCCGAGGGGTGAAATGTCGAAGTACCCAAGCGCAAAAAACAACGGAAGTTCGCACGAGAAAGGATTTGCTGAACGGTGCCAGGGGAAAAAGAACGAAAGAAAAAGATAAGGGACCGACAGGCGTGCGCTCTCCCTACACGGAATGCCATCCGCAGTATTCGGCCGATGAGGAGTTACAAAGGCTGAGGAGTGGGCACGATTCCCCCCCCCCCCCCCCCTCAGTCTCTCCCCAGCGTAGAAGGGTTCTCGCGGGAATCGCTGGCAGATACAAGCCTCGGGAAGACAGCTGCCGAAGTTGAACTTCCGGTTGGGTAATATTACGTCGAAGGGATGCCTTGATCATTCACAGACAGTCAGAGCCCAGCTACTCTCCAGGGTATTCAGCATCAGGCATGACAGACGAATCGACCAATTGTTGAAATCTTTCAAGGACTGCAGTGAAGAATATTTTATGAGTGTATACCGCCACCGGTAATTAAAGTGTATGCGATCAGTTCCAACGGGGTAACGGTGACATTTAAGGGCGTGGAATCTTTTCTGATCTTGAGTTGCTAAATTAACACAGCCAACATCGCAACTGACTCCTATATTTATTAATAATGACTAAATATATTCCGCCACTGCTGCTACGAGCTATCGCTATATTTTTCCCATTGTAATATGTCGTGGAGGAAAATAGGGTGCCTTTAGAACTCGGGAGAATCGAACTAACTTGCTTCCCAGCGAATCACCGAATACCTTGCCGTGATGTGGAAAAACAGAATGTGCCGTAGTGATTATCCTAGAGTAGTGACGTAATTGATAAAACACACGCGATTTGCGCATGCGCAAACCACAGCCGCACTACAGCGACTGGGTGCCACTGAAAACACTTCGCAACAGTCAGGGCCAGATAAAAGAATAGGCACCCAACTTGAACAACATTCAGAGAGCAGAATACTGAAAACCACAACTTCTTTGTTTACAGGCCTATTCCGATCGATGTCGATATTTCCGTGGCCTCGTGCAGATTGGAATAGCCCAAAACGTACAGAAAGCTGCTCGATTCTACTGACCTGACTTGCACGTCCGCATTTTTTTGCGAACCCGACATTAAGGACTCTTCAAATTTGATGTCAAGTGCCTGTCAATTTAAGTGGATGTTCACTTTATGTTCAGTCTTGCCGGAGTGCGTTCCCAGTTGTGCAACGCACAGAAAAACGCTTCTGGTTTCGCTCTACCTTTCCCGCGTGCGCACCTTAACACATTAAGGACTCTTCAAATTTGATGTCAAGTGCCTGTCAATTTAAGTGGATGTTCACTTTATGTTCAGTCTTGCCGGAGTGCGTTCCCAGTTGTGCAACGCACAGAAAAACGCTTCTGGTTTCGCTCTACCTTTCCCGCGTGCGCACCTTAACGTCCCACCTAACTGGTGCCTTTCTATTATAGTGTCACCTTTCCCCGCGATGTGACTCGACTGGCGCTGTCTCTACTGCGGTAAGTAAATAAGAACTACTCACTCGCTCAAACGTCACGGCTTTCAGGTGTTCCATTAAAGAAGTCAAGCCACCTTTTTCTCCGCGCAGCCACACTAACAAAGAAGCAACTACAAAAAGCGGCGATACATAAAAGAGACAGGAGCAAACAGGCAAGCACAAAAAAAGGAAACAACTGCAGAGTGGAAAGTGACGCGACGGTGAACGAAGAGAAGGGGCTCCGGAAAAAGGAACGTCGTTCCACGCGCGGACGGAAGGAAGGAAAGGAGGAATAGAAAAGGGGGGGGGGGGTGGAATCAGCGTACCGTTACCAGCGCGCCGATCCACTAACCCCGCCGCCGGCATTGTTTCGGCGAACCCCGGCGCAGCACTTTCCGACGCCATTCCGACGACGCCGCCGGCGTGTCCGTCGAGCCCTTGCCCCCCATTCAGCGGCGGGACACAAGCGCCGCAGACTACGACGACGTCTCCGGGGGTGGCAGCAACGCGACGCCACTCAACGCCGCGGACACAACAATGCGCCCCCGTCGCCCGCCGAACGGGGAGCGTGGAGGAACAGGGCAGGACATGTTGCCCCATGTGTGATATACACCGGGGTTTTCACAATAAAAGGCGCCTAGTGTCAGAATAAACGGAGGCCCCAAGTTCCTTTAAGCGGATGAAATGAGGAACAGCGGCAAAAGTGATAACAGACTGTCTATAGCGGATTACAGCCAAAGAGAAGACTGTTGAAAAGACTGGCTGCAGCGGCAGCAGCGGTCTCATGGGTGTTTACCTGGGCATCTAAAGAGCGGTGAAACTTAACCCTTTGAACTGTGAAAAACTTCAACCGTTTCCCAGCTCGCTAAGCACTGCATAGTCCACTCAAAAATGATATACGGGTTCTCCAAAAGGACCTATTCGCAAAACCCTTTGACTCCATAGAGAAAAGACGACGAGATAGGTCCGTCTCGCGTTCGAAAACGATTTCCTCCGGCATGGCACCGTCATTCCGCTTATTGGCACACAGTACAGACATTACTGAAGTGTTCCTAAAAGAGTGAAGACTTCTCGCGTAGCAGGCAGGGCACTTTGTCTAAAAACAGTAACACAAAACCACCAGTACTGTTGAAGAGCAGAGGCGTGGGGATGGTAGAAGGCGGGGAGCAGTGCGCGCAGTTGAGCGGACGCTGGCAGGACTAAAAGCAGCGGGTCATCCCTCACCTACCCCCCCCCCCCCCTTTTCATCCTATCGTCTGACAGCACAAGCTCCCCACCCACAATCACCATTCCGAAAGGCTCCTTTAGTGGGGCGCCATTGTGTCTTCTCTAGAAAGACTGACTCCCGTACCTCCTCTAGAGGCAAGGTTCCGCGGGGACAGCCGGGTAGTAAGCACGCAGGAAAGAGGGGTTTTGGTAGAGGTGCAAGCGGCGCTAACGTAGATGAGGGGAAAGAAGAGAGTACACTCTCCTATGCTCCTTCACGTTCTCTCATTGTCAGAAATCTCCTGGTATGACGGGACTGTAGGGGGCAACGTGAACTTGTCCCCACCTCATCGCCATGCATCTCTGCGGCCTCTCGTCGTGCGTACAAACCCACCCACATCAATGCCTCTCCCCCCTCCCTCTCTCGCAGGTCCTCCTATCCGTCCGTATTTCTCCCCCTTGCCGCCAGGTGGCATGACTCGACATCCCGAACGCAGGCCCCGAGTAGGGGGGACGAGCCCGGCGTTCAGCTGCCCCGGTTCGAGTTTCTGACATCACGTGAGGTTGGAAGAAGAAAGATCAACGAGAAAGACAGAGAAGGCGGGCAGATCGGTATGCTCGTGGAGAGGGGGAATACAGCAAGGAAAAGTCGAAGAGAAAGAGCTACATCGTCGGAAAAGGATAAGTCCCCTAAAGTAAACACCAGCGACTTGATTCAGCCTATATACGATACGCGGCTATGTGCCGTTCGTTGGAACGTTCCTTTCACGCTGGGCATTTATGAAAAAGATGAGGGGGAAATATGCGCTCGTACGCGAACCCCGAGTGAGGGAGATGACGGCGACATTCTAACGGTTTTAGCTGGATGAGGGGGATAGGGGGCTGAACAGAGCCGCCCGGTTGAATAGTGGCGCCCCCTCACTTCACACAGAGCGGACGGCGAAAACAGCTGCTTCGCATTCCACGTGCTCTGCCGGCGGGTACGCGGGCACGCTTCTCTTTTGTGAAGCCTGCCACGGATGACGTCACGCACGTTCGGGCGGGGAGTCAACGGAAGAATGCGGCCGCTACAGCTGCTGCTCGCTCGGCACGCTCTGTAGACGGATAGCGTCGCCGCCGCCGCCCTAGAGTTAATACGCAGACACGCATCGACCGGAATTATTTGGGCGACGAGTGAGCCGGGAGCGAATAATTCTCGCGATTTAAACCGCTGCGTTAGCGAGTGAGAAAATGTCTTTGTAAGCGACGAAGCTCGGAAGTGTACGGCCTGCAAACGAGGATCACGACTACGGGCGAAAACTCCGCGTTCTGAGCGACTGACCGTCGCGGGAAAAATTTCCCAACTCGTTGGACTTTCGTCGGTCTTGTCGCTAGATATTGTCACGGGGTGGGGACGGTGGTTTCAAAGGGAAGATCGCCAATGGTCCCACGGGGAGTCAGTCAGACATTCAGGTGGGCGGAGGAGCTCCGGAAGATAAGATGGCCGCCGCTGGCACAGGATAGGGTTAAATGGAGGGTTAAAGAGGCCTTTTCCATGCAGCGGACGAAGTTAGGCTGATGATGATGGTGATGATGGCAGCCAGCCATCTTCTTCATACTGATAGAACGAGCATTAGTAAAGCCTTGCGGCGTTAAGATACGCGCGTAGAAGCATAGCTTGAGGCAAGGAGAGTGCTGCAACAATTTAGCATAGGGAGGACACCAAGGGTTCGGGTGAAAGGCAAGAAAAGCAAACGTTCACGCACATGACAAATTGCCGAGAATTCCAGTCCGTAGCGCAAAAAAAATTATTCTAATAGAATCACGATCATAGCGCAAACTTTTCTTTTTTCTTTCGATTCAGCCTTCAGTGCAGAATTAAGAGCGTAAAAACATGAAAATATGACTGGTCCCTCCTCAGGCGGCAGCAACTGAAGACCTTGCTTTCTAAGAAAGTATGAAGCGTGTGAAGGCGCGCGAACTAGCTCTGGCCTGTTGACTGACAGAACATTATTTATACTACTTTTTTCCATTCCTAATCTCTCTCTCTCTCTCTCAATCTTTTTTTTAACTGATTCCCTTACCTAATTTTCAGTTTGTTAGGCCGCCCTAACCTCCTGCAACCTCCTCTGCTACGGAAACAGAGTTACTCAATTTTTGTTAGGTCATCCCACGCTTGCCATATGCAATCTGCAATTTAAATAGTCACCGCCTGGTTATGGCCAATCCCCCTTGTGGGTATGTGCCATTTTGTGAGGGTAACAACAACAACAATAATTTATTTGCGAGGATCAGAATTCATGATTGTGTATTCATATGTAGTGAACAAATTTTGCAAAGCAGCAAGAACACCAGCAACTATTTGTGTATTTCTTTTTTTTTTTATGTATTCCCACCCTGCTATAACACCTCCATGAGATTGCAGTATAAATATATAAATAAGCGATACCTGTCAGCCAGACACGCTAGTTAAAAACGCCTCTTTCCCGTAAAGCGGACCCAAACACACAAGAACAAAGCTCCCAGAAACCAATCACGCACGCACATAAACGCCGCCAGTCCACGCGCGTAATGAGGCGCTGGCGAAAGACTTCGCAGGAAGCCACGCATTCCCGCCATACCTTCCGTGATTCCGCAAGGAACGCCATGCGCGCGCCCTATTAGCAGCGAGTGCCACAAGTGTGAGGTATCGAAAGCGACCTTGAACCCACAGCGACCCGATTTACCCGGCCATGTAAAAAACACCGCGATTAAGTCCAGCGACTGGAAAACGCACCGGATCGCTTGGTCCGCACTAACCTCCGCCGTGAGAGGAATCCCGAGCTGGATGATAACAAGCACACGCGGCAGAGACCAGCGACGCGAGCGACACCACCAACAACAACGGCGAAGAAGAAATCAAGGAATAAACGCGACTCGGTAAACTAAAAGATAAAAAAATTGGGGATAACTGGGGAAATCCCCTCCCTGGGAGGAGCGGGGGAATCCCCGCGCCTAGAAAAGGCGGCGCGCGTTTTGCGGTGGTACGCTGCCCCACACACACGTACGGCACACACACACAGACACGCACAGACGAGAGGGCCCATATGGCAGGCCGGCAGCTAAGCCATGGCAGCCTGCTCACGGTCCCCCCATTCATGGGGTCGGGCGCAAAATCGCGGAGCACGCCAGAAACGCGGATTCCGCGCGTCCCAAAATTCGGATATCGAGGGAGGCCTTTCTTTCTTTTTTTTTCTTGCGGGAGAAAGGAGGGGCTCCGGGATGTAGGGAAGGGGAGCGGATACGCAGAAAAGACCCGAGCGTTCCGCGCCCGGTCGGTAGCGCAGTACAACGGGACCAAAGAAATAAGCCAGGCAGAGAAAGAGAGAGAGGGGGGAGAGAGGGGGAAGGAAGATGAAGGCTGGGAGGCGGGTTCGTCGAGCGGAACAACACAGGAATCAGAATGGGGGAAGGCGAAGGCCTCCGGGCGCGTCTGGCCTGCCACCTGGCGTTCCCGAAATCGGTGAAAGGAAATAAGGTGAAAAAAAAAGTGGAAAAATGCGAGCGGTGGAGGAGGCGGCGTCGCTCCACGATAGAGGCGCGCCTCTTTGGCCGTGGTTTTTGAAGACGGGGGGGCGACTGCTCACTGGGGCTTCCAGCTAGCTAGCCGTCTGGTACTACCATTCCTTCTGCTGCGGGATTCCTGTGTGTTGCTTTTTAACTTACTCGGAGCTGCGAATAGCGACCATGCGTTCACGTATCGCCCGTGACCCGAGACTATTTCCTGTGACCTTACGCACTCCTCCTAGTTTGAGGAAAAGTAAGTACTAGTCTGAATTCGCATCAGAGGTTTTTCTTTCTTTTCGTTTCAATCTGTAAGGCACGTACCCTCACGGCCTTCGACTGTAAAAGCGGCCCCGATAGGGAGCGGACCAAAGTTGAAGGTGCTTTCTTCCACCACGACGTCTACTGAAGAACTTGCGCGCACTGTTGACCTGCTGACGCAACATTTGTTCTCTTGTTCTTTCCCGTCTTTTTTTTTTTCGTTTTAGAAGCTGACTTCTAAAATGCCAACACGAAGGGACGAGAAAGCGGCGCGAAATTATAGGATTTTTTTTTTTGTGCCAGCTGCTATTTTTTCTTCTTCTGGCCAAGGATCAGGTGGAGCAAAAGAAAAAAAAAGTTTCTCGAACGGTGGATAAGGTCACAACGTGACTTCCAGGTTCAGCAAGCCCTTGGGTTCCCTTGCAAGTGCCCTCGCCCCACCTGATGCATTATCCGACTGCCTGCCGCACGGTAGTACACTGGGCGAATCACGACCTTGAAGAAAAGCAGAATGTGCGCGGATCGTACATCCGGCTTTTACACCATCTGGTTACGGACATGTATAGTGCCCTGAGATAAGATGAAGAATACGAAACTATTCGCCGAAACCACCCCAGACACGTCACAGAATATATATGTAAGAAACAAAAAAAAGTAGTAGGGTTTTAAGGAGTCTCAACCTAGTACACATGCAAAAGCATTTGTTTAGCCTTTGTCGCTCATGGTTTTGCTTTGCTGGGTCGTCGGCACGCCTGGCGATGATATTAGACTCAGATTAAGCTCTGATCGGGGTTAAGTTTATCTGGTTAAGATTATCTGATCTGTTCGCGCCGCAGATGGAAGTTGATGAAGACGACGACGTGCAATGAATGCACAGCGCGAGCGTGTGTTACAGTTTACCATGAGGCGTGATTGGCTGCAGCGATAGGCGATCACGCCTCCGCCGATCACAGCGAATCTGATCTGTTCGCGCCGACACAGGTTCGAAACCCAGTCGCGGCAACATTTATTTTTTTTTTCTGCATGGCCTATTGCTATGCTAGGTTTGACCAAGGTCACCCACGAGGTCACCCTCCCATTGGCTGCAGCTTGGGCGACGCTCCTCCTAATTACCCGAGAAAACCTACGTCACTCCGAGGCTTCACGCAAGATTCCTGGTTGGAACCGCACTAAAGGATGTAAGTCGTAAATTTCAGCAGTTAAAGAAAGGAAAAAAGAAGGAAAGAAAGATCTATTTTCTTTGGAACCTGCGCTGCCAAAGTGGCACTGCAATTGATTCATTCGGTGACTCAAAACTGCTTTTGTCAGCCGCTTGGGCCGCTGCAAACGCGAGAACACATTCTGCGCGATTAGATACCCGCGTTTGGCTGGCAGCATTCATTGCCTAGCTTCTCTCGGCGTAGCCCAGATAGTTGACGCACGGCACGAGCGCCTTCGACAGAGCGCGGAGGCACACGCCAATAAGCGCCTGAAGATGGCGCGGAAAAGTACTAAGAGTACTAGCCAAAACTGCTTGCTCTTCTCGCTAGGCAGTGTGTTATGGCGCTGCAATCGGCACCGCAAACTTCAGCGCAAGTTCCCCTGGTGAGCTGTAATGAAGTTCACTCGCTTTCTCGATGACACACACGTCGTTAAAAGTGAAGTGAGACAGTCATTTAGACGCTGTCGGCGAACAGTCACGCTTCCAGAGATTGAGAGAGAGATGTCCCGCGACAGAAATTGACGCGTCGCGTTGCAGCGCGGGGCTCCTCTCCGTCCGCGACAGCCGCTTCTGTGAAAGGGTCGCTATACGAAACCAATTGCGTGGCCGCGACGCCCCACACAAAGGGGTCGGCGCTGCTCGCGAGCGTGTTTGTTCAATGGGTGTGAGCGACGCCCGGCGCTCAATATCGGTCCGCGCCGGTGCCGGAAATTACCCGACCGTGCGAGCGACGCCGCCGCGGCGCAAGCTTCGAAAAGGCGGCCCGAACACTCGCGGCTCTGAAGCCTATAGCTGTAGCTCAGAGGCTACGGTGTTTGGGCTGGCGAGCGTCAGAGCTAGGTCTTTGTCAGCACAGTTGCGAAACTTGCCAGATTCGAACTGAAATCCGGCGGTCTCATGGGGTGTAAAAAGCTCGACAACGTATAGACGGCAATGATTGTATTCGTTGTTCTAATTGCCCTCATTGTATGTTTATAAATATGTTTTACTAGATTTGTTCTTTTTTTCAACCTCTTTGACTGTTCTCGTATTGTCCTACGTCCCCCCCCCCCCCCCCCCCTATGTAATACCCTGTGAAGGGTCCTTAAGGGATCAATAAATGATGAAATGATAATAGCGTCCCCTTTGAAATCGGGTAGTGCCGAGTACCGTCAGGTTCGGCGTTTTTACTTACGGTGAAAGCACAATACTTGACGGAGTCAAACCCGAAGAGAAAGCCTATGTGAATCCTCGGAGTGACTCGGGTGTGTTCGGATCAGTTCGGAGATGCGTCGCGCCAGCTGTAGCCGATGGCAGGAAGGCGTCGCGCCAGCTGCCGACGAGTGGAGAGCGTGTGTGAAGATGATGAGCGTGAAACGCGGTTGCGTGCACAAGGAGATGCCAGAAAGAAGAGGCGAATAATGAACACATGCGTTCGGACGACTACTCGGTTCAACTAGGTTAAAACCCAACCACTTTTTTCTCTCTACTTTTCATTAATAATAACTATCCACAGTGTCGCCTAATTCCGTGTATGTTAGTAATGCGATAGCAGTAGCAGCTGCTGATGCCTCTGCCCGAAGTGGTGTCACTTCCAGACCGGTGTCGTCAGTTCCCTTCAGCCAATGGGAATGCTCGGTCGCGTGTCATCACTGCCCTCTAGCCAATGGGCGAATTTTATGGCCGATGATGCATTCTGGTCCCACGGGGCTCCTAATACTACCGCTGTAATAACATTTTTTTTTCTTTACCTTAACAAGGTCTGTCTTGAAATTACGCTCCATTCAGTTATACATAGAGAGGCAGAGGCTGGGAGGGCAATCAGGAAGAGTGATCCTGTTGGCTGCCCTGCACTGGGGGAAAGCAAAAATAGGAGTATGGGAGAGGAGGACAGTGGCAAAGCCACAGCCTGTGGCTCAAGCCGGTACCGTCAGGAACCGGAAGAGTGCCTATGAGCCACCCGGTATCTGTCTCTGCGAATAAGCTGGAATTCGCTTTTTCAAGACAGTTGGACCCAACCCCCCCCACCCCCCCCCCTACCCCCCACCCCCCTACAAATACCAAGAGAGGGGCCGGAGGAAGGGGATTGAAAAAGGAACGATGAGGCCTTTTTCATTAACATTATTAACCCAAGGGTCATTAATTGGAACAAGTTACCGGGTGTAATTGTCTTCACCTTAAATCATTACGTCTTTGTGCAAAAACTAAAGTGTCTTTTACAAATAAATTGTGATTAGAAAGGCTCGATTCCTGCATATGCTCAACTTCGAATTTTCTGTACTTCTTTTTCCGATTTTGCCTGTTGTTTTGGATTTGTGTTGCTTGTAGAACCATGTGTGGAGTATCGTTTATTTTTAACTGTACACCCCCCACCCCCCCCCTATGTAATGCTTGAAAAGGGCCTTTAGGTTATGTGAATAAAAAACGGTCGACTAATTACCGGCCATCTCCAAATGACTACTCGAGACAGCCAACCCGGGCGAGGTTATCCCCTTCACCTTCATACTCAGGGAAACGGAAACAAGAGTGATAGTTTCTGCGGCTCGGATTTAATTTGAGAGCTCGCCCTGTTGAAGGAATAAGGAGGCGTAGACCTGCAACCAGCCACCAGCAACGTTCACGCTGCCAACACTGCCTCCAGCCGTGTTCCTTTTCTTTTCTTTGTTCTTTTATCCGTTTTTTTTTCAATTCTCCAAGACGAAGAAGGCGTTCACGCGATGATGGCGTTGACCTTTAAGATACTCAGCGGGGAGCCAGGGAGGCCCGAAAGGCTGCGGAGATGAACGGCCGCCCCCGCAAAACAAGGAGAGGGTTTCGCGTCCAGAGCAGCCTGGTCGCCTAGAAGGCAAATATATACAACTGCCGACTGGCCGAGAGACGTACACACGCGTCCACGAATAAAGGCCGGCCGTGCACCTCAGCGGCTTGACGAGACAGCAGCGACGAGTGCGGTCCTGTGGAGTAGGTGTCGGTGACGTTGACCACGGCACGACAAGGGACAACCTGGGGTTTATTTACCATACGCAGTCACGCCCACACCTGTGTTCGACTTTCGCGCCAATTCGAGAAAAAAAAGCTGCCGATGCGACGACTCATTGGTTAGGGCGCTCGGCTACTGATTCGGAGTTCCCGGGTTCGAACCCGACCGCGTCGGCTGCGTTTTTATGCAGGCAAAACGCTAAGGCGCCCGTGTGCTGTGCGATGTCAGCGCACGTTAAAGATCCCCAGGTGGTCGAAATTATTCCGGAGTCCTCCACTACGGCACCTCTTTTTTTCTGTTCTTTCACTCCCTCCTTTATCCCTTCCCTTACGGCACGGTTCAGTTGTCCAACGATATATGAGACAGATACTGAGCCATTTCCTTTCGCCAGAAACCTATTCTTCTTCTTATTATTATTATTATTATTATTATTATTATTATTATCCCCTCTGATTCAGTCAAGATTGTATTGAGATTCTTCACACAAATAATCACAACACTGTAAAGAATCGCAAGCGAATAATCAAAAGCTGGTTTATGGTTTATGGGCTTCACGTCCCTAAATCGACTCGCGCTATGAGGGATGCCGTAGTGAAGGGCTCCGGAAATTTCGACCACCTGGGCGTCTTTAACGTGCACTGACATCGCACAGTACACGGGCCGCTAGAATTTCGCCTCCATCGAAATTCCACCGCCGCGGCCGGGATCGAACCCGCGTCGTTCGGGTCAGCCAGCCGATCGCCATAACCGCTGAGCCACCGCGGCGACGCGTACTGCTCATTAAATAGCTGGAAACTACAGACAGCTTTGACAATTCTTATCCCGATAAGCTGCGAGCCTCTCAGTCGATTCACGGTTTCCCGCGAAGCGGGGCAGCGCGCAGGCGAGGCCACGCAATGTATTCGCAGCGCAGCCTGCGGCGGCAGGAAGCGCCTATTCCCAGAACGGCGCAAGCTCTACGAGAAACCAAACCGGCGACAGGGTCCCAGATGCGCGAAGGAGCAAGACTAAGCAAAGTAAAGCAAAAGAAAAACAAGAAATTAAGGGTGGGGGGGGGGGGGGGGGGGGCACTCCAACAGCTCGCTCTCGCAGAGACCTTCGACGGTGTATTGGTACGCGCGATGCGCGCGTCCGATTACTCCAAGGCTCTCGAAATGCGCTCTTCTGTTTCATGCATGCATCGCAAGACTGAGACGACGTCTTCCTGGCAGAACGCGCCTTGTGTAGTTCAGTTAGGTTTCTCTCTCCACTTTACGCTTCACTCTCATAACGAGGCATGCGTGCCAGCAACCGCAAGTTCATAGAAACTATTCGTACGTTCAGTACGGCTGGGTAGCTTTAGGGGGCCTGAAAATACGGGCGACCAGTGCGATGATGGATGCAGAGACTCGGAGGCTTGGATGTTCTGCGCATGCGCAGCAATGCACAGCGCGGAGTCCGTGTATAAATGGCATTCAAAATTAATAATAATAATAATTGGTTTTGGGGGGAAAGGAAATGGCGCAGTATCTGTCTCATATATCGTTGGACACCTGAACCGCGCCGTAAGGGAAGGGATAAAGGAGGGAGTGAAAGAAGAAAGGGAGAAGAGGTGCCGTAGTGGAGGGCTCCGGAATAATTTAGACCACCTGGGGATCTTTAACGTGCACTGACATCGCACAGCACACGGGCGCCTCAGCGTTTTTCCTCCATAAAAACGCAGCCGCCGCGGTCAGGTTCGAACCCGGGAACTCCGGATCAGTAGTCGAGCGCCCCAACCACTGAGCCACCGCGGCGGGGACATTCAAAATTTCAAAAATCCTTTTCCTGGTCTGACATAACTCTAATTTCTGACCATTCACCATTGTAAAGTCTGGGGTGTTTCATGATTTCGTATTAACTACCAAACTTAGCACACTTGTCAATACCAGCTGAGAATGCAGCTGAGGTGGTAACAGTGAACGTTAGGCCACGGAAGTCCACCCCCCCCCCCCCCATTCATGGCTATTGGGGATGCTTGTGGAACACTTTGAACACGCGTGGAACACATGTAGAATGTCCGTTACCGCTTGTGCAATGCTCATGGGACACACCTGAGGAACACTTGGCAGAGGTTGTTAAAACGAGGCGATACCCGCGCCGGGTCTGTCGCACGCGTACTATCAATTCTGCATTTCGGATATCTTATCATTCTCCGACAATATCATCCAGGAATTTTCGTAAACGTAAAGGTCGATCATTTCTAATCAATCAAGTAGAAGCCCTGGCGGGCCATTCAATCGACAGATTTGCATGCTTAACGATTCTCACAAGAAACACAAATAACCAAGCGTAGATAATTTAAATGGACAAGCACCGTTACCGAAGGAACCGTGATGGGAGCTGTGCTAGAGACTCAAATGAACCTCGTAAGTTTTCAACCCGCCGTATACTGGTAAATCAGGCATGCATTGCAAGCGCATAAGGGAGCGGCAACCGTTTCTGAACGCCCTTTTATTAATCTAGAGATTGGCCGCTCATAATTACCTCCCCATTAATGAGACCATGCGGAAAATCAAGGAAGCAAAATGTATAAGTTGCTGCCATAGAGTTATTTGTGAGCGGAGCACAGACAGATCTAAACTTAGATCTGATGCAAACCGATTTGTAGATGCTTACGCCAAAAACCAGGAATATAGCGAGATAAAGAGTTTCATTAGAGACTCGATTCAGTCGGGCGAAAAATTGCCCGAGCATATACAACTTCCCGAACACAGCCAGGTCTTTCATAATCGAACGCAAAAACAGGAATAGATGAGCGCCTTCATAATTACGCGGGCGAATTCGTGCAACGCTCCGTGCGGCCCCGCTAATTTTGTTGTTCAATAATATTGCGTTTACTTTTTTTTCTGTTGCGGTAGCGCCTCTACCCATTGTTCTTTATGAAACTGGAAGTCATGAATCGTGCCCATGAAGAAACGCAGCAATATGAGAAGCATGACAATAACACACACACGCTCAAACGGTGTGAAGGATGTCAGTAGCCGCGTTTACATGAAGGTGACAGAAGTCGACTCCATTCCACGTTTTTGAGGGAAAGTGAAAAAAAGTCGAGGAAGAGAGCAGAGGATTAATCACGCCTTCCCTTCTCAAAACCTGTTGTTTCCCTCAAAAAAGATGACTCGAGTCGACTTCTGTCGCATTCATGTAACCGAGGACAGTTTCGGTTACATGAATGCGATAGAAGTCCACTCGAGTCAGCTTTTTGAGGGAAACAACACGTTTTGAGAAGAGAAGGCGTGACTCGTCCTCTGCTCTCTTCCCTTCTCAAAACATGTTTCCCTCAAAAAAGTTGACTCGAGTCGACTTCTGTCGCATTCATGTAACCGAGGGCAGTTTCGGTTACATGAATGCGACAGAAGTCGACACGAGTCAGCTTTTTGGGGGAAACAACAGGTTTTGAGAAGGGAAGGCGTGATTCGTCCTCTGCTCTCTTCCTCGACGTTTTTGCACTTTCCCTGAAGAAAGTGGACTGAAGTCGACTTCTGTATGTCGCATTCACATAAACGTGGCTAGGGAGGTGAAATGTAGCGAGCAACGTACAACCGCCCGTCCAAAGTCATCCTCGACAGGTTTCCACACATGCCTCCCCCTCCCGCTTTCAAAGCGCGCGCGAGCGTCAGCGGACAGACGCGGGGGGAGGGTGGCTATATTCGTCAAGGACCGGCGAGACTGCGCGTCGGCTCTCCCAAACTCTTTTGGCAGCTGAACACGCTAGCTTGCGGCGGCAGCGGAGGTGGTTCGTCTCCGTTCGGGGTCCGTTCCCTGCTGCTTGTGTACAGAAACTTCTCGCTGCGCGGAGGTTTCACGACGAAGCACAAGCGCGCGCGAGTCGGGGCTGGGTCATCTTTCATTCGCGTTTGCCCAAACCGTCGCGCCAACACCACCACCGAGTCTCGTTGGCGGCAGATTTACGAAGGTCGGTGGCATTTATGAGTTAGTTTTTGGACGGGCCCGTGCTGGGCTCGGTGTCGCTGCCACTTTTTTGCCGCTCGTTAGAGATTGGACCTAAAGGATGAAGAAGGCTTTGGTGGAAGGTGCTCTGTACGCATACTATAACAGGTCTCAGGTCACACGACTAGCTAAGTCTGCTTGATCCGAGCAACAACGAAATAACGCACCACGACTGTCCACTTTCATCGGGATGAAGATATCAATCAGTCAATCATGTAGTAGAGTATTTTATTAAGACCACAAGTAAGCGTCAGTAGGCAGGCGGCCTGACGTATCACTTAAATCAAGTAGTAGTAAAGCACTTTATTAAGAAGACTAAGGAGACAAATTAAGCGTCCAGTAGGTCGGCGGCCGGCCTGACGTATCAATCAATCAACCAATCAAACAAAAGAACCTAATTGCAAACAAAGACATTTTTGTGAAATACGCACCATGCAATGGATTTTTTACAACGAAAGGACGAAAGCCGAGATGACATCGACGTTTTCCAGAAACGCGGTATAGTAATACTTATAATGTTCAAATGTCGTCAAAAGGACCTTCAACTATCAATCCTGGTCCCACGCTTCGAATGAAATGTCAACAGGCGAATTTTGTAAGCATATTGCCCGCCACGATATATTCTAATACTCAGGTATACTGCTACTGAGTGGATTGCGCTAAAGCCTCAAAACTGACGTACCACCCCAATCTTTGATCCGCTAACGGCAGTAGACTGGCAAAGGGGAATTTTCACTCAACTGCTACCCCTGCGGAAGTGATTTCTTACCCGCCGCGGTGGCTCAGTGGTTAGGGAGCTCGCCTACTGATCCGGAGTTCCCGGGTTCGAACCCGACCGCGGCGGCTGCGTTTTTCTGGAGGAAAAACGCTAAGGCGCCCGTGTGCTGTGCGATGTCAGTGCACGTTAAAGATCCCCAGGTGGTCGAAATTATTCCGGAGCCCTCCACTACGGCACCGCTTTCTTCCTTTATTCTTTCACTCCCTCCCTTGTCCCTTCCCTTCCGGCGCGGTTCGGGTGTCCAACGATATATGAGACAGATACTGCGCCATTTCCTTTTCCCAAAAACCAATTATTATTACTTCCAGGAGACAAAACTGGGGTGCTCAATGCAGGGCCTACTTCGCATCGAGCGTCAGCCTAATAAAGACGTCGCGTAAACACAGCACACTGTGCCTTTCTACCACATAGATTCTCTTTTTAAACTTCTTTTCTCCCTTTCCATATACTCATCACATTTTGCAGTCTAAGCCTAACCGCGCTGGCGATGGGCAACAAAGTTCCATTTCTTAGACCTCCCGGTCCAAATGACAAGACAATGGTCAGGAGATGCAAAGCAGAGTGCGAAAGTACTGGAAATCAGGACGTGTTTATAGAAAGGAAAATAAAAAAAAAAACAAAGGTATTAAGGAGGCAGATTAAGAACGACCGACAAGAGTCGTTCCAAGCGGTTACGGGGAATAGAAACTCAAACAAGTGCCGCCCCAGCCGCTCGCTACTAATTGTCCGGAACCGGCTACCCCCCTCCCCCCCGCCCCCCTCCGCCGCCGCCATCGGCAAAGGAAAGGCGGACGGTGGAGACGTCACGCCTACAAACCATCGTAGCCTAAACGAGATCCGGCGTCGCACTCCTAACAGCCAAACTCCCTTCATTCATTTGCACATTGATTTCGCATTGTGTCGCGCGCCTCTGAAAAGACAAAAAAAAAAGGAAAGAGATTCGCTATTTCTGCGCCACGCGCACTGCTGCTTAGAACGTGCCTTTTATTCGATCGAGTCCCACCAACTCGCGCTAGATGGCCCTCGTTTCCCGTACAGTCATGGACAAAAGTTTGTGAGACGCTGGTTCCAGAGGGGAAAAAATTATTTCTGTGCCGTCGGGAAAAGCAGGTCAATGAAAACTGCTGAATCACGACGGGACATCAGTGCTCTGTTAACACGAAAAATATCAGCTGATTGACTGGCGAGCCGACGCATTTTCGGAAATCCGCATCCGGCTCATCTTTGTCCATGACTGTACCTATCCAGCTCACTCGAGTTTTGCACTCGCCCAACTCGCAAGGGCGAGATAACAAGAAAGGGAAAAGGGCGGTAAGGAGATAAGAAAGCTAGATTTCCCCAGCAGCCAATCATCGGTGGTCAGTGTCACACGTCTGTTTGCACATGAAATCATATCGGTTCGTGATTGGTCCCAGGTACAAGTTTAGATTTTTCTCTCCCCTCTTTCTCTACCTTCACCCCTTTCTCACGGCTCAGGTGTTTGCCGCCCCTTTCCTTTCTTCATACCCTCCCCCTCGCTTCATGATTGGCAAAGTTAACTCCATAGCTGTAGCATACATGTATCGTGCTGAAGTCGTGATTACCCTCTACATGCCAGCCACAAAGTGCTTCCGATCACGATGGCAATCACGATATCTAGCCGGTTCAGGCGTTTACCGCGCCTTTCCTTTCTTCATACCCTCCTCCTCGCTCCGTGATTGGCAGACCTCCATAGCTGTAGCATACATCGCTCTGAAGTCGTGATTAGCCTCTACATGCCTGCCACAAAGTGCTTCCGATCACGATGCAAATCACAATATCTAGCCGGTTCCGGCGTTTTACCGCGCCTTTCCTTTCTTCATACCCTCCTCCTCGCTCCATGATTAGCAGACATCCATCGCTGTAGCATACACCGCTCAGCAGTCGTGATTAGCCTCTACATGCCTGCCACAAAGTGCTTCCGATCACGATATCTAGCCGGCTCAGGCGTTTACCGCGCCTTTCCTTTCTTCATACCCTCCTCCTCGCTCCGTGATTGGCAGGCCTCCATAGCTGTAGCATATATCTCTCTGCAGTAGTGATTAGCCTCTACATGCCTGTCACAAAGTGCTTCCAATCACGACGCCAACCACGATATCTAGCCGGTTTTACACGACACGCAGCTTCATTATTTCAGCCCGTGAGGGCACACAACGATGGTTCAGGCTTCAAAGACGCCGTCTTTATTTTTTTTATCACTCGAGCCCGAAAGCAGCGTTCATCAGGCCCAATCACAGCGGAGCGACCTGGGTCGCTACTGCAAACGCTCGAGATTATTTCCCGCGCGCTCCGTATTCGCTAATCACCTCCCGGGCAGCAGCAGAATAGAGCGCCCAACCATAGGAGAAAGAGGCCTTAATGAGCTTTTCTGCTGCCGATCGCGACTGTTTTGCAACTACTCTACCCCTCGTTCGTCCCATCTGTCTCGATAGACAAATAAAAGCGTTCGCTCCGCCCCCTCGTGGCAATGATCGAAGAGACAAGTCGCTTTCGAAAGACTCGCCAGCCTACCCGTCCATCAATAAGAGAGAAATGCACCGGTCCTAATGACGCACGCTTCTTGAATTGTCGTGAGTCTAACGCGAAGGACAAGAAACATGTTTGTATAAGTTCTCCGATAGGACGCGGCCACGCCCACTTGACGTGAAAGTACGTATGCTTGCATACTTGCGGTTAAGTACTTCACCATGCAATGCGTGGCTCCAAGAGAAGTTACCAAATGAATGTTTTTTTTTTCTGTAAGGACACGAGCCGAAAGAATACGACCCGAAAAGAAATGACGAGACAGGAAGACTCCCTGTTCAAAGTAGCACAACTAGAAGAAACTTGCATCGCGTAACAATGAGATTCGACTTGTCAGGGAACCTTTCCCTGGATTTCGGTAACCCAGCTTCCCTCAATGGTAGCTATAAATAGCATCGAAAGATTGTACGCATCACAGGCGAAAGGAAATCACACGAGCGTAGTTTTAATTTTTTTCGTGCTTGAAAGCTTTTTGTGGCCATTCACGCACCAAGCCACCAGTGTCACCCCGAGGAGGTCTATAAGAAAAATATTATGCTACATAGGTACAGTATGTGTGTGTGTGCATGTGTGTGTAAAGCCCGCGTGTATATTCGCATGTGCATACAAATACATATGTGAAAAACACATGCATGGTACATGATGGGTGCGCGCTGACATGTCCAAAAAACAAAAATCAAAGCAAAACAAAGTAGACCATGAACTTATCAGATAGCTCACCTCGCAAAACCCAGGGTGTCCACTGCAAGGTACAGCCGTGAGCTATATAAGAAGGAGCAAATTTTTGAACAAATTTACGAATTGTCTGGTTATATCCCCACTAAATTTGAGAATGACTGCTAGTATATTATGAGCCAAGAGAAAAACTAGTTAGAAAAGATAAAAAGAAAACTGTGCTTGCACACTTAATTATAAAGTAATCAGTAAATCAATGCTCAAACCTCGTTCCCTACCATATTGCTCACGACTGTACGGTTCGTCGGTGAGAGGAAGATTACATTTGCGCACAGAAGCGCTCGTTCGAAAAGACGCAGTGATCATAGTAACAAAAGGATAACATAGTTGGTAACCCATTCGTTTACGAATCCGACAACAAGTCGCATAGCGTCAAGGCAGCCAACGCCGTATAGCAAAAGTGAAACTAAGCGTCCATCTCGATTGTCCCTGCCCACCTGTGTTTTGAGATGCGTCAATTCTTTAGTGCTTTTTTTCCAAATAAATCAGATAAGTGAGAATAAGAAACAATAACCTGAATACAAGCCCTCCTACCTTTTTGCGTCTATTGCTTCTTATTTCCATCGGCCGTATAGAAAGCTCTCACAATCCGTCACGGAGGGGCAAAGACGGCGACTCAATAACCAGCATTTTCGCGCCCCACTATTCGACTCGCTTCCGGCGTTCAAAGCGACCGGAAGTGAGCGAGGCGTATCCGGAAAAATAAAAAAATACATATCGATGCGGAAAAAAAATGAATTGAAGCAGCAAGCAATAGAAGCAGACTCGGGAAAGCTGGCTCCCGCGAAGCACATGGGCAAACATTGCGTTTACGCTGCGATGAAACTATAAGAGTAGAAAAACTTCGCGGGGAAACAAAGTAATGGTATAAAAAAAGGAGCAAATAAAGATACTGGAGAGGCGTTCAGTCACGCAAAGAAATATAGAAGGCATGAAAGCAAGTAGCTGGCGTTCATTGAGAAGGCGAAGCGTTCGGGGACCCGCCCATTGAGTGGCTGGGAACAGAAGTTCCGGTTGTTGAGCCATCGTAACCCTCCAAGCTTCCGGTCGCAATGAAATGCGCTTCGCTCTGTGTGTACTTGTTCATCCATATCCCTCGCTTGAAGCAGCAACACCCCACAGCCATCGGCCACCCGGATTTCCACTTAATTTTTGTGTGTGTGTGTGTTTCACTGATATTTCTCCTTTGGTTTATCGAATTCTTCACTTCACGGGGGTTCGGGCCTTTCTCAAGTAAAATATACTTTTGCTATTACAAGTCCTGTCCAGGCACACAATTTCCTCCACTCAAGGACGAAAAATGGCGTTTACGGCTGTTCTGCTCGCTCCGTCAAAACGTTGTTACCTGTTCGCGGCAATTCGTGGTAGAACCGACTACGCGCTTGCGTTTCCGGTTCATGCCTCTCTCTCTCTCTCTCTCTCTCTCTCTCACACACACACACACACACACACACACACACACACACACACACACACACACACACACACACACACACACACACACACACACACACACACACACACACACACACACAAAAAGTCTTGGAAAGAAGGCAGCAGTCTCCGAGGCAGCGGAAGAAAGGCACAGTGGAATGTTGCTTGTTTATTTTTGTTCCGGCTTTCGCTAATTCTAGAAAATTATTCCCTTTCACACGAGATAATTTGAAAGAAAATAAGAGAAATGACAGCCGCATGCCGCAGGTGGGTTCCGAACCCAAGACCTCCGCCACTCGGCGAATTTTGACTGCAGAAAAAAAAAAAAGTTTTCTCTTAGAATTCACCGTATTAGGCGCGTCTACTCCTGCGCCTTGGAAAACATCGAGAATAGGAGAAAAAAAAACAATAAATGTTGGCAATCACCGGTCCACAGTTCTGCAATCTCTCAAAACACCGGGTACTACAACGGTGGGGTAAAGTAACAGTGCGGCTCACAACGATTTTTGGGGGGGCGCAATTTCCGATTCTATTCATGCAGAGCGACGCTCCGCTAGTAGAGTAACCGAGGTCGCGAAAAAGTAAACCACACAAAACCAATCAGACAAAACCATTGCGCAAGCCTCTCGGATGTTGTAAGTACCTCTAGAACGCAGCACTGCACCGAATAAACGATATCCAACCGCTCCTTGTCATAAATTGTTACACAGCCTGTTTAGTCGTCAACTCTTGTTGTTTGTAAACACGGTTTCTTTACTTTTATCTATTATTTTATTTTTTATTTTGCCGCGACGTAAAGAGACATTCCCCTGCACAAGACACACATTTGCGCCTGAAATAGCTACGGATCGCACCTAACACACTTAGAAGCAAAACTAAACAACCCTCTGCTCTCACCCGAAGGAAATTATCGCTTGCCGCGGTGGCTCATTGGCTTTAGCGCTCACCCGGCTGATCCCAAGGTAGCGGGTTCGATCCCAGCCACGGCGGCGGTGGCCGTACTTCAATGGAAGCAAAATATAAAAACCGCGCGTGTGCTGCATGAGGTCAGCGTCTAAATTAATCTGGAGCCCTTGACTACGGCGTCCCGATATCCCATGCGTCACTTCAGTACGTTAAACCCCACAATTCACAAAAGGAGGTTATCGAACGCCCGGCACGGTGGCTCAGTGGTTAGGGCGCTCGGATAAATGGACAGAACACAGTGCACAAGCTCTTGTGTAATGTTGTTTCTTTTTATGTTCACGTGTGTTTGTTGCGGTATGAAAACCAGCCGTCGGCCTTGCGTCATAAAGTTAGTGCCCCTTCGTTTTCTCGCTACGGGCACACTCCACTTTCATTTCCCTTTCTAATCCACTCCTATCTCGCTCGCCCGCCGCGCCGGGGCAGATAAGGCTGGCGCAGCCCGCGGCAATCAGCGCCGGACGCTGACGCGCACGGCAGCAGAAGCGGCGACATCAGCGGACCTGCCCGAAGCGTGCAATGAAGCCCGGCTCCTCGAAGGTCAAACCCGGCGGCTGAGACCACCGCGAAAAAACGTCGAGCTACGGCCGCTACGGCGTGCAAGGGAACGTCGCATGCGCCCGCACGGAGCGACCACACGGGCGACGGGGAGATGAAAGGGTGAAAGTCTAAACCCTTTCCCTCAACGCCTGGGGAAGGTAAAGCATTTCCGGACACCGACCACCACTGCCGCGGCTGCAGCGTTCCTTCTTCGGCGAAGGCCTCGCCGGCTCCCTTTTTCTCGATCGAGGCACCCTCTGGGAGAGATTCGGTGCAGCAGGACATTTACCCGACGCCGGCATTTACTCGCGGTAGCAGAGGCCTGTCGGAAGTGACCCGCCCTACACAAAGCACTTGTATGAGCCGGGTGATGCTCCAATGTATGAAATGACGCAACTAGACACGGGTACAACTTTCAGGGTGGGCAACTCGGGAACAACCCCGGAACAACTCGGAAGACAACCCGAGAACAACTTTGACCTCCCGCGGAGTCGGTCAACCTTGACCAAGGACTGGGAATATTGGCGAATGTGACAGGCTATATGTTGAACACAAGTTGGCGGCTTCGGCGCTGCTAGCATTTCAGCGGAAACGAGAAGTAAAAGCCCCCGCGTAGTGAAATTTTTAGTGCGCTTTAAAAGTGCACCCCCCGTCAGAAGTATACAGCCCATGGGGCTTGCCTGTGAGGGCTGCAGCCTGCCTCGTTACGCATCCTCAGCGACCGTCAGGTCTCTTCAAAGAGAAACGGCTTCGCGTACTCAGCCTTCGCAAGCCTTCAAATGCTAGATGTGCTAGGGAGCCCCGCTAAAGAGCTTAGAAGCAAATCCCTTGGGCTGTGTACTTTTGACGGAGGCTGTACCTCCAATACACTGCGCGCACAGTAGAAGTTTGAACACGTTGCGACAGCTTCCAGACCGGCGTGCTTTGTCACGCTTAGTATTGGGAACTGTACCGCAAGGCTATAGGTGCCAAGTCACTGAGCCTTATTCCCGAGCCAGTCCATCAACAAGCAAAGGTCTCAAATACCACCGAACAATCCCGTGCCCTTTGGGCTCAGTGGTTAAAAGCCATAGCCAATAGGTCACCGCGGAAGGTTGAAATGATGTTCACTCTGTTCATCAACGTGGCCGCCGAACTCAGAAGTCCTCTCGACGACAATGCCCTAGAGACGCGTCGTTAACATTCTACAAGGTGGCGTTGGTAATAACGCAGGACAGCCATTGAGTTGCACTGCACAGAACTACTGCATCAGGCGGATGCCAGCTTGTGGCTTGATGGCCTGCCCTTTCCCGTTTCGAGCGATCGCCCCTGAGTAATGGAGTTTCGCCTTCATTTCTTGCAGCTTACTCTGGCGCCCATTTCAGCTACCCTTTTGAGGCCACGCGTGTGTTGTTCGGCAGACGCCGTATCATCACCACCATCCGGGGGAAAGCGAAAAATAATGGACAAGCGCACAGCTAAAGCAAAGTGAAAAATTTAAGGGTGGAAAGCGAAGGATGGCGAGTCGCCATTTTTTTTTTGTATGCATTAAACGCTTCTTTTCAGTTTTTTTTTTTCTTTGGCTTGTTCGCTCCTTTCAGACACTTTACAAGGGGCGCTGAAACGCGTCTGTAAACAACCGGTTGCGATAAAGAAGTCGCATCAGGACTTGCGCTTAGAGTTGGCGCGAGATACGACGTCAGGAATAGAAGGTGTCATAATCAGAGGATAACACTGGCATTATGGCAGACATGCAAGGGTACCCGAGATTTCATAGGCAGTCTTGACCTTCGTGCCTTCGTTTCACAAAAAAAAAACTGAAAAAATTCGGGCGGTAAACCACAGAACGCCTGTCTATATTGAGCAACGCTACTTCAACACGACACAGACACAAAGGCAACGACCCTGAGCACAGGCACTGAGTTCGCAACGTCCCCAACCTAATCCCGGAAGTTTACGAGGGCTAAAGAACACCAACACAGCCGTTTCGGTGAGATAGAAGAAGGAAGGTACAATTAACCGCGTGAAAATGACAACAGTGGCTTTGTGTGCGTGTAGTTGGTATTGTTGGTGCATGTTTTGTGAACTTAAGAAAAAATATCGCGTTGTCGCAGGAAACCAGTAGAGGCGACACTACACAGTGTTTTACGTCCCATGTCAAAGCGCAATTTTCTTATCCGTGGACAGGGCAACACAGAGCAGAACTAAAATTTAAAAAAAAAAGTCGGTAAAATAGAGTCTTTTTCGGTGTTCACTCCTGCCCACTATCTTAAGTACTCTCTCGACTCCTTCACTAAACCTAATGGACGGACCCCCAAATTAGCCACTCGTTTCTAGCTAAACCATAGCAGTGGTTGGCGAGTCGGGAGACGTATGTGTCTAGCTAAACGTCATTGCAATACAGCACGAACAATGCGAAGCTGAAGGGCCCCTCCCCCCCAATCCCGCCGCTCATCGCTGGAACACAAAAACCAAAATGGAAAACTAAGTTAACGTCCCAGAAAGCTGAAAATAATGGGGTTTTTATTTCCCAAATCCCACGGAGCACTGGTCGCCACGCAACCATGCACAAAGGAAACAAGGGCAAAAGAGGGGCTTTAACCGACTGGGCAGTGTCCACGCCTCGGTAACCACGCCAACGACACGAGCCCCACTTAACAGCCGGGCGAAGCACGGGCGAAGGGGAGATATAGGGTTGCTGTTCAGAGGTACTGTGGGTGGCGTTAGAACGACGTAATTGAGGGAGAGGGAGAAACTGCAAATAAACTGCAGGCTTGCCTCTCAAGACGAGGCGAATTCTAACGTCTCGAGCACTCTGCGGTAACTTACCACGGTATAACCGGACACCAAATTTCAGGGTGGTGAGAGAGAGAGAGAGGGGGGGGGGAGGAAAGCGAACAACTTCATTAGAGGAATGTTCTAGGGTCCCATAAAAACAAAAAATAAAGGTGGGTGGGGGGGCTGCTGCGCTAGAGTTCCAATTAAACCAGGCACACCAGTAAGACGGGTATGGGGTAATGGAGGGAGTTATTGGCAGCGCATATGTGCATAAAATCTCGCCTCTACCTGCACTGATCCCCGCACAGTATGGCAGGCTCTGATGCACAACCCGGACACAAAAGCCCAAAGAAACATCGTCAATCAAGCTTCGAACGCCGCCGAGTCCCAGGGGGGTTGCGGCCGACACCCAGCGAAACGGAAGAGTACAAAGTCCTGCGACACTCCAATTGATTGACACTGCAATACAGCTTTTCCATCCATCCATTGGGCAGCGCACGGTTTCACGACATCCGAATTTGCAGTGTTCGGGGGATGATGAGAGAGAGTGTTAATATGAACTTCGCGGTTGGTGTTAGCGTGCTTGTTACGTGTTGAACCACGGCTGTGGCTCACCGAAGCCGGTTGTAGCGTTCGGCTGTTTTGCTTTTTTTCTCTATTGCGGCGTCTTCACATGACGCTGGCGCAATGAATCGTACGAATGTCTCCGATTAGTAAATAGCAGCAGGTCCCATTCGATGTCCAATCCGTAGACACCTCCGCTTCTATCCACCTAACACACACACACACACACACACACACACACACACACACACACACACACACACACACACACACACACACACACACACACACACACACACACACACACACACACCATCTCGAGGGCGCCGGCTGGTCTGGTCGCACGTGCACCGCCCGACGGCGTCGTGGTCGGCGTCGCCCGCGACGACGTTGTAACCCGATAGAACTGGTTTTAGGCATGCACCGGCGCATTCATTTCCGGTCTTCCGCGAATCGGCCTCGACGCGCATCTCTCTCTCTCCCCCTCTCTCTCTTCCCCTCTCTCTCCCCCACCTCACTTCGCTCTGCGCCGCGCTCTTTTATTTCTTCATCTCCGCTTTGTTTCGCCTTCTCCTCTCCTACGCCACCCTCACGTCGGGACGCGCTTAGCGCGCTTGATTCGCGCTCCTCCGCGACGCGGCGTCGGCGGCGTCGGGAGCGTATCGCGTAGCGCGCGACGCTGAAGGTGTGAGAAAGAGAGAGAGAGAGAGAGGCGGACGCGGGGTCGACGCATTTTGCCCGGGCACGCCCGGCCAGCGATGCCCGCGACGACTCGTGTGTTTAATAACACCGTCGCCGGCTTTCTACCGCTGTGGTGGCCTGATTCGATCTCTCCTTTGCATGCGATGGTGACCGGATGCCGATCGCTTTCGCGCGGTGCGTTCAACGGGGTGAATAAAGATGTCCAGATATCAGAGACCGCATGAGTTGTTTGGCCGCGGTTCCGCACACCGCAAACTCGATGAGTGCACGATACTGGCTGCACGGATGTTGCCGAGGGACGTCGGGGAATTAGTCGGGCGGTTATACAAATGCGGCGAGTGTGACTTCGTGCGAGGAGTGGTGTTAGCGGATGACGACTCGTGCATGCAAAGCGAATGAGACGACACAAATACGCCCGCGAACTGGACTCTGTGATTGTCGTAATCTGCAAACTTCTCTAACTGCAATTAGCTGCGGCAGCGTGATCTCGTTAGATATATTGCTTTGAATCATTTCCATGAATCGTTCAGAGCCACCTACGCACGGCCTTATCCTTTTCTGTCGACCAGGGTGGTGACGGCGGCAGGGAAGGAGTTAGATCTTGCGTACGTTCGCTAGACCAGACTACGTAGTTCCCGAAGGTTCGCAATCTTGCGCGATCGAACCTACGATGTTCGGAACTGCTCACTACGACCTAAACGACTTATCTGCAAAGGTCCCAGTCATATATAAACACACCGCGGCCCAGAGCTACAATCGTTTCGATTCGCGCGACCAGCAACTCCTTTTTCCAAGCTAAGGCTGAGAGTTGGTGAAGCATGAGCCATGATGGAACGAAATTAAACACCACAGAACGACACACACACACACTCAGACGAGCCAAGCCGGCATCATGCCTGACTCTGGAATATTTCGTCCAGCCAACTCGCCGTGAACTCCACGTGACAGTTTGATTGATTGATTGATTGAGACCCTTTATTTTAGGTAGGATGGCTGAGTGGCCTAGTTATTGGGAGAGGAAGTTGGGAGGAAGGTCACATGCGGTGATCGATGCTTGTAGTGCACAGAAAGGCCCACAAAAGAATAGAACCGTGTCTTTGGCTCCAGCAGAGTTGCGGGTCATAATAAAATCCTGTAGGCAGCGAATATCCGGGTTAACGTGCTGGGCTCGGAGTCGTAGTCAAGACACACGCGCACAGAATCCCATTATCGCCACTGTATCTCCTTATCGGTCGGCGCTAGAGGCTGTCAGCTCCACGTGACAAAGAGTCCCATTATCCCTACTTCATTTCCTAATCGACAGCGCTAGTCTTTCCACAACAGTATACGCGCTTAACAGCGCTTCAAGAAGCAAGCAAATAAATGGATGAGAACCTGTAAAACAGCTGCCCCAGGCAACCAGCCCGATCGGTCAAAAAACTTACTTTCAAAAGGCCGAAGAGCGTTCTGTAAACATCGCTGTCATGTCGGAGTCGGCGCCCAAACATCGCGGCACGTTCTGCAGCGCCGGACAAGGAACAAATATTGCAATCGCTTTAGGGGTTCTGGTGTCTTCTCAAGGAGAGGGAAGAAAGCTACCGGGCATAACATCGCAGCAAGCAAGACGATCGTCAAAAAGGGGCCGTTAGAGTTTCTGTAAGGGGAAATAATCGAAGGCGGCGTGTTTATTTGCGAAGAGCTAAACAAACACTTTCGAGCCACGCATTATGTACACGTCGCAGTGGTCGTTACTGCGATCTGAATGGAGTATTAATGAGGTCGGCAATACCCGATAACTCGGGAGACGAAGGATGTGAAATGAGTCCGAAACGATGAAGCGGATTTTCTGAAACCGATAACCGACTTTCGTTTTTTTTTTTTCGGAGTTTTCCGTGATTATCGTGACTGAGTAAACTAAAGCTACTTTTGAAGAATGATATTGCGGCACAGTTCTTTATAGACAGACGCCGTTGGTTCGCTTAAGAGTATTATTAGGTTGGTTTATTAGAGCAGTAATTAATGAAACTTAACGGCATCCGTACTAGAGTTGCAACGAACCCTTAAGTAGACCACTTTTTATTTCGTGATTAAAGGTCACATGATACGTTATTTAGACGAGAGGAGCGGGAAAGATTCAAATATTTCGCACGTAGTTTTATTATAGGCATTAAGTAAGTGAACGAAATAATAGCAGTAGTTTTGAATCCAGGCTCTATGTTATGTTATTCGCACAAGCCTCATCCTATACACTGTAACTAGAAGCACATAATATAAACGAAATAGTAAGAGTAGTAAGAGTGCAGTAGTGTTCCAGGATTAAGCCTATTTACGTCTTGATAAACCGAAACTTGTGACAGGTCCTCTAATTACACATAAAAGGACATTCAAAAATTCAAGCCAACGTCTTAGACAAGGCTTGCTGTATATAAATGGGAGAGATCAATGTCCTTCAGTGCAAGTGCCCTGCCTAAAGATGACGATGACAAACAATTTCTTTCGCACTTGCCGCTTAAAACTTTTCCTTAGATTAAGATAGGAAGAACGCCTCTGAAAAAAGAGGCGAAATGTCAGAGAAGGTGACGAAAGACCTCTTAAATTGCCTCGCGTGAGGCGACTGTTTCACAGACGTCGACAAAGATGTTCTTCAAGCAAGAGACTCGGGAAGCTGCGCAAGTGAAAAGAATGCGATTCTGATGAAGCCATGCAGTCCTTTTCGCCATTATTTTTTTTTTCTCTTAAGCAACTAAGAGAAGATAGTCCCGCGTACAAGACACGCCAACAATCATTCAAGCACCAGCCGCCCCGTGAGCCCAACGACACTGGCGAGTCACGGCTTCCTGTGGAGAAAGAAAAGCTCGCGCGTAAAGGCACAGCAACACACCGGGAGCTCATGGAACAGCGAGTCCGAGGCACGCCATATGTTCATCGCTCACTGATACCCGAGCACGAGCACAATGGGGCTTGCTGCGAGCGTCCACGAACCACTAGAACACGGACGTGGTTCTTTTGCCCAGTCAAGCATCTGTGCGGGACACAACGCCCCAGGCAACACTGATAGGGACACTTTTTGTCCCCCATGCGTGCAGTGCATCTTCGCGAATGAGGCTACTTGAATTTTAGAAAGGGTTCGGATAAGCCAGAACCCATACTCCATGCACCACCTAACTAACTTGCAGCGCTACCAAAGGCAGCGACCTCCTCAGGCAATCAGGAGAGCGCGTTTAAATGTGTTCATCCGCGCCAAGTCGTTTACGTGTCGTCTGCTCGCGGCGTGCACACAAATGGCTAGAAAGGATTATATAAATCGACGCTGTCTACGTAAGATAAGCGTAAGCACGCTAACGTACGCTAAGCGCAAGCATTTTGCGGGACGTTACGCCATTTGCCACATTCGCACTTTTAGTTGAGCGTACGCAGACGAAGGCTCAACGATAAGCTCAGCCTAGTGGCGCCATCTTGTCAAAACGGGCAGCATTTTTGTGGGCAAACCGACGCTTCTCCTATGACTACAAGAGTCGGGATCATGACTGTAAATGAAAAATAACGCAAATCTGTCGCTCATACGTTTTGTTATAGGCGAGATGAGACGGAGCGAAAGCTTGGTGCCCCATATATGGCCAGTGAACATACTGAAAACGACAGTAACAACGACGAATTCAGCCCGAGGCGAAGGGACCTGCTTCGATGGGCGCCGCCATTTTGGAAACGGTGTCTTAGAGCACGCAAGTTACGCATATGCTTAACTCAGGAAGTAGCGCAAGTAACGCGAGCGTACGTTAAGGCTCGATATGAAATAGCGTGTGGAGCTTGCGCACTCTAAACAATGCTATCCCATATGCCCGTACGCTTATTTCATATTGGCACTGGATTGCGCAACGCTAGGATGTTCCTTGTACACTCATCGCAGCTTTGGTGGCGATGGGAGAAACTACAGGGATGGAGTATAGGCGGTACAGGTTCACTATAAACGAATTTCGCTATACGCGAGACCGTGGCAAGCACCCATATGCCCGTACGCTTATTTCACATTGGCTCTGGATTCCGCAACGCCACGATGTTCCCTGTGCACTCATCGCAGCTTTGGTGGCGCTGCGAGAAGCAAGTGGGACGGAGTATAGGCGGCACAGGTTCACTATAAACGAATTTCGCTATAAGCGAGCCCGTGGCAAGCACCCATTAGCCCGTACGCTTATTTCATATTGGCACTGGATTCAGCAACGCCAGGATGTTCCCTGTGCACTCATCGCAGCTTTGGTGGCGCTGCGAGAAGCAAGTGGGATGGAGTATAGGCGGTACAGGTTCACTATAAACGAATTTCGCTATAAGCGAGACCGTGGCAAGCACCCACATGCCCGTACGCTTATTTCACATTGGCTCTGGATTCCGCAACGCCACGATGTTCCCTGTGCACTCATCGCAGCTTTGGTGGCGCTGCGAGAAGCAAGTGGGATGGAGTATAGGCGGTACAGGTTCACTATAAACGAATTTCGCTATAAGCGAGACCGTGGCAAGCATCGAAAAGTCACTGCGAACTACGTTAGGAGCGGGGGCTGATATTCCGTGTTCGTTGACGAAAGTTTTGGGGAACGACGCTTTCTGGTGGACCTAGTTGATCGGCGAACCATGTTCGGTCAATGTACCAGAGTCGAGGTACCATTTTCAGTAAAAAAAAAAAAGTACCACGTCCGGAGACGAAACACGCTCTCGCGGATAACTTGTTGCGCCACTTGTTGCGTGCTCAGCGTAACAGATTCTTTCATATCAAGCAAATGAGCGAGATGTGCTTCATGAGTGCGTTCAAAGCGACGAAATTCATAAATTTGCCGCATCTTCTACAGTCGGATGCAACTCAAGTCTCCAGTGAACCTCCGCCCTTATTAGGGACCGCGGCACAGAATTTCTCCACGGTAAAAAAAAAGTCCGTCGAGAAAACCTTTCGAGTCACCTAAAGGAGCTAATCACAAGAAAAAATTATAACGTTCAGAATTTTGATGCGTGTTGTGTTGTGTTGGGTATTATGGCACTTAGGCAGCTAAGGCCATTATGCGCCAAACGCAAGCGAATTTTGGTGCGTCTGGCTTGTTTACACAGTCAAACATTGAAAAGCCGATTTCGTTTACTGTTGCGACTCGACAGCGGAATACACGGCGTTGCGGATCATGGCCCACTGTTACCAAATGCAGATTTTTTTTTAAAAGCTGTATCCTATATAGCACATCTTCCACTCACGGTCAAGAGAGATGTCCGAAAGTTGGGAATCAAACCCGCGACCTCTACCGCGCCCCACATCGTTGCAAAGACAGCACACAATATGCGCCCCTCCCAACTCTCTTCCCCCCAGTGGCAGCGTACAGCGATTCCAAAACTTAGTCACACTGAAGGACAGTAAGATTACGTGCCCAATCTGGTCAGCGAAAGGGGTTGGCTCCACATTAGGGACGCATTAAGGAGCCTATAGCCTCGGCAGGCGGAAACCGAAGCGAACGCATCGAAGGCCGCTCACCGCGCGCAAGGGAGATTAATCTGCATTAGGCGATCATCCAACCCACACGGTCCGTACCCGCGGAGACGTAAACAAAACACAACAAGGGCGGCGTCAATCCAAGTCGATCCGCTTGGCAACGAAACGCCCGCGAGATGCAATCGCGAGAACGGATCTCCGGCGAGAGACGTGAACAAAGGGCATTTTCGAGCAGCTGCCAAGTGCGTGCGGTCGATTACACTCCGCCTCGTTTGTGGACTAACTTTCTCTTCTTATTCTCTTGTTCTTGCTGGTGTTTGTTTTTATTTATCCTGCCTTCGCTTGCTCACATTCGCTCCGTCATTTCAAGCTAGGCAGACGCTTACTGACTCAACTGTAGCCCGAGCCCGTGCACTTCCCTTTCAATTGAGCCTCGCACCTCGAGGTGACGATTAATCAAGGGCGCTTTAACCTCTCCCCCCCCCCCCCCCCCTATGTGCAGTCTCGCGAAAAGCGCAGACTTGATCCTTAAAAGTGTTTTGCGCTGCTTGCCCACTGAGTCTATATCATCTCATTCAGGCGGCAGGGTTCTGCCGGTGACGTGAAAAGTTTGCTGCTTAGATGATTTCGGATGGAAGCGATCCCTTATTGAGGCAACAAGAACATAGGCGATAGTAAAGCAACCTGCTATAGAGCCCATGAAGCATTAGATTCATGCACCGCTTAAACACCTTTCGAAAACTGGCTCGCATGCGGGGTCTGCGGGTGATGTGTGAAGCGTTAAGTTGCGTTGGCTATTGGCTACTATGGGTGATTGTGTGTATATAGCGATGCAGATCAGCCAGGTCTCAGGTATGAGCCTGATTTGTGGACCTTACTGAACATTTAAGTGTGGCTACGGTGGAGCAATTGTCGACAGAATCCGCAAGGCTGATCCCACCTGTAGCACACCTGCAACAACCTCAACCTTAAGCTCCCTATAAATTCCAACTACGTAAGCGTCGAGAAGCCTCGCAGTGATGATTCTTCACAAGAAACTAAAAAGAAAATTATTTTTTTATACGTCAAGGAGGAGGAGGAGTAGGAAAGGTAGGGAGGTTAACCAAACGAATAGCCGGTTTGCTACCCTGCAATAGGGGAAAGGGGTGAGGGGAGAAAAGATGAAGGAGAAAAGACAGTTACAGGAAATTAAAGTCACTATGTAAAGTCACAGCGTTCGTTAAAGTCCCAGCCTATCCGTGCAGGTCAGAAGTTCGCAAAAAGGGCACGTCAACGTTTTCAGGAAGTGTAGGCGATCCATAAGCCCCCAGCGGACATTTTAGAAGCTAAGCGGCAGGGTTTTAACCACAGTACGCGATTCCTGCCCGCATGACCCAGGCTTAGATCCTGAAGAAGCTGAGAAAGTTTTCATTAAACCACACGTGGCATATTCTCGGCAGCGCCCTCTATAATCTTTATGGAACGTGTAAAGACGGGAGTTTTCGGGAGTCACGGGAGTTATTACACGAACACCAACGGCGCTTTCCCCTTGGGAAGACTCTGCAGCTATTGGAGCAAAGAAAGACTAAAGTGTTCAAGACAGCCATGTTGTCTACAGGGGGGCGCTTACTGGGCGTTTACATGACGGGGTTGAGTCGAAAACCGGTTGCTGGGTTCATGTAAACACCGCAGAGGCTTACACTGCCTCTCCCGTCTGCGCTGCTCGACACTCGGTGTCGCTGCAGATGAACCGGTCTCGACTCTCTAGAATCGAGTTCACGTAAACGCGCAGTCGTCGAGATGGGCTGACTTTGCTCAAATCGATTCCCTGACTCAACCCGACGCTGTCGGGTTCGTGTAAACGAGGCTTTAGTGTCTCGCACCTTCGCGATGAGGATAAGTGCTCCGTGCCGTTCCGAGAAACGGGCAAGCGTCTTCTACATCCTCGGCTTCTAAGTTGTCCCGAATACAGCTTCTAGCGTCCCTGACCATACATGCACCGACACATCTCCCCACTAAGGCGTACGGGGAAAAGGGGGGGAGGGGGGGGGGTTGGAGTTGGGGCAATAAATCAGGGCGGTCTAATCGGCCGACCCGAGTCGGACGGAACAAGAGGGCCGCCGGCGTGCCTGGTAATGGGCAGAGGCGCAGCGCGCATTACGCGAAATAGCGCACCGCCAATCGATCCGGTTGCTGTCGCGGTCCGAGCGTTCCCGGGCAACGCGCCCGATCAACAGGGGGGCCCGGAGGAGACGGACCCCCGGCGCCGCCGCCACGCGCGGTCGCGGACTAACTGAAATGGGGGGGGGGGGGGGGGGGGGGGGGGGGGGGGGGTAAACTTAATCACCGTAGCATATTGTTTGTGCTCGAAATTTCTGTGGCTGGTACATCTGCCCCCCCTCCCCCATACCACCTCCCTCTTGTTTTAGCCAACCTTGCTTTCCTGCGAAGAAGTCAAGAATGATGTCAACGCCTGAAGGACAAAACAAATGACAAGCACCTCAACAACTCTAGAGTCGCGTTTACATGAATGCGACAGAAGTCGACTTTAGCCCACTTTTTGAGGGGAAAGCGCAAAAACGTCGAGGAACATAGTACAGCACGGGTTGCGCCTTTCGTTCTCAAAACCTGCTCTTTCACTGAAAAAATCGACTCAAGACGCATTCTGTCGCATTCATGTAAACGCGGCTTAAGCCCGCTAACCATAACGTCCCCTATCTTCTAGTTTCTTTTATGTGTTTTTTCTCGCATTGTAAAAAATTGTCTGATGGATATTAGCGCTTTTCATTTACAATTTTTTATTACTGTAATTCCCTACCGATATTTGACTGGGGCACCTTGAGACCAACTTTTCAGTATCTATAAAAAACAGTACGTTTTATGTACAACCTTCTTCGAAGTTCCCAAACCACACAATACGTACGCTGTTCAGACGCACGTGTAATGGGGCATATAGGGCAGGCTTGAAGTTCCAGCTATCTGGAGCACTCCAGGTACTGCTGTACAGTCCTTCACTATTCGGGAGTTTTACCTCAGCTTCGACGCAAAGCCCCAAAGCGCGTCAAAGACTCGGAGCTCCACATCCAAAGCGCCTTCCTCCGCACGTAGAAGACCGTGTGTCATGCTAATTTGCGACAAAGAATGCTCTTTTACTTTGTGCCGACACATTCCTCTGTGTTACCCTACTAAAATCCCCGTGCGGTGATTAGAAAGTTATTCGTAAATAAATAAGCAAATAATGAATTGAATGCGGCGCGCATAAAACTCCGATAAGACTATGAACAAATTGTAAGCCCAACAACGCACTCATTTGGAGCTACTGCCATCCAACAAAATGAGAGAGCTGGTAATTCAGTGGTGAGACAGTAGCCAGCGTAGTGAATAAGCGGGAACAAGGCGGGCCGTAAAAAAAAAATGGACTCGGCGAAAGAAAAAAAAACAAGGAAAATTATAACATTTCTCGCCCGCTTTCTTCTCAACCGATGTCCACTGCAAGGCCTACACCTGCCAGGCCCTAATGAACAAGATGAACCCCAGGGTACATACACTGCTGATTCAGCCTCTGTGCAGGAAACAAAAGTCGAAAACGTGCGAAGCTGAAGATCCAACTCACGTTTCAAACGAACAGCGGTGCTAAATGCGGTTTCCAAAGGTCACAGAGCACTAAGGCTACTCCGAGAAGGCGGATAGGGGGGCACCTGGACCTCGGGGCCTCCCCGCTTCGCCGTCGATCTCCTGAAAAGCTCCCAGGAAACCATTGTCCGATTGTCGGAGCCGCAGTTGCGCAGGTAGATGCAGTCGCGTGCAAGCAAGCAGGTTCCAATTCCTGAGGGCCCAGTGCTGTCCTTGTCCCGTATCCCCTTTTACAGAAAGAAGGAAACGGCAAATACGGAGCAAAATACCAATATCCTCCATTCAGACACAGCGGCAGGTCTTCAAAACTCTGTGCAAAGGTCAGGTTCTAACCTTGAACGTTGTTGGATGCTTCCCACCCCCCTTCACAAGAATATTTTTATACTATTTTTCTTTGACTTATTTGCCGCTTTTTCTTGTTTGGCTACTTTTTTTACGTATTCTTGAAGACGCGCCGCCTCTTCTCCCAGCCAGGAAGAGGGTAGGGATCGCTGAGTGAATGCAAAAGGCCCGCACCCGCCATTTCCTTTGAAAACCAGGGTCGGCGGCAACAAGCCCCACATCCTTGCAACCAGCCGCCCTCAATGGGATCACCTCGCACAAACGCCGGGAAACCGACGGTGGCAGGTTCAAAGCAGTCGCAGGGGGAAATAAAGAATGCACGGTCACCGCTGTGACCTTCTGGACAGGTCCAGATGGACGGCAGCCGACGTCGTGTTCTCTGGCCCCGTGACCCGGTTTCCAGGTCACGGCGAAACCAGAAGTCGCCGGGAACCGAACACAGCGCCCACTGGTGCAATGAGGAACAGTCGGCGACCACTCGTGAAACAATGGACACGCTGATGACGTCTTTTGTCGTGTCGTCACCTATTCAAGTTGGCGGCGCTCGCCGCCGCCACCGTGGTGATGGTAGCATTCAGCCGAGCGGTCTACAGGGGTCGCTCGCGAAAGGAATCGCTGCTCTAGTGAAGTGAGACAAGAATACCAATATAATAAATAATAATAGATGATGCCCTACTTCGTGCGACGACCACTATAGAGGGGGCAGTAAGTGAATGATACTTCGACCGTTAGAGGTCGTGTCCAGTGAAACTGCAGACTAAGTAGACGATCACGAAACTTTCATCTGAAGGCTACAACGTTCGCGGCGAGGCTTGGAAAAAAAAAGTGACAACAAAATCGATATAAGTTGACGAAATAAACACGTCGCTGCGTTCTCGTACTGTTGCCAACGGCACTGTTCATTTAGTCCAGGTCAGGCGGTTCTAAAACTGACGAGGCTCGTTCCGAGTCATATAAAGGCATGCGCGAGTTGCGAAGGCCCAGTCATGTACCAAACCAAGCGATATTTGGGCTTAAGAAGTGAACGTATAGCTACATGTAATTAGCATAAATAGATCGTACAACCGAGTCCCCTCTGCAAAAACCATCACCAAATGTATCTCCTCCGGGAAAGCGTTAGAGTCCCACTGCCCCGTGCCAACAGGCTGGTGACACAAAATGGGGAATAGCCAGGAAAAACCGTGCTCGCGATGACGCCGACAAAAGTGGGGAGAGAAAGGAAGGAAGGACTGCGCGGCGGCGGATGCGGGGGCGTCCAAAACTGATGAGACGACGGGAGCAGGGAAAGGCAGAAAAAGGAAAGGCGGAAAGGAAAGGAAGGGAGGAAAAGGAATGCCGAAGGGAAGAAAGTTTATTCCCTCTCGAGGACATCCCGTCCCAAGCAGGAACGGGTTAAGCGGATGAGGAGGGGTGTTCACTTCCCTAAAGAAGCGGGGGAAGGGAATATTCGTATGTAAAAACAAAGCGACACGCTGGGAGAAGGGAAAAGCAGTCCCTCGCTCCCGAGGACACATCTCCCCATCTCGGCCGACTTGGGGAAAGGAGACCCGCTTCCCGAATCAAGCAAGGCAGGGAATTCGGGAAATGGGAATAGAAATACCCTTTCCTGCCGCAGGCAGACCGTCCCGACCCGGGCCGAGTAGGGAAAGGGGGAAGGGAGACGCGTCGCTTCCCCAAACTGGCGAAAGGGGGGAGCGCGGGAAAGCCAAAGAGGAAAAAGGATAAGGGGAAAGAGTCCGGCGAGGCGTCGCTGAGCGGACGAAGGAAGAAGCTGCTGCTGCTGCCGCCGGCGGTGGCGGCCCGGTGGCTAATGGCAAATCGATGCGGCATCAATCCGCGTCGCCGCTCGGCGGGCCGGGCAGTCAGGCGCCTGCGAGCGTCGGGACACGACGACGCCAGCCAGCTAGCGTCGCCGACGTCGCCTTTTCCTCTCCCTTTCTCCCTCGCTCCGCCGTCGCTGTGTGGAAGGGGGGGGGGGGGGGGATACGCTAAGCGCGTTGAGCCGAGAGCACCGGACGATGATGTTGCAAGCGAGCGCGCGGGCCGACTTCCGAAGTTATAAAGCGTTACAAGTATAGCGGGGCCCCGACCTGTACCAGGACAATCAATTATCCGCTTGCGCAACGGCCGTCGGGCCATCGGGTATCTGCGGGGAGACGTCGTTTGTAAAGTGCCCTTGTTACTTTACCCAGTGGCGCAAAAACCTTTCTCTTTTCCCCCTACTTTTTGCACTCGCAGTATATTACCTGGAATTCGCAATTTCATTCGCTGCGCAATTCTGGAGCCAGCAGGCTTTTAACTCGACTTACCAGTAGATTGCTATATAGTACGTGACTTGCTTCCTGCCCCAGCAACGAAGACAGCTTTAGGGGAAAAAAGGAGAATGAAGAAAAAAATCAATCTTTCTTCTCAAACTTCAAAATTTTTTTTGTTACTCTTGAAGCGGTGTGATCTTGAACTCTTGAGACGTTATGAATGGTCAGACGGGCCCGGGCCCGTTTCCGTACGCCACCGATTTAAGCCGACAGGCGCAGCCGTTAGCGTGGCAAAATGCCTCACCGTCACCCCCTGCGTATAAATAAACAACAACAAAGAGCGGAAGAGAGACGATTGCCGTGCATCGACGCTCCGGCCCGGGCTCAGTCGGACCCGGGCCGAATTTCGACACCGCTGCACGGCCGCGCTCGTCAAGCATGATACGATGCGTCGGTGGGCGCGACCGCGGCGCCAGCTATAGCCTCTTGCGACATGCGTGGCGGCATCTTCAAGGAGAGCGGCGCCCAAGGTTGCCAGGCCGGCGCCGCGTCGATTGCCGCGACGGCACACGGAATAAACTGCAAAGTGAGAGATGCGGACAGGCTTCCTCGTGCTGTTTGTTGCGTTGTAGCTATCACCATCATCGTGAACAACGTCACGCCCACAGCAGGACAAAGTCCCCTTTCGCGCCAGCTACAGGGGCTCTGTTCGAGCAAAATTCCCTAATCTCCTCATATTATACCTAACCTGGGTTTGCCTACGGCTACGCTTTCATTCCACTGGTAGTTATTTAAATGAGGGTATGAGAGGAACCCATGTCTTACTGTTCCCTGAAACGTCTCGCCCCTGGTTCCATTTTCTCTTGATTCGCTCTAAGATACCTTCCGCTAGAGTTTTATTTTCTTTTTGCTTTCTAAGTACACGCAGTTGATGTAGGCAAAAATAATGTCAAGTGCACCAGGCGACGAATTCAAACAGCTAAACGTACAGTCTTTGTCAAAAGTGTACAGCCCAAGGGGTTTGCTTCCAAACCAGTAGTGGGGCGCTTAAGCACATTTGATAGTCCTAAGCCTGGGAGGGTCGAGGACCTAAGTTCGTCCCGCCTTCGTGAGATTCGAGTGCCTGGGTACGCAACAGGAGACGCGCTGCAGGGCTCAGAAGCAGACTCCCTGGGATGTATACTTTTGACAAAAACTGTACGTCTATTCGTACTAAAGACGCTGCCGCCAAACAGCCAGCCATTTATGTTGATTAATAATGGTCCGATATCGTGATTGGTCCCCTGCTACTCAACGAGGCTAGCCAAATATGTTCAAGTGAAAGCAGCTGCCGGTCAATCTCAAACAATTACGCCCAGCAAGGCACTACAAGGCTATCGTGTCTATAAGGATGACAAAGATCCTTTTACAATTTTACAAAATGCAATTTCCGCATACCCGCCGCGGTGGCTCAGTGGTTAGGGCGCTCGACTACTGAGCCGGAGTTCCCGGGTTCGAACCCGACCGCGGCGGCTGCGTTTTTATGGAGGAAAAACGCTAAGGCGCCCGTGTGCTGTGCGATGTCAGTGCACGTTAAAGATCCCCAGGCGGTCGAAATTATTCCGGAGCCCTCCACTACGGCACCTCTCTTCCTTTCTTCTTTTACTCCCTCCTTTACCCTTCCCTTACGGCGCGGTTCAGGTGTCCAACGATATATGAGACAGATACTGCGCCATTTCCTTTCCCCCAAAACCAATTATTATTATTATTATCATCTTGCCTTTGCTTCCTGTGTTTCTGTTAACATGCGGCCTACAAATGCTGCAAAATATTATTACCCAAAAATACTGAAGAGCTAGAAACACCCAACTAGAGAACGCCAGCCACGTTCAAGACAATGCACGATCTGTTCAAAATACAGTAAATGTGATTTTCCCTCGTGTTTTTTAAACAGTGAATTATACTTGTGTGTGATTCATAGGCGAAATCCAGTCCTTATACCCTATGTTTCTTGCTTGCCATGTGGTTTCGAGCGGTGTTACGCATGCATTGAGCTTTCGTGCTTTTGTTTTTAGTTTGTTGTGAGAGAAATGCTGTTCTTGTTATTGTCTGTTCGCTTTATGCGAACAGCCAATGAAGGGGGCCTGCGGCCCTGTCAAGCTGACCTTTCGGCAGCTTTTTCTGCAGGCCTCTTTAATCTGTAGAATTATAATGCAAAATAGTCTTTATTATTATTATTATGAACAACTTCATTCACCCAGCGTTCTGTTTCGCTGAAGTAGTAAGACACTTTGTAGGAGTTTTGTACAAAAACTCCCCTCTCCACCTCCCCCCTTCATTCCAATCTTAACCCCGCCTTATTCGATGCCCTTTATTTAGTACCTGCAAGGCACTTTACGTAAACAAACATATAAACCTTAAGTCCACACTAAATAAACTATCCCTCGAAAGACACTCCTCAGCTGCGCACGCGGTTGTGTTCCTCGGGAGAGACGAATACATGCAGCCTTGGCAGCTACGGAGTGAGAACAGCTTCCGACACGCATCAGTGTTTTCTTTGCAGTCATGGTCGAAATACGGCGCGCTGATTACACGCCTATTAATACGGGACACATTGAACACACGAAGGGCAAGAAGACAACCGCGACTAACGACTATCACGGCTCATATTTGCCCCGCACACCACGTCACAGCGTCTGAGCAGAGCTGTGTAGACATTTCGCAAGCGACGACACGCCTAAAGAATGTCACCAGCCCACACGCGGACACATGCAAGCCAGGCTGCGAGTGAATCACACCGCACGCCTCGAACAAGGCGATAAAAGCCCAGCAGCCAGGGATACGATGCCCGAGATAAACCAGTTCCACGTAAGGGCTTATCTCTCCTTCAAGAGCAATATACGAGGCCGCTATCTATTATGGCTTCCGAGATTCCTCTTCTTTCCTTGGCTCTGAGCGAGCGACGACGCCCCACCGCGTTCCAAGACATGAAATGAAGTCCGTTCTGCAGCGGTGACTTGGACCATCAAGCAGCGTAGACGTAACTTGAGACTTATCTATATACCTTCTCGCAAGACGCGTAAGACATGATATTATCTCCCAGACAGGTGGTTGACGCATTCTTCGGATTATGTGTGTCCGCAGCACCGTCACAGAGGCAATTTGTAGCACCAATAGGACAACCACGCACGAAGCCTGATAGCATAATATATAGCATAATATTTATGCAGAGCAGTAAGAGGTGTTCCCTCTCCTAATGATAACTCTCTTTACGACTCTGTCCTCAGACACCAAGAGTTGGCATGCAAACGGCAGGCAGGATGTGCATTAGCAGTCACTGCCACTGGTGTTGCAAACCCCAGATTCCGTTCCCATAGCTAGAAATTAAGCCAGAAAGATCGACGGCGAAAACCAGAATGCTTTAGTTTGGTTTATAGGGGTTAAGCGTCCCAAAGCGACTCGGGCTACAAGGGAAGCCATAGTGAAGGGTTCCGGAAATTTCGACCACTTCGAGTTCTCTAACGTGCACTGGCATCGCACATTACTCGGGCCTCTAGAATTTAGCCCCATCGAAATTCCACCGCCAGGTAACCCGGATGTCCGAAGAATTAGCTGTCAACACTCACTCCATAAGCATCAGCTTCATATATTAAACTTGTAAATTGTGGGGTCTGCGTCCCGAAGCAACACAGCAGCTATGAGAGACGCCGTAGGGGAGAGTTGCGGATTAATTAGACATCCTGGGGTTCTTTACCGTGTCGCACAGCACGGGGTCGTTTTTACGCGAAAGCGCAAAGGCCGCGTGTCGCAGAGAAATCGGTGTCGGCGTTGCCGTGGGCGTGACGGAAAAATCAGGACTAGCAAATTACACGAGGCTGCCATAGATGGCGCCAGCCACACCAGCGGCGCATCGTACGCCCCTGACCCTGGTCCCTCGGCTTGCAAGTCACACACTACTGCTACGTCATGCCGACACGTTTGTACAGCTTCCTTAAAGCTGATCTTTATATGCATGTCGTGTGGCTTTTAACATAATTATTGTGACAGTGAATGAGGAAACAGTATCCGTGCCTGCATGGGCAAGAGGAACCGCTGTCGCGTCATAGCCTTAAAGGCGGAGCTTAAAGTGCCCCCCAATTTTTTGTACTTCGCCTCGATCAAAATACGGCCGCCGCGGCCGGGATCGAACCCGCGACCTTAGGATCAGCTCGCGAACGCCACAGCCGTTAAGAAATCGCGGCTGGTGCTACACAACTTCGTGACAGCCTAGACACGGGCAGAATAGTGTCCTTGGCCACGCATTTGCCCCGTTTTCAAAGACAATTAAGGACATGGCAACGACAAGAGGGAGGAAGCGAATAGATCACATGGAATTTTGGAGCACCGAAACGACAACGTACAGTGAAAGAAAAAAAAAACGCTATCAGGCACGGCATCCGGGATTCGCGGCTCCGTATGCAGAATCTCGGAGGTCGCAGAAATGAAATACGGTCGCGTTCAATACCACCTACAACACGCAGGACGTGGCAAGCTTGTCCCGCGAAGCAATGAGTGCCAAGTGGCGGTTAAAAGCTATGTTTAAAAGCCATGCATCCAGCTGCCAGCCAAAGACCTTTCGAAGTGCGCACCACGGCGCGTTCAGTCACTGCGCGAACCTCAATAAGGTCGTCGACGGCGCGTTGCAGGTAATACTTAGCACGATTGTACGCACATATCGTCCCTCTAATAAGACGCTCGACCTTTATGCATGCCAAGTCGGAGGTAACTTTTATTTATCCTCGCATCTTCTCTGCGCGGGCAAAGCGGTGTGTTTTCAGTCATAATTGCTTCCCGCCTGTCGATCCTCCTCCCTCCTTTGGAGCGCGGTAGGAGGGGGGGGGGGGAGGCACAGCGGGGATCCGTTGCGGGCTAATCACCACTTTCCGGCTTAGCGCGCGCGCGTGCAATTAGGGCCTCTCTCTCTCTCCGCAACGTGAATATGCGCACGCGGTGAGCATCCGGTTTACGTAAATGACGCCCAAATACGCTGCCCCCCCCCCCCCACCCCCGGCGTCCGACGCACTGCGTCTCCGCAGTGACCGCGCACCACCGCTCGAAACGCTGTGGCCTCGGCAGGTAGTCGACCGGACTGCCGGCAGGCGTGATTAAGTGCTCATTTCTTCCAGCGTTTTCCTGACTCCTTTCGTTTCAGTAATTATTGAACCGTTGTTGAAGAAAATGCAAAAAAAATATTGAGGAGAGGGCAACGAACTAAGCGCGATTAAGTCTAAATGTGTGTCACGCACGTGCGTGCGTGATGAGAGACCTCACCATCGCGGAGGAAAAAGCGAACAGACCGAACGTGAGGATATGTCGCAAGCAGCGCTCGGTGAGTTTAAGGGGAATCCGCCAATGGGGAGCGGATTATAGACATGAGAAACTAGTTCAGACAAATAACAGCTCGGTCCGGGGCACCACGGACTTCAAGCAATTGACTGGCGTCAAACGTTTGCTACAGCTTCAGTCTATCAGGTCACTCCGAAATAGTTTCCGAGTTGTCCGATTGCAAACAGTGCACTTAACTTTGGGATTCCTATATCATACACTGTGTTTTCAGTGTTTGCTTTCGTATGATGCAGACATGTACCGGCTTCACCAAGTCGGCCTTCTTACAGCGGCGCGAGCCAATGGCAAGCCGTGACAACTGACGACGTCCTTGCGGCAGAGTTCTGGGACTCCAGACCTGAACACCAAAGGAAACCACACCACTCGCGGTCACAAGAACGAATATGTTCTTTGAAGATCCTGATGCGTCCAACGTCAATGCCACCTGTCGATCAGCATGGAAACTGTAGATGCCCCCAAGACATCTGAGCACAAGCTAATACGAGTCCATTCTCCCCTTCATTTGTAACCATTCCAGGAAAAAAAAGCGACTCTAAGGTCTGTTCTCAATCTCCGCACTCCGAAAACCTATCGACGTCAGATGTACGTACGTTGCCGGGACGTGTCCGCGGCCCTCATCCGGAAGATTCAAAAGCTATAATCATGACACGACTCATGACTGAAAAGCGTTAAGTACTTCTGATTACTACCACCAGCCTCCAGGGGGTTTTCATCGCAAAGACAACGGCCTCTCCCATTTATCTTCAATGAACACTACCCTGGTCCAGTCTCAGCCGCAACTCTCGCACCGACCTCTTAATCTTATCACCAAACTTAACTAGTCAAAAACAGCTCCACCTAACGATTAATTTGTCACCAAATAAAGCGTCTGTCCTCTCTATCTACACCTTCTCTCAGTAGTCGACTGCAGAGTAAAATCAACCTAACCTAGCCAAACCGACCGCGTCGGCCGTAGTCGGGAGCTGTCCCCGCTCTCCAGCTGTCACTGGGGCATCTACTCCTCCCAGCACCTGAGCCGTCGACGCAGCTGAAGCAGCGTTCACCGCGCTCAGCTTAGCGGGTTGTCGAGCATGAACCACTGACCACCGACCCAAACAAAAAAGAAACAAAAAGAATCAAACGAACGAACAGTGAAACAACACCGAGAACAATACCAAGGCGCGGCGTTGCCGCCCTAAACGCATCCCGGCCTGACGCGGCGGCGAGGGGGGAGTCCGTCTCGGTGATCGCGGGGCGCAGCGGAGCGGGCCGAACGCAGCCGGAAACCCTTGACCCAGTTAAGCCGAGAGGGGCGAGCTTTCCCGCCGCCGCAGACCGCTACGGAGCCTAGAACCGTTTCCACGCGACTCGCTTCGGCTCGACTCGCCACGCCACAATAGCGACGGTAGCTGCAGAACTGGTTGCCGCCACGTGTGAGCAAGAAGCCGCCGCCTCAACGACGGCGTTAAACTGATACCGAAGGCATTGCCCGCACGAGCCCACCACGCTGCAGGGGAGCGTTGGAGCTTTCGTTAAAAAAAAAAGTGATATAAAAAGGAGGGCTTCGCTTTATCATCAATAATCAGACAGCACAAGAGTCCGTTGCAGGACGGGACACACTTTTTTTTTCCCCAGTGATGTGCAATTATCCGCGCTTTGCACTCCAGCACTAGATCGCAGTACGTAACCCTCCACACTGCTTGACTATTTACCTCCTTCGGTTGCGGCTTCCTTCCCTCGGTGGCCAGATTATTCCCATTTCAGAGCGAAGTAAACGCGATGCATAAAGAGATCTCGAAACGTGCGGAGAGGCCTCTTTTGTATATGAACTCACAGAGTGCTTTTACCGTATCTGTCCTCAAATGCAGCCACCACTGGAAGCTAAAGAGAGGCCTGCTGGACGTGAACTGATGTAGCCTGTTTATAACTCGTGTTCACGGCTCGAAGACAGACCACGCATTCGTCATCCCAAAGTCTGCTGTAAGCATGAAGGTATTGATTTCAAATGACCCCACAAATACACTACGCTGCCTTTTGGGTCCCCCACTCCGACTACGGGTTGGTCAGGTTTGTTTACTTTTGTCCGCTTGTCTGCAGTTATGTGGCTTCATTGCCTGGTATGTTTGCACTCGCATAGAATGCCCAGCCGAACTGCAGCTATTCACGCATGCAATCAAAGTTATTACTTTCGCATTAAGCGCCTTCCTAGCCGCGCCACCATCTCTTAGGTAGCGGCAGCGGGCATGGTTAAAAGGATTATGGAAGCGAGCGGTTCCACAAGCGACCGAAGCGCCGTTCCAACAAGCGACAGCAGCGCCACCACATCACGCACGCCGGCTGCGTCGATCGTGGCACGTGTGCGATCGGCATCAGCACTTGTTATGTATGCTACAGCTGCAACACGGCACGCTGATCTGCGCACGCCCGCACCAAGCTGCGCAGACTGAAGCAGCTTAGGCGACGCGTTGCTCCAATCTCTACCGGTTGGAGCACAGACTGGCGGACAACAGCTAAGTACAAGTGCTCGGTCGATAAAGCGACTCCACGCGATTATATCGAAGTGCTTGCCCCAGTGGCGGACGTGCCTACTGACGCAACGACAGCCCAACTCGCCGCCAAGGAAGGAGCTTCCGTGCCCCCAGGTCACCACGCGACAGCGGCGCAGACATCGGCCGACATCATGCCAGAGAAGAGGGCGCTCTGTATACGTTCGCGCCAGCGCGCTGCACTACCTACCGCGCTACCCTCCGATACAGTTTGGGGACGGGCGATAGCAAAGAACAGGAAACAGGACGTTTGCAGAGCGTCAGCTGTAACCACTAGTGCAAGACGTTATCAGTATTCAACCAATGGTTACTCCGTAAGTGGGAGTAGAAAGTCCACTTTCTCCTTTGCTACAATAGCTCTCGTCAGGGCGGATACTGCCCCCGAAGTATTGTCAACTTAGTGCAAAAGTACAGAATTCGTCAGGGTGGATACTGCCCCCGAAGTATTGTCAACTTAACGCAAAAGTAAGTACAGAATTCGTTCTTGCCTGCACACTGACTGCTCCTTTTTGCACAGAAGTTAGTTGGCCACCTTTACCCCTTCAGGAAAGCTCAAGCCCTTCCTTCAAAAAGTCGGGGGGCTCTCTGTAGTTCTGAAAGCCATTCGATTAAATTACGGGCAGACCCAGTACACGATACTCACAGGAGTTGCGATAATTTCATTAAGGCGCTATAGCTACACACACTTTCACCTTCTGCACGCCATTTTTTTTATGTGTTCCCCTACATCCGTTGGTCCATAAGTGGCAGGTAGCATGCAGAGCACGGGTGTTACCGTCTGCCTTTTCCGGCAGCGTCTCTCGATGCGGAGGGCGCCTGAGCTTCCGCCCGCGCAAGACGGCGGCGGGAAATTTAAATTTCGAGCCCTTATTTAACATAAGAGGGAAAGTGCAGAGACCTCCAACACTTTCCCAGACCTCCAGACCGGGCCTTAACTCGGCCTCTCTCTCTCTCTCTCAAACCCGCGCGATGAGAAACGAATGACGATTTCAGGCGACGGCCTGCGCCGCTGGCACAGTGGTTATACGCTGCCAGCTTGGCCCCAAGGGAACGAACGCTCTTGGCGACACAGCTTGGCGCGACGCCCCGTCTAGATTCCCCCCCCCCCCCCCCCTTTCTGGACCGTCAACGAGCAAGGCAGGGCGTCTCAGATGTCGCGGGGCAACAGAGCGTGTCCCGCTTCCGCAGAAGTCATCGCTTGCATACGCCACACAGACAGACACGCTTTCACTCGTTGCATGCGTCCTCTACCCTTCCCGTCGTCGAGGCATCAACATCGTCTGGGTCGGCCCAGACACACGCATCATGCAGCACCACCACCCGAGCAGGACTCGTAAATGAATCGTTGCTGCGCAAGCAAGCCAGCAAGCAAGCCAGGGTGATCTCTCTCTCTGTACACGACGGCTCCGACATGTTGCGACATGTCTCAGATAAGCAAGGCGGGCGACTCCATGCAAAAACTAAAAATAAAAAAATGACGTGTATAATGTTCCCGGAGAGAGTTGGATAGTGCGTCTCTTCGAGACGAAGAGGACACTGTCTTCACCCGAACAGGTGTCTCGAACGACGCGCCGTTCCTTACACTGTATCGCTGGAAAGTTACCGGATCCGTCGAGCCGCCGTAAGACACTCGAAAGCGGCGTTTTATGAAATTCTTGCTCGCCGGCACTCCGGCTTTATCTCGAGATATGACCAAAAGTCTTTATCGCTCCGAAGGAAAAAAGTACGAGAACCGAGATTTGGCATCCGTATTCCTTCGAGATTGATGTCTTCGCGATCGACCCCTCGACGCACTCCTAGGCATTACATATGGAAGAAGCCACGCCCTCTCCATATGCCGTACAGGCGAAAGGTTCAATCGCCCCCATCCACGAAGAAACCTCCTGCGAAGCGTATGAATAGTAAGCACGCAGGCTCGACATAAATAATCAAGGTTCTTTGAAGAAAGAGTGAAAAAAAAAAGACCCACAACGTTTCGAGCATAGAAATATCCTTTTTAAACTGCTCCTGCTGCATATGCTCCGCTGCCTCTGTAAAAGATCCTCAAATTTAAATGCCAGCAGTCTCCAAGCAACGCACCGATCCGCGCTGGCATCATGCTGGGCAAAGAGACGGGGTGCTTAAGTGACGAACGCTGGCATTCGTCGCAGTGAATGTTTACAAAGCATCAACATACGCGGCGGGACTACGAAGGAAACAAAAAATAACAAGGTGCAATGGTCTGCGCGTCCTGACAACTCATTCCTGTTTTTATTTTCGTTTTGTTGTGGTGCTTAGCATAAGCTCGTCAACTAAATCTGCGTCGCCTTCATCTTTGCTACGATTTCTTTAAATCCCCCCTCCCCACCTTTTTTTCTGCAACGAAACAAGCTGATTTGAATGCCAGCCCTCAAACTGCCTGTGTGTGAATCTAAACATTCTAAAAGAACACACTATCTAATTTGCAGTCGTTTACGGCTCGTTTCCTGCGAGTGAAACGTTCCAGGACTTTCCCGCCATCCTTCCTGTAAGAAGATTCCGGAACCCGACTTCTGAGAAAGGCAGTTTAGCATGCAGTCACTTGAGACTTGGCTCAAGGCATAGCGCATAAAGCTTTCGGAATCACCGGAAGCAACAATGAAGCAAGTCCAAAAAAAAAATGCGTACTCACATCCCCACATTACAGAGCTCATAGCTGTAGAAAGTTCTGTACTGATTTCGACCACCTAGAAAAAAAAAAGGGGGGGGGGGGGGGTCGACGCCGCAGGCAGGAAGGATTTTTGAAAGGGCGCGAACCAAAGAAGTCTTCTCAATATCAGGACGCCACAGCAGGGTCAATGGCTGACTGACTGGACTAATTTAATTGACAATCAATCAATCAATAACACGCGTAGAAACAACCACGAGATCATTGGTACTGCAGCACAGATGGACAAGAACAAAAATATGGTAAACGTGAAAACCTCGCAGGGAACATCAGAAGATAAATTTCGCTCCATAGCAAGAAACATGGCAGCCTCGAAAAGAGCATAGTGGTGAATAAAGACACCACAAAGTTTTTCAAAAGCACTTTGCTCGAAGATGTAACGCAAGACTCGATTATGAGAGGCAGTATGCATTTACAATGAAAAGATAAATGGGTGCAAACGACAAAACGACACTGAAATTGATGCGGGAAGTATCAGTGAATGCGATACGTCGTTTAAAAATTTCAGCAAAACGGAATAAGCGCCACAGATACGCGAGAAAGAGCGCAGCACAAGTTACGCGAAATTTCAAAAAGCAGAAACAATGTAATAAACATCCCAATGATACAGAACGGATCGTATCAAATAAAAGATCGGATGAATTAGCGCCTTCTGTCGGCGGCCTGGAAGTTCTCGACACGATCTTAAGCGAGCGAGTGCGCAATGCAGGGGGACGATAAACGGACGAATAAAATAAATAAACGCCGACACGTGCCGTGAAGCAGCCCCCAGTGAAGCCGTTCCGAGAAAGCGGTGGGTGAACAATGGGGTGTGCGCCGCGGGGCGAAAGCAGCTGCTTTGTCGGGCGTTGCTGCGAACGTAATATATTTAGGGACGTACGCTCCGCAATTTCCCGCGCACAACGATACCGCATTCACCTGCGGACAAGTCGGCGCGCGGATGTGTTGCCAGATCATCCGCCCTTCACCAGAGCTATTTCATCTTACAACAACAGTTTGAAAGGACCGGAATTCGGGGGTGGTTAAGGATTGTCGCGCCACCTGTGGTTAATTACGCAAACTGCGCTTAAGTGGCAAACTTCGAGATTGCTCATAAACGCACAACCGCCCGCCAACAAAATCAATTAAACAGATACAAGCGCAAAAATGCGTATGCATAATAGTCTGATAGATATTGACACGTGTCATTTATCTTTATCGGGCGACCACGTTTCGCCGCCTAACAAGTGTTATCGCACAGCGCGGGACGCGCCTGCATCTATCCGAAGTTTCTGGCAAGTCATCGATGCTTCTGTTCGCTGTCTGTTGTAGACGAACGTTATGTTATCTGATTTCATCGCCTGACGCGAATGGTGTAGAACTTTGTGGAAGGCACGCGGGTCCCAACGATTAGTCTGGAACATTCGACGACTGCTATATAACAGCCGACGCGCTTGACCCGCGGATCAGATTTTCGACGATCGCCGACCGTGCTCGCCGCTACCCTTACATTATGTACTGTTCGTGACTGCCAGTGTTCTTATGTAAAAGTGGTCTGGTGTACCAATAAATTCTCTTTATACCGTTGTGCTGTAAGTGTAGTTTCTTTTGTGGGCACAGGTTCGCCCAAGAAAAGTTAGTTTTGTCTTTCACAGTATTGCTACTGTGTTCTTGAACGTCACCACCACGTGACAATATTAAGGAGTAAAACAAGCAAAAATAAAACTTTTCAAAAGACAATGGCGACAACTTGTTTTGGGTGCTTCCAGATGGCGCCGCCAAACGTAAGCCCCATTGGAAATTAGCAAAAAGCGATTGGAGGATTGGTGGCTCAAAAGCAGAGAGATGACATAAGTTTTAAAGTGTAGGAAGACGTTTTTTTTTTTTAAAGGTAATGGCGAATTGTATTAACAACTTACAGCAGAGTAAACAAAAATAAAGGAAAAAAAACTGAGCATAGTGGCAACAACCACTGCCCCGTTTCAAAGGGGATGCTCCTACCTTCCATCCATCCATCCATCCCCGACGGGCATAGCAGAACGTTGGTTCTAGAAATTAATATGCATAAAACCAAAGTAATGTTCAACAGTCTAGGAAAGAACTTCAGTTAACAATTGGTGACGAGGTGTTACAAACGGTAAGGGAATACGCCTGCTTAGAGTAGGCAGTGACCGCAGATGCGAATCACGAAAGCGAAATAACTACAAGAATATAAATGGGGTGAAACACATTTGGCAGCATCTCTCAGGTCTGGCAGGTTCTCTCAGATCATGAATGGCAGTGTACCAATATCCATCAGGAAAAACGTATATAACAGCTCCATCTTACCGGTACTCACCTATAGGGCAGAAACGTAGAGGCTAACGAAAAGGGGTTAACGACATCGTAGTCGAAACCAAGAAGAAAAAATGGGCTTGGGCAAGGCACGTAATGCGAAGGCAAGATAACCGCTGGCCCTTAAGGGTAACGGAGTGGATTCCAAGAGAAGGCAAGCGTAGCAGGGGGCGGCAGAAAGTTAGATGGGCGGATGAGATCAAGAAGTTTGCAGGGACAGGATGGCCGAAGCTGGCACAGGACAGGCTTAATTGGAGAGATATGGGTGTAGTCAGTGGGTGTAGTCAGGCTGATGATGATGATGATTAGTGCAGTTAAGACCAAACAGGTCGCGTTCGATGGTTATTACCACACAGGTCACGTCCACCACGGGACGCAGAACCCTCCCACCAATGCCCCACCATTAGGTGTGTCCTGTGCCAGTAGCTACCTGAGTGTCCCGGATACGGCGCTGAGGGAAAGGAGCAGCAAAAGGCTGTCAGTGTCCAAGACGAGAGCAGTCGAGAACAGAAAGCTATCGTTGTCCCCTTCCTTGTTCGCTCCACAACAGCTTCTTTCACGTGCATCGTTTTCCAAAACAGGTTGGAGAAGAGGAGGCAGGCTGTAGTTCTACACCGTTAAATACGGCACTGCGAAAAACTGCGTCGGCGACGCTCACTCTGACGACAGGTAGCGGACCGTCCAGACAGTGAGGGGACCTGAAGGCCGATTACTCATACACTGGATTTGTTTTCCACCTGGCGCCTGATGAGCGTTAGGAGGCTGCTAAGCGCACGTGCGTTCGACGTATCTGCTCCAGAGCTGAAAGCCTTGCCGCGCTAAGAACACAATGATTGTACATACCTTTAGCATAGCGCGTATTGCTACCGCGTACTGCGAGGCGCCATTGCGCAAGCGCTGATCGCCCTGAGGGCACTAGATGGCGCCACGCTACCGTCAACAATCTGCAAGGCTGCCGAGCCGGGACCAATCAGCGCGCGCGTAGTGGCTGTGTGCGGCACACAGCAAGCGGTAGCGGTACGCGCTATGGTAAAAGCACGTAATGCCGGCGAGGCAAAAACGACAGTACCGGCTCTCTAGAGAGCAGCGCTATTAATACTATACGCGCCGTCTAAATACGATATAACGAAATATTCGGTATAAAGAAATCGCTGTGATTCCATTTCGTATTTGTGCGACGCGAGATTCGCTCTCCTTTGTAAAGAATAATGCAGTCAAAGAAAAGCATTTAAATTTAATTTCGCGCACCGACAGTTGTTCTCTTTGGGCTGTTGGCGCCAAGCTTTCCGTGAAGCAAATTAGCCGCTATTCAGTGTGTATACTGCGACGGATGTATGGCACTCCAGCTTGCTTATTTTACCTGGAAGGCTAACATGAGGACCAAGTGAGGGGGAAAGTGTTGATCGCTGGTGCAGAAATGGTGCTCAGAAGACGAACAGAAAACAGAGCCCGGTTCCATCACCGGGTGATAAGACAGAAGTGAATCTTGAACACCAGGTCCAGTAACGAATGGAAAACTTACGCCATTGTAAAAACAGTAGGCGCTTCCCATGTCGAGAGCTGTGTGAGGCCTCGTCTGCATCAAAAATAAGTCATGGAAAAATAAAGATGACAAAAGCCGATAGAGAAGCGCCAGCTAACAAGTCGAACAACGAGAGATGTGTCGAATGCAGTGTAAGGAATACATTAGAACCAAGCAAATGTGTGAGCACAGTGACCGCTGAATATCCCTGCGCTATCCACCCTCTTGAATTGAAGATTCAGTTTATCAATTAGCAATTTCGTGGACCGTAACGAAGCAAGGAAACCTTGACGCGGCACGACGGTAATTAAAGAAAAACCGTCTTTTCAGGGTGTTGACGCTAAGTCCCTCAGGAATTTCGTTCAAGGTCAACATATGCAAATAAAGAGTAGAATTAAAAATATGGAAAGCGACCGAGCAAGCACACCCCCACCCCCTCCCCGGAAAGAAGAAAAACTCAGATCTGAACTTACGCGCAAATAAACACGCTTATAGGAAAGGGCTACAAAACAGAAAATGTGCACAAGTAAAAGAAAAAATAATGAAGACCCTCGCCTGCACGCAGTGGGATTCACTACGGTTCAGTGGAATATCGCGATGTGGAGCCAATTACTGTAAATTCGGATGCAATTCAAGAACAAAGCGTATATTCCCCTTGAAAGGACCCCGCGTTCCATTCAATGGCGTCGGCTGATTCTCATGACCCTGTTAGGGTGACAATGCACGGAGTGGAAGATGAAAGGGGATAGTCCCCTCCCTGCATTGTAACGCAGGTAGGCTCATGAAAATCGGCCGACGCCATTGGCTGGAACGGAGTCCTTCGAAGGGCAAAAAAGCCGCTTCGTTCCTGAGTTGTATCGGACTTTATGAAGCAATAGCGAAACAGATGTTCACAAGTAAGCTGACGTGAGCGTTCGGACTTGTGCAGTATACGCCAACGATGGGTCGGGGAACAGGCCGATCTGGACGGAGGGAAGCGAACACCGGCAGAGGTGGAGGCACAGCAGCGCGCGGCGCCACTGCAGCTTTTGCGCCTGAGATGACGTGTACAGCGCACGCGGCGAACAACAGCCGCAGCAGTCAGGCTCCGTTCCGCACAGCTGTGCACCCGGCGAGGTGCTGCGGTTACAGCGCAAGCCACGTGCATTGCGCGCGCGCTGGAGGGCAAAAACACGCCAGTCCCTCGGCTCGGTCGCCACTGCGGTTCACGAATGTCGGACTCGCGTGGCGGGGGGTCAGTGCACTTCGGTATATCCGACCAACCTACGTGGCTCGACTTGGCTATTGGATGCGTACGTACGAGCAGCCGGTGGAGAGGGGGGGGGGGGGGGGTTGTGAGGGGAAAAGTGAACGGAACAAAAGTGCGGTGAATTTATGCGTGCAATGAGGCGTGGAAATGCGGAAAATATTGGGGAGCCGCTTCAAGCTTATACGCGTCACCGTGAACCGAGGGCCACATTTCACCAGATACAGATTTCCGTTTGCGTAAAAAAATGCGACGACAGCTGTAGAGTACGGCTTCTAAAGTTGTCCGGCATCGCGGATATCCTGTTCAAGAATATCTGCAAATAGCAATTCATTAAATTACCTGCAAGTTCTTAACTGCTGAACAAGGTTGTGTTAGAATCATTGTACCCCGTCAAACCAAACACTCTGCATATATTTGTGCTGTTACAATTAGCAGGTCCTTTCAATTGCGCACGAATTGCCGCGCTGAAAAAAAAAGTGAACACCCTGTTTACGGTCTAGCCAAGGGCAACTTATGCACGAGCGCACCACAGGCATTTCTTTGCATACGAATACCACCTAATATTTGCTACGTAAAGCGTATGATAGCTTTCATTGCAATAATGTGCCCCGTATTGACGTGGCCGCGAGTGTCGATACGTGGTGCGGTAACTCAGTATGGCTATGGCGTTGTGCCAGTGGACACTACGAAGTCGTGGGTTCGATGCAAGCCACCGCAGCGGGGACATTGCGATAAAGTAAAAATAAAATAAAAAAAGAATTAACGCGTCAGAAAACCACAGGCTGTCGAAATTTATCCGGAGCCCTTCACTACACAGCTTGCCTGAAAGCAGCCGCCTCGACATACGCACGTAAAAACCCTGTAATTAATCACAGCCCGCGAGCGCAACCGATGGCACAGTCGAGGGAGGAAACCGTAACACGGGAAACATTTGCGTCACCGGGACACCTGCCGTCGCATGCGCACTCGTGCAGAAACAGGTGGCCTCAGTAACTACAAGCGCGCTCGTCTGACTATTTACACAACTACCGCGAGGACGCCAACAACAGCTCTTTCACAACCGCAGCCCTGCGAGGATAATCGTTCCATGATTCATGTGGAACTCTGCCCAGCTGCGCAGGTAGACCGTTATGCGCATTTCAGACCGCCCCCCCCCCCCCCCCCACCACCTTCATCACCCCCCAACAAAAATGCCGCGTCATCACCGGCCTGGATGCGTATCGCGGCAGTAGCACGAAGACAACGCGTGGTCTCTTCTTCCCCGGAATCGCCTCTCTCAATCATCGCCTCCCCTAGCTGCAAGCGAAGCTGTGGTGTCTCCTGGGCCCTGGGCGTGTGCCCGCTCTTTTTAAATCCGTCGGGTCAGCGAGCTAGGAGAGGGTCGAGCGGAGACTCTTCGAGACGACAACGTACGCCCGCAAGTTGACAGCGCTTGCTTGTGTGTCTTCCGTCGCCTTTCTGGCTCTCTGCACCGCGAAAAAGAAAATTAGAAAGAACACAAAGATGGCTTGCACACGGGGGGCCTAGTGACGTCAACGACAACGAAGATAGACAGAGTTGATAAGACAGCGGGGGGCGGGGGGGCTGAGGAGAGGCAGTCGAAAGAGACAACGCCCAAGAACAGACCCTCCTGTTACAACTCCCGCCCTTTCCACTCGACACACAGACGAGCACTGAGAGAGAGGGAGGGTTACGAAGGGTTGCCACAACACCCATGGACACCCGTGAAAGAGAACGCCGAAACGATAGACACACAAACACCACCATAGCAAGCGCTCGCAGAACGAAGCGCAGACCGACACCACGCCAGAGGGATCCAGGGACGGACAGACGGCCAGCCAGTCAGGCAGACCTCCGCGCGGTCTCAGAACTCGCGGGCGAGGAGTTATTTTGGACGGCGAGAGTTCAGACCTTGGCTCCGTTCCCGCACCAGACTCGCCACCGCGCGGGGGACCCTAAAGAACACGCTCTTTATATCTTGCGTGCAGTACGTATTCTCCACCGACTGCGGCTTCCTATCCGCGAAAGAAAGCTGACTGGGTGGCTGTCCCGCCAAGGCACTGCAGAGGATGGGGGGATACGCTCAGGCTTTGAAGCGCGCGTTCCTGGACAGGCTAAGCGTCCCGGGCACCGCATGGGTCCTCAGCCGTATTTCTGGGGTGACACACGCGCCGAGTGCTTCGTTCTCGGTATTAGGGGGCCAAGAAGTCCGTGTCATCTTCGCGGTGAAGAGTGTTCCGAAGCGCGCCGTATACGCTTTAGGGTTCTCCGCGGATCGGCGACACCCGTGAACGGAGCCAGAGGATGTCTCCAGCTTCCTCCAGTCAGCTCTCATATGAACGGAAGGGTAGTGGGAAGTTCTCTTTGGAGACACTGAACAGGGTCACGGAAGGCTTCATCGTTTCTCGAGACCATTCTACGGAGTGTATGGGCAGACGGCCATAATAAGCTGTAGTCACGTGAACGATGAAACGCTGTACGAACCTTTCTTAAGGGCTATTAGCAGATATCGACGGTTCTCGAATGCTTTCCTATAGCATGTGACCTACTGTGAGTAACATATTGCCGAACAAAGGCCGCTAGAACTAACGCTGACCATGCTCTAAGATCTCCGCCTGGAGCAACGCCAGACACCCTTCAGTCCAGCTTTGCGAAGACTGTGACGCTCACGCAACACTCTAAACCAAAGCAGACTCTGTAACTGAAGCTTAATAGGGTAGAACGTTGGGCCAGTTGGTGTAGCGACATAATTAAAAACTTTGCGCAGAATAACACAGGGCGGGGGGTGGGGGGAGGACAAACACGGGCGCTCGTGTGTGTGTGAGCGTGTTTCTCCCTCCCGTCCTGTGTTATTCTGCACAGTTTTTAATTATGTCTAACTGAAAGCTAGAAAAAATGTCGCGACGAAAAACTATCGGCTAAGCATGTTGCTTAAGGAACCCCGCAACCTTTTGAAGTGAGATTTTGCCGCCAGAAAGGAGTCTTCGGTTTGCCACTGAAATCGTATTCGTCGCTGAGGCACCGACTGCAAGCGTTTAGGCGCTACAGTGCTGAGGCCTCAAAAGGGTCCCGCTATGCCCACGTCGCTGCCAGGATTCCGACACACCAAGGGGAAATTCTAGCGCCCGAAAATTCACTTATCCCGGATGCTTCGGTGTTCGAATCACTTCAAAGCCCCGCTCTTCAGTTCGCCATGCATCAAATGTTAAAACCGCACCACGACATAACAATGTGTCGACATGAATGATCACTCGCGCACTTCTCTGGAATGCCGGGTAACAGAAGAAGCTGTAAACAGTGGCGACACAAGGTGATGAAACCGTCACGAGACTCCATCAGAAATGCGCGAAGATAAACACTTCATCTCGCTGGCACCATTCTCGTGCTGTTGGATGGCAATGTATTGACGCACGAACGCTTCAGGCGCCTTATTCATTTCTCAGGCCGGACGTTTTGCATGTAATGCGCAGATCTATAAAATGACAATATCCTCGCCCTTACGACTGCATATCGGGATCGGGGGGCATTCGCAGAGCAATATACATAGCTGGAAGCCTCCGGCCGGAAGTCGTGACAGATGCTGTGTCACAGTGTACACGAAAGGCAAGCACGTCGTAAAAAAAAATGAAAAATTGGTTTTTGGGGAAAGTAACTGACGCAGTATCTGCCTCACATCTCGGCGGACACCTGAACCGCGCCGTAAGGGAAGGGATAAAGGAGGGACAGAGAAGAAAGGGGTGGCCGTAGTGGAGGACTCCGGAATAATTTCGACCACCTGGGTATTTTTAACGTGCACTGTCATCGCACAACACAAAGGCGCCTTTGCGTTTCGCCTCCATCGAAACGCAGCCGCCGCGGTCGGGTTCGAACCAGGGAACTCCGGATCAGTAGCCGAGCGCCCTAACCACTGAGCCACCGCGGCGGGTAATGCACGTGGAAATGATATATGATGTCACAACGGGACGATGGAATTGCGAACAGCACTTCGATTCGCGAGCACAGAAAAAAGAACAAAGAAGGAATAGAAACTCTTGTCAGTGTTTCTGGAACTGACGTCACTGCTCCTAAAAAAAAATGGACCACTCTACTCTATGAGCTCGAACCCGACCGCGGCGGCTGCGTTTTTATGGAGGAAAAACGTTAAGGGGCCCGTGTGCTGTGCGATGTCAGTGCACGTTAAAGATCCCCAGGTGGTAGAAATTGTTCCGGAGCCCTCCACTACGGCACCTCTTTCTTCCTTCACTCCCTCCTTTATCCCTTCCCTTACGGCGCGGTTCAGGTGTCCAACGATATATGAGACAGATACTGCGCCATTTCCTTTCCCCAAAAACAAATTATTATTATTATTACTCTATGAGCATGTGATCGAGAAGGGAATACAGTTGAGGCTCACTACAACGAAGTTTAAGGGGGCCGGCGATTGCTTCGTTATAGCCGTAACTTCGTTATAACCCTTCTTGACAAAGCTTCCAAAGGGAATCGTCATTCCTTCGTTATATCCATTATTTCGCTACAACGAGGTTCGACTGTATTCAAGGAAGGAGCATTGCAATGGCCAGGCTCGCCTCTCACGATCGACGCATATGTTGCGACGCGGAACATTTGCGGCATAGACGAAATATATTCGCTGTTCAGCGATGCACAATGAGATGTGTGTGTAAGCCAACAAGCGCGCTTTAAGACGAGGCCCCGTAAGGGCAGCGAACTCTACGGGGTTACGACAGCAGCGAAAACAGCATGCTAGAAAGCGCGCGACGCAGATGCGCATTCCCTTGAGCCTTCGCTTCAAAACCGCATCTCGTTAGCGCGCGAAAGGTTGCGAAGTTGACGAATGATCGATAATAGACATGCTTCTTTCTCCCCCCACCGATTCTGTAAACGCCGAGAAATGCGCAAATGAAAAACATGCGCTCTATGATCTTTTGAAGCCCCGCCGCGGTGGCTCAGTGGTTAGGGCGCTCGACTACTGATCCGGAGTTCCCGGGTTCGAACCCGACCGCGGCGGCTGCGTTTTTATGGAGGAAAAACGCTAAGGCGCCCGTGTGCTGTGCGATGGCAGTGCACGTTAAAGATCCCCAGGTGGTCGAAATTGTTCCGGAGCCCTCCACTACGGCACCTCTTCTTCCTTTCTGCTTTCACTCCCTCCTCTATCCCTTCCCTTACGGCGCGGTTCAGGTGTCCAACGATATATGAGACAGATACTGCGCCATTTCCTTTTCCCCAAAACCAATTATTATTATTCTTAGAACCCGACCGCGGCGGCTGCGTTTTTATGGAGGAAAAACGCTAAGGCGCCCGTGTGCTGTGCGATGCCAGTGCACGTTAAAGATCCCCAGGTGGTCGAAATTATTCCGGAGCCCTCCACTACGGCACCTCTTTCTTCCTTTCTTCTTTTACTCCCTCCTTTGCCATTCCCTTACGGCGCGGTTCAGGTGTCCGCCGACGTATGAGACAGATACTGCGCCATTTTCTTTCCCCCCAAAACCAATTATTATTATGATCTTTTTAATTATTCGTCTTGAACGACGCGTTCTTTGCGGATCGAGAAACAGATTCAACGGACTTGAAACTCCTATATCCCAACATCAACGGAAGCCCATGCTTTGGCCGAGCAGGGTCAGCACCAGTCTACAGCGGGTATTCACGTGACGTCACGGACGCCATTTTGTTGCCCGGCGCGCATCCGCGGCAGAGCTGGCTGGAGGGGAGAGGCGACAATCCCGTTAGACACGCCGGCGTCCTTTCTCAGTACTGCGCAGACAGCAAAATGGCGGCCGCAGTGACGTCAGTGAACGCTCTCTATAATACATATTAGGGAGTTACAACGGACAGCGTTCCTATTTTTCTGCTAGAAATAAAGTGACTTTCCGTCGACAAGCAGAGATGGGTAGCTCAGTGACAGCGCTGGAGAGACGACCACATCAGCCTCAGTCTCACGGGACTGCAATTCCCATTTCAAATGTGCCGCAAGAAAAAAAAAAGAACACTTGAAAAGTTGGCAGAACAGTACAGGGAGCATATGCAGAACTGCAGCTCCTTTCTCTTTTTTTTTTTCAGCTTTCAGTTAAAGAGCGACAAACACGAGTTGGGCCCAGGGAATACATTCGAAATACAGGAGAATTCGATATATAGGGGATCCTTTAAGTGGTCAATGCGGACTGCAGGTGTATGCATGAAATATATAATTGCGATGAAGAATTCACCTTTTACGTGACCAATTAATTAACTCATCAGGCTGACCTTGATTTCTCACGCTGTAAATGATAATTTAAATTCCTCTTTTTTTTCTCACGTTTAGCTTCCTTAAATTACCTTGTCCGAAGCGTGTGGCTCTCCATTAAATACCAAGAAACATCTCTTAGTATTGTCGTGTTGATGTTATGACCGAATTATAAGAGTACTTGGAGCAGCATAAATTCCAAGAGTGACAGATGAGGGGCTAGTTGGTATATGATTACAGAACATAAAACTGAGCAGGGGACAAGACACAGGAGAGAAGCAAACAGGACGAGCGCAGTCCTGTTTGCTTCTCTCCTGTGTCTTGTCTCCTGCTCAGTTTTATGTTTTGTAATCAGCATGAATTGTTTGTAAATTTAATTTCTTCAGTGAAATGTGAAGGCGCCTTCATGTTCATAAGTGTACTTACTGTTCAGCCCTTCGCAATAAAACATCAGTACATGGAACTGTACCTCACCTAAACAGCCACCCTTATCCGTAACTGCCTCCAGGTGAGGATCTCATTAAATCTGCGAACGTAGAAAAAGTGTATATATGCAAATGGCTGCAACAACTGTATTGAATTAACCATAAATGATACACAAACACTAAGCACAGTGCTCCAAATATTTCAACCAGGGTGTTTTGATTATACAGTCCCCGAACGAAGCGGCAGTCGCGAGCATCGGAGACAGGGTGTGTTACACTAACGCGCTGTAATTCATTAACTCGCTGAATGTATTTCACTGACATAACTAACACGCCGAAATGATCACAATACACATTACAGGACCCCGAAATCGAGGTCCTAATTGTGTCCCCGATATAAGGCGAGTAAACAACGCGATGAACCCTCCCAGAGCAGAAAATCGAAGAACCCTTACGAAGTTTAAAACACCGCAGAATTATCCCCACCCTCAGCACATTCCGCGCAACCGCAAGCCGTGCTCACACCATCCAACTTTCCAGCCCACCTCAGGTTGCGGATTGATGGACAACAGCAGAACCGTTCGGGAGTGGGGCGCAAATAAAAAAAAGCAACGCCTTCGATATAACGCGCATTTCGAAATATCCGGGTTTCCACGTAAGACGCATAACGGCGCCACAGCGGGGGGTCCGCGTCTACGCACAGCGCACAGTGGTTGCGTCGGTCGCTCGCAACTCGAACGGAACAACCGCGCGCACAAACTCACAAGCAGGCAGGCGAGACAGGCGAGGCCGTCGCCTCGGGGAGCGCCAGCGCGGCATATAGCGCCAGTTATAGCCGAGGTTGCGTGCAAAACGCCGCTAGAGCCACCAAGCGAGCAAGGAAAGGAGGCTGCGGGGTCGAAGCGGTCGGTGCTACGGAGTAAGCCGGCTGTCTACGGCGCGCCGAAGTCGCTCACCTTGGCTGGCTGGCAGGCAAGTCGGTGGAAAGGGAAGGGGAGACAGGCTTCGGGCTAGGCAACTTGGGAGAGATACACATTCGACGCACGTAAACAGCAGCACGCCGTCGAAACGACGATGCCGCCGATGCTTCGGACGCGCCGGCGCGATGACATACTCACCGGTTTTGCGCACGATGCCCCTGATATATATTTCATCTCTCTTCGTTCTTTCGTTGCTTTTAAGGGTTTTGAAAGGAGTGAACGGCTTTCTTCCGCTACTCACTGTTCCTGCGTCCGCAGATTGGCCATAACTGGAACCACTTTAATGCGGAGAGTTGATGTCCACTACTACTGCGTTACTCGGTTTGTTTCACGACACTCCTAAATTGATTCGATGTGGGTGAGGCCTTCTTTCCGACTCGTGCCTGGGAAACTTCACAGTACTTGGTTTTAGAATAAACGAAATTCCGCACTCGGATAGTGCACTACAATGTAGACTTTTCACAACGGCGTAACGATTGCAATGCCTACATCCCGGCGAAAAAAATGAACAATCAGCAAAACGTTCGAACCACGAGATGCGCTTACCAAAAAAAAAGCATCAATTTTTTTTATTCATTCCAAAAATCCCCGAAGCGAGGTTTACGATCAAACAGCTACCCTATACCTGTTTCGGTTCCTTTGTCACAAGCTAGAATAGCAAGGTAGAGGGCAGTTGAAGCTGTTGTATGCAACAGGTTAACCTTGCAATTATCCTGGCGGCAATTGCTTCGCAGATAGCGGCAATTAAACTAACTAAATACGAGCCCTAGGTGAAAATCTGCAACTTAGCAGACCACTGTCACCCCGCGCACAAGCACACGCAATAGTCTACTGTCAATTAGGGGTAACGGAGCGGATTCCGAGAGAAGGCAAGCGTAGCAGGGGGCGGCAGAAAGGTGAGATTAAGAAGTTTGCGGGGATACGGTGGCCGCAGCTCGCAACGGTCAGGGTTAATTTGAGAGACATGGCAGGGGCATTTGCCCTGCAGTGGGCGTAGTCATGATGACGATGAGAGTCACTATCCAAATAATAATAATAATAATAATAATAATAATAATAATAATAATAATAATAATAATAATAATAATAATAATAATAATAATTGGTTTTGGGGGAAAGGAAATGGCGCAGTATCTGTCTCATATATCGTTGGACACCTGAACCGCGCCGTAAGGGAAGGGGTAAAGGAGGGAGTGACAGCAGAAAGGAAGAAGAGGTGCCGTAGTGGAGGGCTCCGGAATAATTTCGACCACCTGGGGATCTTTAACGTGCACTGACGTCGCCCAGCACACGGGCGCCTTAGCGTTTTTCCTCCATAAAGACGCAGCCGCCGCGGTCGGGTTCGAACCCGGGAACTCCGGATCAGTAGTCGAGCGCCCTAACCACTGAGCCACCGCGGCGGGGCCACTATCCAAAGTCCTGTTTAGTGTTTTGAAAGACTTTCATAGGAAAGCTGGAATCTTCTCTCGTAATACCGAGTTGTTCACTGCGTTTTCCAGCAAATTACGCCCTAAACGTGTTGCAAAACCGAACTACGTGGGAGCTTTCACTTTATTAAGACTATTATTAAACGGTAACTGAGCGACGACAGGGGCGTTACTGGGTGCGGTAAAACGTTTTCTCTCCATTTTTTTTTTTTTGCAGCAGCAGCAGACAACGAAAGCAATACCGAGGACAAGAAAGTTGTTCCGTAATAAGAGTTGATAGACGGTATCTGCCCTTCATCCTGTTCTTCTATATTCTTTTTTTTTCAGTCAAGAATATAACGCGCACGACAACCTTACACGCACTTACACCGCAGATGCTCCCGTTACGGGAGCCGTCCAACGTCGCTCGCAGAAAGGAGAACCAGCAGATACGAAAGTACACGGATTCTGATAAACTTGTTGAGAAGCAATCGCTGCCAACGACGTTATCAGCTCCGGACCCTCTGTAGAGGGCGCACTTTTCGACGCCCTTCGGAGCGCTCGCTGAAAACTGATAGGGGGGTGGCAGTCTGCGTGGACGGGAAATGTTTATGAAATAAGTTGCGCAACAGAACCAGCCTGTGCCGCCAGTTAGATACTTCATAAAAATAAAAATAATACTCAAGATGCGATACCACTATTCGCACCAACTGACACTTGCTCCGTACACGAATAGAGAATATTACCGCGAAATTTACAGATAACACGAAGTTCTAGTTTATAAATGCAGGGCCATTCATGATTCTTGTGATTATTATTACTATTCAGATAGAGTAAACATTTGTCTATAGCGTTTACTATAATGCACCAATCCACTCGACGAATCAACAGCAGCGGCAGCAGCAAAAGCTGTTGCACAGTCTCTGTGGCTACCACGGGAAAGTTTGGAAAATCAAATAGAAATATAACAACATGACAGAGCAGCAAATGTTTGAAGAAGAGATAAAATCACCGACGGGCTATAGCTCAATAAAGGCCGCGTTTGGACTAGTTGGTTTTCCATGCTAGAATAAGACAGAGAATAAGACAGACATAGAATAAGACAGACAACACGAGCGCTCGTGTTGTCTGTCTTATTCTATGTCCTTGTTTCTCGCGCTTTCACGGACATAGAATAAGACATAGAATAAGACAGACATAGAATAAGACAGACAACACGAGCGCTCGTGTTGTCTGTCTTATTCTATGTCCTTGTTTCTCGCGCTTTCACGTACAGCATGGGCTATAGCAACGTCGCAGCGGAAGGTATATCTTAAATGAGACTCGAGCCACATGCGATTACGAAAAGAAGGCAGAGCTGGTATCTTAAAACAAAAGAAGCTAACAAAGAAAATCGTGCGTGCGGGCCCTTACCGCGCGCTTCAGCCGATGCACGGTGATCATCTTGAGGTCACAAAAAGCATCATACGCGTAACCCTTTAGATATGCTCATAGGCAGAGCCGGGAGATCTAGCAAGATTGCATGATGCGACAGGCAGGCGCAGCATCTCTCATTACCCAGCAGAGGCGCCGATCGTTTTGTACAGGGTGTGGCACGGTTATTGGCCACAGATTTAAGTTTCATATTTCGCCCTTTCGCCGTTTTGCAAGCGCTCAAACTTCGCCAAGCAGTGCCATATAATAGTGGGCATCGCCTGGTATAACTCCCTGCGACGAATCTCGCTTGGTTAAGCCCCGCAAGCGCAAAGAGGAAACAATAACAAAAGCTGCGCTAGTTAGACGTCGCCTAAGGCAGGGATGAGATGGCGCCAGAAGCGACCTACATCGACTCTCGCGGAGCTTGCGGCATCGCGTATCTATCGTTTGTCCCCCAAGGCGGTGGGGAAGTAAGAGATTCACCAGGTTTGCACTAGGCTTGGTGAAACTTCCCCAACAGCAATCTGAAAGAAGAAAAAAAAAACAGTGACGAGCAGTTAGGAAGCGTTGTGTCCGTAATCTTTTTTTTCTTGCTCCTGATCGTTGGTCGCTGTCTTCTCTGTAGCGCCTTCCTAATCGTAGTTTTTTTTTTTTGCAGAGTCGATCTGCTAGCGCTTTCTTCCTGGTCATCTGACGAGCCGCGCAAGTACACCTCCGCCGAATGTGGTATCGGTCAACAAAACCTCCGCCACTGCAACCACCCTCAACCACGGAGGTTGACCACCCACGGTCTTAATTCGGCTGCTCACAGTCGAAAGACATTGCCTGCGGCACATCTCTGCAAATGGTTATTGCACGCCAGGTCCGGCGCGTGCGTTTTACACGCGCAAAAAGTCGTCGCCAAAGTAAAAAAAATGCAAAAAAAACAAAAAGCTAGGTTGAATTTGCTTCGCTGACCACCGCGCACTTAGTTCGTCCGCCACTCGCACGCAGCGGTGAAGTTCGGAGAAACAGGGTAATTAGGCAACGGCCAACCAAGCTGTATACGACACGTGACGGCCGGTATGAAGGGGAACCACGTCTTTGCTGCTAACGACGCCGACAGGAAGAACGTCTGCTGGCAGGCAAGCGAAGTGTGTGTACGCCGGCCGCATCGACCTCTTCAATCAGACGCGTTTCACACTCCCGTGAGTATATGGGACGGAGAGAAAAAAAAAACAATGCGCGCAAAAAAAACTAAAAAGCCGCTAACGATTGGCCCCGATTTTCCGCGCAAAAACCTGGGCCAGTTCGCGCTTTGATTTCCCTACGGCCGAAAAAAAAAAACAGGCCGAGCTGTTCGTGTTCCGTTTTATGAGCGCGCGCGTGCTACCGTTTACTTAGAGCTCGGGCAAGACAATAAAAAAAAAAACATTTGAAACAATACTAAGGAAACCGGTTTTCGATTTACTGGTCAGGTTCTAAAGCTGTTTATTCGATCTGCAATTACTCCATTCTCTTTTTTTTTCTGATTCTCTTTCTCTCGTCCCAGTTGTTTCTTAAAGTGAATTGTAAAGGTTACTCGCGGTCAGTCTGCGACATATTAAAACATCGAAACTGACAGACGTAGTAAGACAACGGGAAAAATATAGCTGCCGAATCTTTTCTACGAATACGGTGCATTCAGTCAAGGCGAATGTTTTCTCTACGGTTAGTGCATCCACAGCTAATAAGCGGACGTTTCCTCCACGGAAAGTGCATGCATCCACAGCAAATGAGCGAATGTTTTCTTCGCAGATAGTGCATCCACAGCCAAAACACGAATGTTTTTCTTTTTTTCCACAGATAGTGCATCCACAGCCAATAAGCGACTGTTTTCGTCGCAGACAGTGCATCCACAGTTAATACACGAATGTTTTTGCACAGACATTGCATCCACAGACAACAAGCAATTGCTTTTTTCCGCGGACAGTGCATCCATAGCTAATATTTTTACTCCACAGATAGTGCATCCACGGCCAATAAGCAAACGTTTTCTGCACATTCACAGCCAATAAGCGAACGCTTTCTCCGCGGAAAGTGCACCCACAGCTAATAAGCGGATGTTTCCGCCATGGATAGTGCATTCACAGCTAATAGGAGATTGTTTCCTCCACAGGTAGCACTTCCACAACCAATACGCGAATGTTTTCTCCGAAGATAGTGCATCAAAAGTTAATACGCTAATGCTTTCTCTGCAGACAGCACATCCACAGCCGCCAATAAGCGAGTGTTTTCTCCACAGATAGTGCATCCACAGCCATTAAACGAATATTTTCTCCGCGGATAGTGCATACACAGCTAATATGTTTCCTCCGCGAGTGTGCATCCACAGCTAATAAACGAATGTTTTCTCCGCGGACAGTACACCCACAGCTAATAAGCGATTGTTTCTTTCATAGGTAGCACATCCACAACCAATACGTGAATGTTTTCTTGACAGATAGTACATCCATAGCCAATACGAGATTGTTTTCCCTACAGACAGCGCATCCACAGCCAATAAGCGAATGTTTTCTCCGCGGAGAGCGCATACAATATGTTTCCTCCACAATACTGTATCCACAGCCAATAAGCGAATGTTTTCTACCAAGACAGTGCACCTACAGCCAAGAAGGCCGTGTTTCCTATGCAGGTGGTGCAGTCACAGGCAATAAGTCAGTGTTTTCTACACTGACTGTGCACCCAAAGCTAATCAGTGAGCGTTTTCTCCACGTATAGTAGTCAACAGCCATTGCAACAAGTACTGAAAGTTCAGCGCCGATACTGGAAAAGGAACCGGTAACGGCGCGCACTCTCAAGCACGGCATCAATGCACGCACTCTTCGGAGTAACGTGCACTCGTACTCCGTTGCCCCTTCAGATAGGAATGCGCACTCATCCACCGAGATTGGCATGTTAGACTTCGCACTTGTGATGCGAACGTGCCGCTCCAACGCAATCTGACCTGCTGATCCGGCTCTCACCGAGGAACTAGCGTCCAAGAGGCACGCTTACGCAACCAGGCGAAAAGTCATCGATATGCACTTCTGGGTAATAACGCCAAGTAAAAAAAAAAAACGCTCAGCTCAAAGCCTCAGCGACAGCATGCGCCTCGACAAAATGTGACCCTGTGCCACTGAGTGAGCGATGGAAGGAGCATGTAAAGAAGGAAATAAAGAAAACACCTCCAATGCCCGGCGTATCACGTAGGATATAGGAACTATAGGAATTGCAGCTCTTTTAGTTATATGCAAGCAAAAGAACATAACATTCGCTCAGTATTACGCAAAGCGTATTTCCCGCCGTATTTTACAAAGCAAACTGAAAGTGTCAACTGCCACGCGTACACAAATACGCATCGTAAAACGTCACTCCTTTTCGGCAAAAGTTCGAAAAATATACTCCTAGGTTTCCTGGTGATGAAATCATTTCGAATTTGCTATCGGCACGCAGTATGTTCTTGAGTATGTGAGTGTAGCTCTAATGTTTTCAGAAGTCTACAATCAGCTTCATTTGTCAGAACAGTTCTTGCAATAAGCCTTCTAACTCCTAAACCACCACTATGTGCCCTGCCTCTTCCTTCTATTAACCATGTCATTACACGCTATTAAAGCATGTCGCACTGCTGACTCCGATTCCTGCTACTGAGGGGACAACTGCGTCAGCTTAATTTTCATTATGCAATAATAACCGCTTTCGCAAAAAATCTATAAGCGTTCACTTCAGATTCCCGAAATGTATGGGCCCGCAACATTGAATGGTGATAATTGAGAACTTTTCTGCGGCATTTACAATAACCGGGGTATTAATATTAAAGGGAGAAACTGTAAAATGCTGCAAACTAAAGGAGTAAGCATATACACTGTCGCACACGTGAAACTTCCGTACGTACGCTCGAACAGCCTCGGTCCAATGGCTGTCACTAAACACAAAAGAGAAGCTGCCAGTGGAAGCGGAGCATCACCTCTCTATCCGTAACGGCGCACAGCGCGTGCAAGCAGTGTCCGCTATACGCGACCGCTTAAACAAAGGACCGTTCCTTTCTTTTTCCTCTTTCTGTTCTTCTCTCACCATGCATACGTTTTGTTTTCATCCCATCCCGCGTTTGTTTTGTTTTTATTCGCTTCTCCGAGGGCTAAGGTTAAAGAGCGAGGCGCGAAACAATGCGCTGACACCGCCGCCGATGGCTGCACCGGCTGACGCGCCGCGCACACTCAACCGTTTCAGGGCCGACAATGGCGGTCGCCGAACGCGGCTCCCCCTCGCGTCAAGGCGCCGCGCGGCCGAAAGAAGCCGCTCGCAGCGCCGCGGTGCGGCGCGCGCGTAAGTCACGGCGCAGAGCGCTCGCTAGGCCTTTCTTTTTTGTTTTAACACTCGTTTTTTTGTTCTTTTCGCGCGTTGTTTCCCATTCCCCGCTTTTTTGCATCGCTAAACAATGAACAAAGGAACGCGGCGAAGAACAAAAGAGCTGAACACGAGGTGTGATGAGCAGACAAAACGTGAAAAGCTAGAGAAAAAAGAAAAGCGAAATGAATGCGAAAAAACCGGGGCTTTGGACCATGCAACAACGGAACAAGGGCGCGAAGTCAGTACAAGCGTTTGTTGTTGAAGGGAGCTGTAGGGCTAAAGAGACGTGTCAGCACGTGTAAGTGACGACGTCGACATAGTTCGTCCGGTGACGTAACGGACAGCCCAAGGACTCGGCACTCCATTTTCCTCGATCGGCCTGCGCAGTTTTTTTGCTGATACTTTGTTTCCGCTTTTGCTAGTTCGTTTACGATCGATTCCGACCACTCGCTCCTATCTATCGTTCACGTCGATGCTTCTGGAAACCCAAGCACGTTCCACGCTACATTGCTGTGACGTCATAGTTGGCTACTAGGAGCCACGACGGCCCTGCTAGGCATGCTTGCTCAACGCCGCTGGCGTTACTGACGACGGAGCGGATGCGGCGAACACCGCTGTGACGAAGCTATGCCGTCAATGGTTTACAGTTTATTACCGACGCTGGGGAAAATCCAAGGGTCACGACTAGAATAAAGGAAAAAAGAAAGGTTATTGTCCGATAGTTTTTGTTCCTAGTTGAATGTTTCAATACAGTTTGCCTCCTTAACGATGGCACGAACTCTTGACTTCAATGGCCGCAATTCTGAACACAAGTAAACAAGGATAGATATATTACAAAGGGAAAAAAACACAAGAGCGTAAAGCGTCCATCTCCCGTGTTCAGCCCCATGTCTTTCAGCGGTCGGATGCTATGTTCATTTATTGGGAATGCAGACCACAAGCGAACATCCAGAGCGCTTTATTTGGATTTGATAACCTAATTCTCGCAGTAAGAAAAGAAGGAAAAAAGGAAAAAAATTAAAGAAAGAAACTAAAAAATAAGTGTGGGGATTTGGGAAGGGTGGGGCAGGAATGGAAGACGGGCAGCTACAGAATGGCAAGAACAGATACCCACTCTCACTTCTTTTTGAGCTGTAGAGAAAGCATGAAAACAACGCGTTCTTACTAATAATGCAATCCTTAGGAGACTCTCGCATATCTGTGAATAAAGTCATGGGAACATCGAATTGTTAACTAAAGATATCAAAAAAGGGCATCGGGATAAAAGAAAACAGTGACTATAAAAACAAAATTAAAGATCATCTACTTCCACATTAGGCACATCTAGATCGTGCAGAGCTATAAGCACGAACTACGCTGAAATGACAGCTATAAATACGCACTGCGCTATTATTTCTACCTTAGCGCTTTTCTCTCTTCAGTCCTAACAACCACTGCCCGGACAAGAACACACGCATGCGCCGGCGAGTCCGGCCATGGACACGACGGCAATAATAATAATAATAATTGGTTTTTTGTGGGGAAAGGAAATGGCGCAGTATCTGTCTCATGTATCGTTGGACACCAGAACCGCGCCGTAAGGGAAGGGACAAAGGAGGGAGTGAAAGAAGAAAGGAAGAGAGAGGTGCCGAAGTGGACTGTCCCCCGCATCTTGGCACGTAGTCGGGGCGACCGGCGGGTGAGTCCGAACCAGAAAGCTCAACTCTTCGGTGATGCCGAGCACGCCGCGTACGAACGAGGTTATCCTCGCTTTGCACTCGGGTGTGATGTCATCGCCGGCATTGCTTGCGGCTCCTCCGGCGACGAGCACGTCGTGACACCCTCCAGTGGCCCGGCTGCTTAAGCGGCTCCCGCCGTGCATACTGAACGCCAGCTGCCAGCGTGCGAGCTATACAATGCCCGCGCGCTAGACGAAATCGGTGTCCTCCAATAGGCTAAGCCGCTGGCTCCCGAAGATTTACCGAGACGTCTTCACTGCCGATGAAGTTTACCCGCCCTACCCTTACAAGAATTTATTTAGACAGTCTATAATAGACAGTCCATTGATTTCTGTCTGTGAAGTCTATAGATTCGCTATAGACTTCGATTGTGTAGCGCTATAGTGTATAGCGCTTCAGTGTTACGCTATATTCTTCGCTATAGATTCGCTATAGGCTATAGATTCGCCCTAGAGAACAGTCTATAGGCAATACAAATTCTATAGACAGTCTATAGACAATCTATAGATTTATGGCCATTCAATTTTAGTAGACTTTTGTCTATAGATAGTCTATAGACTATGAGTAGACAAAAAGAAATATCTATAGGAAGGCAATACAGTCTATAAGAAGTCTATAGACCATTTTTGTAAGGGTATATAGGGTGCACTGTGTGTCTTTGCTGAGGCGAAGATGCGGACGTCGACCACCTGCTGTGGGTCGAATGTCGAATGACTTTTTTGGTACCATCATCATCATCATCAGCCTGACTACACCCACTGTAGGGCAAAGGCCTCTCCCATATCTCTTCCAATTAACCCTGTCCTTAACCCAGTATCGAGATTTGTTTCCTCGGCCAGGGTGTCCGATATGTAAACACGAGGACATTGAAGCCGACATTCACCGCTTACTGTGGGACTGCCCAGCTCTCAAGCCTACAAGGATCCGGCACCTCTTTCACCAAGCAACCCTGCTTCATACATTGCCTGGACGCAGGGACCGTACCATCGTTCTCTACTGGACTTCGTCAAATCAGCCAGCCTTTGTCCATTCATTTAATCTCTACTACATCATTCATCACACCTTCACCCATCATTGATGCCCTGGGGCAATAAATTTCGCTTAAAAAGAAACCCTGTCCTTTGCTAGCTGCGGCCACCGTATGTCTGCAAACTTCTTAATCTCAATCGTTCACCTAACTTTCTGCCGCCCTCTGCTACTCTTGCCTTCTCTTGGAATCCACTCCGTTACCCTCAAGGACCAGCCGTTATCTTGCCTTCGCATTGCATGTCCTGCCCAAGCCCGTTTCTTCCTCTTGACTTCGTATAATCCTTCTTTACTGCATGCCCTGAAGCGATCCCCAAAGCGTCATAAAAATAAAAATTGGAGCTCGAAAAAAGCTTTGCCACTTTTCTCGCACTGTGGGAAGAAGTTAGCCGCGTTTACACGAATGCGACAGAAGTTGACTCGAGTACACTTTTTGAGGGAGAGTGCAAACACGTCGAGGAAGAGAGTAGAGGACGGGTCACGTCTCTACTTCTCAAAACCTGCTCTTTCCCTCAAAAAGTTGATTGGAGTCGACTTCTGTCGCATTCCTGTAAACGCGGCTATAGTGACTGCAGTAGAGGCATCGTCAGTTCCACGCAGGTCACAAACGCATTAACGTTTGTTCGACTGAAACCCACTGCCGTCATCATCATCAGTCCAAGCACGTTTATTGCTGGACAAAGGCACCTCACATTGATCCTTCGGCACCTTCGGCCGCCATATCCCTGCAAACCTGATAACCTCAATCGCCCATTTGCCTCTCTGCGCCCCCCCCCCCCCCCCGATATGCTTGCGTGCACTAGAATCCGCTTCTCTGCAGAGGAACCCTTGCCAAATATCGCTCACGCAGCCATCACCTCAAAAAGAGTGAAAGACGCGGCCATTCGGGCGGGCACAACCCTTGCACTGCGTTGCACCTCAAAACGCAAAAAACGTTCCCTCAGACACAACCTCGGCTGCAGCGATAATCACTGCACAGAACTGTCGCGTATAACCTACCGCACTTCTCCAAAGGCGCTTCGAAAGCCAGGCTATGTCATGTACCCTCATACATAAGACGCGTCCCCTGCATCCTTGAGGAGGTGGCCAGCTGTGGATGCGGGAGTCACGGGCTACCCGGACAACTCAAGCTTCTCATGCTCCCTACTCAAGTTACCTTCCCCAGAAAAAGGGGAGACACACATCTGCATGTCAACAGGCTCACCGGACCGTGGGGATAAAGCTCTCCCCACCCAATAAACCCCAAGTGGTCACGCGCTGCTCAAAGACGGGGGAATGGGGACCAACAGTTATAACCTCCTCAAGTTCCAGAATAGGGAAGTGGGGACCGCGAACAATATCAACAACCCCTTAGGGATGCCTACTTTCTTTCTCCCGAAACCAAAAGTGACCTGTTCGGGACATGCAAAAAAAAAAGGCACTGGGTATGTATGTAGCGGTGGAGATAAGCCACCGCTCAAAAACTCTCAAATCAACTCTACACTCCAGCAAGGAAACCCACGCGCCACGATTCCTCCCAACGGGCATCGCGGAGAGGCGGCGGTGGAGTTCATAAAAGCGCTGTAAACACGCCGTCGCCAACTCGGTCCCTGGCCGCCCAACAATTGTCCACGAGTAAACGATCCCGGCGCAGACATACGCGGGCGTGGCAGGGGCTGGAGGTCTACCCATGGAGTTCCTCTTGCCTTTTCATTCGAACAACTCGGGGTAACATTAGAATCCCACTCAACAATGCGAAGCGGTGCCGATTCAATGGCAAGTACAACAATCTACCCCTTTCCAATTGTTGGTAAAGTAAAAAAAAAAGTAAGGCGGGGAGGGGGGGGGGGGGGGGGGGGGGCGATGTTTGAAAGAAACAAGCTCCCTTCTCACGGAGTGCTGACTAGTGGAGAAACAGGAACATCAACTCCTTGAGGAACTCGGGCATCTCGAGATTTGTGTGTCGCTAACGCTACCTTTTCAAAGCTTTCATTTATTACGCTGAATGTCCCACACACACACAAACACGACAATAGGAGATGATGAATGGATTCTGTTGAGTACACCGCGACTGTGGGTAAGTTGCAGACTAACTTCCTTAGCTAATGAAGTGGGCTGAAAATGTACAGTGTACACAAACGACATAAATATGCTGTCGCTTGTTCTCTCCTGCATATAAAACAGGCGTTAATGGGTCAATATACACATCGACTTTAAGATAAGCCTTCAGCAAAGCATTGTCTAGGATGAAAGTGAAAAAAATAAAATAAGACACTGAGCATTTAAGCCCAAGATTTTGACACATGTGAACGAACGCCCTATATCTAAATCGTAAATAAGCAACAAGTGACACCTCCTCTAGTCTTTTTTTTTAATTGGTTTTTGGGATGGCGCAGTATCTGTCTCATATATCGTTGGACACCTGAACCACGCCGTAAGGGAAGGGATAAAGGAGGGAGTGAAAGAAGAAAGGAAGAAGAGGCGCCGTAGTGGAGGGCTCCGGAATAATTTCGACCACCTGGGGATCTTTAACGTGCACTGACATCGCACAGCACACGGGCGCCTTAGCGTTTTTCCTTTATAAAAACGCAGCCGCCGCGGTCGGGTTCGAACCCGGGAACTCGGGATCAGTAGTCGAGCGCCCTTACCACTGAGCCCCCGCGGCGGGATCTAGACCTCCTCAGGTCTAGATTTAATATTTTGTCGAAGATGTTATCGAACACAATATCCCGAATTATTAGCGCTCCATATAAACTGTACGGCACTATCCACATCAAGGACCATATAATGGCTCCGCGCTGTATAACAAATTATTTCTCTGTCTTTAGTTTTGCTAAAATGTCTATGTTGTGCTCGAAGCGCCGACTAACGCGTTACTTTTAGTCATCAATTTTTTCAGGGAATATTTCTTTCCGGCTTTATACGATACTACATCAAAGGCCGACTTAACAGGCACTCTCCAAGAGCAAGCGGACACTCATAGTGTCGCTCGCTTCGATGCTTGCCAACAGGCATCCACAGAACAACGTTGATTACGCACAGCTTCACTATCCCCGCAAAAAGCATGCTACAGCTGCGCCGTCATTGCATCACTTCCAAGCGTTTCGTAACACTCCGCAACGAAGCCTCTTCAGTCAGAGAGTTTTATGACAATTACGTGTCCATCTGCGGTACGGGACGCAGGAACACATTAAGGTACGACACCCCTAACACAGACCCCTTGTTTCTACTTCCTTCAATCTTCTACAGTATTGTCTTGTATGCTACGTCGCACAGTGCAGTGGCTAAACCGCAGTTAACCCAACAGATGGCGGGTCGTCGGTAGTTTGTTCATCGTACCGCTTAGCAGCAGCCAGGTGGAATCATTAGCAAAGTTAGCACAGGTGCACTAGGTCCGGTGACGTCTGCGTTCTGCTAGTTATAATAATAATTGGTTTTTGGGGAAAGGAAATGGCGCAGTATCGGTCTCATATATCGTTGGACACCTGAACCGCGCCGTAAGGGAAGGGATAAAGGAGGGAGTGAAAGAAGAAAGGAAGAGAGAGGTGCCGTAGTGGAGGGCTCCGGAATAATTTCCACCACCTGGGGATCTCTAACGTGCACTGACATCGCACAGCACACGGGCGCCTTAGCGTTTTTCCTCCATAAAAACGCAGTCGCCGCGTCGGGTTCGAACCCGGGAACTCCGGATCAGTAGTCGAGCGCCCTAACCACTGAGCCACCGCGGCGGGGCAGCGTTCTGCTAGTTGGATACGGAAAATGCGATGATCCCAGTAGACAATAGGGACAGCGAACTAGTTCGTCCTATGCTCCATCGTGACCATCCCTTCTTGTGTGCTCAGCCAGCTGAAGTCTCCAGACGCCATCTGCCCCCACGGGAAAACGACGTCCGTGTCTAAGTGTGTCCATGAACTGTGGTCTTCCATGACCCTTATACGTCCCGTTGTTTCCACCACCACGTGTTAATTAATGTCCCTCTTCCCAGTACTTCGCACCAACGCTTCAAGAGCAAGCACCCCCCCCGCAGACGTAAGTACAATCGCGTCTAGCGTTCACAGCTGTCCTGGACACCACAGATGCAGCGCAGTCCGGTTCCGAAGCTCGCGCGCGGCATCGGAGAGGCACCCTTTTTCGTTTTTTTTTTTCGCCGCGTTCGGCCCGCCAGGAAACCAGAGCACGCAGCAGAGAAGCGGGCCCGTATACTTTTTTTTTTGCTCCTTCTTCAAAGGGGAGCCCACCCCACCGCCGCACTACCAGGGGCAGGTAAAGCAAATCTCCGATCCTCCCCCCCCCCCCTTCGTCCCCCCCTTTTTCAGCCCCCACCGGTCTCTTCCTGTTCTTCTCTATGCCCCCCCCCCCCCCCCCCCCCCCCGTTCCCGCGCCCGTTCTTCGCTTTGAGAGTGCATCCAGTGCTGTGGTCGACGGCGCACACCTGGGGCAAAGCAGGGGCTTGCAAGTATAAGCGAAAGGAGAGAGGGTGGAGGGGGGTGGGGTGCTCCCAAAACCGGACCGTGTACTACTACGCCCAGGCAGAAACCAGTTTACGCGTAGAACCCGCGACGACGCCTGCCGGCGGGCAGCCCGCCGTCCGTCCCGCCGCCGCCGAGTTGCTCCTTTTTTATACCTACAGCCACCATATACGGCCGCTTTTAAGAAAGCCTCTGCCGTGCGCCTTGTCCGCGGGGCCATTCTTATTCCTTTATGCTTCTTTGTTCTGCAATCTTTCAGGGCTTTCGCCAGGCCTCTATTCTCTTGTTCCCTTATTAAGTCGCTTTGCGCAGTGTCCGCGTCTTACCCGGCTCACCCGTGATACCAGTTTCTCTCCATCCAAGCCGCGTGCTCATCCCTCTATTTCGGGAATGGCTCTTTTATTTTCTTCTCTCGTTTCGTTTCCAGTTGCTCTTTATTGTTCTTTTCGTCAAGTTCCTTCCGACCCTCTCCAATTTTCCAATCGGCCAGGCGTCCCCTTTTTGTGGTCCTTTTTTTTCTCCAGTCTTGACCAGTTCGCAGCAGTAATTTCCTACGCCGCAGTGAGAACCCGTTAGCGACGCCAGGTTAAGGTTCCCACGCGAAGAACTCGACCTGCGGGCTTCGGACGGTGCAAAGAGGTGAAGAGCTGATCAATGGAAACTGGGCAAGAGACAGGTTTGGCGATCGGGGCACCTCCTGAGACCGGAATCAGCTTTTCGTGATTTCATGCCATGTACCGTGCGAGCCCTGCCCCCCCCCCCCCCCCCTCCCCCTGTTCCATTGCAACTCGTCACTTTTGAACGCTTTTTCTTTTATCGAATTCGGTTAGTAACGAATGCTAGACTCCTTTAGGGTTGAAAGGGAAGACGGTGCGGTCAGTTGAGAGAGCCTATAGTGGTTGGAGAAGGGGCCACGGCTTCTTTGCTATGGTTATATTACGAGCGTGCGATATCCGCGATTAAGGAGTTCTCGTGAAAGAGCCCGTGCGATGACGCCATGATAAAGAAGGAGGAGGAATAATGACAAGCGAGGGGGAGAGGGTGGACAAGACTGCTTCGAGAGGACGTTTCGGACACTTTCAAGCTCGCCGCCAGGAGCCCATTGATTCGAATCTCGTTCGGAGATCAATGGTCCGGCGACGGCGAAGACCATTCCGGTTTCCCAGCGGGTTGGCTCGCACTTGGGGCCATGGGAACGCGAAGATCACGTCGCCGGAAGTGGGAAAATTTGGTGCCTCAACGCTCGTTTTCTTTGTACGGCGCAAGAGCAACTAGGGTTCCATCGGCGACACAGACCTAAAGGGTCAGTGCCACGAAGAGAGCGGTTCTGAAAGCGGCGAAAAGATTCAAAGAATATACCACAAAGTCGTCCGTTCTTCCATAATTCTCACTCACGACGGCTGTACCGCCAACGTCCGTCCGTTGTCAAACTAAGCTACAGACCAACGGCTCTTCCCGCTTTTTTTTTTATTCGTTCGTTAAGAAACGCCGGACACTCACCGTCTCAAAACCTACCCGGCAGATGCGAAGCGTGAGAGAATACAGCGCGGATTCTCTGTTTTTTCTGTTATTTCAGTTTCGTTTTTTTTTTTCATGCCAACGCTTCACCACATTCACTCAGTCTAATTTCGCATACATTTTCCCTATTTTCTTGCATCACTAGTACCGGGTGACTCAGGAGGTCAGGCGTGTTTCCGTTTCCCTGGCATGTTCCAATTCATCATCATCATCAGCCTAACTACGCCCACTGCAGGGCGAAGGCCTCCCCCATGTCTCTCCAACTAACCCTGTCCTGTGCCAGCTGTAGCCACCCTATCCCCGCCCATCTAACTTTCTGCCGCCCCCTGCTGCGTTTGCCTTCTCTTGGAATCCAGTCCGTTACCCGAGCTTCAACAAATGCTATCGCAAGCTACATTCAGTGGAGGGCAGACGTTAAACAACATTGTGATTCGTAAACGGGCAAAGAGGTTAACAGAATACACCAGATAAAGCTAAGCTACCGCGTTCTTACGGACCCCGGCGTTAAAGCCAACGACTCCAAACCGACGTGCTTAACAATCTTCATACATTCCCAGCACATGGCGTAAATGGGGACTTGCGAACATTGCTCCTCAAGACCCATAAGCGCTGACGTTCGACACCGCCTAGACACGTACCACAAGTTTGGCAATGGGCAAAGCAGGAATTTCATTCACAATCCCCGCCCACTCCTACAAGAGCACGGAGTAAAACAGAACGGAACGGAGAGCCTTGCGACGTACAATGCAACAAGTTCGGGATCGATACGCTGTCGAGGTGCCAACGCCTCGTTGACAAGTGGGCTTGCCTTTGAACAAAGATGTCAGCGCCCTTATCCATGTCATTCGTCATGCTGCTGCACTATTGTTTTATTCTCCGACTGATACGGATTTCAGCTTTGGTGCTCTTATCTTTACTAACAACAAGCATCTGTATATCTTCAGCGTCAGTTAACCATCGGTGTTCCTGGATTCCATCGCAGCATGCTAAGAGGTCTGCGGCACGTTAGACAACCATCGACAGCGTTAGTCGATAAGGATGCTACAGTGGACAGACTTGCCTGATAAGCACACTAGGTTCTTCACTGGACGCAACACGAGGACAACCCGTTTCTGTTTCCCGCTATCGGAGAGCCAAGTTACATCTCCGACGATTCTGAAGCTTAACACTCCCACGCAATTAACCTCTCACCATTGATTCTTTCCGTTCATTTTCCAAGCGGTCGTGGTTGTTGTCAAAAAGGCCTAGTCAGATGCAGAGCACTCGCCTCTCTGCAGTTCACTTTGTGAATGAATGTCCCCTTACATGAGCGCATACAAACTGCTCGTGCGACGGTTTGAGCTACGTCGGTGCTTCATCTACGCTGCACGCAACTAACAGTAAGTAACCAACGCTATGCTGAATGTTTGGAAGGTTCAAGTAGTAATTGAGGAATTCGGCTAGCTATACTTGAGGATCATAAATGATACAAGAAAAAATTAAAGGAAACGCACAAGATCTTAATGACGAAGGTATGCACAGCTATGTGTAACTGAATACAGACTGACAGGTAACAGTAAAAGTTTGCTCGTCTTTCCTAGACAATACAGCTAGCTGTAACACTTGTAGACGAATTTTCCTTGTAGTACGTGAAGTTTCCAGCGTTTGTCCGTGTGGCTTTTGAGTCGTGCCGTTCTGTCTGACGTCATTCAGTCCACGTGGTTGCTGGTAAACTAGGACCGCCGGCACGAGGTGTTCTTTAACGTTCACAAAATTTCGGTCACTGGGGTTGATAAAATCATGCTTGTCTTGGGGGAGACCGAACTGAACCGGACGGTAAAGGTTTTCAGCCCATAAAATAAAATAAAATAAAAAAATAAAATAGAAAAACGCAGTGCTGCAGGTAAGCGTTGCAACATCTGAAGATGTTCCGTTCGGGAAATCTTTCCTTTTTCGGAGAATTCGATAAGTAAAATTCGGGAGAAAATAGTTTAAGGGAACGTTAGGAACCGTAATTGCCTGACTTCTTCCAAACTGTCTGACCTTGTGAGGCAGAAGCAAGTCTTCGAAATCAGCGTCTGTACATGTCAAAAGCTATGAAAGAGAGTTGTGTGGCAAGCAGGCACTTTTTTTTTTGTCGCACGGTTTCCTTCTTAAGTTACACGAAGAATTAAGAACGAATTTGATTCTCAAGTGTGAACCTGGCGTTCACCTTAATACTTCTCGCGTCTGTACTTCACTCAAGCGACACCGGCGCATCGTAACAGTTGGAAACAACACAGGCAGGCCGAAATCAGTCGTACACACGCGGCGAACACAGATAGAGGGCGCGATAGCAAAACAAAGAAACGGGAGAGGAGGCGGTGATAATGCGAGATACTAAACAATAACTCCCAGGCACGGGCGAGCCGACGGATAAGTCCGCGGCACATAGCCCGAGGCGAAACGGCTCCTACACAATGGAGTTCGCGTGTTGCGGAGGTGGCGTTCGAACGATTGCCGCGCCATTGCTCAAAGCGACCGCCCACGCGGACACAATGGGACGGCGGAAGCCCTATCCGGCGCGCGTACGTGTAATCTTTCGGGGACGCCAGCAGGCAACCAGCCGGCCACTCAATGCTGCCATCTTTGCTCCGAGTCGTTGTTCCTGATTTTTTTTTTATTTTCCTGGTCATCAACCCAGACGTGAACACGTAGCTAGACGACACGACCGATTCCATGGAAAGAAGCTCTGCGGCGTAGTGTGTCGTCGAGGGAACGAGCAATGGGTGTAGCGCGTCTTCTAATAAATCGAACACCAAAGATGCCACACTGCAGAATGCCTTTCATAGCGACGTCAGTTTATAGGACTCTTCCAGCTATGCCTCTCTGCTTGGCGGGTGGCTAGCAGGCGCAGTCATGCATGAGCTCGTATACTTTGTGTTTAAGAAGCCTGGCACGCTGCCCCCTATGCAACGGTACGCGTTGAGCTAGCCGATGTGGACTCGAGGTACAGACACGCTGGTACAGACACGCTGGTACAGACACGCAGGTACAGACACGCAGGTACAGACACGCAGGTACAGACACTTGTAACTCCTTCCGCTCTCTGGGTTTGAAAGCCGAAAATGTCCGGATGAATTTCGCTTAAAAGAAAAAAAAAACGAGCAATTTCAAGCTTTTAAATGACAACGTCAGGAGCCTTCTAGCTAGATCCAACGTACAGGTACGGTCAAAATAATACGCATCACGCTTCGGCGTTTCCAATTTTCTCACAACTTGCGCAGATATGATATGATGGCTGAGTGGGCTCATACGCGAGCCCATCAGTGGCACGTGCTGAAATATGTGTAAAGTACTCCCTAGTTATCGCTAAGAAAGGTACGTGAGTTTGATTGCGGAAGCGTTCTCCGTAATATTAAGCCCTAGACTGTAAGTAGCCTTTCGCGGCTAGCTGCAGCATAATGTCACCTGAAGTGTTTTGTCGTAATTTGCAGGTTACACAGTCGCACAATGACGCACTAGATGCCCAGTCACTTAGCTTGCGTTTCGCCTGGTAAGGTTAGCCGCCCGAAAACAACGCAACACGAGCTTAATGCAACACGTTTATTGACGATGTTTACCAAAGGCAGCCCCATCCCATTAGAGAGACATGCTGAGAGTATGGCGTGATTTAGCCGCATAACTGTGCAGTCGATGCTCGTCTTTATCCAGTTACAACGTCAAAAAGTTTCTTCTAAAGTCATAAATAGAAGAGGGGGGTGGGCGTAGGGGGAGGTGCTACGCCACGCGGAAGCTTCGCCAGCCCCGTAAAAGAAGTCGTTTAATTTAGGTTAAGGTCAATAGAGAAAGCATGAAAGCAACTGCGTCCAGAAGTGCTGTCACATTTTGCCTGCACAACAAATTGCCTTCTTTCCTCAGCACCCCCCCCCCCCACCCCCGCCCCCAGTAAAAAAATAATTTATGACAAATGACTTTCCCTCACTAATGTGCTTACCGGGTCACTAATAATAATAATTGGTTTTGGAGGGAAAGGAAATGGCGCAGTACCTGTCTCATATCGTTGGACACCTGAACCGTGCCGTAAGGGAAGGCATAAAGGAGGGAGTGAAAGATAAAAGGAAGAGAGAGGTGCCGTAGTGGAGGGCTCCGGAATAATTTCGACCACCTGGGGATCTTTAACGTGCACTGACATCGCACAGCACACGGGCGCCTTAGCGTTTTTCCTCCATAAAAAACGCAGCCGCCGCGGTCGGGTTCGAACCCGGGAACTCCAGACCAGTAGTCGAGCGCCCTAACCACTGAGCCACCGCGGCGGGGGGGTCACTATTAGGCTCTTGCATTTCGCCACTGTCCACCGCTGCGGTTTGGCTTTCTTCGCAACGTTCCCCTGATGGTGCAGGGTATTTTGATGTGACGGGCCCACGGTTATAGTCGTTCAAAAGCAGAAGCCTTATTATGTTTTCAGACAAAAGGCATATGTTACGATTCTGAGGCTCCGCGTGCCTAGCGCCCTGCTTTGGGAGATGACAATTTTCGACATAAAGAAAGAAATAAATAAAGAAAGAAAGGCCACTTATTTCGAAATATGCACACACGTTCAGAATAGGTCACAGGCCCAAAGCTAAAAGAATAGCTTGAAAATTTTGTACGTGGCCCTTATAAAAGCTGTGTGAAAAGGCTTATTCACGTTTATGCAACTCGATCTCGTTTTCGTACAGACAATTAAGCTGGGGCGTGGGATGACCCGTGTAGCATAGACGAGAAAAAAAAACTAAAGAAAAAACGGCACTACAGTTTCTCCCCAGCGTCCGTTTATTATTTCGAATTATTTTTGAAACACACCAATTTTGTTCGGATGTTAACGCAGGGAAGGAAGCAACAGTCTTCGATTGAATTCAGATGTCTACTTGCCTAAGTATTTTGTTCACAGAAACATTTATCCCCCATGCGACGTACACGTTTGCGGATAGAGAGGATAAAGTGACATAAAATGATGGAAGTGCGTTACACATACAAGGCGTTAGCGCAGTCCTTTCCATGTCCAACATTCTCGGAAAAAATATTGAATATTGAAATATTGTAAGGTATTGTTACGAAAATATGGAAGATAACGATGCATTCTTCCGGTGTGAAGGAAAATCTTTTAGAGTGCTTCCACCACTCGCATAGGGAACCAATAGGGAACTCTTTTGACGAAGGCAAACACTTTCATAGCAAAAGAATTCCAAACCTGCTTACGGGAGATCTATATATGAGACAGATACTGCGCCATTCCCTTTCCACCAAAAACCAATTATTATTATTATTAGATCTGCGGATATACTGACTGTTATAGTGGAATATTACAATATACGACAAAGTTGCGCTTATAAACCGGTTCCTGTTTAAAAATGCTGTTGTAGAGAATTGTTGGGTGTGTCTAAACCGGTTGCAACGGGAACTTTCGGCACGACTGCCGCTATCTCTATTGGCCGCCCGCATCAAGAACGCATCCAAATGACATCATAAGGGCAGCTGTTTGCACCCCTAGAGCAGGTACACGCAACTGTAAAAATAAACAACAACAACGGGCGGCGAGATGTTATCTACAAACGGGAAGACTCGAGGCCGCCACTGCAGGCGTATCTGTCGGCAGCACGGGAGCCGACCTTCACCAAGATCTAAGCACGGGGTGTCATTGGCCGCGGTGGCTCAGTTAGGGCGCTCGGCTACTGATGCGGAGTTCCCGGGTTCGAACCCGACCGCGGCGGCTGCGTTTTTATGGAGGCAAAACGCTAAGGCGCTCGTGTGCTGTGCGATGTCAGTGCACGTTAAGGTCCCCAGGTGGTCGAAATTATTCCGGAGCCCTCCACTACGGCACCTATTCTTCCTTTCTTCTTTCACTCCCTCCTTTATCCCTTCTCTTACGGCGCGGTTCAGGTGTCCAACGATATATGAGACAGGTACTGCGCCATTTCCTTCCCCCAAAAACTAATTATTATTATTATTATTATTATTATTATTATTATTATTAGTGCCACTGACTATCTCGCGACCTAAATTACACGCCCACAAACATAACAGGAAGCACCGCCAGGAGGCGGGACGATCATCCAGCGCCGTTTATTCTCCACCTGTGTGTGATCGCGTAGGTTGAAAATTTCGACGTTTTTGATTTGCAACGCCACCGTTTCTAGGCTTAACGTGACCGAAGTGTCGCGCACAGAAACTGGCGCGTCTAGTACAGCGCCTCCCCGCAAAAACCTATCAAAAATTCCTGACCCATAGTCTACACACAGTCTACAGGTAGTCTTTAAGGCGGTCTATGTACTGTCTTCTGATGTCTTTGTGCGGGAAGAACTGCGAGAGAGGAAGTGATCGAGTCGCACAGACTCCTCGGACCCGAGTCGAATAAAACAAAACATCTTGAGCACTGCCTATGGAGGAGCCGTACGACGGAATCAACGTTACTACGTTGACGCTTTTCTTCTTATCATATTGATACCAAGACTGAACGTTCAGGCATTAAAGAAGTCGCATAAAACATACGCAGTTCTCGGCTTTCTTCACAAATGGTTCAATATTGGTGCGCTACCTCCACCTGGAATTTGTGGTGGTCCATTTTCACTCTCAGTAACGTTCCTTGGGGCCTTCTGGCCTGAAGGAAATCCACGCACAAAGGAATCTCGATCCATGAGGGGCGAAACGACCATTCGTTCCCATCAAACTTCCCTCTAGCTACCGCGTCGTGACGAAGCACGGCAAACCCAAACATCACGCTTAATCCTCTGTCAGAGACTATTTCTTGTTTTTTTTCAGGCTTTTTAGGCAGATAAAAAGTCGAAACACGTTTCGGTCAGTCCGGAACCAACCACACAATTCGGCGCGGTTCGATCTATTCGAAACTGAATCAATGCAAGTGACAGCCGCGACATGCATCTCGCTGCTTCGTGAATGTGCAAACCGACCGACGTCCGCTCCACCCGTCCGCAGCTTTCCCCACCCTGAGCGCCCATGCCGAGGAGTCATTTGCCAATGTTTCCTCCCTTTTCATTTCTCTCCCCTTCTATCTGTCTCTCGCTTTCTTTACCCACCCTTCGCTTCCGTCACATTTCGGTCGGTCTCCTGCCCTCCCGCGACGCCGGACTCTTTTCTTCTTCTTCTTTTTCTCTACGCTCGCTTTTTCTTTCCTCTTCTTTCTTTTTCCGAAAAGGGCCATGACTCAAGCGTTGCTGCTACGGGCGCGCGAAATTACTTCCTCGAATTTACAAGCGCTGCAGGCCCCTTGCGGGAGGGACTCCGCCCATTGCGCCAGTGCTAATGGCGCTGCAGCACTACTTGGCCGGGCAGGCAACTGCTCGGCTTTTTTTGTGCGACCAAGACCCGTTCCGAAAGGGAGTCGCTGCGTGCGTTTCTCGCACGTTCCCCGCCGCGCCGCGTCTGTTCCTACGCGTACGCGAACACGGTCGTGCCCGCACGGCGCTCCTCTCGCTCACAAACGCCCAACGCCACGCCGGTGGCTGGTTGTTCCAAGCTGGAAAGTCCCCCGCCGCGGTGGCTCAGTGGTTAGGGCGCTCGACTACTGATCCGGAGTTCCCGGGTTCGAACCCGACCGCGGCGGCTGCGTTTTTATGGAGGAAAAACGCTAAGGCGCCCGTGAGCTGTGCGATGTCAGTGCACGTTAAAGATCCCCAGGTGGTCGAAATTATTCCGGAGCCCTCCACTACGGCACCTCTTCTTCCTTTCTTCTTTCACTCCCTCCTTATCCCTTCCCTTACGGCACGGTTCAGGTGTCCAACGATATATGAGACAGATACTGCGCCATTTCATTTCCCCAAAAAACCAATTGTTATTATTATTAAGCTGGAAAGGACACGCGACCCCCGCGTTCGGTGGCTCAGTGGTTAGAGCGCTCGACTACTGATCCGGAGTTCCCGGGCTCAACCCCGACCGCGGCGGCTGCGTTTTTATGGAGGCAAAACCCTAAGGCGCCCGTGTGCTGTGCGATGTCAGTGCACGTTAAAGAACCCCAGGTGGTCGAAATTATTCCGGAGTCCTCCACTACGGGCACCTCTTCCTTCCTTCATCTTCGACTTCTTTCCCTTGCGGCGCGGTTCAGGTGTCCAACGATATATGAGACAGATACTGCGCCATTTCCTTTCCCCCAAAACCAATTATTATTACCCCCGTGTTCTCGCCAGCGACGTACAAACACAGCAGCGCACTGCGCTTTTCAAAGAATAAAACAGAAAATCAACACAAAAAGCGAGCTCGGAGACCGCGCCAATTAAGAGAGATTTAAGGGCTATAGAACCGAGCACATGGCGTTCTGTAAAAAAAGAAGAATCAACCGGAAACTGCGGAGTTGAGAGGCACTTTTCCGCGCCGCCTAAATCACGGACGCGCGAGAAAGCCGCAGGCTTGAAATTGAACGTGATGATAGCCCTCACTAAATCTGCCGTGTCCAGTTTTGTTTTGATTATTTTGTTGTTGTTGTTTCTTCAATCTTTCTCACTGACCTGCGCAGCCATCGTTTTCCAGACCCATGAGAATCTCCGACAAACTGGCCGAATTAATGGCACGAACATACAAGCAGATACTGTTAGCTAGGAGGTCGGATGGAAAGAACAGTAGCACAATAAGCCGAAGTTGTGGACCTGCTCCAAGCGCAGGCCTCAAGACGACAATACCAGGCATCGCACAACTGACAAACTTGACAGCTCATCTTAAAGCGAAAATTCAGCGCACACGGGCAGAGGACAGAGGAATACTCGACACTCTTCCTGTGTGGTGTGCGCTGATTTTTTGCTTTCGGATGAACCACATCCAAACAGCCCAACTGGCTACTTAGGGCCATGCTTTGCCAACGGCTTTCTAATATTGGCCCGCTGTAATGTGCTACCTGGGTTCATCAGACTACAGCTAAGACATGCTAACTAGCAAGCTGGTTAACTAATAATGAATAGTTAATATTTTATCTTTTACTGTTAGGCGCCTTAATAATTAAAGGGCGTGTAGCCCAACGCAATTAATATCGATGCCAGTTTTTAGAATTTCGAAAATGCGATTGCCCTCCCTCTCTTATCCCTTCCCTTACGGCGCGGTTCAGGTGTCCAACGATATATGAGACAGATACTGCGCCATTTCCTTTCCCCAAAAAACCAATTATTATTATTGCCCTCGGCGCTGTGACCCAACAAATTTTGGCTACATGGTGCAAAAGTACATACGCATTCGAGAAGCTTGCGGGCAAAGCAACGTGCCTAGTGCGCGCAACTATAGTTGAAATAGCCGAAATTTGCTGGGCCAGAGCGCAGCGGGTAACCGAATTTTTGAAATTCTAAAAAATGATATGGATATTACTTAGGTAGCCTACATGGACCTCAGTAATTAAGCAGCCTAATAGTAATAGTTAAAAATTTAACTATTCAATATTAGTTAATAATCCGGCTAGTTTGCACGTCTTAGCTGCATTTAGACGTACTGCACCTATGACAATGTTATGCCGAAAAAAAGCGCCCTTCTAACTCAGAAAGCTTAATAATAAAAACTGTGTAAAGTCCTAGGTAAAACACCCTGTATATCGTGCTATTTCTCCAGTGTATATGAATACAAGTGCCGCCTGTGAGTATGTTTCGCTTTCCAACGCTAAAAGCGCGCGCCTTGCCAGACACCTCTCGGCCTAGAGCCGTAACTCTCGAAGCTAGGTCGAAGGCTGAAAATATATTTTAAAAAATCAATACCAATGAACAATGATAAACGCAGATTCCGTGGCCCACGAGACACAGGCTATTCCCTCGCATGTCGCAAGCGTATTGTTCTCTTTTTCTCCAACATCCCAGCATATTTCTTGTTTATTTTTGCCTGGCATTGTATTCGCATATCATGTTGAGATCACGCGTGAGCCATGTGATAAACACAGTGGCACCCTCCTCCGAAAAAAAAATATGAAAGAATAATAAGTTTGACGCATTACGTCGACAGCCCCGAACTGAGGTGGAAAGACAGATCTGCGTGCGTAAGGCCTCTTCCACATGCTGCGACTTCCAACGACAAGAACACACATCCAGCTCTGTCGCATTTGTCGCAATAAGAATATACATCTCCACACACACGCCTTCACGGCAGGGGCGATTTCTGTCCGTAACACAAGTTTTGTTATTTAGTCGTCGAACCCGACCGCGGCGGCTGCGTTTTTGTGCAGGAAAAACGCTAAGGCGCCCTCCGGAGCCCTCCACTACGGCACATCTTTCTTCCCTTTTTCTTTCACCCCCTCCTTTATCCCTTCCCCTGCGGCGCGGTTCAGGTGTCCGCCGAGATGTGAGACAGATACTGCGCCATTTCCTTTCCCCAAAAACCAATTATTATTATTATTATTTAGTCGTCCGTTCCTCCAGCGATGTTACGCGTTAACGGCTTGCTTCTTAAGAATAACTATTATTCGTATTTAAGAGTAACTATTAGAAGAGAAGCGATATGTTGAGGCAACACCCAGCGAAATAGCGGCTACCAGCGGTGCAAACTGTTTTGACGGCTCTCGTTTCACGTACTGTACACTCATCACGTGACGCGACTACGGTGTTGGTCAACAACACTGTCGTTGCAAACACGTTTTTGCATCCCGGGTTCGAACCCGACCGCGGCGGCTGCGTTTTTATGGAGGAAAAACGGTAAGGCGCCCGTGTGCTGGGCGATGTCAGTGCACGTTAAAGATCCCCAGGTGGTCGAAATTATTCCGGAGCCCTCCACTACGGCACCTCTTCTTCCTTTCTTTCACTCCCTCCTTTATCCCTTCCCTTACGGCGCGGTTCAGGTGTCCAACGATATATGAGACAGATACTGCGCCATTTCCTTTCCCCCAAAACCAATTATTATTATTATTATTGAGGGCAGCCTGTATAAAGACCACACTGCGCGTACGCGCCCTCTAAATACGAATAAGTTTATATGGGAATAATAACGGTGTAAGCTGTCGTCTAGCGAACTCGCTTTTATAAAAATGGAGTGCACTAAAGGACAGCTTACTCCCCTTTTGCTCCTTTTTGTTTATATTAAAGGGATATCTTTATAATTGCCCCCCCCCCCCCAACAAAAGAAAAGTGGAAAAAGGCACTGCATTTAAGTGCAACGTTCCACAACATTAACAAAAACAAAATTAAAACGACTGTCATGTCGCTGAACTTGCGTCATCAATTGACCAGCGGTAATCCGGTCAACGACCGTGAAAAAAAAAGGGGGGGGGGGGGGTCCCAAAGCTGCGCAGTCGGCCAGATACTTATCGATCTCTCTGCGGTCTGTTTTTGCGCCCAACTGGAACAATGCCCCGTCCCATAATGCGGCCGAGTAAGGCGCACGTGGCCGGCAGGATCTACACGTAGCGTCGACCTCCCGAGTGCGTGCGTTGGCCCTATACTTCGAGACGGGATAAGAACGGACGTATAGTGTCATTATCCGGGCATCGTAACGTGCGCGTGAGACAAAATGACAAGAGTTCGAACGCACGCACGCACGCCCGAAGACGGATACGCAAGAAAGTTCACGAGGCCACTACTATACACCGAAGTCATAGCGCAATGTTACTGCAACAGGAAAAGAGTTAATTCTATACTGTCCAGTATGGCCATAAACCATAATCTGTCGAGTCCTACATACTTCAATCATTCTCCCCCCCCCCCCCCCCCCCCCGCCAGCTCATTCTGTACAAACATTTAATTTAAGTTAAACAAACTACTATACTAAGTCGTATCAGTTTGTAAAACCTTACTTGTGTTATTATCTTTAGATGCCTTCTTCTAGCTTACCTATATTGTCAGTGCATGTGCGTGCCTAATTACTGATGAACCATGGCGGCCTGATAGACATGTGCTTGTGTCTAGTATTATTATAATCACTTTCAATCAGAAACTGCGCCATTTCCTTTCCCCCAAAACCAATTATTATTATTATTATTATTATTATTATTATTATTATTATTATTATTATTATTATTATTATTATTATAATAGAGTCACTGCGGACGACAGCACCCAGTTTTTGTTTTCAGTAAAAACCGGTTCTGCGGCTACTCTGGCCGTGTTCATGTGTGTTCGACAGCAAAAGAAGCGTACGTTGCCGCGAGAACTGGATTTCAAAATTTTCCCCCCTCTGGGCTCAAACTCGCGACGTCAAGAGCGAAAGAGATCCCGTGATCACCGCTTGGAGATGGATGGCAGTGTAGTCTGGCCTCAAGGATCCGCGATTTTTCCCTTAGCGTCAGCGCAGTTTACTTGCGAAAACCTGTGATGGCGCCGCCTGTGATTCAGTTTTTGGTCTTTGCTAGCTTATAGAAGCTCCGTTCTTGGCGGGAACGGTCTCTTTGTGATTGGAACGCGATCGATACGTGTGAACTTCAGCTTGTCCAGAGTGTTTCTTCAAGAGTCCAGTACATCTAATGTGCCGGACGATTGCCCTCCACCTCTACGCTGTGGCTCCATTAACCGGAGTTAAAGCGACGGGCAACATGAAAAGCTAAAGCTGTACGGATCCACACCCGCGGGTCTTCACAATTCGGTCGACTTCAAACAACTGCAGCATGGCATGCGGAATTTCCGAGGGTAAATGTCAATGCAACTCAGCTGTTCCGAAGCGATAGTCCAGACAGAGATCCACTCGGTAGTTTAGTTGGAACACTGCTCGATTTCACTCGGGACATTCAACGGACAAGCTAAAATGTGCGCAACTGAAAAATGATTACGCGAAGCATTAAACCGTAGAAACGACAGGTCCGCAAGGCAAAGCTACACATCCTTCTTCAGAATTCCTGCTTGCAGGAAAAAAAACTCGTTCTGAAATAGAGTACACCGCCAGAGCCACACCAAAGTTCCCACGTTTTAGGTCGGCTCCACTTTCGGGGAGACAGCAGCAAGCGCACTGGACAGGGAAGGTTCAACAGTCGGCTGTCACAGAACACAAGAGCCAAACATTTCGAGCCTCGACACGGGACTTAATTACCTCCCCTAGAAGAATAGGCCAGAGACTGTTCGAGCCATCTTAACCAACCTGGCCCGGCTAGTGCACACCGCAGGCACTAGAAAAGAAAAGCGGATAAAAAAAAAGACGCGGAGGAGAGGTTCAGCTGAAAAATAAAATAAAAAGCAGAAAAGAGAAAGGCGATCGCAGCGCCCCTTCCGCTTTTCGACGGCGGCAGCCGCCGCGGCGGGTGCGGGCCAGTGTGCTTCTCATCCCCCGCCTCCACATCCATTCCCCCCTCCTATTTTTTTCTTCGTCGGCGGGACGTCCGACAGCGGGATCCACTTCCAACAAGTGTCGCTCGCCCCTCCTCACCACCTCTCTCCACTCCCTTTCTCGCGTCTTGGCAGCAACCTCCCCCTCCCTCTTTTCTCCCCCCCGACGCCATCACCTCAGCGTCCCCTTCCCTCAACTCTCTCCCCGTCCAAGATGGCGTCAACGGCGGCGCCCGGACGGTTCGCCCATCAGAGCGGCCGGGTCAGCAGCGCGGGAGACGGTGTGCTCTCTCTTCGGCACTGGCAAAAGAAGCAAAGTTCGTCCCTTTCTTTTCTCCCTTTCTCTTCACTCTATTGTGTTCTTTTCTTTTCCTCTTTTTTTTTTGCACCGCGCGGTTCATTCGTGCGTCCCAACAGGGCTTCCAGGTCGCGGCAGCGTAGGATAAGAACGGTGGCCAAATTTCCCGCCTCTGCTGTCGGGGCTCGGCCGCGCCTGTCCCAGTATTTATGCAGCAAGTGGTCACATTGTGTTCCAAAGCGTCTTGGATCTCCGGACACGAGAGTAATTTTGACCTCGACAAGAATATACGTGGATCTGCGGGAACCCATTACCTATGTACGTTTCCTATCTGAAGCGATGGTAACGGTGGTGGATAAGAATCGTGTCTCCAATGCCTTCGACGCTTAATGCAAAAAAACAGCGCGAACAAACGGGGACTAGACGATGAATACACAGGAACAAGCGCTGACTCTGAACTAAAGTTTAATCACAGGAAGCACACTTATAAAAGGAAACAGAAAACGAAAAAAACACAAAATCAGAACGCATGTGTTACTATGTGATGTCCAGATATGCAACCTCACAGTCACGCAGGAGCAGGGATGGTTGGCTGACACATAATCTTGGTGTCTTTGTCATGTTATACGCCTCGATAATTTCCCTGGTCAACTGGTCGGGGTGTTTGTACAAAATGTCAGTAAAATGCAAGGACGGAAAACATGATTGACACTCTCGGCAATGATCAACTAGATTAGTGGAGCGATTAGATTCTAATGAATTGAGATGTTCTCCGAGTCGTGTGTTAATACAACGTCCCGTTTGCCCAATGTATATCTGACCACAGGATAGGGGGATTTTATAAACTACCCCTTTGGAGCACGGCACAAAACTTTTAGCGTGCTTAACACCACAGGACGCTACAGATTTCTTGGGGTTGCGGGACTTATTTTCTACTGCTGAACAAATTTTACTGAGCTTATTCGGGGCCGAAAAAACCACATCAACTTTATACCTATGGGCCACATTTTTAAGACCATGAGACAGGCGATGCACATAGGGAAGGACTGCGAACTTTTTCCGTTTCTGTTCTTTCTTCCGTTTGTTCGCGCTGTTTTTTTGCATTATGTATCACCAACTCGCCCGCTTATCTATCCTGTTGAACTTCGACGCTTGCCTGGAGAGACGTTTCACTGGACCACACGACGGGACGAGTTGGTGGTTCGATTCGAGAACATGCGATTGCTAAAACAATACAGGACTTGCAGCTTTTAGACATCCTGCGCATTGCTCTTCTTCTAGATCAGTTTCAATGAAAACGCCATTGCGGCATCTGTTGCTTCCTCCTTCCGAAGGCACTGCTGCATCTAAATAGTTGAACGACGCAGTACGAAAAAAAAAATCAAGATATGTGACAAAAAAATTCCCTTTCAGGCAGCGATATAAGAATAGAGTCCTTGACGAGATCGCTGTCAGCCGTGAACTGACAGCCATCTAGCACGGATCATCTCCATTTTGCCTTCTCTGACGAAATAAATGTTTTGAAATCCAATTCGAAGGCGCCAGTTGTCTCTGCCAGTTTCTTGTGAGGGAAATGTCACTATCTCACGACTCTATCGAAGTCGCTTTACGGGACGGCCTCCATGTTGGGCTCAAAAATTAGTACCTCACCCACACAGGATTAGACTAATGCAGTGGCAATTCGCTCATTTTTTTTTCCAGTCGGAAATGGACGAAAAAAAAAACTAACTTCACGTTGTCCAGAGGGTCCTTTAATACGCGAAGATAAACACACTCGAACTTGAATCCATCACGCAACTGCAAACTGCACCGAGCTCGCTGAGGCTCTTGCGACAGTCGCAACGAGAGGTCATAGTTCACCGAGAGCATGCTGCGAGGCTCTCGATGCAAAGCACGTCGACGCAGGTGGCCAGGCGAAGGCATTGTTTTCCTGTGAACTTTAGCGTATTTTCGTGCTTTTTACTTGACGCAGAACCTGCTGCGCAGACCTCTCACGACGTCTAACAATAACTGCACTCGGCGCCAGAAAAAAAATGCTGCAAAACACTGAATAATTCATAAGCCCTCGAAATCACACAATGCGATAAAAAACTGCGAACAGCTTTCTTCGAGGTACGTTGAAAATGAAGCTATTAGGCATCCCTGTTGAACAACAGTGTAGGTCCGTTTAGAGACTTTAGACCAAAAATACATGTATTAAAAAGTTCTTCGTTCACAGCGCACAACGTCTTAAATTGCGGATTTTTCATATACTTACTGATGTGAGGTAAGAAATACGTATGTGAGATGACCAGTTAGAACTATTTCCTTGTTTACGAGCGAAATTCCCGCAAGGCGCTGAACTTTCTGTGCAAAGAACGGACATTCAATGAAATTTCCGTTTAACGATGCCAATAGACCCATATAGCACACCACTTTTTTTTTTTTTCCAAGGCAACCAATACCGCATCACGAGTGCTAACACGGCGTTTTCAACTTAATATAGAAAAATCTTAGCACGACCAAACTTCGCCACATAGATCCGGACGCGACAAAGCAATCACATCTAGTATGTATATAAAAAGTTGAACCAAGGGTGAGACAAGCCAGCTCGTGTGTTAGCAAAGGCCCGACTCTTTCATTACACCTCACATTATTAGGGTTCGTACTGCTTTAAGCAGCCTTCATATTATACTAGGTACCTGAAGCCTTTAATACATTTATGTGGTGCATCCTGCGCGTGACATCAGCTTTGCGATAAGCCTAGGTGGACACTACGTTTGCAACTTTTCTATCCGCAAAACTTGCCTAAAGTGCGGCCCTACCCAACAATTATGGACAAAAGCATTTTTGAACGGGAAAGAGTTCAAGAACGCAATTTTTTCATGTATTGTAAGATTTCACTATGAGGATCAACACTTGCTCAGCTCTCCCGTCGGCAGGCTTTCATATTTTTGCTATTAACGTTTTCGCTATCGTCAAAAGCATTCCCCATATTGGTTTTCTCGGCAGTCTAAACTGCTCGATGCGCGGGACGGAAAAAAAACTTTAAAGCAGATTTTTTACTACACATCGAAAGAATAAACCGTTACCTCCAATATTTCCACAACAGTACCTTACCATTTTCTAATATTCAAAATTTCTGTCCAAGAATGTTGTTACAACTGTAGGGCGAGCTTGATCAAGGCTATAGGGATGACACTGGCGTCTCTGATTTACAGCCGCCCTGGTAATGGCCTTTATTTGCGCTGCGGCTCCAGAACAGTCGACGTCTCCTAAGTGCGGCAATGAAGCGCCGATCTAGCATAACAATAGGCTACACGCCCCATCACTGATCACAAGGGTATGCACGCCAAGGAAGGAGCAAGTCCGCGGGGAATCCCCTCGGGTGTTGCCGTGCGACCTTTTCAATAGCACCTGATTTATAATGCGTTCAACAAGTCGAGTGTGCCAAATAACAGTAGGAAAGCCGCGGCGACAAACAGATAACCAAGCCTCACTTCTCCATAATCTTCCCGATTGAATCTCATAGGCAACTTGTAATGAAGAAACAGCGGTAACTATCTGTTGCCTTTTCAACCAGACTCCCAAACGATCACAAGAAGCTCCTAACAGCAGTGGTTGAGGAGTACCAGCCTTTTTTTTTTTTTAAACTTTTAACGCCCACAGGTCGTCATCGCGGCGACTAGGGTTCAAGCAACCGGGAACGTAAACGCCACGCGGGACCGGCAAAGGAAAAAAAATGAAACAAGAGCCTAAGCAAAGGCAAACGCAGAGCCGGCAAGAGAAAAAGCACAAAAAGAGTGCGCATCTAAAGTGAGCGTGTCCCAAACGCGGGAGGAAGGCCAGCAGGCTCCGTCGCAAACCCCGCAGCTGCCACGGCAGTTGGCGGCGTGGGCAGACAGCCTCCCTCCCCCAGCCTCCTCACGCACCCTCCCAGCTTGCCGCCCGCCGCCGCACGAGCGAACGTTGGGGAGCCATAAAGACAGGCCGGGGCGCAGATAGTCATCGCGGCCCAGTGTTGCCAGGCAACGGGTCAACAAACAATCCCGCCGCCGCGCCGGAGACACGGGCAATGTGCGGCCGCCACACGGCGGGAGACCGCTTCAAAAATACGCCGCTGCCGCCCGCTTCGGTCGGTGCAAAGCGAGAATCAAGCGCGTTCAGACATACGCGCCACTACTGCACCGATGCCCCGCCACAGCACGGCGAAATCCATTTGTGACGCAGAAAACACGGCGCGCATGCGAGCTGCACGGACCCAGGCACGAGGAACCGGAACTCTCCAGCCAGTCAAGGTCTCCGTTTCTTTTTTATTTTCTCTTCCCCTTCCCCCCCACTCAGTTGTGGCTGCCGCCCTCGCCCGATTACCGTATCGCGCAACGTTCGCAGTGTGCCGACTGCTGGCAAGCGAGCGCCGATGATGTCACGGTCGCCGCACGGTTTATCGCCATTGTAACCGCGCGGGCGAGAGCCGACAACCAATCACGGCTGAGCAAAGGAGGCGCAGCGACAAAAATAAACAGGCCGCACCAGAGTCCACGGCTCCGAGCAGCAGCAGCAAGCCTTCCTGCACAACTAGTGGAGGCTTACCGGCGACGCAGCTAGCAGACGACGCTGCAACGGCGCTTTCAGCGGCGTCGGACGCACGAGAAGATAACCGATAGTGAGCGGCTGTGCAAAACGCACTCGGCAATGGCATAATCGAGGCGATCATGCAAACTCACAACGCCAGCGGCATCGAAGCGTTAGTCGATCGGCAGCCTAGAAACAGCGCGGCGATTTGAAAAAGAACCGTTGGCGTACGCTTACCTCACTTTCGCAGAGTAGTCAACTCCGGCGCAGGGAAGAAGTCTGTTCCTCCCGACACACTGACACGGCAAAGATAAATATACAGTGGATTGCACTCAGCACTGCTAGCGAAGACGACAGTCGGGTGTTTTCTTGCAGGTAGATCCAGTAGTGCGCGTTCGGCAAAAAAACTAAACACAACAACCGATGCCGGCCACTGAGCACTCAACAACAATCGGCCACAGGCTCGGCGAGGGTCAAAAAAAGGAGCGTCACAAGCGACACGCAAAACCACAAAATAAAGACGAGTTGTCGTCGACGGATCACGTAGTCCACGCGGCGAGCGGTCTAGCCGCTAATTTCTTTTTTTTCTCCAACGACGCGAACGAACGGCGCGCTCTCACAACACACAAAATCTTTTTCTTTTCTATCTTTCAGCCGCTTTTGCTTTCGTCTCGGCAGCACAACTTCTCTTTCAGGCGCGCGAAGAAGCTCGCTGGTCCAAGAACTCGTGGAGCGACACAAAACTGGGACGGCCGGTCGACGGTCGGCGCAAGAGGCGGCGAGCGGCGGCGGCGGCGGCAGCAGGCCCTCGCGTTACGACGTCAAGAAAATTCCACGCACAGCGGAGCGCGCGCTCCTCGGCCACGGCACGCTCGGCAGCAGCTGCTCCTGGCTTGGAATGCGAAGTATGGCACAAAGAATCTCCACAACGCGGACGGGCCTGTGCGCAGCGGGCTCGCGCATGGGTGGGGCCTAGAGCGTCACTTCCGCTCCGCCGTGACGTCACGGGGGATCAAATGCCGGTAGTTCCAGGCGCGCATTTGCCGCGTCGCTCGCATTCTGCAGCAGGCCAAGAGCACCGGCGGCGCCGGGGAGGAGGCGGAGGGCGAGCGGCCAATCAGGAAAGAGAGGGAGAAAGACAAAATGGCGGGAAAGGAAGAGCGGAGGCTATCGGGGAACGAGAGTGCGTGCGGAAACCGGCTGCGCTTGGACGACGCGCCCGAGCGCAGGCAGCGCCGCGTGGGGTCGCCGGTGCAAGTTAGCGTTTCAGCTGTGCGGTTCCGTGGGGCGCGTGTTGTGTTGCAACTGCGAGCGACGCGACGCGTCGGAGCGTTTGCCTTTTCGGGCTGTTTCGTGAGGCCATGACAGCGTTCATGCCGTAGTTGTTCATGTAGCCCTCACAGTCTCACACGGATGAGGACCTTGGCAACTATCAGTCAGATTGCTCGGAAGTACTAAAGGGAACTACGGACGATGGCCTACTACAGCGCTCCGTGAGTAGAATGTGGCGGAGGTAGCACTGTGTGTAAGATGAGCAGTGTCTGCAAACGATGTATTGAAAATGCTGCAATACGCTAAGGCGTCCCCAAAGCAGCAGGAACATGCAAAGAGTTCCTCATTGACAAACAATGCAGCTTCGCGTAACTTCTGTTACAGCTCGCAACTTCCTTTTTTGGCATGGCATGTCCCCGTGGACAGCAATGTTTTGACATGCGTTCCGAAACACCTAACGGTAAGGGGAGCTGCGCTCCGAGCCATTTAGCTCGTTTTCACAGTGCCAGGTGCAACATCGGAGCCAGGTCAATGCACACCCATGGCCGCTGAAGCTAAGTATATACCTTACGGTCAAATCCACCACGTTTGCACTGTTTTTACATCGAACAGCTGTAAAGGTAACGGTATTTATTTTTAATTGGGTAGTGACAACTTGGTGAACTTTGACGTTGTCTATTTACGATCATAGCAGTAGCAGTTCCATTCCGAATGGTACAGCCCGGAATATGATCTGCCATAAATCGGCAGTCGCATGAGTGATGTTTTATTGTTTCCTTGTTCCTTTAGCTCGGTCAATCTGCAACTTCCCACAACACTACACTGACACCAGAAAACTGGCTCAATTTTGGTGTTTGTAGGACTGCGCCTAAAATATTCGCTCTAAAATAAAGTGGCTTGTTATCCTACCAACGTGTGATGTTTTTGTGCTCAACCTCAGCGTACGTAAGCAACAGCTGCAGTGCAATACATTCTCCCACAAAATGTCGGTTTGCGTGCGACCAGAAGTATTAGTACAGAAATAAATATTTTCGCCCGACGAGCACTGGTCTTCCTTTCGTTATGAATGCGTCACTGCCCATCATAAAGGGTGCAACACTGTTATTCTACTAGGCTGGTTAATCAATTTAATTATATCAGCATATATTGAAGCCGTACATTTGCAACGGACAAAGTGCGCTATGTATACGCTTCTGCACATGCTAACGCAGGAACATGCATTACGCGAAGATTTCACAATCTTGAGGAACTTAAGCTCACAGTGGGGGAATTGTGTCGACGAAGTTCGTGGGACAAAGTGCGTGCCCTGAAAAGGCCTGCAGTGGCAATACTGCTGTGAGAGTTGTTTGTTTTATCGGACATTTGAAAATACCGTTAAATAAATGCAGTTTCAAGAAAATATAATGAGAGAAGGAGCTCAGTTTCATGAAGTATACTACGCGGTCTGAACAAGGCGCAATGTATTATAGAGTCATTGCACGTGCATGAAATTAGTTTGGAGGTCACAAAGAGGTTATATCATCTTACCGCATCTCTTTTCTTTACTTTTTAATTTTACAGAGTAGCACAGCCGACACTATCACTCAGTGCAGTGCCTGTAAATGTTATCCATAAATGCCTTGCATAGGATTGTTGTACGCAATGTCTTTCCAATACACTGCGTTGTGTAATTTGGAGTGGATGCTCTGTTAAAGCAGAAGATGTATTGTCCGTCTTTCACTGCCTTTTTTACAGCGTACACAACGCCCAATGTGTTTTCTCATAATAAAGTTCGTTTGATATTGGAGCGTTGCCCTTATGTTGTTTCATATGCAATGGAAAGTATAATGGATGTCTTATTAGCATGAAAAATTGCTTGCTTAACAAGCTTAATGCGCGTTATCCGAGCACATCTTACTGGAAATAAAAACTGATTTTGTTCTCGTACACGGTGCAAGAGAAGGAGTACTGTTACTCCTACTTCAAGAAATCCTGCTGTCGCCAGAAGGGTTCCATCCCTACAGTTCTACAGCAGAATGAACTTCGGAGGAGTCTGCACACCTCCCGATCGAACTGCAGCTTTTGCTCATAATGAAAAGGTCTTGCAATGTGTACTCGGCAAATGATAAAACTGGAGTAAGTCAGTGAGGGCACTAGCTGTGGGTGTCAGTGGTCGCCCATTTCTGACTTGGAGCCAGGAGGATCCTTGGCACTCCGTTTTGGAAAAGCCTTTATATGTGTATCTACAAACGGATACAAACGCTTCCATACGAATTCGTAACCTCATACTTCCAGATTGTTTGATTTATGTACAAATTTAACACTAAACTCCAGCTCTGCGTTTGCACTAAGTTTAGACTAATGTGTGCAGCCTAGGCATGTTAAGAACTCTCTTTGACAAATTATGGTGTCCTGAGCATTTCGCAATAAAGCACGCTTAAAAGCAGTGAGCTTAGTCCAAGGAAAAAATATTCCTTTTCTCCGATGCAGGTGTCCACAAAACATCTGACTGGGGGTGTATACAGTCTGTGAAAAGAAAAACACGGCAGATTGACAGCTGTCTCATGGCGTAAAACAGTTGACAACTAAGGTTAAGGTTTCCCTGGAACGCAGGAAACATACGTCTAGAAATTGAGGTAAACAACCTCATAAAAGCCACGCGCACGTTCAGAAGATGGGAACAACTCTATATTAATAACTTCCTAGAGACATCGAGCCGTCCTCCGGCCCCCGAGCTTGTTAGCTTTCTTTCCCGTCTCCAGTATTGTCCGTATCACAGCAGCATCGACATAATTTCACGATTAAAGCACTTCGTTAGTTTTCATCGTTTGTGTATCCTAGAAAAATGAGAAACATTTCATCCCTCGAAAGCCAAAGACTTGGTACAACGAGAGTTATTGTTGTTTATTGCCTTTTGGCAAGTATTTGTGCAAACATGTAGGAGTCACTCATGAAACGGCTAAAACAAGTATGTACACCCAAAATACAAGCAAGCATCGCAGACCAGTGTATAGATCTCCCGATTACTTTCATGTGGACACTATAAGGCACTAAGAACGAAGTGAAGCACTGCCGAAATACATATGTTCTGCCGCGAAGGTCCACGCCCTTTCAACCGCCAGCCCCTACAAGTGTTTCCAATAAAAGGCAAACACAAAAGATCGCCGCTGCGTTCAATTCATGGCAGCAACACATTATAAATGAGTCGCAACATCTCTCGTAACGCGCCGTGGACAGCGCCGAACCACTCTAAACGAGGTCCCAGATGGAGGGAAAAGTAGGTTATCAGGTTATCGTCCAAGTATCAAGATATAACAGGCCAGTCCAGCGTGGGGACCCGTATATGCCAGCCGTGCAGAAGGCGAATAGCAAGTCGTCGTCGATCAGCTGAAGCCGTGAAACAAACCGGCCACGGAGCCCCACCAAATAACCCTTGGCCTCCAGCGAAACAAATAAAGGAGCGCACAAACAGGATCGTGACTCATAAAAGCCACGATAGGCGCCGCGCGGCAGCTCCAAACAATGCGCTTCAGGTTCGGCCCAGCTGAACTCGCAACACAAAGGGCTCCGAGAAGCGAGCAAGGGACGAGGAGGTTTGCCGTCGGTGCGAGCAAGCGGAGGAAATAAACCTGGTGCTTGGTGAGCAACAAAAGACGTGTTCAACGTGGCGCGAAGGGCAAGAAGAAACGGGGGTAGCCACAAATCAAGCCCGCTCCGAATCCCTGCCCACTGAGATGAGAAACTAGCCGCGTGTATCAAGCAATGACAGCGCGGCGGCGCAGTGCGCCGGAAAAGGAGAAAAATATATAAAATAGGGGGAGGGGGGGAGGGCGACCGCTGCCTCTAGTCTCCGTTCCAGACTCCCAATCTGAATAATAACAGTCATCAGGCGCATTACGTCTCAAAACAGAGGGAGGCGTAATGTGACGTGGTCGGGTCAGCCGGCAGCAGTGAGCGGCACCGGAGCGGCTGTGCCCGATTCGCCCCTCTGTCCTGGACTGGAAGTTTGTTCATGGTGGTTTAACGTCCAGTACGACTCGGGACGCCGTAGTGTGTGGCTCCGGAAATTTCGAACTCCTTGGGTTCTTTAACGTGCACTGAAATCGCGCAGTACACGGGCCTCTAGAATTTGAAAAACTGAAAATTGGTTTTTGGGGAAGAAATGGCGCAGTATCTGTCTCAAATCTCGGCGGACACGTAAACCACGCCGTAAGGGAAGGGATAAAGGAGGGAGTGAAAGAAGCAACGAAGAAAGAGGTGCCGAAGTGAAGGGCTCCTGAATAACTTCGACCACATGAGGATGTTTAACGTGCACTGATATCGAATGCAACACGGGCGCCTTTGCGTTTCGCCTTCATCGAAATTCGACCGTCGCGGCCGGGTCGAACCCGCGTCTTTCGGGTGAGCCCTTATAACAGTTGTCTACAGATACTATATCGCTGCAGCTGGGATCGAACCAGCGTCTTTCGGCTCAGCCCTTATAAAAAATGTCTATAGACACTCTATAGACTTTGTACAGGCTCTATTGCCTTCCTATAGATATTTCTTTTTGTATGTAGTCTATACAATGTCTATAGACAACAGTCTACTGAATTGTATGTCCATAAATGTATAAAGTGTCTATAGACTGCCTACAGGGTTTGTGTTGCCTATAGACTGCTCGAGGATTTGTCTTAGAGAGTCTATAGACTTCAGACAGAAGTCTATGGACTGTGTCTGTAGGCTGCTGAAAGAAATTTTTGTAAAGGAGCAGCTGACCGCCATAACCACTGAGCCAGCGCGGCGATAGGACTGGAAGTGTACATAATCTCGCGCCCCAAAGTTGCACGACACAGCACTGACACTGAAATTGTCAATAGCTACCGCTTTTCTGACATACAACGCGAAAGCAATATGAAGCTCATCACCAACGAAACCCGGAGTCGACGTTGACCAGCAGCACCGGTCCCAGAACATCCAGATGACGTCACCATGTCGCCAAAGAAAAATAAACGCTCTTCCTAATGCGTGGGTATTGAACGCAGGACTTTCGAGTTGCGAGGTGAGCACAAAACCCATAGGCTACAAAACTTTTTTTTCCTTATTGACCCATAGGCCACAAAACCGCGATGGATCTTGGCGAACAAAGGCAAAACTAGTACATGCATTCGCATACAACTGTATGCTAATGAGTAGATGTATAATTAGAAAGCAAGACAAAATAATTTAAACGAATAAAAGCTAAACGAAAATAAAACAAATGCTTTCGCATTCAAATCAATCTATTTTTTTAAGCTTTCCTCACGCGGAGGTCCAGACAAGTGATAATGGGAGAGAGCGGAATTCATTATGTGCCCTCTTCCAGAGAAAAAGTTTACTGCCCATGGACCACCTTCAAATCAAGTTCTGATATCAGTTATCGCGTAGGAAGCGCCGCTACTACCTTTCGCGTCATTCGAAGGCCTGGGACGTGGGGCAAGTCTCCCCGGCCAGAAAACTGCGATGGCAGCCTCGTGCTCTGCCGTTTCCTCGTCTCACTGTTATACGATTATGGACGACGATCCTTTCATGTCGATCTCGTCTGGCCCTGCTGGCTACAGACGCAGCAAGGATTTGAACGTTTGGTGCTGAAAATAAAAGTCATTTACCGTTATTTCGAGTGCCCGCAATATTCGGAAGGAGACAAAGTGAACGTTGTGGTTCTTCCAGCGGCGAGATCTTGCAAGCCCCCTCCACAACACTGGTGACGGGGAAAGCAACCTACCAAGAGTTACACATAATCTATTGTAAACTTAACTCCAGCCTCTCCGAATTAGATCTTATAGATTTTGCAGGTCGGTCCCAGATATCTTGTGTTTGTTGCGTGCATCGCGAGAAAGCATCGCCGTCAGACGAGTCCTGAATAACCTTAATACAACTTTTGTCCGTAAAGTTCCGAGACTGAGTTCATTATAAAAATGCGTTTAACATTGAAATCATTTGTGCAGCACCCCTTCGAAATAGTCTCCCTTGCACTCTATACACAGCTTCCAACGCTTCTTGAGGTCTTGGAAACAGCAGGAAAACGCTTCTTTTGGCAGGACTGTCAGCTCATTTGTCGTGGCTTCTTGAATGGCCTACACGCTCCCCATCCAGCGATTTTTTAGGGCTTTCTTCACACGAGGAACAGGGAAAAATCGCATGGGGAGAGGTCAGGCGAGTATGGCGGATGGGGAAGTACAGTATTGCTGTGCTTGGCGAGAACTTTTGTCACGTTGAGAGCAGTGTGCGGCCTTGCGTTATCGTGGAGAAGGCTCCATGTCCAGATGCCCATAAGTCAGGGCGACGGCGTCGCAGTGCATCAGACATGTGTTGGAGCACACGGATATAAGTCTCCTTATTCACTGTCTGCCGTTGTGGGACGAATTTGTGGTGCATGACACCTCTGGCATCGAAAAAATCTATCAGCATCGTCTTTGTTTTGGTCTTCTGTCGCCGCACCTTTCTCGACGCCGGAGAGGTTGGAGACCGCCATTTGGCGCTCTGCCCCTTTGTTTGATGATCGTATTGAAAACACCATGTTTCGTCTTCAGCAATGATGCTGTCGACGAAGGCAGCATCTCTCTCTGCCTCGGAGAGCAAATCAGCGTTCACTGATGTCCGCGTGTCCTTCTGGCCCTGTGTGAGGAAGTGCGGCATAAGTCTGGCATTCAGCTTTTGTTTCCCCAAGTTCTCACGCAAATTATGGTGGAATGTTTGTCGAGAGCATCTTATAGCATGCGGACTGTAATGGTGCTGCCTTGCTGTACGATTTCCCTTATCCGAGCCACGTTGTTTTCATTCCGTAAGGTTTAAGGGCGCCCCTGCCTTGTGTAGTCTTCCACCGACGTTCTCTCCGAAACGAACCTCTTGTGCCACTCGAAACCTCGCGCTCGCGATAATGCCTCTTTGCCATAGGCGTCACGTAGTAGCTAATACGTTTGTGTGGCTGTCTTGCCAAGCTTCACACGAATTTTATGTTGACACGCTGTTCGAGGTGGACGTCCATCTCTCCACATTCACTCACAGTAGAATGCGCAGACGACATGTGACAACATATCTTTCTACCTGTAGGGACACCTAGCGGCTGCCACAGCAATTAACATAAGTAGCTCAGGTTAGTCCGAAAAGATGGCACTACACATACGCACCAACATTTGTTTTCGGGAGTCGTTTCTAGAGAAGAAAATAAATCAGTCTCGAAACTTTACGGACAAAGGTTTTATGACAACAGTACGCGCTCGTTAGCCCTCGCTGGCTCAGTACGTGCATCGAACTATTGGAAGCCCATGGTGTGGCAGGAAGACTCCCAGGAATCTATGCATGTAGATTATGACCCATTTCGCATATATACACATCAACTCATCGCTATCCGAACAACTGTCATCCATGAACACTGGATCTGAACACCGGAACCCGAAACGAAAACAGAACTGCTAGTGCACCTAATTTGCATTTGGCCTTACTACGAAAATGGACATTTTTCTTTTAATTTAGTAGGGCCGAAAAACATTGTCTACCCACGTGTGAAAATTCGTCCCCGAGCAATATCATCAACATTGCACTCTGCAGAGATGTTTTTGTTGCCAAAATTTCTGCCCACCACTGAACAGGTTTCTGAAAGAGGCGCAATTGACGCCCCACTTCCAAACAGCAGCGACTTTGATGTGGATAGCCGCATACTTCCCCTCCGGGGGTCCTAAGCACACCGCTCTCGAAACAAACCGACTTGAGCGCGCGCGCCTCGGAATCAAGACGGACAGCTGGAGAGATATACGGAACTGCTACCCCGATCCACTCGCGCGCCCTCCTCGCAGGCCCCGGCAAATCCCCGACCAACTGGACGGGCCAGCTTCGCTCGCACGCACCGCTGATTTCGACGTCGACAGACTGGCACGAGAAGAAAATAATTGCGCATAATGCGAGAGACATCGCTCGGGCCCAGCCGCCACATAGACATCTGCGCCCGCACGGCCGTGCTCATAACGCAGGCGTGCATACACGTTTGCCCGACCGGACTACCCCGAATACGCGTCCCTTTGCCCAGCGTCCCATTTGGGAAGATTTACCTCCCCGGCCTCGCGCACTGCGGCGACTAGCGCGCCTCTGTTTATTGATTTAATCGGTCAGTGCGCCTTGTTCTTTGTGTCGCGCGTCGCCGGGCACGCTAAGAGGCTTTGCCGAGCCTCAGGGGCGTTGGTTGCTGTCGGAGTGGCTTCCGTTGCGCGTAAAGATTGCGCGGCAAGATAGACGACGATGATCTGTCCTCAGGCGCGAAACCGCTTCTGTCTTCTACGATGGTTTTTGGTGCGGAGGCAGTGTTTTGTGTAGTTTTGTCTTCGCGGTGCTCAGACGTCGAAGGGCTGCCGTTCCTTCTGTGCTCTTTAATGTGAATACAATGCACCCGTTCGCAGTGTAGTGCACGCACTGGGCGCGCAGAGTCGGGTAGGTCCAGTTCTGGGTCCATTACGTGCGCCAAGTGCATGCATACCCAACAATTCTGGATAACAGTATTTTTGTACGGGAAAGAGTTCATGAACGCAATTTTTTTTTTTCAGATGTAAGATTTCACTATAACAGTATATCAGCGGATCTCCCGTCGGCAGTATTGTATTTGGTTTTTGTTATTAACGTTTTTGCTGTAATCAAAAACATTACCCATATAGGTTTTCTACGGCGGCCTCGACTGCTCGATGCCAGTGATGGAAAACGTTTAAAAGAAAGGTTTTCCTACGCATCGGATGAATGGACCATTGCCGTCAATATTTCCATAAGGGTAGCTTACAATATTCCCACATTCGAAATTTTTGTCCACAAATGCTGGAAATGCTGGAGTGAGTCCTCAGTAACTTCCTGTCGCGAACGCGTTCAGCTGTGCGCTGTGGTTGTTTGCTGTTGTTCATTTTCTTGATTTTTTTCTTAGTTTTTCTCTGGAATGTGCCCTCTCCATTTCGCCATCCGAACATACGCTAGTCTGTTTCTTTAACCTTCCTGCCTCCACACTTGTTCTACGTTGCATCGTTATACCGGAACAGGGGTTAGCTCCTGGACTGTTTCTTGAGGAAACAGGCGAGCTTAACACGCCGATATATGACACTGCTCGCGGGAAGGGGGGGGGGGGGGGGATGTCGATTGTAAGCGTATTCCTGTCGTTTTATTTCGAAGTCGTGTTGCGAAGTTGTACACCTATGGTGATGAGGGTTGGCATATGGTTTCATGGCGTTGTCCGGAGCCAGCCTTACTTGAGGTATACCCATCATATAGCAGGGACACTTCATTCAGAATAAATGCTTTTGTCACGCTGCTGAGACCTCATGATCTCAAAACTTCGAACGCAGGTACCGTGTTTGGTAGGAGGAAGACATCTGAAAATGGTAGCTGTTCCGTACATCCACTTCATCTGTGAAACTTTTTGCGACGATCTGTGCAGTGTCATACAGACGACTCCGGGCATGCTGCGGAATGCTCCCTTGAACAAAGAATGGCGAGTGAGAACTGAAATTTTGCCATGCCTATCGCTTTGTAGAACTCTTGCAAAAAAACTAAGGGAAAACTTCTAATTCATATATTATATTGTTGCTCGTCAAGGTCGCTTGACATAATGTCTAGCAACAAAAATCGTGATAATTAAGTCCTTATACTTGGCAGCATGGACCGAAACAAACGTGCGACTTGGTCTTCTATTGATGAAACTGTCGTCACACCACAGATAAAGCGTACGCTATGTTAAAGGTAACGTGAGCTGTTGTATGAAAACTTTAAACGCAGTTTCCTTGAGATGGCTACAGGGTAATTCCGGTGGATTTTCAAGATCCACGCATTCAAACGAAGGTTTTAATGTATGTTTTAAAGTGAAAAGCTCTACTCCTCCCATGATGAGCCTGAAGGTCATCTGGCTCTTAGATTTGACCTCTAATGGTAGGTGCGCCGCATGTGCAACATCGCCGCGTGGCAGGCACGTGTCTCGATCTTCTACTCCATTGAAGCCATAGATGCGCGCTTGGCAGTCACGTGACGTTCGCCGCTGCGCCCACTGCTGCTCGCTCTTGCACTTGTGGCACGTCATGTGTCACGTGATTTGCTCTCGATAAAGTCTTGAAAAAATAAAGATGAACCAAAGATAAACAGCGTTTAACCGTGCTTAACACAGCCTCCGCTCTGTATATACTGAATCAGGTGAGTTGAGCCAGAGCTATTTTTTTTTAAATTAGAGGCCCGCATCCCAGCAACACCTGGTACAATTCTTAGCACAGGTTTTACAAGTTGGGAGCGCTTGTGGATTTACGTAAAGCACTAAATTAACACTCCCAAGGCGTAATTAGACTAAAAGACGTAGACAGGGGGTTTCTTAAATGCCTATTTTTAGTTCCTTATTATGCTTAATTTATGAAAATTACACCTACAATGTCCGAAATTCTCCCGAGTTATAACGTACGCAGATGATACAAATATTTTCCTCACCATGCGCCCCATAACTGAGCCGCAGAAGATTGCTGATAAGTACATGAAGTTATTTTCCGCTTTCCTTCGCACGAATAGGTAACTAATACTGCGTAAATCAAATGCACTAATACACTACATTTGCTCCCGGGTTCGAACCCGACCGCGGCGGCTGCGTTTTTATGGAGGAAAAACGCTAAGGCGCCCGTGTGCTGTGCGATGTCAGTGCACGTTAAAGATCCCCAGGTGGTCGAAATTATTCCGAAGCCCTCCACTACGACACCTCTCTCTTCCTTTCTTCTTTCACTCCCTCCTTTACCCTTCCCTTACGGCGCGGTTCAGGTGTCCAGCGTTATATGCGACAGATACTGCGCCATTTCCTTTCCCCCCAAAACCAATTATTATTATTATTATCTTTAACGTGCACTGACGTCACATAGCGCACGAGCATCTTTTGCGTTTCGCCTCCATCGAAGCGCGGCTGCCGCGGCCGGGTTCTGATCCGAACCAGTCGCCTTCCCTGCATTTGTTGAAACGCCGTACTCTGCGACACCACCACCACACACACACACACACACAAAAAAAAAAGGAATGCGCTGACCTCGCCCTCTCAGACTCTGGCTGTTGCAGTTGCCAACTGCGGCCCCCTCTCCTCCCGGGGGAGAGGGCGCCCCTCTCTCTTTCCCACCCTGATAGGTCTGTAAGAGCTCTACCTATGGCCGTTAAAGGCTTCACTTCGCAGGGCATGCGCCGTTGATCTGACAAAGGCAATCAAGCTCTTTGTCCGACAAAGTCACGGCCATGATGAAGTTCACGGATGCATCCGTGCCAGGTAGGCCTAGACACGGATTCCCGCTTAGTCACGCCTGAGCTACAGGTCTATTCAGTGGGTAGACACGGAGAAAGCCCCTGCCAAACGCCACTGCACAGACGTACGTAGCACAAGCCTGACCACTGAGGAAGCGCGTGCCTAGGGCGGGTCCGGTCCTTGCCGTCATGGCAAACCTGGGCCACCACGCATTCCCATCGGCCCATGCTCGAATAGGGTATAGGTGCCTCTGACTTCGCGAGTGAGCACTGTCATGCTCGCGAATGTCATGTGAACACCACACTCAGGTTAGAACACACCGCCTTCCATCCCAGACCGGAGGCTCTAAGACGCACTCCATCAGGTATGGTGTCTATAGTAGATTAAATGGGCCTTAATTGTTTACTAGGTTCATGGGATTCAGAGTCATTCGACGCCATTTTAATTACTCAGCCAGCTGCCGCCATGACCCTACCATGAAACCGTAAAAAGCCAAGGTAGGGATGTACGAATATTTGAAATTTAACGCGAGAGCTTTCGTAGCCCATGTCGTAAAAAATTGTCCAGCGTTGGCGTTGGCGGCCGTTTGAAGCTTCGCAGCCGGAGCGGCCGAAGGATCCGGGCGGTCCGGTAGCCTAGGTGGGCCACCTAGGTCACGTGACCTTGTGACGTCTTCGCAACCAGCCCACGGGATTGCGAGCAAACAGAACACCATGGCAGGCGGCAGTTAAATTATTGACTGGATGTGACAGTTCGCTTTTGATGAGCAACATAGGTGCCACAAGCGCCACCCGTGGTGACATCTTGCATTGGATGCGAGTGGCGCATCTCTTAACTGCTGCACCACGGCGCCGGGAGTGGTGTGGCGAGTACGAGCGTGAAAAATGTTGTCCTTTGGATTTTTTATGGCAGTCTCACTGCTCGATTCGAGCGACGGAAAAACTTAAAAAGAAAGATGTTGCTTCGCATCGCAAGAATGGACCACTACCGTCAATATTTCCATGGCAGTACCTTACAATATCAAAATTTTTGTACAAGAATGCTGGTAATGCTGGAGTTGAGTAACTTCCTTGTCGCGAAAGCTGTGTCCGCTGTGGTTGTTTGCTGTTGTGCATTTTCTTGCAATTTTTATTTTTTTCTCCACCGCGCCATCCGAACACGCGCTAGTCTGTTTCTTTAACCTTCCTTCCTCCACCATTGTTAAAATCGCCCACTATCAAGAGTGGACTTCTTGATAGTGGACTTATTGATTTTAATGCTCACCATCCGGCATGGGGATAAAAATTCACGCAGGTTGTAGGCAGAAATCTTTTGGATAAAATTCAACAACATGGCCTCATCCTCATTAAGGACCTGATGAGGCCGAGTAGGAAGGAAAATTGCGTATCTGATGACATGACACCTGATCTAGCCTTGGTCGATAGTGGCATCACTGCTACATAGTGCAACACCGGGGAAAACCTAGGTATCGATCATAGGATACTAGAGATCATAGTTGCGAATGGCCCACCGGTCGTCATTAAGAGGAGAGTCGAGACTATACACTGGGATACCTTTAGAAGTATCAGGTCGGGACAGGACCCGATAAGCGATATTAACGATTGGAGCAAGGGAGTTATTCAATCTGTTGAGGACGCTATCGAATAGATTGAATTTGAAGGTGATCCGGAAGTCGTTGATTGACATGTCGTGAGTTTATGGAAGAGAAAGGAAAAGTTAGAGCAAAAGATCAGCCAGAAAAGGGGTGAGAGGAATCTCAGAAAACAACTTGCTACATTGAACAAAGACATTGAAGAGCATGCATTGAAACTCACCAAACAAAATTGCGCTAATATTTGCGAACAAATGGATAGGACTATTGGCAGTGCCGGAACGTGGAAACTGCTCCGACATCTATTAGATCCGGAGAAAACAAAATCGGAGGCTCGGCACCAGCTTCAAAAGCTGGCGTATAAATATGAAGGTCCGACAAAGTAACTTATAGCCGAGGTTAGGGATCGCTACCTCAGCTTTTCTGGAGTTGAGAGTCTCCCCTAATACGCGGGATCGGAAAACCCGGACATAGACACTCCCATCACTGTCGGGGAAGTGAGGGCTGAAGTCATCCGCATAGGAAGCAAGACGGCTGCCGGGCCGGACAAAATCAACAACAGGATACTCAGGAATCTTGACGACGGTTCCATTCGAAATCTTACAACCTATATGCAAGACTGCTGGGACAATGGAGAGATACCGCAAGCATGGAAAGCTGCGAACCTAGTCTTCATTCCGAAGCCAGTGAAGAAGCTCAATTTTGAGCATCATAGACCCATTTCCATCACATCTTGGGTTGGAAAATTGACGGAGCACGTAATTCAAACTAGACTGAATAGATTCATGGAAGATCAAGATCTTTATACTGATGCAATGATATGCTTCAGATCAAACATATCGAAATGCGATGTCATGCTACAGCTGAAGGAACAGGTAATCGATGAAAAGACTGTTGATACTAGGGTCATTGTGGTTTTGGACATCTCCAAAGCTTTTGGTAGTGTCAAACACGTAGCCATACTTGAGAACCTTAGCGCGCTAAATGTTGGAGTCAAGACACATAACTACGTAAGGGACTTGCTCTCAAATCGGACTGACACTATCAGCCAGGGCGGACAATCACTCGAAAAGATTATATTGGGGACTAGAGGGACGCCGCAAGGGTTCGTTCTCTCTCCGACCCTGTTTAATGTAGCGAAGATTGGGCTTCCAGGACAGCCGGACTGAGTCACAAATCTGCACCACACCATATCTGGGGACGATTTGACGTTGTGGATGAGCAGGGGTAGCGATGGACAGATTGAAAGCACACTTCAGAGAGCCATAGATGTAATAGAGAAATATCTCGAGCTGATTGGGTTAAAATGCTCGGCAGAAAAATCAAGGGCTCTTTTTCTGTCATCTCAAAAGCGGAAAAGAAACAGTCCCTCTTGCAAGAGCTGTGATATTGCTTTACGAGGGAATGGCAATGCCATCTGACGGTAGACAGTATTCGAGTCCTAGGGCTGCGCATGCAAGCAAGTGGCAAAGCACAGGAACTATCATGAGACTTGAAGCGAGTATACCAGCAATACGTGCCGGCTATTCAAGCGCGTTTCTAACGATTAAGCATGCGAGGATGAAGGAGGCCAATCTTTTAAGATTGGTTCAGGCTTTCGTCATAAGCGGAGTGCTATATGCTACCCCCTATCTCAAACTGGCCAAAGCAGGAAAGGACAAAATTGAAATCATAATCAGAAAAAGGATCAAAACCGCACCAGGTCTTCTTCCGAACGCTTCAACGGCATAACTTCTAAGGCTAGGTTTCTCCAACACTCTGAATGAGCTCACAGAAGCCGCCACGGTGTCGCAGCATCCAAGCCTTTTAGAAACCAAAACTGGAATTAAAAATCATGGTGCGCTTGGGGTTCGAACCATTTGAGTGTTCAAAGCGGACAGATAACGTTCCTAGAGCAACCAGGGATAGACTCAATAATCCGCCGCTGCCAAAGAACATGCATTCGGTATTTCACGAAGGTAGACGCAAAGATAGGGCTGTGGCCCTTCAGGGATAATTTCGAGGTAGATCCGATGTGCTCTACACGGACGCTGCTGGATACGATCGTAAGGCAGCACACAGCGGTAGTGGTTCGTGAGAGTGGGTACCCGTTCTCGTGCTGCACCACTAAAAACACAAGTGCAGCTGAGGCAGAAGAAGTTGCCTTCGCTCCAGCAATAATACAAAACGGTACAAGGGTGACAGTGAGTGACTCTAAGGCAGCCTTTCGGAATTTTTATATGGACACAATCTCTCCTGCAGCCACCAAAATACTGAGAGAATTGGGCAAGTACCATCAGAGCTAATCTCACTGATCTGGTCCCCGGCTCATCAAGGCCTGTGGGGGAACGAGAAGTCGCACGCGACTGCCCGAGGGCTCACTTTCCGGTCGATCGCCGCTGACCCGCCGTCTCCACGCGAGGAACACCTCCCTTCGGGTGACGAACTCACAAGTCACAACATTCCATGAAATGATTTCTCATTATAAGCTCGGTCGTAAGACCTATCCAGCAGCAGATAACAGCACAGTAGGAGAGGAAATCATGTGGAGAAAATTGCAAACCGGGCTGTTTCCCAAACCTCAGCTGTACAGTAAATGGAATCCGGAAGTCTTTAAATCCTAGATGTACGCACTGCAATAGCATTGCAGATCTAGTCCACATGGTCTGGACCTGCCCCTTCTATAATGACCCGAATAGAAATGTACAATCCTGGGAGACCTTTATTGCTCAACCAGTAAGCAGAAGAACAACGCAAAGCCATCGATCTCGCCCTGACTGCCGCCGAGTCCCAAGGCATTCCGGCCCACGGTTAGGGGAATGAATGGGGGTTTAGGCTATAGACTTATCCACCGTCATTTTTTACCGGTGCCAATGAAAGTTACTTCTCTCTCTCTTTCCCTATTAATTTCGTATGACACTTTTAGCTGATGAATGCGATCGCAGGAATCATTTTAAAAGAAAGGAAAGGTTTTGCTACATATTAGAGCACTGGACCATTACCTTCAATATTTTCATAAGAGTGTATTAGAATTTTCCAATTATCAACATGTCTGCCCGTGAACGTTGGACTTTGCTCCCTTGAACAAAGAATGGCAAGTGATAACTGAAATTTTCTTACGCTAATCGCTTTCCGGATTATAAAAAATAAGATGAAAGTTTTAATTTATGCAATCAGTTATTGCTCGTCAAGGCCGCTTGACACAATGTCTAGCATCAAAAAACGAGAAAATAAATCCTTATACTTGGTAGCATGGACCAAAACAAATGTGTGAGTTGGTCTTTTATTGATGAAACTGTCGCCACCGCACAGATAAAGCATACGCTATGCTAAAGGTAACGTAAACTATTGTATGAAAACATTAAACGCAGTTTTCTTCAGATAATTAAAGGGAAATTGCGGCGGTTTTTCGAGATCCATGCATTCGAATGAAGCGTTTGCTGTGTGTTTTAGAGCGAAAAGTTCTACTCCTCCCATGCTGAGCCTGAAGGTCATCTGCCTCTTGGATTTGCCCTCTAATGGTAGGCGCGCCGCATGTGCAACATCGCCAGTGGCAGGTGCCTTGATCATCTTCATCGATGCCATAGCTGCGCGCTTGGGAGTCACGCCCCGCCCCTGCGCTGGCTGCTGCCCGGCCGCTCCTCCTCGCCACTTGTGGCATGTGATGTGTCACGTGATTCGCTCTCGCTAAAAACAATTTGCTTTCGCTGAAGTCTTGAAAACGCACGCAGATGAGACAAACATTCCCCCCCCCCCCCCCCCCCCCCATGCGCACCCTAATGGTGTCTTCGACTGGTCGCTTTAGATCGCTCTAGAGCGCTCTGAGAGGCGACCGCACATTCGGCTGGTCGAATCCGGCCGCTCTGACTACATTCGGCTGGTTCTTTCCGAGCGCTCGCCTCCAGCTCAGAGCGCTCTGACGCGCTCCGAGAAAAAAGTCGGAGCGGCTCCGAGATGAGTCCACGTGGCAGAGCCACTTCCGCCATTTCGCGAAAGCGGTGCGAGGCCTCGGCGTCCCCTACGCGTAGGCAGAAGCAAGTGTAGGCTTTTTACGAAGTCACGCTTGCTGCGTTGTGTTTTTCGGGTGCCGCGCTGTGTGAGGCGAAGTGTTCAATAAACGCCGGATAAGCATACGCTAGGAACGCGGTCTGTGTTGCTGTCGCATGACGACATCGATTCCAGCAGCAGCTCAGACAAGGACGACAGTGCTATCCACAAGGCGATGTTCGAAAAATGAGCGTCCCGTGGGACGGAAAGCCGGGGTAGCGATCGATACACGCTAAACGATGACCGCGATGCAAACTGTGTGCGACCACGTGCGGCTAAATGTAATCAAGGGACCTTACGTGCGGCTACTGTTGACATCAGCAGCGGTGCCGCGTCGGGGTTCCGGAAGTTACGTCCCCCTTCTGCCTCCCGCGCTTCCGCTCTAAAAACTCGCTGACTATTCGGCTTGACTAGTCTCGCTATGCGCTCGTAGCGAGAGCGGCTCCCACTGTGCCAGATCCTAACCGGATCGCGGGAGCGACCAGTCGAAGACACCATAATAAGTGAGCTGCAGAAGACTTATAAGCATTTGAAGTTATTTTCCGCTTTCCTTCACATGAATAGGTTGCAACTGAATAATGAGTAAACAAAATAAAAAAACATTTTCTGCAATTAATTAGTCAATGAACCAATATATTTATATTACTTTCCGATGCACGCAGTTCAAATGTGGTGTAATGTTTCAAAATTTTGATTTACGAAAGAGCCGAAAAATGAAAATTGGATCTGAGGAGAGGAAGTGGGGCTGTAACTGTCTCCCATAACTCGGTGGACACGCGAACCGCGCCGTAAGGGAAGGGATAAATGTGGAAGTGAAAGAAGAAATGGAGTAGTGGAGGTCTCCGGAATAATTTCGACCACCTCGAGATCTTTAACGGGCACTGACGGCGCACAGCGCATAGGCGTCTTTTGCGTTTTGCCTCCATCGAAACGCGGCCGCCACGGCCGGGTTCGAACACGAACGAGCCGACTTCCCTGCGACATCACCACACACAGATTCAGAAAAAAGGAATGCGCTGACCTCGCCCTCTCAGACTCTGGCTGTTGCAGTTGCCAACTGCGGCCCCCTCTCCTCCCGGGGGAGAGGGGGCCCCTCTCTCTTTCCCACCCTGATAGGTCTGTAAGAGCTCTACCTATGACCGTTAAAGGCTTCACTTCGCAGGGCATGCGCCGTTGATCTGACAAAGGCAATCAAGCTCTGTGTCGGACAAAGTCACGGCCATGACGAAGTTCACGGATGCATCCGTGCCAGGTAGGCCTAGACACCGATTCCCGCTTAGTCACGCCTGAGCTACAGGTCTATTCAGTGGAGAGACACGGAGAAAAGCCCCCGCGAAACGCCACTGCACCGACGTACGTAGCACAAGCCTGACCACTCAGGAAGCGCGTGCCTAGGGCGGGTCCGGTCCTTGCCGTCAGGCAAACCTGGGCCACCACGCAATCCCATCGGCCCATGCTCGAGTAGGGTATAGGTGCCTCTGACTTCGCGAGTGAGCACTGTCATGCTCGCGAATGTCATGTGAACACCACACCCAGGTTGGAACACACCGCCTTCCATCCCAGACCGGAGGCTCTAAGACGCACTCCATCATGGGATGGTGTCTATAGTAGATTAAATGGGCCTTAAATGTTTACTAGGTTCATGGGATTAAGATTCATTCGACGTCCTTTTAATAACTCAATCAGCTGCCGCCGTGGCCGTACCATGAAGCCGTACGAAACAAGGGTAGGGATGTACGAATATTTGAAATTTAACGCGAGAGCTTTAGTGCCCCATGTCGTAAAAAAATTGTCCGGCGTTTGCGTTGGCGACGGTTTGAAGCTTCGCAGCTGGAGCGGCCGAGGCATCCGGGCACTCCGGCAACCCAGGTGGGCCGCCTAGGTCACGTGACCTTGTGACGTCATCACAACCAGCTCCACAAGATTGCGCGCAAACAGAACACCGTGGCCGGTGGAAGACAAATCAATAATTGGACGTGAGAATTTGCTTGGGAAGAGCAACATGGGTGTCACAAGCGCCACCCGTGGCGACATCTTGCATTGGAAGCGAGTTGCGCATCGCTTAAACTGCTGCACCACTGCGCCAGGAGTGGTGTGAAGAGTCCCAACGTCAAAAAAACGTTCTCCATTCGTTTTTTTTTATGGCAGTCTTAAATACTCGATGCAAGCGACGGAAAAACGTTAAAAGATTTTGATACGCATCGGAAGAATGCACCACTATCGTAAGTATTTCCCTAACAGTATCCTTGCAAAATCAAAATTTTTGTCCAAGAATGCTGGGAATGCTGGAGTTATGTCCCTGTCGCGAACGCTGTGCACGCTGTCATCGTTTGATGTCGTGCATTTTCTTGTATTTCTTATTTTTTTCCTCCACCCCGTGCCCTCTCCACCGCACCATCCGAACATACGCTAGTCTGTTGCTTTAACCTCCCCGCCTCCACCATTATTCTACGTTGCAGCCTTATTCCGGAATCAGGGTTAACTTATGGCGTCCGTGTGCTGTGCGATGTCAGTGCACGTTAAAGATGCCCAGGTGGTCGAAATTATCCCGGAGCCCTCCACTACGGCACCTCTTTCTTCCTTTCTTCTTTCACTCCCTCCTTTCCCCTTCCCTTATGGCGCGGTTCAGGTGTCCAATGATATATGAGACAGATACTGCGCCATTTCCTTTCCCCAAAAAACCAATTATTATTATTATTAGTTCCTGGACTGTTTCTTGTGGAAACTTAACACGCCGATATAAGACAGGTGCTCTACGGAGAGCGTTTGTCGGTTGTCAGCGTATTTCTGTCGATTTGTTTCGAAGTCGTGCCGCGAAGTTGAACATCTATGGCGATGAGGGTTGCCAGAGGTTTTCACGGCGTTGTTCGGGGCCATCCTTACTTGAGGTATACCCATCATACCGCAGGGATACTTCATTCAGAATAAATGCTTATGTCGCACTGCTGAGTGCCCATGATCTCAAAACTTCAATACTCAGGTACGGTGGTTGGTAGGAGGTGAAAATCTGAAAATGGTAGCTACACCGTACACTCACTTCATCTGTGGAACTTTTTGCGAAGCTTGCAGTGCCAAACGAACGACTCCGGGAATGCTGTGGAATGCATTCTCAGCAATTCTGGGCAAAATCATTTGTGAGGGGGAAACCGTTTATGAACGCAATTTTCCTATAACGTAAGGTTTCACTATAAGGATCACTATATCCACAGATCACACAATGGCAGTCTTGTATTTTTTTTTCTATACACGTTTTTGCTATCATCAAAAGCGTTCTCCATTAATTTTCTATTGCAGTCTTAGCTGTTGGATGCGATCACTGGAAACATTTTAAAAGATTTTGCTACATATCAGAACAATGGACCATTACCTTCAATATTTCCATAGGAGCGTCCCACAATTTTCCACTTTTCAAAATTTTTGCTCGAGAAAGCTGGACATGGCTTCCTTGAACAAAGAATGGCAAGTGATAACGGAAATTCTATGCTAATCGCTTTCCGGTTTACAGAAAAAAAAGAGCAAAGTTTTAGCTTATGCAATGAGTTATTGCTCTTCAAGGTCGCTTGACATAATGTCTAGCATCAAAAAACGTGAAAATTAAGTCCTTATACTTGGCACCATGGACCGAAAAAAAATTGCGAGTTGGTCTTTTATCGATGAAACTGTCGCCACAGCACAGATAAAGGTACACCAAGCTAAAGGAAACGTAAGCTATTGTATGAATACTTTAAACGCAGTTTCCTTGAGATGGTTACAGGGTAATTCCGGTAGATTTTCAAGATCCACGCAGTCAAACGAAGATTTTAATGTATGTTTTAAAGAGAAAAGCTCTACTCCTCCCATGATGAGCCTGAAGGTCATCTGGCTCTTGGATTTGACCTCTAATGGTAGGCGCGCCGCATGAGCAAAATCGCCCCGTGGCAGTTGCTTCGTTATCAGTCTTCATCGAAGCCATAGCTGCGCGCGTGGCAGTCACGTGACGTTCGCCGCTCGCTCTTGCACTTGTGATACGTGACGCATCACGTGATGTTCTCTCGCTGAAGTCTTGAAAATACAGAAGAACCAAAGCTAAATCGTGTCTAACCATGCTCAGAGCCTCCACTCTGTATTGTACTGAATCAGGTGAGATGAGCCACAGGACTTTTTGGAAATCAGAGGCGGGCTTCAAAGCAACGCCTGGAAAAACTCCTATCACGGGTTTTACAAGATAGGAGCGCTTGTCGATTTACGTAAACCCTTAAGTTAACTCTCCCACTAGCTAAATATATGTGGGCTTCGTTTCTATATTCTCTGTTTAAGATAGAGTTACATAATAAAAGGATCCAATGAAGAAACATCAGAAAAGTTATTAATTAAACAAATGGCTTATCAAAGGACTATATAGCGTACGCAGATGAGACCATTTTCCTCACCATGCGCACCAACTGAGCTGCAGAATACTGTTCACAAGAAAGAAATAAGAAAGGAAGAAAAGAAGTAAGAGGTCCCGTTGTGGAGGTCTCCCGCATAATTTCGACCACATGAGGATCTTTAACGTGCTTTTTGTTGAGTGTTTTTTGGTTATATGTTATGGGCCAAAGCCGGGCAATAAAGAAAAAACATCGCACAGCACACGAGTGTCCTTTGCGTTTCGCCTCCATCGAAACGCGGTCGCCGCGGCCGGGTTCGGATCCGAACCAGCCGCCTTCCCTGCATTTGTTGAAATGCCGTACTCTGCGACATCACCACACACACACACACAAAAAGGAATGCGCTGACCTCGCCCTCTCAGACTCTGGCTGTTGCAGTTGCCAACTGCGGCCCCCTCTCCTCCCGGGGGAGAGGGGGCCCCTCTCTCTTTCCCACCCTGATAGGTCTGTAAGAGCTCTACCTATGACCGTTAAAGGCTTCACTTCGCAGGGCATGCGCCGTTGATCTGACAAAGGCAATCAAGCTCTTTGTCGGACAAAGTCACGGCCATGACGAAGTTCACGGATGCATCCGTGCCAGGTAGGCCTAGACACGGATTCCCGCTTAGTCACGCCTGAGCTACAGGTCTATTCAGTGGGTAGACACGGAGAAAAGCCCCTGCCAAACGCCACTGCACAGACGTACCTAGCACAAGCCTGACCACTCAGGAATCGCGTGCCTAGGGCGGGTCCGGTCCTTGCCGTCAGGCAAACCTGGGCCACCACGCAATCCTATCGGCCCATGCTCGAATAGGGTATGGGTGCCTCTGACTTCGCGAATGAACACTGTCATGCTCACGAATGTCATGTGAACACCACACCCAGGTTGGAACACACAGCCTTCCATCCCAGACCGGAGGCTCTATGACGCACTCCATCATGGGATGGTGTCTGTAGTAGATTAAATGGGCCTTAAATGTTTACTAGGTTCATGGGATTAAGATTCATTCGACGTCATTTTAATAACTCAGCCAGCTGCCGCCTTGGCCGTACCTTGAAGCCGGACGAGACAAGGTATAGGGATGTGCGAATATTTCAAATTATAACTCGAGAGCATTAGTACTCCATGCCGGAAAAATTGCCCTGCGTTGGCGTTGGCGACTGCTTTAAGCCTCGCCGCCGGAGCGGCCGAGGCATCCGGGTGCTCCGGCAACCCAGATGGGCCACCTAGGTCTCGTGACCTTCCGACGTCGTCACAGCCAGCGCACCGGGTTGTGAACAAACAGAACACGTGGCAGGCGGCAGTTAAATTATTGACTGGACGTGACAATTTGCTTGGGAAGAGCAACATGTGTGTCACAAGCACCACCCGTGGCGACATCTTGCATTGGAAGCCAGTGGCGCATCGCTTAACTGCTGCACCACTGCGCCAGGAGTGGTGCGACGACTCGCAGTGACTCTCGAATTAACACTTTCGTATATATCGGCAATAATCCAATAACTCTATTATCGCGGTATACTCTTAGGGCGGAAGGCGGCACCGTTGCATCGAACGTTATCATTGTGTGCACCGTCGGCTAAAGACTCCCAGTGGTCCCTGCGAAAGCACATGACTTCCAACCCGCCGCGCTGTCTCAGTGGTTATGGCGCTCGGCTGCAGACCCAAAAAGACGCGGGTTCGATCCCGGCCATGGCGGCTGAATTTCGATGGAGGCGAAATTCTAGAGGCCCGTGTACTGTGCGATGTCAGTGTACGTTAAAGAACCCCAGGTGGTCCAAATTTCCGGAGCCCTTCACTACGGCGTCCCTCATAGCCTGAGTCGCTTTGGGACGTTAAGCCCCCATAACAAACAAACATGACTTCCGGCCCACTTTTTGGAATGCAGCTCGGATAGCGAGGACCTGCCCTGAGCTTCCTTTCGTCCATGACACAAATCAACATCACAGTTGTCGTAGTATGCTGCAGGGTCCTCGGACTCTATAAGTGATACGTACAAGGCACCTTTTTGATGGAAAAATATGGCAGGCCCAATTTTGGCGGGTTCCCGAACTTGCTTAACCATATATATATATATATATATAATATATATATATATATATATATATATATATTTCACAGACCCTCACATTTGTGTGGGGTGGGCAAGTTGTGCGGGCTGGCCCCAGCGAATATAGCCAATGGTTACTTGGACTACTTGGCGCATGTTTATGCGGAAACGCCCGGTGGACATGCAAAAATTGTTTTCAAGGAATGGCCTGTCAGCGCAGGTCTACATATACACGGTGAATTCTTGTTTTTATTTCTTATGGAGATGTGCACGACAGCTACGTAATGACTGTGTAACAAGTCAGTACAGCGGGCATGAACGCGTTTACATTGCTGAAAGACAATAGAAGCAAAGACACACTGTAGTGTCTGAAACAACACATCCTCTAGAGGGCGGGTTTCTCGCTTTTAGTTTTTCTGTGGCTCACCGCGGCAATAAAGAAAGAAGGAAGACAACCTGCACTTCCAACAACAGAAACAAGAGAGCTGCATCTATATCTTTCCTTGGGCTGCTTTCCTTTCCACGTCGAAAGGGTTCAAACAACGCAGCAAACAGTGGAGGGAAGGGGAGGGGGGGTTGGATATGAGTTTGCAAGAGTTGGGGCAAACAATATGCTTTTCTCGTTATCGCGGGTACCTCGCGGTCTGGCTGCTGACAGCACGGACTCTTTGTAAAGGACTTGTCGTCGAGTGCTAACGGTGGTGGCCCGGGCGTCTGGGACTCGAGTCAAAGAACGATAGCAAACTCCCTTGGTCTCTTAAGTTGTCCAGAGGGAAAACAATCAGAGCTTCACGTGCTGCCACTGTGCCCGAAGTCGACCGTCCTCAGTCATATGAAATAACTCGGCTCCAACACTTCTAAAGTGACTTTAAACACTTCGGTATAGAAGTGGCACCGCTTTTATCTCCATAGCTTCAGTCTCCCTTAGGGTCCTTATCAAAACACGTGTCAGAAGAGGGCCTATATCATGCAATGGCAATCCTTTCTTAAGTTGAAAGATCCGTTTGTAGGCACGTGTTGCCTTATAGCAGTGCTTGTTGACTTTACGGAAATAATGGTGGTGTTTAATTAGCCGAGTCCGGAGAGCACGCGAAATGCCAATGCCGCATTCTTCGGGAGCAGAGTCTCTTTTTAAAATGCGGGCTGTCTGGGGATACCATTACAGATAGAAAGGGACACCCGGTTGGACGGTCGTAATGGACGCATACGGAGCATGCGCAGAGAAGAAAAGTGGGTACGTAAATCGCAAGCCTTCTCTTGAAAGGCGTGGAAATGGATGGAATAAAGGCTGCATCTTTCAGTAATTTCCGCAGGCAAGAAAGTGAAAGCTGTCAGAATTTGTGCCGTCACAAGGTGCACAAAAATTGTGGAGTTGGTCACGTAGGCTACCGCGACATTGTATATTGGAAGGCTTGTAGCGATCGGCGTTGCGGAGGCAGCCAACGGCGACCGGCCAATGCGAAGGTTCCAGAGTGTGCACAGTAACACGGTTATCCTTAAACCGCTCAATTAGAAGAGCACCCTCCCAATCCGAGGTGCATTACATTTTCATTTTCCAGCTGATGAACAATGGTGTCTTTGTTTAGAACGTACTGTGAAGGCTATGGTGCTTGCCTCCAATAAAATTAATCACAAAGCAAGATCATACGCGTCCGCCTCACTTAATTGTCACAAGCTGAACAAACGTGCGGAGCTTGTTTTACTTACTATATGAATGTATAAATCTGAGGATTTGATGTGGCCTAATCTCATGTAGTTTTAGTTTCTGCGGGTATGTATATTTAGTGGTGAGTGTGTGTGTGTGTGTGTGTGTGTGTGTTCTGTTTTTCTTATCAATTACATTGAAGTAATTACCCTCTTGATCTCTCATTTTATCAGCACCGCAAAATAACTGATAACTTTACTCCTATCATCATGCTGCGCGGTTTGAGCGACCATCTGACGATACATGTTTTTATTGCAACGAACTTAATAAATAAAAAAATCGAAAACCACTAACGCTTTATGATAAAGGGGACTACGTCAGCATGAATCGCGAATTATCAGAATACTTCGACACGTTCTCCGTTAACTTTTCATAAAATTCTCTCTAGTCGAGCTGGTTGCGTTTCAAAACAGAGATCCATCGACCTATACAGATGTACAGTACTCACGGATTGAAATAGGACATTCGGAGCGCGTGGCCGTCGCTTCATGGAGCGCCGCCCGTGAGATGCTCTTGGAACCAAGGTGGTGCATTGTGGTATGGCGCGAGGGGGAGAACATCTACAAAGCAGAATTGTTCCTTCCAGTAGCCAACGAGCCGGCCTGTGGTTTACCACATGCCTGCGTGGCACTGCAAGGCTTGCGCTCCGAATGTCCTATTTCAATCCGTGAGTACTGTACATTCCCACTGTTACAATAACTGAAGGAATAACGTCGTCACCATGGTTTAATGTAACCCTAAAGTGACCAAATAACAAGAAAAAACGCCTGTTTCGGTAGGCCAAAGCAATTAACTCTCTTTGCGCACAGGCAGAAATATCACGAAGCCGCGAAAGATTATGACAAACTAACCGCGCAAACTAAACACGTTTTTTTCCACTACTTTACCATCCATGCTGCAGACTAACCCACAGCGATTTTGGAAAACTATGAGCCCTTATCAACGTAATGAGATCGCACCTAATAATAGTTCTGAATCACTGATTCCTAGCACTGATGTTGTAGATTGTTTAAACTCAACATTTAGTTCGGTTTTTACTAATGAACCACATGACAGTTTTCCTGATCCGTCATACTTTACGCATCCTCTCATGCAAAACATCACATTTACCCGCCGCGGTGGCTGAGTGGTTACGGCGCTCGGCTGCCGGCCCAAAAGACGCGGGTTCGATCCCGGCCGCGGCGGTCGAATTTCGATGGAGGCGAAATTCTAGAGGTCCGTGTACTGTGCGATGTCAGTGCACGTTAAAGAACCCCAGGTGGTCGAAATTTCCGGAGCCTTTCACTACGGCGTCCCTCATAGCCTGAGTCGCTTTGGGACGTTAAAACCAAACCAAACCAAAACACCACAGTTGATCCCATCGGCATTGTCAAAATAATTGAATCAATGAAAAACTCGCCATCCACCGGTGTGGACGGTATAAACGCGAAAGTGCTGAAAAATACTAAACATACGCGTAGCCTTTTCTTATCACTTATATTCCAGGAATCAATCAACACCGGTTCTCTTCCACATGACTGGCAGGTGGGCAAGGTCATCCCAGTTTTCAAGAAAGGAAGCCGATCAAAACCGAGTAACCACCGCCCAATTTCCATAACAAGCGCCTCTTGTAAAATAATGGAACATGTATTATACTCGCATATTGCTAACTTCCTAACATCCGTTAATTTTTTTCAGCCAAGTCAGCATGGTTTTCGCAAAAATCATTCCTGTGACACTCAACTTGTTCTTTTCCAGCACGACTTACATTTAAACCTAGATAGCAACATCCCGATTGAAGCATTATTTTTAGACTTCGAAAAAGCGTTCGATAAGGTCCCCCATGGTCCCCTCTTGTTAAAGTTATCACGTCTTAATCTTCATCCATGCGTTCTAAACTGGATTCGAGGGTTTTTAACTAACCGCCAGCAATTCGTATACGCCAACTCACACCCATCGTCCTTAATTAACACAGGTGTTGTCAGGCGTACCGCAAGGTACCATACTTGGGCCACTCCTTTTCTTGATATATATTAATGACCTACCTTATAATATTTCTTCTAATATCCGACTCTTCGGCGTTGATTATGTCATTTATCGAGCAATTACAAACTCTGCCGATCATTTGGCATTACTAACTGACCTTACTCAAAAACAGGACTGGTGTAAATCTTGGCTGATGTCGTTAAATGTTTCTAAAACAGTGTTAATGCGTATTCACCGTCGTCGTAATTACGTTGAGCCCAATTATACCATCAATAACATGCAGATTGCAACATATGAATCATTCAAATATCTCGGTGTGCATATCTTTCGCGACCTAACTTGGACTTCTCATGTTAACCACATAATTAATTCCGCTAATCGTGCGTTAGGCTATTTGCGTCGTAACCTTTCGCTCTCTCCACCTTCTGTTAAACAGCTTGCTTTCCAAATTTTTGTGCGACCCAAGCTGGAGTATGCTAACACTGTTTTTGACCCGCACAAAAGCCACTCGTCTCCAAACTCTGCCCGCTTTGTACACTTCCGCCTGGCGGCACGCGACCTCAAAGCAGTCATCTACAATCTCACCAGCAGCCTTCGGGCAGCACTCCAAAGTTTATTCTGAGAGACCCGTGCATGCTCCTGCGGTGGCATTTTTCTACGCACGCCAACTGGTGTAATTAGGTAAGTCATATATGATGGGAGTGCAAGAGGACCAAATGAAGTACACAGAATTAGTGTGTGAATAAGTAGGGGAGCGTGAAGCTCACACAGTCGGCGACCAGCGAACAGTAGAGCACGGAAGTACAGCGAGCAAGATATGCCTTGTGTCTCAGGGAAGCCCGTCACTAATTTATAAAAATAGGCTTGAGAGGTATTAAGACGGATTCTGCGGCAGAATACAACCAGCGCCGGCGGACATCAGAATGCAGGTGAATAAAGTTAGCCAGTTAGCCGGTTAACTATTTTCAGAAAATTAACTTTCTAACTATGACAGTTAGGCCACAGGCTGCAATTAGAGATTTGTAGCCGGTCGTTAATAATCAGTTTTTAACATTTCGAAAACGTGATTACCCTCGGCGCTCTGGCGCAGCAGATTTCTGCTACATCGAGCAAATACATTCGCTTTCGAAAAGCATGCAGGCAAATAAATCCCTCCACTGCACGTAACTAACGAAATAGCCAAACTTTGTAGGCATGCACCGGGCTTAGTTGAGCTTTTAAGTGGAACGCACAATTTTCGACCCTCTTTCTGACCTTCATAAGTGGAACATGTTGATATTACTGGAACAGCCAGCGGGCAGGCGGGTAATATTTCGATGATAAAATCATCGGCTTTGAACATTCTTTCCTTACAGAACCGATCATTAGCATAGTTGATAAACCTCTTCAACGGGATACGATTCGTCGTTAATCCAGATTTTTTTGATGCTGCGAATACATATTCCTTTGATGGTGCAGAGAATGAAGTTGTTACAGAATTCAGCACCGTGTGCTGAATTTCGCCCCAAATCTAACTGCAAAATCCTGCTGTTACCACTCCTCCTCCTCATCATCATCAACATCATGAGCCTAACTACACCCACTGCAGGGCAAAGGCCTCTACCATGTCTCTCCAATTATCCCTGTCCTTTACCAGCTGCGCCCACCCTATGCCTGCAAATTTCCTAATCTCATCCGCCCCCTTAACCTTCTGCCGCCCCCTGCCACGCTTGCCCCCTCTTGGAATCCACGCCGTTACCCTTAAGGACCAGCGGCTATCTTGCCTTCACAGTACACCCGCTTCCGGTCCCTTAACGTTACACCTATCATTTTTCTTTCATGGCTCGCTGCGTTGTCCTTAACTGAAGCTAAACCCTTTTCGTTAGCCTCCACGTTTCTGCCCCATAGGTGAGTACCGGTAATATACAGCTGCTGTACACTTTTCTCTTGAGGGAAATTGGTAAACTGCCACTCATGATCTGAGAGAACCTGTCATATGCGCACCACCCCATTCTTATCCTTCTAGTTATTGTCATCTCATGATCCGGATCAGTTGTCACTACCTGCCCTAAGTAGACGTATTGCTTTACCACTTCCAGCACCTCGCTGCCAATCCGCCTTTTTCACGACGCGACTGCGCATGCGCCCATCCCCTGGCGGCGGTGTCGCGAAACATATTGGAAGGGTCGCGCGCTCCACTCGAGACCGGCCGTGGAAGTGTAAATAAACCGGCTTCCTACGCGGGGTGCGTTGCTGCAGCCGTCGGGCGTTCAGCGCGACGCATTTGGCGATACCTACGAAATATGTTGCCAACGGCTGCAACGCAATGCCCAATATGTAAAGGGAAGCAAACTCGGATTTTTTCGCTTTCCGAGCGCTTCCCGGGACAGCCTTCGACGCGAAGCGTGGATAAAAGCAGTTCGCCGGCTCGACGATCGTGGCCGCCTTTGGGCACCATCAAGCACGTCAAGACTGTGCGGGAATCACTTTGTGACAGATACGGACGAGGTACTGTGTTTAAATGTGTGCAGTCTATCACGAAGTGTTTTATTCATGGACAGGAAGGCCTCGAATGTCACCGCGGCACCCAGACTTCGTTCCGACGTTTTTTGCTTTCTCAAGCAAGAAGGCCGAATGGGCAAGTGCTGTGAGCCGCTTTCAACGCGCGATGGAGCGGGCAACGAAAAAGAAGCTACGAGAGCATTCACGCATGGTGCTAAAATTTTGTCTTAATCTCCTATGGATATTTCCTTGTTTATGCCACTACACCCTGGCCAATCCCCGCGTGTGGGTACGTGCCATGTATTAAGAGGCAGAAGAAGAAGGTGCGTTATGCGTGTGTTCGCATCATATCCATGATGAATAGTGCTGCGTGGTATCGCCGGAATGACTCAATGTGCGCCTCTCGCGCTCGTCTTTATGGACGCGCATGCTTGTTTAAGCTATGCAGCGGTGTGCTGTGGGAAAATAAAGTGAAATGCTAGCAGAGCTGCTTTGTTGCGAGTACGCTTGTGCTTTTATAGCTCGTGTAGCTATTCTACAGCGCTTGAGCACAACGATTGCTTGTGGAAACTGTTGTCCACAGTCGTTTTCTGTACTACGGCGTGCACGATGTAGTATCCACCTTTCATGGATGGCAGGCATATACAGCGGAAAGCGCCAACCTCACTGATCGGGGATATTTCATTGAACATTATGTTCCGAATGTAGCCTTCATCTCTGAAGCGGCGGCCCTTGCTAAGCTGGTGTTCGCATCACATGCCGCATGATCAGAGATACTGAAGAATTTGCTCTTCGGTGGGCACTGCAGCCTGCCTCGGACTTCGCACCCAGTCATCAGTCAACCCTATAAATCCTCCAGGTACCAGGTGCTGCCCAGGACACGCCATCGTCGACAGATTCCAACAAAACGTGCTCCGGAGCGGCACTCAGTCCGGCCGGGTTGGGCGCGCAGTACCCTAACAGTGAGCTTCCAGCGTTGTACGCGAGGTGGCAGCACAGGAAAATGAAAAAGGCGGATTGCGAACTGCTGTTCCCTTGCTAGACTGTTGAACACTACTTTGGTTTTCTGCATGTTAATCTTTAGACCCACCGTTCCGCTCTGTCTGTGTAACTCATTGATCATCATTTGCAGTTCACCTTCTGAGTGACTCAGCAAAGCAATGTCATCAGCGAATCGCAGATTATTTAGGTATTCTCAATTTACTCTTATTCCCAACTGTTCCCAATTCAGGCCTCGGAATACCTCCTGTAAACAGGCGGTGAATAGCATTGCCGAGATTGTGTCTGCTTGCCTGACGCCCTTCCTTATTGGAATTTTATTGCTGACTTTATGGAGGACTATGGTAGCTGTGCAGATGCTATAGATATCTTCCAGTATTTTGACATAAGGCTCTTCTATGTCCTGATTCCGCAATGCCTGTATGATTTCTGAGGTTTCCACTGAGTCAAATGCTTTCTAGTAATCAATGAAGGCTGAATATAGGGGTCGGTTATAGTCTGCGCATTTCTCTATCACCTGATTGATAGCCTGAATATGATCTATTGTGGAATCTCCTTTACGAAAGCCTGCCTGATCATTCGGTTTGTTAACGTCTAACGTGGCCCTGACTCTATTAGCGATTACCTTAGTAAACACCTTGTAATCAGCGGACAGTAAGCTGATCGGCCTGTAATTTTTCAAGTCCTTGTCTGCTTTCTTATGAATTAAGATAATGTTAGCGTTCTTCTAAGCTTCTGGTATGGTCATAAGGCATTGCATATCCAGGGTGGCTGGATTTTCCAGCACAATCTCCCCTCCGTCCTTCAACAGATCTGCTGTTACCTGATCCTCACCAGCTGCTTTTCCCCTTTGCATTGTTCCTAAGACTCTCTCTACTTCCTCTTTCCTTACTGGCGGGATGACGCATTGCTGCGCACTACTGTCTTCCTCATTAACATTCTGATTACATTTTTTACCCCTAAAATCATCAAGTAAAACTAAAAAAACAGCCTACAACTTCTGAGCAGAGCTCCACACCCTACATACAGCCGGTCGCAGTTTTCATATTTTTATTTCAGTTTTGCAGTTGTCCTAGGGACTGCATGAATTAATCTGTCACCGGTCGCCTACGCGCTTCATGGTTTGTTTTTATAAAACTTGCTGCCGTCACAGCAAAGCTGCGGCAGGCGAGTTACAATTTTCTGTTCTTTTATGATACACAGCTTGTTCCACAGTGTGCGTCACAGCCGTAAATGCATTAAAGACGAGAGCCCTCCTCAAAAGCGCCTCGCCTCGCAGGCAGTGAACATTTGCGGCAGCACCAGAGAAGCATTGAGCCACACACTAATACACACACACAGTTGAAAACCTGGGCGGTGGACGTGATGAGAGCCCGACGGCTAACGGTATATATATACGCGCTATGAAATGAAGAAGACCGGTGTGGGAGAAGAGGAGGGGGGGGGGGGGGGGACTGCAAGAAGGTTGGAGGCGGACCGGTGCTACATAACGCGTAACGAAATTAAAGGGAGAGGGGTGGGCTCGTCCTGGACAGCGCACCGCGCTAATCTGAAAGTTCTTTCCCAATTTAGAGCTCATTTTCAGGACCGCTGTCGCGTGAAATTTAGAAGAGGGGGGGTTGTTGGAAGCCGAGTGGAGATGTGTGGGATCAACGTCATATTTAGTTAAAACGCATCCTCTTGCCGGCGCCCACCCGACATCACTCCCTCTCGCTTCATAACTTTGAGCATTTTAATATTCTTTGCTTACTTCTGGACGACTTTTCAAATTAAAGTAATGCAGCATGATTGCGTCTAGAGGGCCATAGTTTTCCTGTTGAAGACATAAAAAATGAAAAAGAGAAGAAGGCAGAGTGAATAAAAAGTAATGACAGACATTGCGACTTGAGCGCAGTAAAACAAAGTAGCAGTTTTAACAGAATTACTTTTTTTTACGTCGGCGGCGAGCGCGCGGTATATCGCTGCCCGCGAGCTCTTTAATCCGAGGTGCCATATAGTAGCTGCGCACGATAATTACTGCTTCCTTTCGGATGCAATTAACTCTCCTGAAATTCGGAGAGCGCGGACGGCGGCGCTGGGGGCGCATTCGCAGCGAGCGCCGCCTTTCGGGTATCTCGAAACACAATTTTCCCTTTTCTCCTGTGCTGCGTAATTTGAGCCGCGGCTGCAGGGCCGCGTTCGCGGTGTGTATCTCGAGAAACGCTGCATGAACGGAGAGCGCGACGCATGCTAATGCGCATAAGGCTAGCTGACTGGCTAGAAAAAGATGGCGTTGATTGTGGCTGAAGATGAAAGCGGTACCCGCCGCGGTGGCTCAGTGGTTAGGGCGCTAGGCTACTGAGCCGGAGCACCCGGGTTCGAACCCGACCGCGGCGGCTGCGTTTTTATGGAGGCGAAAAGCTAAGGCGCCCTTGTGCTGTGCGAAGTCAGTGCACGTTAGACATCCCCAGGTGATCGAAATTATTCCGGAGCCCTCCACTACAGCACCTGTTTCTTCCTTTCTTCTCTCAGTCCTTCCTTTATCCCTTCCTTTACGGCGCAGTTCAGGTGTCCGCCGAGATATGTGAGACGTAGATACTGCGCCATTTCCTTTCCCCAAACCAATTTTCATTTTCATTTTGCACATTTGGATGCAGCGCAAGAGAAAAACCCAGCGGGCAAGTGGGAATTTCCCGTTTTCCTCTTTTTTTTTTTACAGCAAGATCTGTTAATGGCACCTTTCTCGGTTTATGCAATGTCGGCATCGGTGTAACAGCACCGCAGTGATTGGTCACCATGCAGTGACGTCACGAGTGAAGTCACTGCAGCGTGCCATGAAAATTCACTACGCTCAGCGATTCCAGCACAGTGACTTCAGGTGTGCCAAATATAGACATCAGGCACACTCTACCGGACAAGAAGATAAATAATAATTAATAAACAGTGCTACAACCCGCAGACAGCCGCACCTGCACCAGCTTAAACAGGTGCATGTGAATCTCGTCTTACATTGCGGTAACCTTTTTTTCTTTTACTGACGTGGTACTATAAGATAGCGAAGTTGTTTCCTAAAGTGGCGCTAAGGAGAGAGAGAGAGAGATAATGAGGAACAGAGAAGGCAGGGATGTCAACCAGAAGGGTGTTCCAGTTGGCTACCGTACACTGAGGAAGAGGGATGGATGAGGGGACTGAAAAGGGAAAGGGTGAGCGAATAAGAAGCACCTTTACAATTTGTCACTCACGTCAGTCGCTTTCAGGTAGCAACACAGTGCGGTTACTTTTTATGCCGCAATGTCCATTCATGTAAAGGTTCTTCGTGGTGAATAACTCAACTGCAGCCCTTCATGAGGATGTAGAGCACGCATGTGGGTGCCATGCGTACTCTGCTTCCTAGCCCGGCGCGCCAACAGCACACAGCACACTGCAAGTGCTGGACGCTAAGGAGACATTCTAGTTGGCTTTTATTGGTATATTTTGTAGCGTTCTGGTGACTAAGAGGCTACTTTCACTAATTGCAGAGCTGTTAAAAGCTAGAAAAGGTTATAAAGTGAAATACAGGTGTCGTCACTACCGTCACGCTTTCTCAAGCACTTTGCGGTGGCGTCAAGTCTGTGTGTTTTCTTGTCCATTTTAAGCGCGGATCCTTGGGGCGGGCACCGCGCCACACCCCGATGAACTTCCAAACAAAACCCAAGTAACCCATAGTGGGGTGCCCTCGTGGGTCCCACAGGGGCAAGTAGGCCTAGGGCAATCCTTACAGTGCCTACTTCAGCAACCAGTGGGCCACACCAAATTGGGCTTTCCCCTATTGATTCTACATGGGTGACATAACGGTGTTGCTAGGGCTACCTGAGGTCGCATTCCTACATCTAGCCCACATTGGTCCCTAGTCGGGTACCTGAGGGCAGACGCAACGTGAATGTGGACTACATGCTGAAAAAACATCTGACAGCCCAAACACATGACACCGCTGTATGTCCCACATAGGTCGTGCCTGGCCGGGAAACGGGCATACCCAAATGATGCCCACATGGGCCTCCTGTGGGCAGGCCCATATTGGGCTTGCCCCTTTGCTACTCGCATCGGTCCCATGCCGATTCTAGAGCGACTAACTGCGATGAAAACCTAATGTTAGTCTTCAGGGGCAATCATACCTCACCAAAACCGATGGGGTAGCTGGATGGGGTATACCCACATCAGGCTGTGCAGGCCGAACGTGAGCAGCTCCACATGGGCTACCTTGCATCTGTCCCAAATGGAACCGACTGAGGTGTTTGCGGGCCACTTACTGCGGGTGACGAGTGCCCGCGTTGCACATCCCACATCGGTCCCAGCGAGGCTCACATGGGATACCAACATTGGACAAACAGGCCGCCCCACTTCAAAGCCCACTTTGTGCTACATGGGAAGTAAATAAGGAGCTTTTCGACTATTCGCAAGTTTGAATCGAGTAGCGAAAAAAAAAGTTCGCATTTTTTAAATGAAAATGTTCCTGCCAATAAATGCATATTTTTCTGGCGTACAACTTAAATTATAGGTTATGCTCGACGCCTGCCGCAAGGTCGCCTGAGAACCGGATTTGAGCGGTTTCCTCGAGCCAGCTTTGGTACAATGGAAGAACCTTCCCCCTCAGGTACTGCCGCCGGTCAGCAGAGGACGCGGTGGCGAGACGGGCTCATGCGAGCGAGGCAGCAGCAGCCTTCGGAGGCAGTGACAATGCCTCTGTACGTGGGGGGGGGGGGGGGGGCTAGGGATTAGGGCTGGAGCGCTGGTGTCGCGCAGTTCAGTGAACCCACCGTGTGCAGGGCGGGGGTGCAAATCGCGTCTGCTGCGTGAAGGCCGCTGGCTTGGCGGTTGTGCTAGTCCCGGGTTGCACCATGTGGCGGAAATTGGTGGACCCCAGCACTGATGTCCTTTCGCGGGTGCGATACGCGAAGGTTCGCGCCCGACCTTGGTGGAAACGGCGACGTACGGCAAGACGAACTCTTCCCAGAATTGGAGAACGCAGATGAGGACCAGCTGTGCGATGGTTTCACCTGCGTGGCGAGGGTGTGTATCCGATGTCGATTTGCGGCCATCTCGGCTGGAAAGGAGGAACTTTGCCGGAGGGCGGGCGTCGCCGCCCCGGGGCTGATCCTCGGACCCTACTGGCCGGCATTGTGCGTGAAGGGCATTTTATAAATTTCAACCTGTAACCCCATGTTCGTCTGGGAAGTTTCTTTCACGTGCCGACAGACAGAGAGAGCCGGTGGAGAATATAACTTATAGATTACGCAGTGTAGGATAGGATAGGAAAAATTGGCGGTGGTTTAGCTCTGGTTAAACCTGGAGTGACGCGATAGCTGCAGCTGTCCGAGTGGAGCCTGCTCAGTTGAATTGCAAAGTCTTTCGCCGCTCCGTTTCGCTGGGCGCTCCTTCACCTTCGTCCTACTTGACACGGCGCATGCGCACAGCTGTGGCAGCTCGGTTTCGCCGGCGCGCCGCGCCGTCGGCAGCAGCAGCTGCTCCACACCACGTGGCTGGTCACGTGACCAACCACGTGATCAGCCACGGCGCCGCGCCGCCGGCAGCTGCTCTGCGCCACGTGACCAACCACGTGACAGCGTGGCGGCGCCGCCACGCTGAAGGCTCGAAATGCTACAGTAATGTAGCTCTCGCTACAATAACTTTATTAAAATGCCGGGAACCGACGGTTTACCTCGTCGTGACGTTGGCCAAGCGTCGACCTGGGGTTATGCCCTACTCTGCACTACCCCAGTTCGGCCCGTTTGTGGTGGGTCGCGAGGCTCGTGCTTTTCGAGCGTACCCCGGCACTGCTGGACGGCCCTTAATTACGCAGTGTATTTTTACTAATAACAAATGTTCACTGGAGCTATCTTCATTGTCCCGTTAAGACTGTTCTCCGTACAGCTCATGGGTGTCGTTCTCCAAGTTATGGATCGGGTTTGTCACGCTGCCCTGGTGTCATGTAGCCATGTGAGTCATTTGATCAGTGATGAGATTTTGATTCGGTAATCAATGTGGTTCCCTTACTCGAAAGCATTTCTTCCTTCGCCGGTTCAAGAGAGCTAGTGACCTGAACTCAACACGTCACGTGAACCCGTGGACGAATGCTCTGGTGGATCGGGACAGAAGCGCCGGGAGTCTCTCCGCTCAAGTTTCACGATGTTGACGGCGACTGCGTGGCCGTGCAGTTTTGTTGCAAGGATAGGGTGAGTTGGCAGCGTCATAGTCGGTGTCCCTATAGCTATATTAATACTGCCCAGACCCGCAAGCCGCCTCCATTTTAAGCGGAATTGATGAAAGAGACTTGTCACTGCCGGTTCCCTTTCGCGCTAAATGTTTTTTCGGGGAAGCAAAGGCCGGTATCTTTGAAATGATTACGCACGGCACACGTATTCGCTTGTTTCACTCATACCAAACAATTCTGATTAAAAAAAAACATTTTTGAACGGGAAGGAGTATATGAGCGCAATTTTTTCATATATTGTATGATTTCAGTATAACAGTCAATGTATCCGCAGATCTCCCGTCGACAGGCTTGCATTTTCTTTTTGTTATTAACATTTCTACTATCGTCAAAAAGCGTTCCCCATTGGTTTTATATGGCAGTCTAAACTGCTCGATGTGAGGAATGGAAAAGCTTTAAAATAAAGATTTTGCTACACACCTTAACAATGGATCATTAATTATACCTTCAATATTTACACAGCAGTACATTACAATTTTCCAATATTCAAAACTTTTTTCCAACAGTGTTGGACATGAGAAAGCCCAACATTTGCCAGAGAGCCTCCGTCAACATTTCTTGCGAGATAAGGTGCGGGCACTAAAGAACATCACTGGTGGCATTTCTGTGCAACATCATTTAACGCGATCTCTAACTGACATAACGCTTAACCTGCGACGCATAAGTGAACGCACCAGCACTGTCGACGGTCAGGGGGTTTTGTCACTCATTCGTTACATCGAGCTTTCCGTGCCTGTTTAGTACAAAGTCCTTGCTACCGCAACGCGGACTAGAAAGAGCTTCAGGGTGCTCTGATCATAACCGTCATCTCTCTATACACGTTACTTACTTTTTGCAACAAAGCATAACGTTTATCAAAGCTTAGAGTGAATTCATTCGAAATCATAATGGCATTTCATTTCCAACGTTTGCCGCAGTCACTTTATGCATCGAACACGTGGGATCGCATTTACAGTCATCGGGCGAGGGAGGACAGAATTAAAAGGTCTGAACAGAATGCAATAATGGCTATGCTGCGTAGTAAAAAAAAAAATAAGAGTCGCTGAAGAAAATATCCTTTGCGAATGAAGGAAGGCGCTGCAGTTATTAACAGCTCATAAAAAAAAAAACGGCACGTACACACGCTTGCGACATATAACAGAAATTGATCTCGAATACGAAACAAAAAAGAGAGAATACATCAGGAAAGCAAGTTAATGCACTCTTGAATCTTCTTCCGCTCACTCGAAATTAGCAGGCACCAATTTCGGCCGTTGATGCTCTCTTATAGGGCTTCATCATTCGGGCTCTCTCGATATAATATCTTTAACAGCAGCAAGCAATATGCACGCGTTTGACGCCCCCTCCGTCATCTTCCTGGTTTTTTGCGGACTTCAAACAGAGAAACAGAATCGCTTTTGACGTTGCCAAAAGAGGATTCAAGGCGTAAGCCGAAATGTCTCACACGCACAGACGCACGCACACACTCGCTTCCATTTAATTCAGAGGGAGAAAAAAAGAAAATAGCATCCGAAGAAGCAAGAGGAGTGGCGCGGAAACTTGGGGAGTCTCAACGTGAAACGCAACAGCGGCACAGACTTCGCTAATAACGGCCGCACTTAATGAAAACTCGGCGAATGAAATTAGCAAGGGAGTCTCAGCAGCGAACAGGGGAATCGACGTGAGGGAGAGGGAAAGGGAAGGAGGAAAGAAAGATGAAAAAAGAGAGCGAAGAAGAAAAGAAAGAGAAAAGCTCTCTCGATGTCTTCGCTTGATGAGAAGGAAGTGGAGAGGGTAGTTTGTGAGGCGAAAGCACTGCAAGAGGAACGGACTATGAATGCTAACTCAAAGGAAACGGAGAAATCTCTGAAGCGGCGACGCCGCAGCCTTCGACGAGATCGGTCGGGCTGGGGCGGGGCGGCGAGCTCAAACGAAGGCTATATCACGGCCACGATGAAACGGCGCGGAGAGTTAGTCGGCGGAGCGCGTCGTATAAGAACCGTAATAAGAATCGCGAGAGAGGAGACGCGCTTCGAGATTAAAGGAAGTGCACAGAGAAGCGAACGAGAAGAAGCGAGACAGAAGTGATTGGAGCAACGATCGACAGAGGAGAAAGTCACGGAGGGAAGAAAAAAAAAACGATTAGAAGCCAAGACAATTAGCGAAGCGACGGAAAACATTTGTGAAACAGAAAAGAAGGCAAGAAAGAAAGAGAGAAATAAAGAAAGGAAGAAAGAAAGAGGTGAGGATGAAACAAAGATAGAATGAAAGAAAGGAGGAAATAAGTGAGCAATATAAGGCGAAACGCTAGAGAAAGGTAAGACAAAATTGATCGCTAGTGTGGAGGATGGAAAAGAGAATGAAAGTCAAGGATTGGAAAATGGGAGCTATACGAATGAAAGCAATTAATGAAATAGTGGAATAAAAGGAATTAAAAAAAGGAACAGAAGTATTACGTTGTAAAACCCTTCCCCGTTAAAAGCGGCGAGATGAACTATATACGATAAAGAACGCGTGGAGCCTTCAGTTCGCGGACCCCGCTCCCGAAAACTAATTAGAGTCGTATCATTACGCAACCGCGGACGCGTCTTTAAAGTCTTCCTCGGATGAACGACAGATAGTTGGGCGAGCGAATTGCAGAGCGTGTGTGGGCCGTGCATCGCGAGGGAATGTGAGCGGCTGGCATTGAGTGTTACGTATACTTGCCCTTTGTACGCAGTTCAACGTTTTGGTTACGTTTTGGTTTATTTAAATACGCGTTACGTGCGCGTATCGCGTTGTTTACGACTCTAAGGAAGATATAAACACAGCAGACACTGTTCGTCTGCTGTTAGGGTAGAGTGTTACAGTATACTGTATCAACAGCACATGCACACTTGCCAGATACGCTAGAGCCATAAACGGCAACACTATACCAGGTGTTTTAGAAAGTCTCAAAAATCTTCATAAATCAGATTTTTGGGCTTAGAATATGCCCCGCCGCGGTGGCTCAGTGGTTAGGGCGCTCGACTACTGATCCGGAGTTCCCGGGCTCGAACCCGACCGCGGCGACTGCGTTTTTATGGAGGAAAAACGGTAAGGCGCCCGTGTGCTGTGCGATGTCAGTGCACGTTGAAGATCCCCAGGTGGTCGAAATTATTCCGGAGCCCTCCACTACGGCACCTAATTCTTCCTTTCTTCTTTCACTCCCTCTCTTATCCCTTCCCTTACGGCGCGGTTCAGGCGTCCAACGATAAATGAGACAGATACTGCGCCATTTCCTTTCCCCAAAAAACCAAATATTATTATTTTTAGAATATGGCTTTTGCGGCATAGTATTGTAGTGTTGGCGGACACCAGCGGTGAATCTTCTTAAGTAGTAAGCTGGTAAACTAATTTTAAAATAAATTTTTTAACTAGCAGAAGGGCGCCTAGTTGCAACTAGATATTTGTAGCCGATCGTTAATAACAGCCAATTCAGTTTTTGAAATTTCTAAAACACGATTACCCTTGGCGCTGTGGCTCGACAAAATCTGGCTAGTTAAAATGTTGCCTGCTAGTTAAAAAGTTTGTGATAAAATTAGTTTACCAGCTTACTACTTAAGACGAATCACCGGTTTGCTCGTGTCCGCCAGCACTGGCAATATTTTGCCGAAAGAGCGATAATTTTACGCCAAAAAGCCTATTTCTGAAAATTTCTGAGTCTTCCCCGATACACTTGGCATATGCTAAAAACCGCAATTTTTTCTTGAAAGCGAAACCTTGATCTACCGAGCATCATTCGAGCAGAAAACAGAGAGCTCAAGGACGCATAACTTATTAATATGCTTGTAGAGTGTGTTGTTCGCAGACACGGAGTCTGGAGGCAATAAATATGCTTTTAGAGTCCGTGAGGTGAAATCAGAACTCATTTGTCAAACCACCTCACGAGCCAGTTCTATCCGCTCAATTTGTTCAAGGCCTTCGCTTTGGGGCAGAAACCACCAAAGTTTTCGCCAGTTTTTATACCACGAGGGTGTTTGTATGCAAACACCAAGGTCAGATCCTATCTCTGCACGCAAACCCTCGCAACCTAAATGTGTCGTTTCCCAGCGCATCAAACACCATGAGATAGCACACGGAAAGTAACAATTATTGTAAACTTGGTTCACAGACGCTCATGCGTAGGTCCTATAGCGTTGCGTATGCTGTGCTTTAGCGCTACACACCAAAAGGGACCAAGGAGGTCAATCGCGGTGTTCAACCAAGAAAATCGGTTGATGGCTCAAGGCTCAGTACAACTACCGCCATCTATGAGACGCCGTCTAATGTGGCTCGCCATTCTTGAAGTGCATTTCATGCTTACATCTACTCTCGACCGCGAAATGGAGCGTCAATTTTTATCTGCATAACGGCGAGTGGGAGGGGGGGGGGGTGCTCATGCTTAATTCTTCTTCAACAAAGATCAGCAATTGGGGATATGTTTACTCATATTCAGTTTATGTCACTGTATGAATAGTGTATTGCCAAAAAATAGCTATGGCTCAACTTGGCTGAACCTAGTAAGAGGAGCGAAATCTCAGTTAAGGTAAGCACATGCCACACGGTTTTATATAGCGAAAGGCGCGTCAACCGGCTACCGGCAGTTGCGAAAGTGCTATCGGCTCCGCATACGCAGCTGTGGCGACGCGTGGCGAGTCACGTGGCATGACGTCAGAGCCAAGCCTCCGCTCCTCCTAGTTTGAAGGTCAAATTTCAGAGCCACATGACCTTGAGCTTTGTACGGGAAGAGTGGAACTTTCGCTCTTGGTCGTGCAGCCGGAGAAAAGGTTGGGCCTCCTGAAGATAAAACGGAAAATCCAGGAGTGCTAAGTTTTCAGAATTGCCCGTTTCTACCCGATTTTCACCTCAGCAACTCGATTTTTGGAAAAAAAAATAAAATGCCCAGAAGCACAAGTGATCCGATATGGAAGCGGAAGCAACGTACATTAAAGGGAACAGTGTATTAGCGAGCACTCGCACATTAATTACCAATTATGAGAAAAAAATATTAAAACAATTTTTTTTTCTACTTTGTCTTCTTCAAAACGTATGATTTCGTGAGTATGTCTTCAAGTTTGGCGAAAAATATTAACTGTAGTTTGCTCTTTTGGGTGAACTATTGTTTCCTTTCATAGTGCCGGTATACAGGTAGGTACATTATTAAAGGGAACAAACAGTGAGTCAACCAACAGATCAAACCAGCACAAAAAGATGACCAAATTTCCTGCAGAACAAGGCTACTTAGAAAAAAAGAAAAAAAATGTTTGCATTTCACTCGTTGTTTTGGAGTAGTTCTTGCTTTAATGTTTCTGATTTATCTTTCATATTGCGGCTACCTGTACAAGCCGCAGTCAAAAGCATACAGCCCAAGGGGTTTGCTTCTGTGCTGTTTAGCGGGGCTACCCAGCACATCTAGCAGTCCAAAGCCTGGGAGGATTGAGGGCACGAAGCAATTCCTCGTTCGATGGATTACGCTCGCTGAGGATGCATAACGAGGCATGCAGTAAGCCTCACAAGTCAACCTCTTGGGCCGTATACTTCTCACGGGGGGTGTACATCACCATTTCCTGTACAGGTCATGTCCTGTTAGCGCGATTCGGGGCAGTTTTCGTCGCGGTTAAGGACGATTCCCGAGGTCTTCCTGCGTCGGAGATGTCGCCGCTCTCGGTCTCGTTGTGTACGTTTGTTTCAGTAAACAATTTCAATAACTTCTGCGTGCACTCAAGCATTGCTCCACATTGGTGGATAACAACGCCCCTTCGTGTTGGTCACTTTTAAAATGACAATAAGCTACCACACTTGGCATTCTCTGCTACTTAAGATAGTCCGACCCCCACCTTGGTCACTTGATTCACTGGTACTATGTAGGGCGCTAGGGACAGCAAAGCCAAGGGCTGACAGATGCTAAAAAGGGCGTGGTGGTTAAGTGCTAATACCAGGCAGACCGACTCTTGCTCTGCTCAGGGGAGGCGTATTTGCTGTTCAATCTGCAAACGTTTGTAGTATCATTGCTTTTTGATTGCCTCACCAGTCGCCGCCGACCTCGAACGGTATCAGGCAACAAACCATGCTTTGTTTGTTCTGTCAGCACTTAAGTTTTTGTTCGGTGGGAAATTACGGTGGTACCGGACTGAGGACACAATACAGGTGTGAGCAGACTTGCCTATGGCTAAGACACATACGGTGCCGTCGGAACTTGCAGCCATCTGTCGTTTCCTTCTGCCGTACGTGCTAAGCAGATGCCACGCTGGTCTGTTGGTCTGCGCTACTACTATCGTTCTTGGCCGACCAAACAGCATCGGAGCTTTCACATACCACAGCCTGAAACAGCGAGAGAGGCCAAGGTTCGTATAGGAATCGGTTTGTGATGACTGCTGCATAACCGCTCCCAATGGGTACACAGACATTCTTGGACGTCCCATGGACGTTCTAAAGGTCCACAGGACATCCAAGAGAGTTTGAGTGCCTATTGGGCTCAGTATACACCTTCCATGAGAGCACCCGACTGCACAGGCAATTTTCGCAACTGCGCAAAGCGGCCAGGACGTTGCGTTGACTCGACGACGTCCCGCTGAATAGGAAGCGGATCAGAATTATAACAATCCAGCACAACACATCGTTTGTTTTATAAACAATATTTAGAAGATACGTAACATTTATAATTTCACGGTAATATTTGAATCACCTTGCCATGATTCTTAGGTTTGTTTCTCTGTGGCAACGTAAGCCACAACGCTCCACTTACGAGAAAAAAGAAGAGTACGCGGGATTTTTATTTTGTCAGGTTTCTTTCAACAGAACTATATGCGTACGACAGGAAATTGAACCTGTAATGTCTCTGATACTTGCCCAGGGAAAATCTGAGATGCTGTGTCATACAGAGCACATGAAAATAAGTGGTGCTGAGGGGTTGAACAAATTTTTTTTACTCTGTTTAAACTGAACAAAATCAACAAGTACCTTGTAAAACTAGGGCGCCTGTCAGGTCGGTCATGAATGCAACGGAACGATTATGTTTTGATACATCCTCTAGATGACATTTGCGTGCGTGTTATTTACAGTTCCAGCTGCAATGGCATATACCTCTTGCAAGCGGACTGACCCGATCTTACCCCGAGTTTTCTCAGCCGGACTTGCTATCGTTTACGTAAACGCGATAACCAGGCCCCGACCCGACGGACCGGTTCAACCCGGCTCCGTCGCTATCATGTAAATGTCGCTTTCAAATCGCGCAAGTGTTCCTCTCAGGATGGCTTATACAAGACCGATATAGGGGTAACATGCGAGGCCTATGCGTAAGCATGACGTCAAAGCGGCGGGCAAGCTCAAGAAAAGAAACTGAATAAAACTGCTCTTTCGCTTCGCCATCAGTCAACCTGGCTAGAGGACTAAACAAGAAGAAAGGGAACAGCTGAGGCGTCAATGGGGCTGACGCGCGAAAAAAGATGATAGAACGGCTAGCCTCTGGCGGCTGCTGCGGTCGGGTCGTAAGAAGAACACCGCAGGCAAGAAAATAAGCCTGGGCGTGAAAGGAATACACACACACGCACAGCTGGGCGGCTGCTTGAAGACGGAAGAGCAGGCTTGGACCTCTTCCAACGGCGCTTCCGGTTCGCGAAACACTTCTTGGCGCGCACTACTTGGGCTGGGGGTCTACGACGGAGCCCCCCCCCCCCCCCCCCCCCCCCCCCCTTCCTTTCCCTCGCTGCCTCCCTCAGCGCCGGTTTAACTTTGGAAGTTGGCAGAGGCGACAAGCTCGGCTCTCGGATATCAAACGCTGCTTGCGTGCGAGACTAGCGCCGCGGTGTATAGGAAGGGCCTCAGCACGATCATGCGCCGAGTAACGTGCCAGCAACAAATCCTCGTCAGGACGGCTTACTCTAGCGCGAGAAATAGTACAGCGAATCGTTCCTGAGACAATTGCCACTGAGGATTGGATGTGGGATTGTCTCGAATAAACACTGTGGCCTTGCACTGCAGTGTTACAATGTGTTGCTGTATTAACAATGGACAATGGATAGCGCGGAGGCGACGTGTCCCGTCGGACCACGTGCGCTTTTGGTTTACTTCAAGCTGACCTAAACTTGTCTGCAACAACTACACAAATATCGCGTGCATGAGACTTTTCCCGCATCGAGATCAGCACTTTGCTTAAATCTCAGAGACTTTGGAACGGAAGTGGAACTTGAAGGTGCACTAATGAAAGTCCCATCCAATCTTTATCTCTATGTGCTGATGCTTGTGGCAGCAAGGACATTCATTTCCGAGAAGAATGGCTTTAAGATTTGAAAAATGTTTTTCCCGCCGCAACATTCAAACTCGTGACGTCAATAAAGAAACGAGCTCAGTGATCACCCTTTCTAAGTGAGTGGTGATGTAGCCTAGCATGTGAGATCCGCGGAAGAAAATCCTCTCTTAAAGTCACCGCAGTTTGCTTATGAAAACGACCGCGGGGTGGCAATACCTCTCTTTCATTTATCGGTATTTTTCTGCTCGCAAAATCCTCATTTTCAGTAATGGTGGCCCCTTTGTCATTAGAACGCGGTAATCCATCAATGCAGATTAACTTCGATTTGGCCTCAACGACCACTTCGCGCGATGAGAAAGAATAGGGAACCACCCAAACACACCACTGGCAAGTGGCGTGTGCCATTTGATAACGCACACAACAATTGGTTATATAGATGGCATGGACGAACATATGGCCTTTTAGAGCGACAGCTTCTGAAATAAATTTCTCTGGCGTAAATTCTATCGTAGGATGTATATTTATTCATGTAAAATACTCTCAGGGCCACGCGGCATTATAGAGGGGACTGGTTATACATGTAATACAAGAAAACATAAACATATGAGCACAATTTTACAAAAAAATTGCTGGAGACAATGAAAATTGCCAACGGCTTCTTGGCAGGCGTCCTGATGGAGTTTCTACGATACCCTTAGAGGGCACAGCTTCTGACTTGAATACTTAATGTCTCAACAAAAGAGCATATGGAGGGTACAGTACAGTGAGCTTGCATTGTGAAAGCAAGCCAAAGAGAAGAAAAGGAAGAAAAAGAGAAACGAGTACTTCGATACGCGAGTCGCGTGCATTTTATTTCCTGTGCCTATATGGAGTCACGCCTTCAAGAAAGTGAGATCGAGTGATGCAAGAACGAACCTTCGTTGCTCGAACTTTGGCGTTTGCTCCGCCGTTTTCGCCAGGTAACCAAAGTAATGTTCAACAGTCTAGCAAGGGAACAGCAGTTCACAACTGGTACCGAGGTGCTGGAAGTGGTAAGGGAATACGTCTACTTAGGGCAGCTAGTGACCGCTGATCCGGATCACGAGAGGGAAATAACTAGAAGGACAAGAATGGGTTGGAGCGCATATGGCAGGTTCTCGCAGATAATGAATGGCAGTTTACCAATATATATCCCTCAAGAGAAAAGTGTAAAGCAGCTGTATCTTACCGGTACTGACCTACGGGGCAGAAACGCGGAGGCTAACGAAAAGGGTTCAGCTTAAGTTAAGGACAACACAGCGAGCCATGGAAAGGAAAATTATAGGTGTAAAGTTTTAGAGACCTGAAGTAGGCAGAGTGGGTGAGGCAACGTACGCGGGTTAACGACATCCTAGTTGAAATCAAAGGAAGAAATGGGCTTGGGTAGGGCATGTAATGCGAAGGCAAGATAACCGCCGGCTCTTAAGGGTAACGGAGTGGATTCCAAGAGAGGGCAAGCGTAGCAGGGGGTGGCAGAGGGTTAGGTGTGCGGACTAGATTAAGCTTGCAGGCAAAGGGTGGATGCAGCTGGCAAAGGACAGGGTTAATTGGAGAGACATGGGATAGGCCTTTGCCCTGCAGTGGGCGTAGTCAGGCTGGTGATGATGATGATAATGGCACAAGCCAATCTGAACTACAGCCAAACTAGCCACCACCGGTGAACTACTGCGTTCTATCCGTAGACCAACTGTCTTACGGGTGCTATGTGGGTGTAGTCAGGCTGATGATGATGATATGAACGGAAAGCTGGTAAGATATAGACATCAAGTGGCGACCATGCTAAAGACCACCCTCTGCTCATGCTAAAAGCCGCCCATACTAAAAACCGCCTGTCAAGTAAGCATTTGGCGCCGGTGGGTGTTTCCCCCCTTGGTGGTGGTGGTGGTTGTTTCTATGAAGGGGGGGGGGGGGGGATACTGGTCCCGACGTTTGTTGGCCCTTTGGGCATCACTCTTGGGGACCAGTTTACCCCTTGTTCCGGGAGGTGCCGCCTCCGTGGGAAGTTGAGGGAGAGGGAGTTTACTGAGAGGTGCGAAGTCCGCGCTAATCCTTTTGGGCACTGGCGCCGAATCTTCGCGCTGCACTGGCCGCCACCACGTGCAGATGGCTCACCACCTTCTCGTCCCCTGCTGACCGGCCTTGGGAAAAAGGGGGGGGGGGGCACGGACGGCCTTCTCAGAGTCACAAGGAGGAGGGACGCGCTCTCAAGTGGGGGGGGGGGGGGGGGGCGTTAAAGTCGGCGACGTCTGACTCTGCTGTCGAGCTAAGCGCTGGGTTTCTTTTCTTTTCTTTTTTTTACTATCAGCGTACACAGCAGAGCCTCGATGTATTGAGCACATGTATTGAGCTATGTATGCAAAGCCGCGTGCCCTGCACGTTCGGGCAGGTTCGGGGCTCCACAGAGTCGGGCTCTGGCAAGCCCTGGGCCACTTGTATGCACAGTACCATTGGTTAAAATGTGACGAGAGCTGGTTTAGTAAAGCTCCGCCCAATTATCGAAGGGTTTAAAACCCGCTGCAAACAAAGGGTTGGAGGAGCGCGCCGAGTATCCATCTCGGCCGCTTTTAAACAGCCTTTTCTTTAAACTGTCTTATCCTTACCTCCTTGTATTTCAATCCCGTCTTTAATAAATAGGTTTTGTTTGCTAATAAGTTGGAATTGCTTTCCCAACCGGCAACGTGTCGCCAGACGAGCGGACGAAGACCGAAGGCTCTTCGCACTGCTAACTGCCGTGTATACGATCACCGGCCAACGTACCATCGCCATTCATCGCTCGCGACGAGCAGTGCCGACCAGCCCAATCAGGCCACCAGAGAGGGGCAGGAAAGAACTCAGCCCATGCTAAAAACCGCACGTCCTGTCAACTTCTTCGTTTCTCCTCGTTTTTGTCGCGCTGCATTCCCTAACATTTATCACACCCCATCAAGCCCAAACAGCCACTTTAGCCCATAAATCCACGCCTATCGTATCTTCAACCTCTCATATTCCCCCCTTCGCACCCCAAGCCCAACAACGAAGAACCCACTCTCCAACGCTACGCAGTTCTGCGGCGCCATGCGTGGTGGTTGTCGCAGCCTAGGAGGCATGGCATTGATGAACTTCGTGAATCGTGTGCGGTGGCGCTGATGACGGTAGCGACTCTCGTACGGTAGGCAAAGCAGGCTCCGCCCTCCCGTGCATACCGCAGCTGCTGCAGCTACCGGCGCGAGTGCGCGGCTGCACCCTCCCCGGGCACTGCAGAAGCAGCATTTACTGATCTCTGCGTCATTGCGGGACCCGTGTAGCCGCATAAAAAAGAAAATTGAATAAGCCTCGATAGGATTCTCGCAGATAAATGCCGCCGTGGTGTTAAACTCAGTCCGGGTATCGATCGACGCTGTCAGTCAGTGTATGCTTCATAGGTTTCGTAGCGGTGGTGATGGTGGTAGTGGTTTTTAATTAAAATAATAGTAAAAAGGAAGGAAAAGATTTTTGCTAGCCTTGGCATCTGCCATCGATACTGAAGCACCTGAGCTGGGGCAGCGGAAATAAAGGATAGCAGGCATAATGGAGAAATGAAATGAAAGAGGTGAGGGGACAGGAAGAGAGGATAGGGGGAGAAGTAATATACACAAACTAATTACACAATAAGAAATGTGTCCAGGTTGTGCGCGTGATTAGTTCATGCTGGAGGAATTAAAACACACGCGCAAAGCACTGTGTTGGCTACAACTGGAGTGGGGCGCCCAGTTATTAATCGTTCAAGGTAGAACTCGCGGAGCGTTCGGTCACTGCGTGTGACTACCTGATGGAGGACAGACGGGACGTCAAGCCCGTGTGTTCGAGGAATGCACAGAGGCTCACCAAGGTTCGCTCACGAGTGCGCGCACTGCCCCGCGGCCACAATAGCGTCTTGAGGGAGTCTGGTAGTGTGCCCAGCGCCCTATAGGCCGCAAGCATATCGCGACGAGAATCGATGAACGCGGCACAGTGAAGGAGCAGGTGTTCTAGTGTTTCCACTGCACCGCATCCGTCACACACATCACTCGTCGCGATTCCGTGACGCACCCGTCGTTCCCCGGGCCACACGCAGCCAATGCGCGCGCGGAGGATCATTACACGTTGCGACCATGTAAGTGCGTACAGCACCGCGCACTTACACGGTGCTGTGCGCGACACGGTGCTGTGCCACTGCGCCAGGAGTGTTATGAGGACTCCGAGCGATTTGCGAATGTAATGTAGAGAATGATCAATTCCGATTATATGGACATTAACCCAATAACACTATCGCGACCTTACGCCTTCCCTCCAGATTTTTTTTTTCATTTACCATCCTTATTCCAAGCAAAGTGAGAACCAAAAAGCGCCCCTGCGTGTGTGTATTGTGTAAAATAGTTTTTGTGTATATTACCTCTTTCCCCTATCTTCTCTCCCTGTCCCCTAACCACTTTCATTTCATTTCCCCATTCTGCCTGCTATCCTTTATTTCCGCTGCTCCAGCTCAGGTGCTTCAGTATCGATGGTAGATGCCGGGCCTAGCAAAAATCTTTTCCTTCTTTTTTATTATTATTTTAATAAACCACTTACTACTACTACTACTGTGTGTGTCACCACACTATGGGAAAGGTGGTTGACCTAGTTCATTTACATTTGATTCCCCACGCCGTTTAGCATGCATGCCTGAATCTCATGCAGAAGAGTGTCAGTAAATAACTCTCTATGGACGCCATATGAAGAGAATGAGTACAAACTGCGCGAACAAGACGGGACGTAAGGCACACAAAATGACAGGCAAAGCGCAGAGGTGTGCCTTTTGTCCCGTCTTGTTCGCGCAGTTTGTACTCATTCTCTTCATTATGAACCAACTAGCCCTCCAGGACACCATAGGCTTGTCTTTCTGTGTGTGTGTGCCCTTGCAAGCTTTCCAAGAATACTTTTGTACCACACTAACTCACGGTAGGGGGCAGCAAGGACACGTTTTTTTTTTCTCAAAGAACAAATCTCCAAATAGCCGTGAGGGTAACGCGGAGAGGGACTGTCAGCGGCCGGTGTAAACAGGAAAGGTGGAGTCCACGTCCACTGTGGCTTGCTGCCACGGTGTGCTTGCAGCTCAGCGTGGAAAATGGGATTAAGGCGCGTGGAAAACGAGATTATTTTTTCTCCTTCGTGATACAGATAGTCGGACACTGTAAAGGAAAGAGAGAGAGAGAGAAAAAAAAAAGGCGGGAACAGCAGCCTTTCTTTTTCAAGTTTAAGCTATAATTTGAAGAAGCGGGGAACAGCCAGGGGACTTCGACTTTGCAGGTGTTCCTGGGGGGTATATCCACGAGACGGTTCGCTTAGGAATCCGTTCGCTTCTCCACGGTTCTCCGCGTGCTATTGGCCGCTTCGCCGCGTGAGGCCAGCCGGCCTGACACAATGTGCAAAAAAAAAAAAACAGCTCCGCTCCTTTCTGTGTGGTAGACATTTTGAGCTGTCGGACAGATCTCCTGAGGTCTATTGCTTTCCCATCCCTGGTGAAACTTTCCAAGTAAGCAGTGGACTGGACTCCTGAATAGCCTCGTATTTCTTTCTTACTTCTGGTGAGCAGAGGGAAAGGGGGTGAGTTCTGCTGCCAAACGACAGCTCTTCACGCCCAAATTGTCAGGGGTAGAAGCAAGCTGGAACATGAATGTGCACCTGAACCACTAGCGCCTGTCCGATTTCACGGACACGTTGCTGTCACTGACCGCTAACCGAACTTTGATTCCGGAATCGAGACGCACCCAACTCGCGAGCAACATTCGTGGTTAAGCCCGTTTCTGGACAGGCTCGGCTGCTCCTCCTGAATGGGATTCGTTTACTGCAGCGACCACCGGCCGGAATTACAATGCACGCGGATTTCAAACGGCAATCTGAATGCGAAACGCAATGAAAACATGCTTGCCGAGCAGGAATTCGTCTGTTACGTGCACCGCAAACATGGCGGCCGGCGAAATCGCAGCCCCGCGACACGGCTGTGTGCCAGCGCAGTGCACACCACCTATAACTCTTATAAGAAGTCACCGTAGGTTGCATAGAAATAAAAGGCTGCGTGAAATAAAAACAAAATGCTGAAGTACTTGTGTTCCCGAATGCAAAAGAAGTGGAACTGTAAATACACCGGAGCTTCTGCGTGGCTCATCGTCTGGAGCACTTGGACCAAATAACATATATTTAGCGTTCCGGTAGACGTATTAGCGCAGACGTGTATACACATTCATACCCAGCAATTCTGGACAGAAGCATTTTTTAGCGGGAAACCGTTCATGAGCGCAATTTTTTCGTATACTGTAAGATTTCGCTACAGCAATCAATATATCCGCAGATCACCTGACGGCAGTCTTGTATCATTTTGCTATTAACGTTTTTGCTGTCGTCAAAGGCGTTCCCATTCGGTTTTTATGGCAGTCATAACTGTTCGATGCGATCGATGGAAACAGTTTAAAAATATTTTGCTACATGTCAGAAGAATGGACCATTACCTTCAATATATTTATATCACTGTCTTACAAATTTCCCATTTTCAAAAATTTTGCCCGAGAATGCTGGACATGGTAGCATGGGACGGTATGCTACGGTATCCTAATTATCTCTAATGCCGCAGTCCCAGTAACGCATGCGTTAAACGCTGTTTACGTTTTCGGCCATCAGATAATATGAACATTTAGGATAGGGTGACATTTAGTATAGCGTATGATCGCTTACGTACGTTATACGCCAGCATTTAGCGGGAGTTTACAGTGGAAATCGCATTAGCACCTTCAGTTTATTGTATGTCGACCCGAACGCAACGATAGCGCACGCCGCAGTGGTGTCATCTGGTGTTAAAATATTTTGTGACATTTTTCTCACTTAGCCAAGGTTATTCAAGTCGTATCATGTAGATAGCCAATTCCATGGCCAGTTAAGTCGAGCCGGGGCCTAATTTCTTTTTGGTAACTAAACCGAGCAAGGCTTTTAATAACGTCAGGTTGAGTTCTTTCGGGCACTTCTTCCTGCCGCCGCAACGACACATTTGGGCAAGTAGAGTTAGTTCTTGGGCTAGTTGGTATTGTTGATTGAAGTTCATAGTTCTTCAGCGCAACGGCACGTTTTTAGCCAAGGAAAAGAAGACAGAAAGAAGAAGGACAAGGCGTAAAAAGGCAAGGCAAGGCGTAAAAATCCAAATCAAGGCAATCCACAGTCGGCGTTGTCTTGTTAGGGTTAAGAACTGCGGAATCATTACACAGAATAGAAAATTGGGCAAGTGTATCCCCTTTCCGTTCTGCTCGCTGTAGGCGAGGGGAGGCAAAGCGAATACCACGCGTATCATTTAAAGGCAATGATTATGCCTAAAAACCCAATAACATTGACTAATTCTCTCCGAAGCGAGTGACGTGGGCGCCGCCATCTTGACAACGCTATTTTTCCTAGCGTAATCAAGAGCACGCATGCTAAACTAGAAAAGCAGCGTACGTAACGCGCACGTACGTGAAACCTCGATTTGGAATAGCGTTTGGAGCATGCGCAGTACGAAGGACGCTATTTTATAGCGTTCGCTCTGCCTTTGCGTATGTCTGCGTACGCTCTACTAAATGTCTCTATTAGACGTTTTCAGCACATCGGAGACGTATAACGGTTTACCGGACCCCTCCTGCGCAAGCGCAGTGGCTCCCCCTCACCCCAACAATGCCACCGCGCATGCGCAGGAGGGGTCCGGTAAACCAGTATACGTCTCCGATAGTACGTCTCCGGTCTGCTAAAAGCGTCTAATAGCCGATGGGGCATTAAATGGATTTAGCATACTGGAGACGTACTAGCATATGCGTATACCGGTTTTACACACGGGAGCTGCGCATGCGCAGCAGCGGTCCGGTAAACCAGTATACGTCTCCGATAGTACGTCTCCGGTCTGCTAAAAGCGTCTAATAGCCGATGGGGCATTAAAGGGATTTAGCATACTGGAGACGTACTAGCGTATACGTATACCGTTTTTACACACGGGAGCTGCGCATGCGCAGCAGCGGTCCGGTAAACCAGTATACGTCTCCGCTATGGGCTCCGTGCGCTGCAGTTTGACGCGCGCGAGTGGCGCCACCTGGTTAAGAGCAGTGGCGAAAGGCGGACGCAGCCAACGCAGCTCTCTGGTTCAGTTTGCAGTGAGCGAGGCGAGCGGTGAGGTGCTTCGTCCGAAGGCGAAAACAAACTTGGATAATTATGGGTGCTCTACCTACTGCGGTGTTTACCCAATGTCATAACAGCTATAAAAACACTGCAGTCAGGGTACCGAATATATTTAAACGTTTTTCTTGGACATCGTGCATGCTAGCTCATGCACAGGGGGTATGCTGGAAATGAGTGCACTGTGGAATTAAATTCATGAGAGTGAACTGGGAAAGGGTTTACATTGACTGGGGTGTTTCGAACGTGACATCATTGGTAGGAGCTGCTTTGTCTTTATGTTGAGCGAAGGAATTATGCGTTCAGTCAGTCACAGGAAATGGTCTGCGGTGAAGTTCTTGGAGCTAGCATCTGAAGTTTAAGTCTTCGTTTGTTATGCTCATCTGTGGTTCAGCGTGTCAATTTTGCTTCTAGTTTTTCTTTCGTGCGTGTGTGTATGCAGTGGGAGTGACGTCGTACTTCTGAGAGTGCTTATGTCGTTTTTCACATTGTTTCACCTAAGCTTTTGTGTATTTATTTGCATCATTTTATTTCCTTCAGTGGTTTAAAATTTTGTATCTTTATTTGTTGCATTTATGAGATCTCAAATCCTGTTCTAGACGAATAAAAAGAAAAATAGAGAGTGGTTCAAATTTCTCTCTCTATATATATTTCTTGGATTTCACAACATCACTAAACCCTTAATTTCGGGAATTAATCTTTTGATTTTAATTCGGTTTATCGTCCCAATGCAACGAAGACTATAAGGGGCGCCATAGTAGGAGGTTCCAGATAATTGCAACCACCTGGAGTTCTTTAACGTGCACTGACATCGCGCACTACGCGGGCCTCTAGAATTTTGCCTTCACCGAAATGCGACCGCCGCAACCAGGATCGAACACAAGTCATTTGGGTCAGCAGCTGAGCACCATAACCACTGAGCCACCGCGGCGGCCTTTCTATAGTGAAGTATTTACCAAAAGAGCAATACGACCAAAATAATTCATGTAATTGGTGTTTTCATGAAATTCCTGAAATGAAAGTCCCGTGGAAGATACTTAGCAAGAAACCCATCGTCTTTTTGTATGCTTAGAGCTATGCTTCTCTGAGAGGAATACACAAAGTATTGTCGATCCTGCAGGATGTAGAGCACTATCATCTGATATATCTGTGTAGTAAGTTTGCGTTTTTCGCAATTCTAGCCGACCATTCACATAGTCGATGTCACAGTGGATGTAAATTACATAGCTGATTTCATTATTTGGGTCAGAGCCTTGTTTCTCAAACTGTAAAGGTACTTAATTAATCTCAATAAGCTCAACTGCGTTGCCAGATATTGCAGTGCCGTCGGGACTGCAACACAATCATGGTTGCTCGGAATCGGTGGTCAGCCCAACCTGAAAGCAATTGAAACGAAATGCAGCAGTGGTGGCGTCAAAGTTTTCAATGCGTTGAAATCCGCAAAGAAGGCGTTGACTTAGAATGGCATCGTGGTCAGTGCTCGTCTGCTATGCGGCCGGGCTGGCGCGAACGCATCGGGCATGGAGGAAGGCGCAGGTCCACTACGGCCAGTCTCTAGGGGGCCCGCGCTCTTTCTTCGAGAGACCGGCCGTGACTGAGCGTCCGGTTAACGCGGCGAATGCCACGAGGCGGCGCTGGCAATGTGGTCGCTGCTGGCGCCACCATACCAGCGCACGGAGCCCATAGTACGTCTCCGGTATGCTAAAACTCTCTATTGTCCTGCGCACTCGCGCCCCTGTATTCCGGTATGACCCTAAGCGATAGGGTCACCTTATTCTAAATGTTTCTAATATTCGAGCATGAAGTTTGCAAACTGCGTATTATGTTCGCGGCGACAACATGGCGCCTCTCCGCGGCATTAATGGCAACAATAAAACACGAATTAGAATCGAATCTGCAGGGACATCTTGAAAGTGTAGGAGGAAATGACAAGCAGCTATTCGCGGAGCCACTTTCCAGCTGCACTGCTCGAATTATGGGACGCCTGACGTGGTCGGACGCCTCCGGAGCGACGACACTGGAAGGTGACGTGTCAGTAGAAATGCCAGCGAGACAAAGATTGCGGGCAAATTTCACGCGCGTCAGTGCTTCCAGTTTCCCAACACCCGCAACACAGTCTCTGTCTGGACCATGACCTTTTATTGTACAAGCGCACAAGCACATGTTGTCCATCATCAGGCAAGTTCCCCTTTCATTGCCATTAGCGGTCGTCGCATCTTTTTTGTTGTTTCGTTACTCTTGCACTTGTAAGACTTTTTGCGTCGTCGTTTCCGAGTCCGGCAATTCGCTATTATTTTTAGCAGGACCTAATTTGCGTTCCGTGCACATACTGTCGCAAATATACCTTCGCGCCTAATCTGGAGATCGTTATGGCGTCTGTCGTCCTGGTTAGACATTTGCCCGAAGAGACTGTCGCCGTCGAGTCGGCGTCTTCCAGATGACCGTCAGGCAAGTGCTCTTAGCAACGTGACCTTCTATGGCGCTGGCATTGTCTGGGACTCGTCACATGTTGTCGCTCTAGCTATGCTGATTATGACCGAGCATGAGACGAATTCGTAAAAGGTCGGTCGCGTGTCCGAGCGCTGCTTTCTGTTATTTTTTTCTTCTTTTCAGCGCTTGGCCTTTTCAACAGCGGAGGTCGTCACTTTGTTGTGCACAGAAAGCGTCTAAGAGGCTGCGAGTCAGTGCCGATTCATTGGCTTTTGCTCTAAAGCAAAGCGCTTACCACGTGGAATATTAAGCATCATGCGATATCTCTCACCAGGCATGTAGCCAGAATTTTTTTTCAGGTGGACCCGGGTGCGAGGTGGTTGAACTTAATTTCGGGGAGGGGCAGGGAGAGGCGGGCTTCCAAGGACCCCTCCTTAGACGTGCAGGTGTAGTCGTTGTCGTATGCAAAGCATTCACCTGCTGACAGCATGTAGCTGCAGGTGAGACACGGTTCTTGTATACCAGCGCAACGGCTCGAAGCCAAATAAGGAAGGGACAAAGCACAGCACTGTACTGGGTAAAGTGTCTTGTCCCTTCCTTATTTGGCTTCGAGCCGTTGCGCTGGTTTACGTTTACAGAAATCATATCTGACCAGCTCACCCACCAGTTCGTGTTGTACAGGTGAGACACGTACCGAGGCGGCTCTAATCGCGGCGGGCCCAGGACAAACAGGGATACCGAGAAAAATTACTCGCTGATCCTATTCATGGTAATCGCGTACGCCACCCAGGAACCACGGAACACGGGGGGGGGGGGGGGGGGGGGCGGTCGCCCACCGAACATTTTTTTAGAAAAAGCCCGTCCAGAGTGTAGAATAAATCGAAGGGGCAGAAATGTATACTGAAAACTGTCACTGCCTCGGTCATAGGTTTTTCAGCGCGAACCTTGATAATGCTGTAAATTTAAAGCAACGCAGGAAACAAGCACGACTGAGGGAACACAGTACAGATACAGCGCTAATGCCCGTTTTGCTTTACATCTGCATGATGAGTACCCAACCAGCCCTCAGATTTAAATTAGCTTGCTTATGAGCTTCTCCTTAAGCTTAGAATCTAGAGGGAAAGTGTGGAGGTTGATTTTGCCTTTGACCGCACAGTTCGATCACTTTACAGTAGACAGAAAACGTGATTGTTTCCATGCTCTCTGCGCATATTGTGTGCTTTACAAGGGCTCAATGATGGTATATTAAACTGTTGCCATGGCCGTGTAAAAAAAAAAACCACTCAAAACGAAATATTACGCTAAGCACTGCACGACAAAACTGACAGTCCAGAACTTCGGATGGAGGCGCTGGAACTAGCCGGACGCTTCCGCCGGTATTACCTCTCTACGACGGTTCTGGAGGCGGCCGCGTGGAGGCGACAGCGTCCGTGAAACTTGCGAATATCATAGACGTGACTGAAGAGAAACTGACTATTACCCCTTTCACACGGGCAAGCTCAATGCCCGTTGACTCGATGGCCATCGAAATTTTCGAGGGTCATCCAGTTGCACCGCTGCCGCACAGCGAATTTCAATGTTCACTGCGTGAGTAACAATCATGCTATCCGACAGATGGCGCTAGGAATAGCAACACGAGCAAACTTACGGAGTGAACCAGAGTAAAACGAGCCGAATGCCGGAGTGAGCGATATTTTTAATTGAAACTCTGTTCAGAAAAGCTATTCAAATACTTCACAGTTCGGCGACAATCTAGAGGCAGCGATGGCGGGGCTACGGTGGGCAGCGATGCGCACTTGATTTCAGAAGCATTCACTTTTCGAAGCTGCCGGTGACCGTGACCGTGTTTGTCGTGTTCATAGCTACTATCGGTGCAACATTTAACGGTCACTTCTTGGTCTCGGTTGTCGCAAAGTGCGCTAAGAGGCGAAAAAAGAAAAAAAAACGAAGCGGAACACAACGACGCTTCACAACAAGAACAGCTGCTATTTGTTTACATCTGACCCACGGTCATTCTGCGGAGCTGTCATTTTGGCTACCGAATAAAAATTTGTTTATTAACTGGCTAACGCGGTTTAAAGTTTTCTGGTTAGATCAAAAAAGATAATTTTCGCCATTCAGAGCTTTTTGTGACTTGTTGTTAAACGCGTGTTGAGTGCGAGCCAGTTCTCAATCGCCCCTGATAACCCAATGGCCATTAGCGAACCCCCATTGGGTCGATGTGCATCGAGTTCAATAGTCATTGAAAATCACAGTGCGCCACTAGCTGATCCCCATTGAGTTCGATGTCCATTGACTCAATGCGCATTGAGACTGCCCGTGTGACAGGGGTATTACAGAATCTTGCAAGCCGTCAATTGAACGGAAGCAACGAATCAATGCACCGTTTGCGGAAATCTATAAAACCCTAGTCGCACGGGCTGTATAAACCGCGGTTACCGAACTTAACCCTGTTTCACATGCCAGCGAAAACGCTCGCGATCTCTGCCGCAGGGCGAGCAGAGGGACGAGGTTCCAACAAACTGGAAATCTTTCGCTGCGACGCGCCGCTCAATCGCTCAGTTCGCTCAGTCGCTGGGATGCCAACCAGCCTCTAACGGTGGTTATCGCAAATCGCGGTTCGCAGTTTGTCACACACCCTGTACGTATTTATTATTGTGTAAATAGTTTTTATGTATATTACCCCCCCCCCCCCCCCCCTCTATCCTCTATTCCTGTCCCCTCACCTCTTTCATTTCATTTCTCCATTCTGCCTGCTACCCTTTATTTCCGCTGCCCCAGCTCAGGTGCTTCAGTATCGATGAGAGGTGCCGGGGTTAGCACAAATCCTTTCCTTCCTTATTATTATTATTTTAATAAGTCACTACTACCACTTGTCACACAGCTCGCCACCCACCATTCTCGGTGTGAGCAACCAATTACCACTTGAGTGCAACAAAACCCCTCCATAGTGCCGCCAACCTCTCCCCCCCCCCCCTCCACCCTGCACTCCCTTCTCTCCAAAGCCTCTCTCACAGTATCCGCCTTCCGGTCTATAACGGAAAAGAGCTGTCATTCGGTGTTTTCTAAGCGAGTCGACACCATCGCATGAGCACCGCTATGATCCAACGGTTTGTGTGTTGAAAGCTGTTTAGGCAACCGCTAAATCTGGACAAAGAGCGGAGTTGGAACGTGCCAGAGTAGTTTGCGGGAAGATGGCGGCATGCAGTGTATCGACTGCTGTTAACTCCATGCAAACAATTTGAAAATCATTATTCCAATGTGTAGCCAAAATCTTTTTTTTTTAAATCTTTTTACATACTTCACATGGGGTAGTCGAAACTGGCACAGAAAACCAATGGGGAACGCCTTTGATGATAGCAAAAACGTTGATATAAAAAAATGCAAGCCTGTAGATGGGACATATGCGGATATATTGAATGTTGTACTGAAATCTTACAATATATGAAAAAAATTGCGTTCATAAACTCTTTCCCGTTGAAGACTACTTTTGTCCATAATTGTTACGTAAGGAACTCCAGACTGCCAAATTCAGTCCGCTTCACAGAGCGAGGGAGAGGGGAAAATAGGCAACCAACTCTAATACCATGCCAAGTCCAGTAGTTCGGTACTGTCAGATGTCATTTCTGCCAACAGAACCTCCAGCAACCGCTACCATGCATGAGACCATTCTCACCGATAGCATGCTCAGTGGTTATGTCACTCGGCTGCTGGCCCGAAAGACGCGGGTTCGACCCCGCCCCGGCGGTCGAATTCCGATGGCCTGAGTCGCTTTGGGGACGTTAAACCCCCATGAACCATAACTGCACCAATAACCTAATCTACGGCATAACCTGACCTAACCTAAAGAGTAGAGCAATTAATTCTAGCGTTTATAACACCAAAGCGGCTAATATGTTAATCTAATTAACATCTCTAGTCTGTTACAATCATAACCTAACGGCCTAACTTAGACAGACCTGACCCACACAGGCAAGACGTGCTTTTCAGTATTTCGAGACGAAACTAACGCAGCTAAGAAACGTAATGACTCGACAAGAGAGAGACAGACAAGTCACTACAGTGCCTATGGTGTCTCGGCTTCCCGTCCTGGCCCTTGTTATTTCTTGCACGGTTTGGTGCAGTAGCCTATCCAAGCCCTGCAGTTTCTTCGACAAACACTACAGTTACCGCTCCTCTTTCAGGATGATGTGTAAGTGCAGGACGAAGACATTGAACAAGCCGTCATCGATAAGGCAGTTGTGATCTTTCCCTGTTTGTAATATGTGGCACGGGAGAATGATGACAAGGAAGAGGCGAGACTTCCAGAGCGCCCAATTCTTCGACATATTTTGACCAGTGAACCTCAGTGACCAGTGAACCTCATCAAGCCATGATTCCTGACCAGACGGTATGCCGTCGAACCCTCGACTACATATTTTTGTTCATTTTGATGTGCACAGCGTTGTAAGGCATACAGGGAGGGATCAGTGGGCTATTTTTAACTCTCCTCAGAGAGTGCAACCATATATTTCGATGTCTAAAGGCGCAGCCAGGATTGCTGAGGCATTAACATCAGGAATGAAAGCTTTTCAAGCACAGAGGCCCAGTTTACATCGCCTCCGTACAACGTATGAGTCTAGACACCTCCTTGCCTTGGTACGGACATACCCAGGCGACATGCACTCGAAGTGTACGGCTGTTGCTGAACACGCATAAAAACAGACCTTTAGAGCGGAAGTCAGGGTAAACGTCCCCTGTATAAGGACGAAACTCGAAACAAACGCACCGGTTGCATCTGCAGGCAGACCCATTGCTGTCTTTTTGCTGACAGGCAGCGTCAAAGAAGCCGTGGTCAGACGCGACTCTGGGCCGTCATGTCTAGCGGCCACTTAGGAGCAAGTAGCCAACCGTAGCGGCTCGCTTGCGCCCACATCTGTGATGCGTGCGGTCTGAAAATAAGTAGACACGATCAGACAGCCAGACGTACGGAGGAAGAAAGGACAAGCAAAAAAAGCAAGCATATGCCGCAAGAGGGGGCCTCGTTTGGAGTGCCAACGTACTACACGGCATCATCCTTTACGTTCAGACAGGTCTGCGGACCGGTCTCGATATGCAAGACCACCGCAGAAACAGGAACATCCACAGGTACAGACACACGTGCACAGAGAGGCCAGCGTAGTACCCTCAAAGTGGTTTCTTCCCCCGTCATTACCTTCAATTACGCGTCCTGTGCGCGGACACAAGAAACGGATACGCTGGGGGAACCGGCGGAATTTCATTATTCACGCACTGGCGAATCTTCACGTAGGCCTGGTCCTCGTTCCCTGCACGGAGTGTCTGCTTGCCTCCCTGCCTGACTGTCAGTCAGTCATGCTTCCCTGAATCCGGCGACGTTCAACGCAAGCTTCTTCAAGACAGGTCGCTGACAACAGCAGTCGGCTCCGATGAAGATGGTTGATCATCGCGTGTGCAATGTGCGCTTGTGTAGTAAGTGAGTAAACAAAAATTAAGAAGCACAGAGGGTCGGTAACGAATTCGCTTGCAGAGGCACCCAAAGATGACGATGATTGTATATTTTTATGGCAACGGCCATCTGCGGCCACAGAGCGCCATGGCAAAAGGTATCTTAGTTTGCTCAAGGTGGGGTCAAAGACCCATTTCTTAAGCATTTCACCCAGAATAAGCCGAGCACCAGACCAGGGGAAGCTTGTACCCATTGTGTCACCCGGTGGTTTAGAACGGGAGTTCGTATTAACGGTGCACGACTGCATTTTAGAAATGTGTCCTCATTCACTCATACGTTTTCCACTGCATTTCAAAAGATGAAAATTACTTTTCGCAAGCCTTCATCAGGTTATACGAAAGTTGCCCACTGTATCTTTTAGAAGCGCCCAAAGATGCAGTGGGCAACGTTCGTATAACTTGATGACGGCTTGCGAAGATTAATTCTCATCCAGTGAAATACAGGGGCAATCTATGAGTGAATGAGGACATATTTCTAAAATGCAGCCGTGCACCGTTAATACGAATTATAGTTAATGTGGACGACTCGAATGATAGACAATTTTTCTAGTTTCCGAACTTTTTCTATGAATATACATCACGTAATATGGAAATTCGCTTTCTGGACGATAGATAGGGAGGAAATGAACAGATCCCATTGGGACCCATGCATTTTTGTCCCGTTAATATGAACATCGATGAGAACAAAATCCCGAGCGCCTTCGCCAGATGCCCCTTGTATTCTGAGAGCGGAACATTAGGGAACGGCAGTGTGAAAGTGGAAATGCCGTAGTAATGGCCTCTTTGTGTTTATGTGGTCTCATGCTTTACAGTGGTAAGGTACTGGGTCGACACCTCTTAGCCCTTTCCGCATTGCATGAATGGCTGCGAAAGAAATCATCTCTGCGCGCTGCGTTCCAAAACCACGTCTAGCAGCACTCAGTCCATCACAAAAGGCGCCATAACGCGTCTTATGGACCATTACGAACCTCAAACGTGCTTAAAGCTGCACCACACGACTCTAAAGATAATGGCGGCCCGATTAATTCACCTTGCGCTTGAAAGATTGCCCGATTTCCACTTCGCTGCCAACAACTATACATAGAGCCAGTAATCATAAAGCATTTCTCTGTGTTTATTCAGAATACTGTTTCTTTCTCTTCTTGATTCGTTATTAAGGACGACTCGCTTTATAGTCCACTTTGCTCGGAAACAAATGAGTACATATTGTTATTACTGAGGCACGACTGTGTACACTGAGCGAAGACGATTCTTTGGCATTACGCTTCTTACCTAAACTCGCGAACAGCTTTCTGTGACACTGCAGCCGAGGCTGCAGTCACCACACCTCGGCACCATGAGAGGTGGCTCAATCACACTCACGGCCACTCGCACTCACACTCATGCCCATTCACACTCACGACGAAGTAGAACGTTCTTGCGGGCTAGTTGGTTCATTGCAGAAAAAAGGTTAGTACTGCAAGAATTAGACACGACAGGAGATGAGGAACAAAAACGACTGCCTGTGTTGTCGTGTTTGTTCCTCTTCTCCTGTTGTGTCTAATTCGCGCAGTACTAACCTTTTTCCACACTCACAACCACTCACTCGACCTCATGACCACTCATATTCACAACCACTTGCACTTAAAACCATTCACTTACTCACACTCATGTCCACTCGCACTCACAAACACTCACTCACACTCGCACTCATGAACCACCCACACTCGCATCTACTCACTCGCACTCACACTCACGTCCACTCCCTCGCACTCACACTCACGTCCACTCACTCGCACTCACACTCACGTCCACTCACTCACACTCACCTACGTGAGTAGAGTGTATGAGAGGCGATATGAGCACTCATTAGCGAGTGTGCCGACTTATGGCGGTCACTTGAGGGAAAGAAAAGTGAATGGCGATTACAGATATGCTAATTCGGATGATGAGCGCTATGGAGACACAAGCTTGTTTTAATCCCATGTATAAAGCGTCGATACCACCGATACAGGCTGCTCCCTTCTCCCTCCAAGTTTCTCACCCTTAGAGCACCCGAATTCTGCGAAAGCCAGATCGCAGCTACTGAAGATAAAAGCGAACAGCTATGTTCCGAAGAGGTTGTAAACGTCTCCTTACGAAGCTTTCCCTCCCACCTCCCGCCCTTAGCTCCGGAGCCGCCGTGCGGGTGCCTGACCACGAATATTGTTACACTTTCGGACGGTGTACTAAATCGATCGGCATGGGCTCTTCCACGAAGTTGCCTGGTGGCGGCTGCTTCGAAGAGCAGGGCGCTTGATGTCAACGCCTGCCTCTCCCTATTAAGAGAGTCGTGGCTTTTGCAGGCGTTCCTTCGCCGAGAGTGTATGGACTGCTTTATGGCATTAGTTCCCCGTTGTTGGTCGCGTTTCGGGGGAGGCGAAACGACAAAGGCGCCCGAAAAAGGCTCACACGAACGGATTTTGTGCCCTTGAAAACTAAGCTGAAATTAGGAACCAGTAGGACACAAAGTTCTCTGACAGAACGAAATTTTCTAACATTGGCTGAGTGCCTTGGCTGGTGCAGGCATGGGATAATTTAATATCAGTGGGAGACGTCATTAACCTTTAATTGCTAGCAGTAACCTGGATATTTGTAGGGGACCTACAAGTCTAGACAGAATAGTTTAGGGTAATGCGTCGAACACTACCGGGGTCCTCGATGTAGGGCCGTTGCCTGATGGAAAGCAGGCAGGATGCATGGATTTTATCGGCGTTCCCTTTGGAAAAGGCAGTGGCTGCAGACACTTACAGAGCAAATATGAGTGTCAAATAAGTATGTCCGCAGTCGATACGGCATAGTATGGGCCAAGAGAAATCTTTATTCCACATTCGTCAACGTGGCTAATCATTGTGCCGTGTAGAGTGACGTATTCAATTATAACGTATTCTAGGCTATTTCTCTCACAGTTCTGGGTTATCGGTGCGAAAGCACTCATGCGGTCACCGATACCGGCCAATAACCTTGTCGCCATACGTGCAGAGTCGGTCAAAAGTTCCTAGGCAACAGGGTTTGCTTTTGAGCAATATTATCCGGCAGTTACGACACCCGCGAAGCTCATAATATCTGTAGAGGGCAAAGGAAGCATCGTTGTAACCTCTTACGACGTTGATAGCTTTATCGACATCTTAAGTGCAGGATATACCAAAGAAGAGCAGACGCTGTGACCTGGGAACTTTTGACCAACCCTGTACGCACGTACAATCTTATGCCGTTGCTTAGCAACCAGAGATACTACCCTAGTTTACCCGAGTAACTTACCCGAGTAACTCAAGTAAGCTCGGAGGAGCGTCGCACCTGCTGCGCGAGGACTATGACATGAGAGCGTCACGGTCTGAATGACAATTTTTTTTACTCTGTTTGCTTTGATAAATAGTTATTGACACTCTTAAAGTGTTAATAACTCAGGGAGGGAAATATCCCCGATCGTGGAGGGGGGGGGGGACTATCTCCTTTCATCTGCCACTCCCTACATTGTCGCGCTAGCAGGCTGATGAGAATCAGCCGACGCCATTGGCTGGAAGGGGGTCCTTTACCGAGGAAAAGCCGCTTTGTTCTTGAGTTGTATCCGACTATAGCCCGAAATCCTGATCATATGACCACCTATTGGTATCTTACAGAGGTACCTAAAGGTCCCTTACCTCAGACTTGGCCAGTGACAGAGTTTGCTTCCGCCTACTGGACAGATGGAATGCTGTCGAACCCTTGACTACGGTCCGGAATGAACAAGGAGTCTGTACGAGCAGTCACACCCACGTGTACCCCGAATACCCACAATATGTAAAGGCAAGAACAACGCGTCCTTAAATGCTCACTAAAGAGCACATCACGATGGCAGTTCTCGCTCCGTGTCACGGAGCAGCAGAACGGCGACAGACTCCGAGTCATCCCTAACTCTGTTTTGAAGAGTTGCACTTCAGTGGAAACGATGATCTGCATGCTGGAAGCATGATGGTGATAATGGAAAGAATACTGGGATTGTTAAGAGACCTGTTGGACATATCGGAGGCGGCTAGATCTCAAGGTGGTGGTATTAGACGGCTTGTTCATAGCGGGGGCGGCTAGCCACTAACTGTTGCTTATGGAGGGCTTGTCGGAGGCATTATCTACACAGTGAAGGAGCTCAAAATTATGGTGGTGATAATGAAGGACTTGTTGGACACAGTGTAAATGGCTGGAATTCAGGGTGGTTTTAATACAAACGAAGCTGATGATGATGATGCTAAGTTTTTATGGCGGAAGGGCAACTAAGGCCAAAGAGCGCAAAACACAAGGTTCTTGGTCGACTCGGGCTAAAATGTGTACAGATGATAGCATTAAAACTAGGTGTATCGGGCCTAAGAGTAGTGAGTATGTGCATGATTATAGAGTCTGAAGAGGGTGCCTAAATATCTGGTGGAATGGCTTAAATTGATGTATAGTGCCTAAAACTTGTTCTAACAGGAGTTATATATGAACGACGAAGCCAGGTAGCCTCAACCACAGTCCTTGCTTGACCAAGAGGCGAGGCGTCTGGCAGCTATGGGTGAGCTCAGCACACTCCTCAGCAATGAGGAGGTGCTGAGGTTACTTTGAATGTGAAACCTCTCTTAAAAAACCTACATCAGTTAAAAATTTAAAAACTCTATCCAATGAGAACATGCGGTGATCGCCTAAAAATAATGAAGGGTGCATTGGTATTTTAAATGTGTAAAGTTAGCGGCTAGCCACTAACTGTTGTTTATGGACGGCTTGCCGGAGGCATTATCTGCACAGTGAGGGAGCTCAAAATAATGGTGCTGATAATGAAGGGCTTGTTGGACACAGTGTAAATGGCTGGAATTCAGGGTGGTTTTAATACAAACGAAGCTGACATCCTGGTAGTCGCATATAAAGGGTGATGTTGACCAACTGAACGGGGTGCCTGGAACAATATTCTTCAAGCGTCTGCTCTGAAGTCCAAACAATTAAATGGCTCATGGAAAAGTTGAGCGGCGGCTCAACTACGCCGTTCTATGCGACGCCAAACACGCGGATAGCATTCCTCGCCCGCTCCGTCACCGTCCATCCGTCTGTCCAGCCCATGGCCACGTGCTCATCAGCGGATCCAGCCATCTGTGTGACGCCAGTACTCGCCGAAACAATGCATCGCGCACGCTCGCTTCGCGATCCGAAAGACGGATCTGTTGTCTGGCGGACGTGAGTCTCAGCTGGCGGCATAGCGACGCACCGGAAAACAAGCGTGGACAGCGCGGGCAACGCGATCCCTCAGTTGCGCATCTACGGCACGGCTAAGAACCGAAGCATCTCGAGTGACGCCGCATGCGGCGAAGATGTCAGGTCTCGGCGAACGAGGCGCGTGCTGTTGCTATGGGGAAACCACGGAACATAGAGGAGTCGAGCCCCGCCGCGGTGGCTCAGTGGTTAGGGCGCTCGACTACTGATCCGGAGTTCCCGGGTTCGAACCCGACCGCGGCGGCTGCGTTTTTATGGAGGAAAAACGCTAAGGCGCCCGTGTGCTGTGCGATGTCAGTGCACGTTAAAGATCCCCAGGTGGTCGAAATTATTCCGGAGCCCTCCACTACGGCACCTCTATCTTCCTTTCTTCTTTCACTCCCTCCTTTATCCCTTCCCTTACGGCGCGGTTCAGGTGTCCAACGATATATGAGACAGATACTGTGCCATTTCCTTTCCCCCAAAAACCAATTATTATTATTATTATTAGAGAAGTCGACCGGTCGGTCTTGGGGAGATGGAGTTTGCAGCCTACATAACACACACGCTTCAGCACTGACCAGCTACGTCCTGGGATTGGAATGCTGAAGATTTAAGAGCCAAATTCACATCAGAGTCTGTCGTATTAGAGGGCTCTGTTAAAATGGGCTCGGTACAGGCTCAATACACACTCAACAGTACACAGTCGGATACAACTCAAGAAAGAAGCGGCCAATGCCTCTCCTTGACCGATTTCCACCCCCCACCCCCCCGTCCCCTCTAATACTTGACAGATCCCCTTGGTCCTGCTGGCGTGAAATAAATCGCGGGGGTTGGCAGATGAATGGGGAATATCCGTTGCTTAGTCGGATTAACCTCGGTGTCATGAAAACGGTCGGCGCCATTGGCTGGAAGGTCTCTATTGTGGGGCATATGCCTTTTCGTTCTTGAGTTGTATCCGACTGTAGTAGTGTCCTGAGCTGAGGTTATCGGGATTTTACGTACTCAATCGACAGTACGCTACGCCGCAGGGGAGGCTTTCGTACGCAGAGGCTCTGCGCAGAGCTCAGTATACTGTATCAGTACAGAGGGCAAAACGCCTGCCTATATATAACACGTTCTGGGCGTGTTTAGGGCTGAACAAGCGATATCTAGCGATAACATTTGGTTAAACATGGTCTGGATGTAAGCATGCGCAGTTAAACTCATACGATATAATCGCCATTTTTCGCCTTCCTGGTTGCAGAGGCTTTAAGGAACACACAGTTCGGTCGTTATAGATATGTGTTTTTCCCTTCGTACGAGCTTTAGATCGGTAGTGTTTTTGCTTTTGATCACCACATTTTTACGCGCCAAAGCAGCAATATGGGCTGTTACCTAGGCGCTAACAGAGTGCTCAGTACAGGCTCTGTTTACCCCTAGCGTAAAATTACTTGCTTACAATACACTAATTAGACCAAAACTTGAATATGCATGCGTGGTCTGGGACCCGTTTACTAAACACAATATCACCCGCCTAGAAAAGGTACAGAAAAAAGCTGTAAGGTTTATTTACTCTAAATTTGCCCCGTATGACTCACCGTCTGAAATAATGCGGGTTAACGGTACCGTATTCAATGTCTTGAAGAACGAAGAAGAAAATTTACATTTGGGAATTTCTTTTCTTGCTTTGGAATCAAGATCTAGCTATTAACCCTTCTCCATATCTGTCGCTTTCAACGTCGACGCATACGCGCCACTTTTCATCCTACTTCTCTGATGCCGTATTTTGCGCGAACAGATTTATTCAAGTTTTCATTATTTCCTCGCACTTGTAGCCGACTGGAATGAGTATCGCCTTTCGCCACACTTTGATGTTTATTAACTTTGTTATTATAGTTTTATTGCCATTTAACCCACCCTGGTTGGACCTGTACACGATTTGAATAATGAAAGAAAGAAGAAAGAAAGAAATAAAGAAAGGAAGAAATAGCTGTATTTTTGCTGCTTCAAAATAGGGTCACTCCGGTAGGGATTTATGCTGCGTTCAATGCATAAATCACCAGAACTTCATTATTATCCAATTACAGCAGCGTGCGCCTCACTTTAGTACGCGATTCAATTAACATAGCGAACAGAGCGAAAGAAAGTCTTCCTGCTCTGAGCTCCCTATACATAACGGAGTCTCCTGCAAGGTGCGACTACTTTTCTTAACAGCCGGAAAAAATCGCACCGCATGTTGCATCAAACGAGGCGGCCCTTAAAAATATTCTTGAGGCTCAAATGAAGGATAGGCGCACAAAACATTCTGCTCAATCTCATTTACATTGCCTGTGTTTGTCTTGCAACAATTGTCTGCGCAACTTTGCGTGGTGTGACAATTGTTATGTTGATACAGTCGAACCTCGCTGTTACGAAACGGTTTATAACAAAAAATAATGGATATAACGAAGGAATGACGATTCCCTTCGGAAGATCTGTCAACACGGGCTATAACGAAGCTGCGGCTATAACGAAGTAATCACCGGGCTCCTTCAACTTCGCTATAGCGAGGTTCGACTCTAGTATTATTGCGTGCTTAAGCAGTGCCGCTGCGCGCAGCCCGCCTGTCCGTCCCGTCGGCGGGCCACAAAGGGGCGACGGCCCGTTCGGGTTCGGCTTTGTTGGTTTTGCGTCGGCCGTGGAAACAAACAAGCTCCTTTTGCCCTTGTTTTGTTTCCCGAGCGAACGTGCAACGGCGAGAAACCTGAAATAATAGGAACCATTTTTAGCGTTGGCTGCGCGCTTCGCGCAAGGTCGCACTGCTGGGTGCATTCGTCTCTGCCGCTGCCTTTCCGCAGCATGTGGCGCAATGCTAAAAATTTATGCCCCCCCCCCCCCCTCGAGCCCTCCCATGAACGGGGCCCCGAATATCTCTTACCCCCCCCTCCTCCCCCCCATAGATCGGCCTTACAGCATACCATATGCACTGAATTTCTTCCGTAACGCCATCCGCGCCAATGCCCTCTTATAAAAATTGTCTATAAACTGTCTATAGGTTTCTTAGAGACTCTTTGCCTTCCTATAGGTATTTCCTTTTGTCTATTCATAGTCTATACAAAAAAGTACGCTAAAAAGTGTATGGCCATAAATCTACAGATTGTTTAAAGACTGTTTGCATGATTTGTGTTACCTATAGACTAGTCTAAAATTTGTCTATAGAATGTCTATAGACTTTGTAGAGAAAAGTCTACGGACAATCTATACATCGTCCTAAGGTATTTTTGTAATGGTTGCGGTTACTGCTTGGCTGGTTAGCTATTTACTGCCGCCTTATAAGAACAGGGGCATTGTAATGATGGAGTGGTCACAAGCACAAAAATAAAATACAGAGGTATGCAGTGAAATTACTGAACGCCGTAGAGCAGTTTCGTGAAACTGCTCTACAGCATTAGTTGACCAATAATTAGCCGTTTAAACTTGTGCAGGAAAGTGGTTCCAGCCTTTATAGTTGTGTGACGCGAAAAAAGAAAAAAAACACTCAGTGTGACATGCCTCGATTGGCAGTATTTAACATGCTGATCTATGCAATGGGACACACAGTGTCATCGCAATAAAGTGCGACGGCATAATTATCCATTTGAGCGAAACGAGAAAATTTAACGGCGAGATGGAAAAGACTGACTATCAAGCTTAGTTTTCATGCTGCTGTAACCTCCACACCCCTTTATTTTTTTTATTTATTACCAGAAATCTTTTAAAGAAACTCCCAGAAGTGCAAGCCGCGGTTGAGCTCTTGCTTAGTACTTCAAACACTCTCCAGTCCATCAAGACAAGAAGACCAGTAAAAATGACGGACACAGACCACTATGATTTAGAGCGGAATATTGATTAGGAAGAGCTGTGACGTCACGAACTACCACTTCCTCTTAATTCTGCTCAGAAGAGGCCACTTAAGAGCGCGAACAACCATGCGCGCCCCTAGTATACGAATCACTCAATAGCGACCAAGAGAAAGTATAACTATTATTCCTGTTAATATTATTACACGCGTTCTTTTAAATACTGCGGTTTTCGTTTTTGCTTAGCGACTAAATTTTGTGCCATAAATAATGTCAGAGAACTGGAAGCATGCTTACATGCATCGAGGACCTTTTCTTCCCTGAGATGTGGAAAGGGCCGAATACGTGTGCACGATTCAAGGCATACTGATAACTTATCTGGCGCAAATGAGTGAAAGATCACTCTATCGGTATTTTACGGTCATGTTCCTCAGCTGCACATTCGTAGGATACACGGGATACATGAGATACTTATAATAATGTGAACTTATCGCTTAGGGGCATATGGGGAATAGCGGGGCTTCAGTGCGCATGCGCAGAATAACGCCCCTCTGATTATTGTCCAGCGCCTGCGCACTGACACCCCGCTATTCCCCATATGCCTCTAACCCACAGGGTCACCCTATTACAATAGTCTTTATTAGAAAGCATGTGTGACTTCGCATGAGGCAGCCACGTCCGATACCACGAGTACAGTACTTCTAACCACAGACAAGGCAAACAGACTGCTAGACAACTAAACAACGTGTGCAAACCGCACCGCCACGAGACCATCTCGAACCTGTGTTAGTCGGTGCAACAAGCTTCAGACTTAACCCCCAGTTAAACAAAAGAATGAACACAGCAACACATACAAAATACAGGGCGACCTATATTCCATTGAGTCACTGTCTTCATGCGACCATACCTCCGATTTTTTTTAAGGCTTGGCAAAGTCTGAAGCGGCCATAAGAAAACGTCAGCTTCGGTCCCTGTGCAAGTTCAGGCCTTGCACGGGGCACTCCAAACAAAACGACGCCGCTTTCAGCTCTCGCATGCTCGCGAACCCGATTGGCGCGGTCCTGTGTAAATCGGGGGAGAGACCGCGGCATACGAGCTCGCGCCAAGAGCCCAAGCCGCAGTGCCGGGCCATCTGTGTTTACGTTAGCGGGTTTCGACCCTAAACCGGGAGACCCCGGAGCACGCCCGGCCAGGGCCCCTTTTTGCCGAGGTCGGCTCCATCACGGCTCGCACGCGATCCAGTTTCGGATCCGTTGCGAGAATAGGCTTGGACCTGTGGTGATGAGACGACGGTTCAGCTTCCGGTTTAGAGGTGCAACCGGAAATTTCGCCAGAATAGAGACGCTAGAGAGACGAGACAAGTCTGAAGAGAGATTGGATCAGCCGTGTCCGGTCTGCTTCCCTGCCTGAATTAGCTGGTTTGCATTTCTTTCAAAAGATGGCGCACCTAGGTTGAGAGGAACCGAAAACTCGGCGAGTTGGTTTGGTTCCATTATAAAACGGAGAAAAAAAACGACGCCGTGACGAAACAAATAGACATTACAGCGTTTGCACTAGTTGTTTATGTGGTCTTCCTGAATTTGAGGCAGAAGACGGACAACGATGGATGCAGAGGGTGAAGGGACAGCTACTCTGCCCTAACTGTTCAGTGCCCTTGCCGCCTGTGTCGCAATGAATATTCAGGGGCAGATAAAAAACAAGGGAAGAGGGGAACGGGGTAGTGCGCGACAGATTACCCCAAGCGAAAGACTATTCCATGAAAAACCTGCACAAACTACATGGCGCCTGTTTTTTCGCCAAATAAATTTAAGGAAATGTTTGGTGCAAGCAGGAGTCACCACAAAAACGTATACAGAAAATTGGAAAAGGGTGGAGGTGTGAAGGCTAGAAATGCATTAGGAGCATTCATGGACAGAAACCGTTCAGAGTTTTCTTCTATTCACGATGTTTGTCTTTTGTAGTGCTAATTATGTATTCTCACGGAGAAAAGTTACCAGGCCGCATGCACAGCGAAAAAACTAATCATCTTCGAAAGCTAGACGTAAAACTCAAAACTGATGCGCACAGCCTAAGCAATAGCATGCGTAAATAGTTGTGGTGTGATAATATTCGAAAGCTTCGATTATCGAACCGAATCTTCTTACATTCAATTATCTTAAGAAATAAAATAGTGTATGTTCAGAATTATTGGAATCGAACAGCTGGCCCGAGGTTCGAATAAGGTCCGCTGTATTTTTCTTCGACAACTGTTTCGAGAATAGAGCCCACACCAACGCCGTACCATTATGCCGCGATCATTATGCGCGGGATGAGTTCTGCGCCGCGACACAGTACATTCGTGTGGCAGCGTTCAGAATGTTCACACATGGCCTCTAAGGCTAGCCGACGCGGCCTGACTTAGGAAAGTTCTGCAAACCCTGCCCTTTTGCCTAATTTCGAAGGCCACAGTTGATACGAAGCTGTCATCCGTCTCGCGTCCTGAGGTGTAGCTTTAGCTTATTCTGTTTCGTCATTCGTAGCAAAAAGTACTTTCCCTGTACTTATAACCTCACGGTCAACTAAGCTAATTTACAGACATTGTGTCACGACCCGTTAGTGGAGTGTTGCGTTTTTTAACAGCTATAGGTTTAAAACCATACGATATATATCACCATACCACAGCACCGCCAATGGCGCTTCCGTGATTCGCTCCACTGCTCGTTTTGTACAAAAATGCGCGCAAATAGCGAATATTAATGCAGATATTCGATTCTGTTCGGTAACTATTCGATTCGCATTGGATTTGTTTTTTCGTTACACTGTTCGCGTTCGAATCAGTAAGCAAATTATATTCGCATTCGAGTCAATAGCATCACACACCGGCGAGTCTTATTTTTCTTTTTTCGCGAGGCCCATGATACAAAACTTTTGACTTCGGATGTATTATCGGGAACAAGTAACAGACCCCCCGTCCAAGTTCCCAACCAGCCGCACTGCATCGGGCACCGCCATTCAGTGAACTAACTGACGCACATCTTGTGATGCACACTAGGTGCACATCTTGTGACCCTGCAAGGAACTATGAAAACAAAATAGAACATGAAAGAAAGAAACGAGGAACATTTATGGCCTTATGTTCATTTCCGCCCAGATTACGTAATCATCTCAGTCCGACTACGCCCACTCCAGGACAAAGGCCTCTCCCATATATCATCAGCATAGTTAGTGTGTGCCAAGACCATTTCCCATGAAGATGGTTTGGTTTATGAGGGTTTAACGTCCCAAAGCACCTCAGGCTATGAGGGACGCCGTAGTGAAGGGCTCCGGAAATTTCGACCACCTGGGGTTCTTTACGTGCACTGACATCGCACAGTACACAGGCCTCTAGAACTTCGCCTCCACCGAAATTCGACCGCTGCGGCCGGGATCGAACCCGCGTCTTTCGGGCCAGCAGCCGAGCGCCATAACCACTCAGCCACCGCGGCGGCCTATTTCCCATGAAGATTACGCCGCAGTTGGTGCGTCTTTCCCTAGCAGCTTGTCGTGTAACTGGCTTGTCGTGTAGCTATCGTGTAGCTATCGTGTAGCTTGCCGTGTAGCAGCTTGTCGTGTAGCAGCTTGTCGTGTAACTAACTTTGAATGAAATGAACAAACTAGCATAGTGCTTAAACAAACCAAGCGCTAAACCCAGGCTTCCAAACACCCCATTCTAGATCTCACGCTCGGGTATCAATGTATACGCACAATCATCTGTGAGGTATCGTCGAAAGCAACCTATTAACCCATTGTCAAGCTGAATTAACCGTTTACCCCATAAAGGATGGCCTGATGCAAGCCTATAGGCTATTTGGTCAAAGGACCATGAAAATTAAGCGACAAGCACATTTGCATGTTGTATTAGCCATGTCCTTAATTTCAGGCGGCGCTTCAGGGGTGAACAATCTTTGTTCACTTGTACTTGTTCGGGACAGTGCAGCTCCGCAGGCCAGCCTTTCCGAATGCGGACGTCATAAAGTTCAATCTGCCCGTTTGGAACGGCGGAGAACGACCTTTGCGTCGCTTGTCATGTCGACGCGTCATGCGGGCCGGCGAAGCTGTCCATCTTAAACAGCGAGAAGCCCGCCTCTTCCTTGAATCGCTAACGGTCACCCCGGAGAGCGCTTGTCTTCGCGAAGATGGATCAGGCTTCGTCCGTGCAGCCACTGCAGCTTCTGCGCAGAATAACTGCACGGTCAACGTTCGCGCCGAAGCCGACAGAAGGCAAAAGGTCGTCGTGGATAATGTGAACAGCCTCAGCCGTGCCATATTCGTGACCGCCGAGTGAACGAACCACGCCGCCGAGGCAGTGGACTGAAGGTGGACAACAAGGGCAGTGTTGTCCGTTCTCAGAGGAAAACAGCGCACTTGTCACCTTGAAGGACTGCTGTCCATTTGCGGACAGCGGTTGACATGTTGGAAAATTGTACCCTCCTTGAACGACTGAACAATCGGGGACAAAAACATATTTCAAAATGATGGTGATTTTGTCACGACACACAAGCCCTACCGTTTAGGTAGTGAGAAAGCACACTGTCGTCTGTTGCTATCGAATACCCTGGTTGTTGGGGAAACAGCCCACTGATCGGATAGCAGTAGCAGTGGTGGACAACAGCCGTTACTGAGGACAAGATTTGGTGGGCACATAGTGAAGCAATCCCACATTCGACACACTCGACTGAAATTGCATGGTAAGGGGCATGGTAAGTCTTTTGGTCGTCACTATCACTTTCTAAACAACGGTAAAATTCGCTGGGAAAGCAGTATTAATTAAGCGGAAGCAAGCTCCTGAGCAACACATGCTGTGAGCAGTGGATGTTCAACTAGGTGGCATTTATAAATAAAACAGGCCTCTTGCGATTAGGCGTGTAAAACGCATACCTCTGCGCAGATAAGGAAGGCGCACTTGTTGGACACAGTGTACCTTATGGAGCACAGGACAGCCTTGGCCAAAACTCATCATGGGAATAAGGAGTCAGTGTGGCCACAGTACTAATCCACATTGTGAAAAAGTTTTTGCGCTAATGTGAGATGACAGTGAAGAGGACACAAACGCCAGGACTGGGACACGTTTGAGTCCTCTCCTAAGTCACTGCTGAATTAAGCGCATTGTATTATTGTAGGATTGTATTATTGTCTTCTTATTGGCAATGGTGCAGTTGCTGGATAATCGAACACGGAAGAATAGCTTTGACCTTAACCTATAGATACACAGGCCTCCCTCCCAATGCTGTGAACATTGGGAACTGCCTTCGTTGGGCAAGGTGTGAACGAGCACATTCGCCGGCCAGCACTACAGTCGACCCGAAGGAAAGTACTCGCGAGTGTCGGGGACCATATTCGGAGTATAGCCAACCCTGAATGACAGGGAGCACGAAATTTATCGGAGCTGTAGCGGCTGGCGCCCGGACAGGGCTAAATAGAGATCATCCGGAGATGTGCTTTTGTGGACCCAACAGGCCTGCTGCTGCTAATTAGTTACACAAAAAGCTTATCCTGGGTAAGCAGCAACGTATTTATCTATGTCGAACCGAAGGGTGACGGGTTCAACTGCTGCCCAGGAAAGCCTGAACCATAGGGACGTGGGGAGCCGTAGATTGGCGCCCTCAATCTTCAACTTTCATTCGGGCGGCGCTAACAGATCAACTTCGCTGGCCTCTGCATTAGAGGAGTACGCCATCGTTGTAGCCGAAAACCCCGCGCGCATGCTTTCACATTCACAGCACATAAGTGGTCTTAAGTGCCCTCCGTATTTTTGAGCATCTTCACAGCATTGATTATTAAAGTGATAACGTCGAACTACATCTGAAATGAATACGTCTGCAGCTCGGGAGACCAGTTAGGTTTTCAGTTGATTAGCACTCGCATGCATAATCGTACACCGAAGGAGGCACTTGTAGCACCACCATCCCTATTATCGGCGACGGACTGGGTTGCTCGTGGCACGCGGCGGGTAAAATAACGGTTAGCTGGAACCTAGAGCGCGTTCGGTTCGCCTCGTCCGTCAACGTATGGCCGTGTAGCATGTCCCAGCTACATGGCTAGGCCTACGTTCCAGCTTTCCTATTACGAAAACAATGCTTAAAAATGAGCAATACCTTGACGAGAAGACTCGTTAGGTGATCCGAGCAAGTTGGTCGCTTGTCTTGTAAACGTTCAATCCAGGCACGAATTTTGCGAACGGCAAACATCAGTTGTTGAAAGCATAAACAATAGATCGAAATCTGTACCTTACACTTCATTTCTTGAGAAAAGATAAAGGCCCGCCCACTGATAAAATGAGACGCTGGATGGATTTTAACAGAACCTCCTTTGATTTGGGGCGCTGGCTAGAGCCACCTTACAGTTTTTAATGGACACATCCGCGTGACAGCACAGACAAGAAATCGCTAACGCTTGTTCTGCCTCGAACCGTAACTGCTTCGAGTAACTGACGTGCTTAGTTATAATGTATACCAGGTGATTTCGCGCATTTCCGAACTCTTATTTCCCTAGTCATTTTTTTGTCACACTTTCCGTATAAAAGAATAGGGGTATGCATGACAAGTGCGTCCGTTTCAAAACCGCGCAGTGGCGAGAGCCCCCAGGCTATTTTCTTTTCAACTTTTTTAGACACGTTTTCCTTAATTTTTACGCGTACTTCACCTTTTAAATACAAATTCCAAATAATATTCATGCTTAAGCTAGCTAGTTAGAGGACTAAAAAGCTACCCTCATTCGCTTCCATGCTTTTAATCCATCAAGTGTTCAAACGGTGTTTACGGACGTACATCTACTGCGGACGCTGCAGGCGCTCTCGCGTTACCTTCGCTATTCTTGAACACTAATGACTGCGCCATCTGAGAGTAACTTGCAAACTGACGGTCACTCGCAGAAAGCGCGGGAACCTCGTCTCACGCTGTCTGCACGTGCACGTTTGTTCGTAAGGCGCCCACATATTAAAACCCGTGTGACCCTAACCGTTGACTGTGTACATTTGATAGCTCGAACGGCGCAAATGGCCTCTTACATTTAACCACATCCTGTTAGCTACGGTAGGCAACTGGTCTTGAGCCCGGCTTCAAGCCCCTTACCTTTCCTTGCTCTGCTTTCTTGTGTTGTGAGAACATACAGATTGCCAGAAACAGTACATACAGCATAACCAGCGTAGCATCGTGTAAAATATGGCCGGCAATGCACAGTGTTTGGTCAGAGGTCCCATGCGAAGCAGTCAGAGCCCAGTGGCACAGGAAAATTACACACTTAGGTCCACACCGGAAGCGTGTGGTTTTCAGTGTCCTCGTGTTGGGCGCAGCGGACGACGGCGAGATCAATTTGCGTTTAATTTGCTCGCTGCGGGTGTGTTGGACATCGTTCTCACAGCATAGCATATGGAACAGTATGAAAATTTAACGTAGAAACACCGATAACAGAGGCAGGCGGGAAACGCAGAACAGCCTTTTCTGGGCTTCGCTTTTTAAATCATTTATTTCACTTTGATGGATTCTGAATCTTCTGTCGTACATCGTACCATGGTGGCCTGCAGGTATATATACACAAAAATTTCGGAAAACCACTTCAGCATGTTCAGGAGATTGAACTGAGTAAAAGAAAGGAGCATTTGATGATACTAAGACAAGAGGCAGCGCTTCGCACTTCTTCCCCGAACTTGAGCACTGCCTTAAGCTTAAGAGACCTTTTTACTTGGCTGGGTGGGGGAGGGACGAACTAGTTACAACTCGAACACTTGTCCACCCTGGAAGTTTGGTTTGGTTTATCGGGGTTTATTGTCCCAAAGTGGCTCAGGCTATAAAGGATGCCTTAGTGAAGGGCTCTGGAGATTTCAACCACCTGGGGTCCTTTAATCTGCACCGACATTGCACAGTACACGGGCCTCTAGAATTTCGCCTCCATCAAAATTAGACCGCCATGGCCGGGATCGAACCTTTGTTTTTCGGGTCAGCAGCAGAGCTTCATAATCACTGAGCCATCGTGGTGGATCTGTCCTGGTAGTATATGCACACAGGGCAGTGAAAAAAGCAACAGCACAATCATTTGAATTTTTCACGCACTTTTCATTGCAAAGCCACTAATGAATAGATTGTGTGGTGTTACATAAAACACGTAATGCTACAATTATGGTGCATGAAGTTTGCCTTTAAAAACCAGCTCATTTCTGAAGGTGATGTGGCGGCAAGGATGTCCGTTTTTCAGTCGATTTTGTGCTTTTGTGACAATTTCCTATAATAGTCCGAATGTGGATAGCCGGTAAGGGTTTAGCCAAGTTGACCACTGCGTTTTCTATCTTAGTGATATATATATATATAGTACAAAGCCCCTCTCGACATCACATACTCATAAACCTGCTAACATAAATTCCATAGCTGGTAAGCCATATACCTCTTCAATTGACAGCACGCAAACTACGGTACAAAAAAACAGGACACCAAGGCAAAAGGACAGGGCTATTGATAAAAAATTCCAAGGCTGGCCAGCCAGTGCGTGCTAAAAAATTAAGTGAAATCTGTCAACCTGAACATTGCGTTCTCTCTTGTATACTGCCGACTCATGATGAAAACTGGAAAAATTCGAGCTTCAGTATTGAAACAAGCTTAATTTTAACCAGCCTGCCATATTTTCATTACATTTTGAGTCCATTTCATTTGAAATGCTAGTTAAACTTCACTGAGGTATTTTGCTATTGAGCGGGAACCTTTGAAGGCAACTCTAAAACAGGCCAAGCACAGGTATTCAGTATTGTATAAGCATTATACAACCAAGTGTGATTAAAAGATTTCCTAGAAAGTAAAAACACTAACTCCGTAGCAATGACATCTAGTTGTCACCAGCCTGCCAACTACGTTCTCATATACAGCCACTGCTTTAAAAAAATTCAAAACATGTTACTAAAAACATGTGAAAACATGCATCAGACTAGCTGCCTCAGAAGAATTAGGTATGAAGGACTAATGTCAACTTGATTACTGCTAGACACTCACTTTCGATAAATAAGAAGGCTAGAAATAAGATTATATTACCTGAAGAAATATATAGCATGGCGCCCAATTCTTGGGTTTACTGAAATTTTGTGTTGCACCAGGTTGTTTTGCAACTGAATGTGAACTTGAAAAAAAGAAAATTGGGATCTGGAAGCTGCTAACGAGTGAACCGATTTTTTGAGCCTTCTTTGAAACATTACATGCAACAAAAAAATTCATGCCATGCTCCTTAGTGTATGCACAGTTGATTCCTATACATTCACATGCTTGTGAAGGTGGCTGGCACTTCTACCCAGTAGGGAAAGAAAAGCACTTATGCCTAAGGTCGTCGACATATCGGGACTCTAGGAGAAATAAGCTTCATCAGATCAAATTAATCAATGACAAGTAGCATCTCCCTTTAGTGGGAAAGACGTTGCTCAAAATGTCTAAAAAAATGTGTTTACTTAGCACAAGCAGCTCCTTGGCCGCTGCTGTGTTTGCGTCATGAAACTGGTTCCATATGTGGCATATTACTTTGTATCAGGTGAACTAATAGTGAAAACGACCCCGATGTTAATGAAGCCCAATGAAGCAGGAAGACCTATTCCAACAAAATTAAGCACATTTATTGTGGACCTGCACACTAAAATAACAAGAATGCATTTTCAGACAGCATGGGAGAAGTGATTAAGATGAAAAAAAAAGCAGTAAAGTCATTTTTACTGATTGGCTAAAAGCGTAACATAAATAGTCTGATTTGTTATGTACACATGTACCACTCAATAGCGTCGGCAATCTTGAATTAATGCACTATATTAAAATAACACTCGACATTGCATTGTGAAGTAAAACTACAGCTAGTGCTATCAGCTATTCGACTTTTGTAGAAGGCACTTTCCTGTAAAAGCACAAAAGGTTTTATGCTTTAAAACATTAAATGCAAATTTCATGGCAGTGTGGTGCCTATAAAGGCGGAAACCACCAGGTGTCTGGACAAATTCTTTCATGTGTCCTTGTACTTCGTGAAGAGGTTGTACAGCACTCTCAGAGTAGACTTCAGGTCTGCGTTCACCAGATCTGTGGAGAAAGAAGGTTAAGTTCAACAAAGCTACATTAATGAACATACCTGAAGATATAATAATTTCACAACATTTAGTAAAATAAAGAAACAAGCGGGCAATGAAATTCTGACTGAATGTCGAGGCAGAACGGACTGCTTGAACAGAAGTGCAAAAACAGCTAAAAAGAAAACTGCAGACGTAGTTGTGGAAACATAAATGAGAAAGTGGCACGCAGTGAGTTCATAGTTTATGACATGTGCATGTATAAAACTGTTTACCAAGTGAGCATCCAATTTATTACCTATATTTTATAGATATATATCTCGCCTACCCTGATATGCCTTGGAGCTCAAGACTAACCATTGTGGCTAGAGCGATACACTCGTTTTTCATCTAAAGTGAAGTTTAGAAGTAACTTTACATGGCACTACTGAAATGAACAATAAAAATGGTGCATTCACATAGAAAATACACATTTGGAACTTGAGTGTTTCACTAATCTGGTGATTAAATGATAAACACTGTATGCTGCAACTGCAAATGACTGTTTCACTGGGGCCAAAATGTGGACTAACAACATTCTGAACAGAGCCATTTCCTCTGTAGCAGTGCTACTTTCGATGCTGGCAAATAAGAGGAAGCCATGGGTATGAGCAACTGAGATATAGAACACTAGAAACTGGCCAAGTCAGCCTGACGTTGGTCAGCATCGCAGGCTCACCACCGTCTTCCTCAAAAGTTCGACTGGATGCGATTCAAACATAAAATCACCCAACACTGTACTAATTTCCTGCTTGTTGCTCAAACATATGTGCCGAAATGCACCCAAACCTAAATCTTAAATCCTTATTTAGCTTTGTCCTATGAGACGGAAGAACAAAATATTAGAGACAGAACACAGAGCTCGACGCCTAGTAGCCTGATGAGGTTCCTGCCCTTCGTGTAGACGATGATAAAGAGAGCTGCATGAGCTGGGGAGAACATTCATGTCTGATTGACAAGATGCGCTCAGCCACGCTTAATCTATTGTGCTACCAGAAAATAAATCTGGGCGCATCCTCAATTTCCCGGTGCAAGTGATTCTATACAGCACGATGATGGCCTCAAGCTGAGCAAACCAGAATGAACTCTTGATGATATGTGGCTAGAGGTGTGAGATGAGCGGGTTAAGTAAAGATCAGGGTTCCAAAATAGCATGCTGCTGGTTTGAAGGCATGGTCCTAAGGGGCACCAAGAAATGTGTTGATGCGTCCACATTTATTTGAAGGCTGCATGAAGGGTTAAGAGCGGTTGCAACTGGTAGATGCATCTAGTCTTTCCAACAGTTATGGATGTTCTCCACCACTCTTGCAGTTATCTTCGTCATCTACAAGCTTGAGTGCACAGTGGCACTACATGGTGTACTAAAAAGAAATGAGGATTTCAATTTGTAAGCAATAAGTGATTTGACATGCCTGTTCAGTGAGAGATGAAGTTCTGTGTGAACAGCACTTGCGAAACAGTTAATGCTCATCATTGCACAGTCGCAACTGTGAAGCCAAGTTTAACATCTTTAGACACAAATATCAGTTCTCATTCACAGCCTGTGCACGATTAGCAGTTCAACATGTAATAGCAGCGTGGGTAAACAAATAATCATTAAAGCAGCAGAAACTCTGCTTTCAACAACAACATGTGCACGCTTGTTTGTTTGCGTTCTCGCAGTGCATGCAAAAGTCAAAAGCTCACCTTCTGGCCTTGCCTTCGGTTTTGGCAGTCCTGCATCCGTCATAAGAGTGAATGAAAAGGACACGTTGTGAACCTTCTGCTCAAAATTTGAAGGTGTTGGAAAAAAGCAGTAAAGGGGTACGAAGTAGCCCTCAACGAGGCCCATGAGCAAAACAAGGTAGATGCCGTCCTGGAACTGAAGGGCATCAGCATTGTTAGTTTCTGTGCAAAATTACCAATGCATACAGTTATGTATTTTACCAATGGTAAGAGAAAGGTAGCAGGATAAAGATGTTAAAGGTGCTGGAGCATAAAATTTTAGCTGCGTGTTTTTTTGCTGCAATAAACTGTGAAACTCAAGCCGATATGGACAGCCATGTGGACTGCACCAACATGCGGTAAATCATTTATAATTTAATTTTATTCTGCTTCATGTTTTTTCAGCTTTGGTTTCAATAGCAATACAGTGCCAGTGATGTAAGAGACAAGTTAAGGTCATGTGAGATATATAAACACTGCAGTATGGTGGCTGCTTTCTTTGTTTTAATTCACCCGAACTCTTATGCAGCTGGAATGACAAAAATGAACAAGCAGTGATTATCAGTTTTTATATCCTTTACATGACATCGTCTATTCTTTTACGCTGTTGCCATTGTTCGACTGTTGAAAACAGAAGAGCAAAAAAATTTGATTCCATATTATTCAGCTGGTGTAGGGAAATCCCCCTCGTGATTCATGAACACTAAAACACAGTGCACCATTCCAAGAAAAAAACGCGTATCCAAATATTTTGTGCCTGACATAAATTTACTGCCCACTAAAAGACTATACTGCTAAGTTTTCTAGGAAAGTGAGGTCCTAAACTCCAGACTATTTTATTAGAATTCCTGTACTTACTTTGGTAATACACTAAACATTGTATTCTTAAAGCCGTGTTTGCTAATTACAAATACAATACACTGTCACTAAAGCTGTATACCTGTGCTTTGCAGCAAGGCATAAACACACAGCATATTAGACAAACAGGCCTTATTCAGAGTCAAAATAAAGTTTTTAAATTACGGTGTGCACCTTCAAAAACAATGCAATAGTTAGTTCCTATACAATTTTGATACTGTGTGCCTTATGCAACTGTGTTAGTAGCAAGGCCTCCTTTCTTTATTAGTTGTTGCATGTTCTTAGATGATGTAGCACCCACGCAGTCCCCTACAGCACTGCTCGTACATGCTCAGTTGTCTTCTATAATTCATCTATTCAGATTAAAACTTTTTAGAAGTTCTATCCTGCACTCCGTAAATGCAGAGAAATGTGCATCATTTTATGCCAGGTCTCTCTCCACATCTACACCTTTGGACATCACTTTTGCTTTCTACATTAGAACCATATACTGTGCGTGCTCAGTTCGCATGTCGGCATGAGAATACAGAATCAGGTTTGGCTAATTTGGCGAAATCTAGCAGTCGGTTCCTGTTGAGTCGTTTTCCAGCTTGGTGGCCACTGATGTAGAAATCGATCGTGCCCTTTTTTTGCCACACTGACCACACCTCCTTGCGATGGTAGGCCAATGTATTTTTCAACAAAGTGAGGCGAAAAGGAATTTGAAAAAAAAAACCTAAGAAACAGAAAAATAGCAGCAAGTACTAAAATGTGAGATACTGGTTTTTATATAGCACTGATCATCAGAAACTGTGCTAAAAAATGCGGCACCTACTACAAGATGGAAAAAAAGGAACGCAAGCATGAAAATTACGTATTTCGGCATTTACAGGCAAATGCCTAGAGTTCCGAGTCCTAGTTATCAGATATTGAATACAGACCTGTGTGTCCAAGTCAGTGACCTCAAGATTGACCTTGTTCAGGTGCTTGTTCACAAAGCTCATCAGCGACTGAAAAGCAAGATGGAAAATTTCAACTCATAAATATCATTATACTTGTAACAAGAGAAGAAATAAGTAAAACACTGACCTTTTTCACAACTTGTAACTTGTCTGGAGCATGGTCGAAGAGGGTATCAAATGCATCACGCTCTGCATGAATAAAAAAAAAAAACATGCCAGGTTTCATTATGCAATACTGCTTGTAATGCGATATGACATTACCTAGCCACATGAGAAGCACAAGACTAAAAATATTACGCAGTGTCTACAGCACCAACAAATGATGTGGCAAAGGGACTGTCTAGAGCGCTGCTGCCAGATGGCGTTACAATGCATAGCTTGAGCCCCGGGATGGTGCTGCAGTACGGTGCAGACGGCACTCGAAGGATGAATATGAGCATTATGAGATGAAGCTTTCCTTCATCCTTCGAGTGCCATCTGCAGCGGTGCAACAGCGTACTGCAGCACCACCCAATGGCACCGAAGCTATGCACTCTAGCGCTATTCGGCAGCAGCACTACCACTCCTGCATTTTGGTGCTGTTCCTGGTGCTTGCTCCTGCACTGCTGAGAGTTGGAGATGAACTAGGAAAAAGCGTATGCTAAATTTAGAACCACTGTTTGTGGGAATTCAACCTCATTTTTTTCAGCCCACTTTTCACACCTGGACTTATGCTGTACCCTCTGCTGGAGGCTAACAATAGTGAGTGTGCCCCACAAGGACTGTCTCGAGTTTGCATCTTCTTTTCATGCCTTCAAAACTGCCTTCTGCTAGTTGAGCACGTGATTCCAGGAGGGTGACTTTCGCCTGCTGCCCTTTTGATTGAGGGAAGTTCTTTGCTGGAAGGAGTCGTAGCCTGTCAGTGGAATGAAGCTAGCCATGAGGGAAACTGCTATGTAGTCTGATGCACTGGGAATTATCGAGCCTTCTGCTTCACCACTCGTAAAGATGCTGGCGACTTTTGCCTTAAGACATAGGTTACGATTCCTACGGAGTGAAACACAGGTCCTGCCCTCGACTACACATCGTTTCAGAATCCCTCCATCTTATTCCCATTACACTATATCCCCTTGAGATGCTGCTTGCTTCTCTTTGCCCCTTTTTCTTCTTTAGTGGCAAGTGTGCGTCTCTTTTTCCTTTCAGTCCTTACCATCTTTCTGGCCAATTCTCTGCTTTTTAACTTCCTTTGTACATGCGACAGCTTGTCCGTGGTGCAGCCTCTCGCTATGCCATTTCCTCCACCCAACCACCCTGAGCCTCCCGGGTTCCTCCTCACTTAGCTTACACTTGCTTGCTGTTTGTTCCTCTCTGCTCTTGCATATTAATGCTCCTCTAGAAGAAAATAAAGCTGCCTTGGCCCTCCAAAAGCCGTGGTGTCTGCATGGACATCCACCGCTTTCCGACAAGACTGCGGCCATATTGGGTGTCACATCATTTCAAGGGCGCCATGCCTTGCTGTGTCTACAAATTGGATGCTGCTGTTTCAGTGTAACCTATGCCAACCTGTCGATCTTCATCTACTGCATGCGGCCTGCTTAAGCTGGGAACACAAACACATACAGTTCTTTCTATACGAGTGTGGACCTGACCATCCTGTACACAGAGCAGTTGGCCTTCTTTTTTTTTTGTTCAATCTTTCTCTGCCATGCTCCCTCCAAAATTTTTTTCCGGAATGAATGAACTTTTAGTTGTTAGCCAGTACTTCGTTTGTATCTTACATCCTCCGGCTATTCGTATCTTACATCCTCTGGCTGCACTTTCCTCATGAATGGAAGTGCATAAGGACACAGAAAGGAAGGTACCCAGTGATTACAGATGGCTATAACTACACTCCAGAGGGCAAAAACCCAAATAATAATAATAATAATAATATTGATTTTTGGGGAGAGGAAATGGTGCAATATCTGTCTCATATATTGTTGGACACCTGAACCGCACACCAAGAGAAGGAGGAAATGAAAGAAGGAAGAAATGAAAGAAGGAAGAAAGAAGTGCCCTATGGAGGTGGAGGGCTCCGGGATAATTTCGACCACCTGGGGATTTTTACCGTGGTCCGTTTCGAACCAAAAAACAAAAACAAAATAAAGAAAATGAACCAGAGCTGACCAGGAGCAGCGGGAAAACACAACAGCGGCAGTGCTGCTTCTGGATGGCGTTATAGTGTGCAGTTTGAATGCTGTGGGACGGCGCTGCAGTTCGCTGTTGCCGCATCGTCCGAAAGACTTCCGACACTGCTAAAATATTAAGCAAAATCTGCCACCTTTTGTCCCCTTACGTATTACATAAGTGTGAACAGTTACAAAAAAAATTTATTTATTTTTTATAAGTCTGGTCCCAGCTTCAAATGGAAACCAGGCAGCAAGGTGAAATGCTACCACAAATACTCAGGCTGACTTCAATAAACCTGTCAACATAAGCATGTTATACTTACCGACCCGCATACCAAGGTCACTGAAATGAAAAAAGAAAGATTAAGAATCTGAAATAAACAAATAAGCACTGACAGGACAAAGAATTAAATTTTGAACCTTTGAGTAAATAATAATTACGTGATCGAATGCTTGTCAACCATTACTACTGTAGATATTTTGATTCTCAGATTTCAACATGGACCATAGAAGGAAACTCTCATGAAATGTGTTGAGCTAACCTCCACAACCTTGGATTATGGGTAAGTGCAGGATTGCAGGATAGCAGCTGCCAAATCAGTGAGAGGATAGGAAAGATAGCTCAGTGAAAACTTGAAATGTGTTGAGCTAACCTCCACAACCTTGGATTATGGGTAAGTGCAGGATTGCAGGATAGCAGCTGCCAAATCAGTGAGAGGATAGGAAAGATAGCTCAGTGAAAACTTGAAGGGCGCCCACAGTCACGACGATGCTTGGCAGTCAAACCACTGCAAACTACTGTTAACAGCACTTAACAGAAAACGAGTTGAAAAGGCAGCAGGGCAGTCTTAGTCCACTGCTCAGTTCATCTGGGGCCTCTCTTGTCAAAATTTTGGTCAGTAAACTGAGCTTTCCTCTCTCTTCTTGCTCAATTTGTTTTATGTTGCCAAGGATCACATCCTCCTGCCTTCTCTCTACCGTGAATTAACTGCACTTTGTGCATCTGAAACAAAGCTGCAGTTGGCAACAATGACAAGGGTTAGAGGAACATCTCAGAAGGCTACAAGAATACTACAGGCAACCAGTGATATTAAACCACAGTTGCCAAAATAGCGTGAATAATATTTATGCACCTGAACTGAATCATGCGAGATTCCTCAGAATATATTTATTTACCGATATAGGACATTTAAATATAAATTACTGGAAGTGGCAAAATAGGTTTTTAAGAGGCCAGAATCCCAAAATACTGTTGAAACAAATGCGCACCTTTATAAATTATTTATGCACCTTGTGAGTGACCAAGACTTTAAATATGCTTTCCATGCCATTAAGTGGGATAAACAACATTTGGAGCTGTGCAAACCCCTCATGTATTGTCCCTTGTGGACTTTTGAATAAAAATTAAGTAGTGAGGTAATAAAACCATTTCCTAGTGCAATGCTTGTTCTGAAAGTGCTACAAGAACGTAAAAAACATAGTGAGCTACCGTGCCTCTGATGTGAAACAATGCAAACAAGCTCTCACTTGATTAAATGGGGAAAATGATGCGCAATTACTATGGCATTTGTGTCAAACTCTCAAGAAGGTGAAAATATATGAAGCATATGAAGCAAAGAAAATAAAACAAAAATTATTCTAGAATGCAGTCCGTGAAAAAAATCACTTTATAGTTTTTGCACTCACTCGTATGTGGATGTCAGCTCTTCCTGAACAGTCCTTGGATGCAGGATTCCATTTCGCTTCTGAAAAGTGAAGGTGATCACACAACCGTGAACATGCACACTAATTTTTGCTTACCATTAAATTTAGCACATTTCACAATGCGAAAAGTGCAAGGTCTATGATGTGCAGGGCCTAAACTGGGAACTGGGTTTTACTGAGATATTAGGAACAACTGAGCATTTTTGTGATCTACTTGCTGCGAATGAACACCAATTTGTTTTGCCGAGACAAAAAAAACCTGAACTCACTGGGTTAAATAACAGCTTCAGATGACATAATAGAGCATTCTCACCTGAACCACCACAACATTCACGACCACGTTCTCAGGCAGCCGTACAGGCGCTCTGAAATGCCTGGCCAAAGCAACTAGCAAGTGAATGATGGATACGACATTCTTCTGGTGGATGCCTGAAAAGAGAAAAAAAAAAGCATTTCATCATTCCATTTAGCTGAGCAATGCCACCACTGGCACCATTATGTACTTTTGAGCAGAACTAAAGTCTCGATGGACTTACGAAGTTCATTTATTACACTATAAGTTCATAAATTTGGGCTTCAAGGGACCAGAAACAAAGTTTAAACTTTCCAAAGGTTGAATTATTGAGCGACCCGCCAAACGGTTTTTAGCAAAAACCGTTCGTATTAGGCATTTTATTTGGTCAAAAACTTGGCACTGTTGTGCACCCACACTCGACTGGCTGGCTGAAGTGCAGCTCCACCCAGGATGATGCGAAGCTCATAAAAGCAAAACCAAAACACTAAGGCGCACTGTTCTTTGGTGATAGGGCCCTCTGACTGGTGTCATGCCTGTTGTGCTCATGTCAGTGGAGCGCTGGCAACACTGTATAATTCAACTGAGGCTCGAGCAGGGTTATTGAACGAACGCTGGCTACGCCGGTCATACCATCATGTAGTCCTTCGTTGAGACACCAACTGAATTAACTGTTGCGAGCCCACCAGCATCTGAACTCACAAGCGTGTAAAGCCATAGACTTACATGGGCACTGTTCACGACTGCTCTGGTTTACAGAATTAGCGAGGGTCAGTTTAATGAGCTCTGACAGCATTAAAAAAAACTCGGACGTTTACGAGCCTTTGACGTCACTGCTCAGCATTAGGTGATGTGGGGGAAGGAATTCAAGAAAACGTTTAGTCTGGGAGATCTTGAGAACCTCCCTCTCTTCCCCTTCTGCTGGTGGGGTGGGTGTCTACGTGTTCTATGTCCCTATTTGTCCTCAACCTCAAGATTTCACTTGCCATGGTGACGATTCCTGGGGTCCGTTTTATGCAGGTTCGCAAAACCGGCTAAGAGCTAGTAACAGCTAACAGTGTAAAAGTTGAGCAAAGTGTATGATTGGAAGCTGATAAATAGAAAATCCACTGCATGTCACAGCCAGAAATTCGTTACATGACACAGGAGAGCAGTGGTGAGCACTAGTGGGAGGTGATATCAGGCTCTCGGAGGTATGGTCAGGTAAGGAGCAAATAATGCTGCTTACATTTAGAAAGAGGCTCCCCCTGGACAACACTCTCGCTATGCCCCTCTATCCACTATACTGGAGGTCAGGAAGACTTGGGAACACAATGTGCACAGTTAAGTAAGTTAAGCTTGTTCAGATTTAGTAGTTTTGCATGCAAGATACTTCCTGCAAAGCAATGTAAGCCAATCAGTTGAACTTGATACACAGCATGGAATGGAGAGGCAATGACAACTACAACAGTGCAGTGCAGTCACTCCACAGCCTGAGGGCATTTTTTACAAAAGATCTCTGATTCTTCCTTCACACCTATCCTAGAGGGGCGAATTTATGGGGGCCTCTCAGACAGGGCAATTGAGGGTGAGAGGTTTTGAATGTGCAGTACATTTTTTTGAACTTGCTTTGCCAAAAAGTAAGGTTTTCAAGTTTTTTCCAGAAATATTTTTGACTTGGGAGGGGTGGTGACCTCCACCCACACCAGTGAATCTAACACTGCTTTCCTGGCCTCCAGTAACCAACGATTAGCTGCAGGAACGTGCACAAGTCATAAAGGCTATTGTCCTGGCCGTTTACAATACTTACTTTCCACACTCCACTTGTACTGCCCCCACTTCGGAAGTCCAAGCACCTGATTTGCACAGTCAACAACTGTCTTCAGCTTCTGCTTCTGACCTTCCTCTGACTGCGTCACTTCCACAACATCAAGCTTCTTTCCAGACAGTTTTTCTATTAAAAATGAAAGATAAGCGACAGTTGGGCCAGTGGTTCAGAGTATCTTTAAACTGGGGATACTAGAAAATAGACTGATATCAATATAAAAAAAGCAATGTTTCTAACCAATACAACAGCTCATGAACAAATAAGGTTCGATATATGACATGCACAATTTTTACTATTCAGCAGTGTTCAAACCGATGAGAACTGCAACATCCAGCATGGAACTTCGGAGCCAGCATCTACTGTTCATAAAAACTAGCAACATTTTAAAACAATACTAAACCTCATGAACAGGTATATCATGCAAGTGTTTTACCATTCGGCAGTTTTCGAACTGAACAAAACTGTGACAAATGGCACGAAACTTAAGAAGCAGCATTGACTGTTTCTATTGTTTTTTGGCTGACGGTGCTGCTTCTCCTGTCTCGAGAAGAACATTTTGGCAAGGTTCCTTAAATGTGCCCACTTTTGCTAATTTTCTCAGAGCAATAATAAAACTGGATGCTCAAACTTTTTAAATCATTAATGTGTAATAAACATTTTCTCCCCTGAAAAGCTCGATGCTATATTTTGTCGCAAAGATTTTTTTTGCAGCAATAATTGCAGATATTGACTCTAGTAGTTTTTTCACAGATGTAGAAAAAAACAGAGAAGTCAACAAAAATTGCAATTATTGAAATTACATTTTGTGCTATGTGCCAGTACTGCTGTCAGAAGTAGTGTGCACCAATAAAGGAGTGCATAACTTTTCACTGTGGCCTTATCATAGAAATATCATACCTCCAACAAATAATTCCACTAAACAACTGAACTAAATCAATATAACTTGGCAACTGGCTGCTGGGAAGCCAAAAAAAAAAAGTGGAATTTTCTTTCACTAAGTGTTCTTGCTTCTCCTGTCATTCTCAGCAATTCAGCTTGGTAATGACCACACTGAAATGCTCAGCACGACAGCCAACTGTCATAAAATCTCGGAAGTTATGCATCACGTGCATCCCTGAAAGAGATGCTGGGTGCACAAATTCAGACTAATTGTATGTACAAACAGGCCTTTGAAGAAAGGCAGCTTTCTCGCTCCAATGGATTAGAAAACTTCTCATTAGCTGGACAATCACTATAAGGGTTATGCTTTGCCACCTCCCAAGCTTTCGGTTTGCAGCATTCTTAAAGTTTGGTTTATGCGGGCTTAACGTGGCAAAGTGACTCAGGCTATGAGGGACGCTGTATGAAGGGCTCCGGAAATTTCGACCACCTGGGGTTCTTTAACATGCACTGACAACACACAGTACACGGACCTCTAGCATTTAGCCTCCATCAAGATTCAACTGCCGTGGCTGGCATATTCTTAAACTTTGTTTCTCTGCAAGGCTATATCATATAAAACTGTAGTCCAGGCTAAGTTTCAACAGTTGTTCACACACCTATCTAGAGCGCTCTGAAGGCGTGCGCTGTTTTGCATCTGTAACAATTGCTGCTGACTGTCGGTCCTGATGCAGCTTTTAAAGACATAAGTTAAACCCGATCGATGAGAATATACATGCACCATATGGACAGGTTTTGAGTGCTAGGCCACTGGTAAAGACACAAGTGCACTTCCCAGTGCGCAGTTTGAGAGCTCTAGAGGGTGTGCACAACTGTACTTGTACCACACACAAAAGGGGACAGTTTGAGGTGCTTGTCAGCCCTACAATACAATCTCTTCCAAACCTGTTTAACCAATAGGCCCCAGACTACTTTCTTTTGTTAAGGACAAGCTACAGACAGGCATGTGCTGCTGACTCGGAAGGGGGTGGCAAACCTTTCCCAAAGTGACTGTCCAGAGCTTACATAATGAAGGCAGCATTACCGATGTTTCGTTTTGATCTATGAATGAGAGTGAAACTGGCAAAAATGTTTTGGGCTGAAACAAGATCTTGTAGAGAAGCTGATTTAAAGAAATTTAAAACTTACCCCTTGCCAGACACTACGCTAGGATTAGGCAGTTAGGATGAATTGCTTAAAAACTTTGGACACCGTAGAAATGGAATTTTAAGTGAATATCGGGTCCATATAGGAATATTTGCAATTGCCACAAATGCAACGTCTTTCATGGCACGCAATAATGTTAATGTTACTTACCAAGAAGTTTCTGTAAAACCTGTCCATCAAACAGATCCTCTTCAATATCTTTCACAATAATTCGATGACTGGCCAACTCGTCGTTGATCCATTCAATGAGCACAGCTATCAGCTCCTTCAGCTTTGGATCTTCGTAGGACGATGGCTCAATCATGGCCCTTTCTTCCATTTCATCTGTTTGATAATAAAGTTTAAACATAGGCACAGCTGTCACCCATCACAAAATCAACAGCATATGACAACGCCCTACAACATGTCATCAATAAGGGTTGGACTTTTTCGGTTTATATTTTTTTTGCAAACAGAGGAGATTTTTTTCCCACTGTTTGCTGTGAATACAAGTCTTTTCAGCAAATATTATTTACCATTAACCAAAGCATTAAAGGCCATTAACTACAGTTAAAGCACTTGTAGCTGACTTTGCAGAAGGAAATGCTACTGCCAGTTAAGAAAGTGATGACAGTAAAATTATGAAAACATAAGACAATGAACAGAACTGAACTTTTGTTTCTAAAAGAGGATTGCCATGCTGGAATCTTACTCTAGGTTGGGGTTGTACATTTACTGCAATAAAAACGAAGTGTCGCTACACTGTAGCAATTGCCGGAAGAATTCGCTAGGCTAACCTCACCTTTAGCTTGCAACAACCTCAACTTCTGCTGCTTAACAATCAAGGAACGAGAGCACAACACTTTTTTGTGGTGCTTAAGCATGGTTTTGCAGCCTTAGATGCTGTAGAGAAACCTGCTTATCCAAGTGACCACCCTAAGCAGGTGATAACGGTGAACAGAACTACACTTGCAGACGACGTTTGTCAGCAAGATGAGCTTCCCAGTCTGGTGAGGTATGTAAGGCAGCGGAGCAATACCTCAAAACTCAAATGCGCTACTTTATCCAAGGGTGCCTGGCTTCCACACTTTGTTAGTTTGCTCTTCTGATGGAGCCTAACTCTTAATCGGTAGCCAGCTGGCAGCACTGTTCATGTCAAGAAAACTGACCTTTTTTTTTTTTCGCTTAAACCGAATTGCGAAAATTGAATTTCACATACTTTTATTGCTTTTTGGATCAAACCGAAATATCCAAGCCCAATTTTAAAAATATATGTGTGCAGCAACCACCATTATATCACGCACATAAACGTCCATGAGGAATAATAGAAATACTGAGCGTAATCAAATGACAAAAGTAGTGCAGACGAATCTCCATACCAAGGACATAATCTTGCGGTGGAAGTTCAGGAAGGGTCGGACTTCCTGGCGTGTCGATAGCATTTTTTCCTTCTTCTTGGAGCTCGACCACTGCGCAAAGAACAGGCAACAGTATAATAACTGGGAAGGAACCGCCACTGCACCTTCTAAAATGTATGTCCACACTGAACGAGCGTGTTCATCGAGACCACGGAATCCTGCAGGTACCAAACGTATGCGACAACCAAATGATGTTAAAAGTTAACATCACAGGTCACAAATTACATGAAGTACAATAGCAGTTCGGTGATGGCCCATTCACAAATCGACGCTTGTTTCTAGACAACACAAACAAATGGGGTGTGGCGCGACATGTTTCATCGGCTCATGATGAAAAGTCGAAGATATCAATGTACCACACTGACAACTTCACAAAAGCATCCGCTCTGTGTTAGGTTGATGACAACGAAGATGTCATGAAAAAGGAGCTGCGCGTGCTGAACTAGCACAACTCCATACATGGTCACGAAAGGCGGCGCCTTCATACGAGCGCTGGATTTCGATTACTTTGAGCCAATACAATGACCGGACAGCACTTCTGACAAATGGATCGGTTACTACCTTCCTTGATCTTCTTCCTCCTGCCAAGTGTCCCCAAGTATTCCAAGAATGATTCGTCCTTTTTCCTCTGAGGAGTTACAGGTTTCGGCGACTTCGGCCGCGGGGACGCCATTTTCAGTTTACTCCTACACGCTCTCCGTTCAGGAAAAAAAACAACCAAAACCAACCTCTCAACACCGCCAACGCATTGAGTATGTGGCGCCATCTAGGAGCAACAACAACAACTGCGCTCAAATGTCTGATATTTGTTTTCAAACGTTTTGTGCGAATCTTGAAGTCCATTATGACTGCATTGTCAGCCCAGGCATGGCGCTAGTTGGGTGCGTCGCTTTAGGGTGCCTCTATGGCATGGAGGAAAAAAAAATCGCCCTCCCCACACTTCTTTACTGGTTACCGCAACCGGCTATTCGACCACTCTACACTAAAGCTTACCCTAGGCGCTCTAGACGCGTCTATGGTGGCTAGAAGGGAGAGGTGACGCGACCGGGAGGCGAGCGCCGCGCTTCCATTTCATGCCATGCGTAGGTGGCGCTGCTGTCCGTAGTGCGATGCGGCGAGCGCGCTGCGCGCAGGAAAGGCTGGCTGCGCCGGGTTCGCCGCGCGTGCAGAAAGCTGGATTTTTTTTTTTTCGCGTTCGCGCTGGATGCACTTGCGCAGATTGGTCTGAAACTGAGGTGAAGACTTTACAGCCTACAGTGATCATCAGTCTGCGTACGCTTTTAGCTCGTGAAAGCGCTCACTATAGAGAGCAATCTTGCGAGTCTCACACGATCTCGCAACTCTCAATAAAGGAGCGCCACAGAAATAAGCAGTCCTGCGCAAGCAAACCAGCATGTGAATATGACTTTTATTACACAATACGTTCAGGAACTTATCACGGAGGCATACTGCACAAATGGGAAACTATAAAAGTGACTCGATCGTTAAAAAATAGAAAGCTTAGAGGGTAAGGATATCACGTATCACATAGACTTACTGCACGTAACAGAAAAAATAAAGTGACTCGTTGAAAAATAGCTTAGACCATCGTCAGGAACATCATGTATCACAGAAACATACTGCACATGCACATTATGACTGAAACTATAAAAGTCGTTAAATAAAAAGTGGAAAGCTTAGAAGGCACACTTCAGAGCACTCGTCGAAGTTTTAACATCTTCATTCGCTCCCGCATTTCGTCCCGTTTTGCGTTCTGAGATTTCACGTAGAAATGAAGCCTTGTGAGCACATAAAACTTGATGATTCTGTTTGTGAGTGCTGTTTTGTGTTCTGGGCAGCCTACAAGATTCAACTTTGTAAGCTGGAGAAAAGATACCAAGTCCATTAGGCTGTCGCTTCTTACTTGCTTCACACTGAAGCAGTGGGTGAATGTGTTTTCTAGTGACGTCACTAGTGCATTCAGCTGGTCAGATGGATATAAAAGTCCTCCTCTGTCAACAGCTGCCGTGAGGGCTGCTTCAGCTGGCGGACTACCACCCTTATTCTGCAGAAGCTCCTGGCAGCACTCAGCACACTTTGTGGTCGCAATGCTTTTCCGCGCGACATAACCGGCCACGTAAAAAATCAGCCTGGAATCACTTGCTTGAACACACATCGCCCGGTGATCAAGGTCACAAGCACTGAGGACTTCATATGCTTCTGTAAGGTTCCCAATATCCAGAAGCTCGTCAATTCTCCTCTGAGAACTCGTCTCTTTTGCGCTAGAAGCATCAAGAAGGCTCCTCATTGCTTTTTGCTGGTGATCTTGCTAAGTTTTGAAAGCTTAGCGTGTTCACAGATATCAAAAATTGGCTGGCAGTCGGGTGATCGTTACAACCAGACATTTGTCGAACGATGCCAAAAACTCTTTCGATGGGGTCCTGGCACAAACGACTTGTCATGAGATAACGGAACCCCACCTCGGTTGTCAAATACTTGAGAAGATGTAGTGTGCTGGTCAGAGTCACGCGAAGACCTTCAGCTGTGCTACTGCTAAGGAAGCCTTTCGATCCAGCTGTATCTTCCCAGGAGTTCATGTAGGACAAGAAACTTCGAATGACTTCTTCGTGGTGATCTCCAGGTCTCAGGGCATCTGAGATGCACCGTGATGTCATCGCTTTAATCAAGCTTCTCATTGTTTCGATAAAACTGACGGTCGCCGCAACGCTGCCCAGCTGTGTCTCGATTTTATCTCGGTAGAGGAAAAGACCTCTCAGCGTCTCCTCACTAAGGAGCCAAAATGCATAGTTCACTCTTTGTTTTTCGAAGCCAGAAGGACGAACAACTGACTTGTTTATGTGGGGCATTGCCTTGAGAGTGGTGTCATGCATTTCATCGCACTTTCGAGCAATATCGATGTGATCGACAGCAGCATGTCCTTCTGGGATTTTCACGCCTGTCTGAACAAACGTGTTCCTCACGCATTTTATCAAATGTGGAAAATCTGATACAAAGTAGAGGAAACGACCCGGTTCAGTAGGGTGCTGCGTCCTGCAAACAACCTTTTCTTTTCTTCCATAGATGCCAAAAAAGCGCCACATGCTCCTGTTCCATGTAGCTCCATCGCATGTTATGAAGTCAACATGCAGCCCTGCATTCTCACACATTATCACGGCTTCCGTGACAATCTTGGCTAGGATATCCGCCTTCACATTGCGGTGCGAGGCAAATACACCAATTATCTGGTGCCACTTCCCTGTGAATGGTTGGAACAAAAGAACGAGGCCATGATCACAGGTTTGCGAGCGTTGGCTTTCTGCAGTGAATTTCCCCAGATCAACAAATCCTTCAATTTTTCCGCTCGACGAAAAGTGAAGGTTCTCGGCAAGTTTCATCTCGTCAACGAGGAGTCCTCCGTGGCACTGGAAGCGATCCATGGTTTTGGTCTTCTGAGCCACAGCAGCAAAAACTTTGTCATTCAGGCCGAACCCACTCTTGTAATTCTTCACATATCGACGCAGAGATGTACGTGATGGCAATATCATAATTTTATTTTTCCTGATATGCTGATAAAGCCGAGGACTTTTCATGCACATAATCAAGCATTCTAGAGCCCATTCGCTTTCGTACTTCATTCCATGTGTGCTTTTACGTCTTGAAGCAGCGAAACATGCCCTCACTTGCTGTTGCTGCTTTACCGGTAGGACCTTGATTGCGCTTTCAAGCACTGACGCTTCAATTTTAGAATTTTCTTTTTTCAAATTCTCAAACTTAGACTTCACCTGAAGCATGGCTAGCCTGCTTCGCTTCAGCTGTTCTGTCCGTAGCTTGAGTCTGTATGAGAGCGTTCCAGCCCTGGGCTTTGCTGCCCTTCTTTTGTATGATGCCTGATTAATTAGAAGTTTCCTTAGATACCTGCACTGTGGGCACGCTGCTCCGGGCGCCTGGGCTATTCCGGGACAGGAAGCACTGAAACTTTTCATCCCACAGGTCTTCTCTCGGTGCTTGGAGTTGGCTTCGAACTCTCCCTTTTTTCCAAAGCCTTTGCATGGAATAAGGGAGTCTACCTCTAGAAGAAGATCTTCAATCATTTTGGCATCGGTAATCTCGACGCTTCTGACTTGGGTTGCTTGCACGAACACCGTCGCTTGAATCGCGCTGCTGTCCGACATCACGAGGACTACCTTTTCAAAGTAGAGATTGTGGTCTTCTAACGCACACACAGTGAAAGCCGTGACGTTATCAGAACCAGCGATCTGGTGTCTGGACCAATACACGCTTGGTAGCTCGCATCTTTGAACGCAAAATTCAGATGCAAGAACCTGCTGATCTGAAACACTCCCTTCATCATTTGCGGTCTCTACGCCTTGGGAACAGGCACCCATTTCGCAACGTTGGAGCTTCGAGGGGAGGCCGCATGTCGACGTTTTCGATTGCCTCTTCTGAGGGGCTTTCTTGGAAAGGTACGACGGAGCATTTGGGTAAATCGTTGGAACCGCGTCGCTTGTAAGCACGGGTCGATCACGGGGAATCTTGACTGTTGCTCCGTTGATCACGTGCGTGAAGTGCCGGACAATATACTGTTCATCAAAGTGAAGTTCACAGAGGGCTGAGTTCTCGTCGAGAGCTTTGTCAGCCCGGGGCACGGCTCGTCGCCATGCTTCAAAGCGTTCGGGGTCCTTTGGCACAGAAAACAAAGAGACACGCTCACCCGACTTCCTTGACGATACGTAGCCAGACGTACAGTTAGGCGCAAAGCAGTGCGTTTGTCTCGCTTTCTTTGCACGATGATCCATTTGCTGATCCAGGACACAGACCTGAAGCATGCATGCCAACAAGTACCCCTTCACAAAAGAAACACAGCGAAAAACACGTGGGAGCACCGTCGAGACGAGCAGACGACAACCGCACGTGCGCACGCATGAGCAGGGAGCGGGGAGCGCGGGAGGCATCGAAGTGCTGACCGCAGCGCCGCTGCGGCCACCGCGGTGGCGGCATGAATTGACGGCGCGCCCTTTCGCCGCGAACGCGCCGGCGTTGACGCCACCTACCCCTTCTAGCCACCATAACGCGTCTGCATAAACTGAACAGACTTCAAACTACCCCTGTCTAATTTTACTAAACATTTAATCTGGCATCGGCATTTTTCACCACCCTGGGAAAGGGTGTGGTCTTTTTTTTCATGTAAAATTTCTCATTGTGAACATTGGCATTGTGTCCCTTTCGTTTTTTTTTTTCGCCTGCTTATGTTAGACTTTACGTTACCGTCAGTTTCAGATGCATCAACTCAATACCAAAAGAAATGTAGCTATACAAACTGCGTATCGGCAGTGAATATATAGGTATACTGACTTCCTGCGATAAAAGGAGCAAATTACTCTCCCCCCCTATCCATTTATTTTTTGTGGCATGTTCAGGAATAAATTTAACTATAAATCAAACTGAGAAGATCCGCGCTCTCACTTTTGGACATGGATGCATCTTTTTGGGAGCTGAGGACCTCTTGCAAGGTGCGGGCAGACTTCTTTCTCTTGGGAGGTCGCACCAGCGACATGGTCGCGACACTGACGAAGCCTCCAGGCCGCTGCTCCCCAGGCTCAGGAACAGGCTCGATGTCTTCGTAGATGTTCTCACTGGAATCCGTGGAGTCCTCGACGCAGCATTCTGGTGGAGGCGGCGGGAGGTCGTCCAAGTCGTCCGTGTCTGAGGACGAAGTCATCCTGCGCAAAGACGGCAGCGCCTGAGAAAGACGGAATGACTTGAATATCTGCGGGAAAAACAGTTCTTTGTCGCCTTTCTGAAAGGATTGATTAATGGCTTGCAATATGGAGTTCAACGTGCCAAAGGGACATGGACTATGACGGACACCGTAGTGGAGGGCTCCGTAATAATTTCGACCAGCTGGGGTACTTCAACGTGCACTGACATCACACAGTACACTGGAGCCTTGCGTTTCGCCTCTACTGAAACGCGGCCGCCGCGGTAGGGATCGAACTTGCGTCCACGGGCTCAGCAGTCGAGCCACCGCAGCGGGGAAAGGTTTGATTAACGGCCTTTTGGGAAAGCAACCGTGTAGCCCACGAGACAGTATACGCTACAGGACACCGGTTTAAATTCTCCAACCTATTTATTCTTTACCACTACAACCCATTTTTTTTTCTCTACCACAGACTGAAACCTCTGTACATGGAGGTTAGTACATTTCGTCTCCATTCAAACCAGCCGCCGTGGATGGGCTCAGGCCCGGCAACCCTATCTGTAGACTCATTCACAATGAAAAAAAAAAAGTAAATATGGGAGTTTTACGATTTTTACGATTTTTTTTTACTGGTGCAACGTGCAACAATACGGTCGCAAAAACTGCCCCAAACAACACGCAGCCGACCACGCAATTTTTGCGCTATCACTAAAAGCGTCTCCAGAATTAACGTGGAGACTTTTTCTCACGAGTGTGCTCTGTGCCGCGAACGTAAGGGCACGTTGCTAGATCGCTAGTGAATGCGCTTGAGCTCACGTCGTCTATTTTATTTCCTCGCTGCGTGCAAAGGGATGCGCGCACTGTTTCCTTCAACCGCCATAGGCCAGATTTCGCGGGAACCCCGGATACCGGACTACGAAGCCTTCTAGCATGCTTTTATAGAGTGATTATGTTAAGCATGCCTCCAAAATACCCCTCAGCCAAGTCTGTAATGCAATTTAGATTTTCTTTACACAATGAAGTGAGCCTGATTGGCGCTAGACTAAGTTTAATAATGATAATTAATGGGATTACTTTGAATGCTTACGTTGGAGCTTGGAGTTCCGGGTTTGGTCACATATGGAGGCGTAACATAAAAATTTATTCTCTTGTCGAGTTGAGAAAAACCGTGACTATTTTGTAGCGGTACATAATTTTTTGCGCGATGTTAAGGCTGCAGTTCTATCATTACTCAAGTCGTGCGGACGATACCTGAACACTTCTGTATTGTAAAGTGCGTAAACATCGACGATTGTGTGATGGACACATCACAATAAATAAATAAACAGAACACTGCAGAGACGCTCACAGGTATAATACGACTAACATGAATGACTGGTTCGCTTCTCAATTCATACTCCATCTATGTAGTTTATTTCTGGGAAAAGCCATAAGCTGCAAGTCCTGAGTGCACTGAGGACAGTGTACTTAAAAGATCGCTGAGGACAAATTGAAGTTGGTATGTATCGATAGATCATATTCACACTTTCAATTAGGTAATAGAAAAATACGCAGATTATAACCAACCCTATATATAGTCTTCATAGGTAAAGAGAAAGCATTTGAGTCAGTGGAAACCTCAGCAGTCATACAGGCATTGCGGAATCAGGTTGCAGAAGAGTCTTATATGAAAATACTGGGAGGTATCTGTGGCAACTGCACAGCTACCATAGTCCTCAATAAAGTCAGCAATAAAATTCTAATAAGGAAGGGCGTCAGGCAGGGCGAAACGATCTAGCCAATGCTATCCACCACCTGTTTACAGGATGTATTTCGAGGCCTGAATCAGGAATAGTTAGAGACTAGAGTTAATGAAGAATACCTAAATAATGTGTAGTTCGCTGATTGCACTGCCTTGCTGAGTCACTCAGCAGATGAACTGCAAAGCATGATCAATCAGTTAGACAGGCAGAGCAGAACGCTGGGTCTAAAAATTAACACGCAGAAAACCAAAGTAATGTTCAACAGTCTAGCAAGAGAACAGCGGTTCAAAATTGGCAGTGAGCGCCTGGAAGTGGCAAAGGAATCTTCTTAGGGCAGGCAGTGACAGCTGATCCGGATAACGAGAAGGATAAGAATGGGGTGGAGCGCATAAGGCAGGTTTTCTCAGATCATGAATGGAAGTTTACCAATATCCCTCAAGAGAAAAGTGTACAACGGCTGTATCTTACCGGTACTCAACTACGGGGCAGAAACGTGGAGGTTAACGAAAAGGGTTCAGCTCAAGTTAAGGTCAACGCAGCGTGCATGGAAAGAAAAGTGATAGGTTTAACGTTAAGAGACCGGAAGCAGGCAGAGTGGATGAGGAAACAAACGCGTGTCAGTGACATCCTAGTCGAAATCAAGAGGAAGAAATGGGCTTGGGCAGGGCATGTAATGCGAAGGCAAGACGTAACCGCTGGTCCTTAAAGATAGCGGAGTGGATTCCAAGAGAAGGCAAGCGTAGCAGAGGGCTGCAGAAGGTTAGGTGGGCGGATGACATTAAGAAGTTTGCGGGGATACGGTGGGCGCAGCTGGCAAAGACGGGGTTGATTGGAGAGACATTGGAGAGGGCTTTGCCCTGCAGTGGGCGTAGTCAGGCTGATGACAATGACGATGCATTGATATATTACCACATTATAGTGGCAAAGAATGGGAATTGACTGAAAACGCAGCTTTCATAAGCTCAGAAAAGAAATCAAGTACATGTCGCCCCCTCCGGTTGATTTCCCAAGTAAACTGCGTGTGTCGGCGCAGTTTTAGCTTGGATCTTATAGGCTAGGCTAGACTGTCATTCGCTTACAAACCCTGACCACGGAGTTCTTTCTAGCGCAGACGTCATTAGACTAAGTCAATTGGTGCAGTGATTTTTAAACGCAGTTTCCTGTGCAATAAATACCTCTTTTCCCACCGTACAAACTTCAGCATAGACAGAAAAAGGTATGATGTCTATTGGATGGTCTTCTGTTCAGTGTACCTTTACCACGCATGAATTCGAAGAGCCCGGAGAAAAGCTAGTGTCTTTGGGGAGAGGCGCAAATTTACACGAAGTGAGCCTCTAACTGACCAGAAAGCGGATTGTGAACGCCAATTTACAGAAAACAAATCAAGACAAAAGCGATAACGGCGGAGTCACTTTCCTACAAATTAAAACACATGTCTTTGCAGCAGCGTGTGGTAGAAAAAAATGAGGTGATGATGGCGCGATGGCGTCATCACTTCGATGACTTATTGACTTCATTCATGATGAAGTGTTAGCATGATTACATGAGGGATATATCATTATGTAAATAAATACCATAGCGCCCTAGCAAACAAGCAAAACCGTCCTAGCAAAACAATGCCATAACAAACAAGGTGACGTGTGCCTGCAGCTGATAAGCCGAAAACATTATGTTTAATTTTTAAATGCATCCGGATAGATATGCTAGAAATGTCAGCGTGAGAATCTTACCTCAAACACACTTCATGCCCAACAATTCTGGACAAAAACATTTTTGAGCGGGAAACAGTTTATGAGCACAATTTTTTCACAAAATTTAAGATCTCGGTGTAAAAATAAATATGCCCGCAGACCACTCGGCGGCACTCTTGAATTTTTTTCCTATTAAAGTTTTTGCTACCATCAAAAGCGTTCCCTATTTTTTTTTTTTTGGCAGACTTAACTGCTCGATGCGATCGAACTAAACGCGTTAAAACATAGATTTTTTCACACATCAGAAGAATGGACCATTCCCTTCAATATTTTCGTAACAGTATCTTGCAATTTTTCAATATTTAAAATTTTTTGTCCCGGAATGTTCGACAGGCGGTTTCGCTTCTTAATGTTACAGGCAAACAGCTGCAGGGCTCTATACAGTATTGATGCGCTTTGCCCGTCAAAACGCTGTCGTTGCCAGCGGTAATGATTCTATTCTTATAACATGAAGAGCGAAGTCTTCTGCGTGAACTAACCATGCACTACCGCTTAGGTAGACTTCTTTATCCCCCCGCACATATTTCTCTAACCAAACCCCAAGAGGTTACGTGGAGGCAACTCCAAACGAACACCTTACCCAACCCCGCTATATATGCCCGCATATACCCTGGGTTATACTCTCCCTCCTGTCAGCTATGTGGCCAACATGCCGCTCTATCCCACATACTCTGGGCTTGCCCTCAGGACTCCCCTCCGCGAGGTTTTCACCTCTCGAATCCAGACCAGTGGGAGGCCGCATTGCTCAGTTCCGACTCGGACACACAGATCCGGGTTGTGACAAGAGCTCTAGAAGTAGCCGAACGCCACGGACTCAAGGCCACTTGATGGGGCTATAACCCCACACCAACTGATACCTTGGTCGACAAAAATAAAGGTTATCCTCCTCCTCCTCCTGCTCTGCGTGAAGCCATACAAAACAACTAAGCCACTCACGTCTCTTCCTTGCTGTCTTTCTCGGGCATTGTTCCTGGTGACTTGTGAGCCCCCGCGGCGACTCTCTGGTGACCAGGAGTGAACCTCCAACTGGTATCGCGCGTCTCCAAGAAGTTGCCCAGCGTGGCGGATTTTTTACGAGGACTGCTGGCGCCCTCGGGACTGAGCGGAACCAGCACCACTGTGGGCGACGCGGCTGTGAAGCGAACTCCAGGCCTGGCGCCGGCGGGCGGCGGTGACGTCAAGCCTTCCGCCGTGAGGTCAGCGGAGCCCTGGTCAGGATGCGCGTCTCCGTCAGCCGCAGGAGCAGTGGTAGTCAGCCGGAGACCGGTGTGCTTTGGAAACTTCTTGGGCGGCAGCGGAACGGCGGGCGCTGAAGCCGGCTGGCATTCCTCCTGACGTAACAGAGTATACAGTCGATTCAGTTTTTGTTCGGTTAATACATTACTCAGTTCAATACGTGGCCAATGAACTTGCCACCTTCTCTGTCTGCAGGGGAATGGTGCACCTTATTTGGTTCTGGATCAGAACACGAATATTTATCCCACTCATCACTCGTGTCATCGTTGCCACTCAGTTAACTGAATCAGCCGATAGCGAATTCGGCCAATAGCGAATTTGGCCAATAACGAACCAGGCTGTGCAGAGCCCCCAGCTGACGTTGAAATGAGGATTAACAGCCGCAGTACTCTATTAAATAACCCACGGTATGTTCTAACGGTATCACTGCTGCTTTACGTCTCGGTTGCTTCGGTGACTGAAATTTCCATTTGTTTTTATCGACTGAGGAATCGCTGACGGCAAAGGAACGGGCCACGGGTTGTATAAGTCTTCACGGGCAACATGTGGGTATAGTTTTCGTAAGCAGAAATGGCGTCTATGTTTACGAGTTTCACAACCTCGAGTCCAAGCAAGACAAGCACCTCCTGAAAGTTATAAATTTTCAACTTAAATTTTTTTCCTCATACTTAGGGTCTGTTTGATTTTAAGCTTGCTTTTCCTCCTCTTCCTACAGAAATCATAAAAAAAATTGTCGTTAGCACCTCTCAGCATGTGCTGAATTTTTGTGCGTTGTGGTGTTGGCTGTTGAGCTTACAATTTATTGCAGGGACCATCAGAGAACTGCAAAGCGCACGTGTGACTGGGTAGACAGGCGCCAGTGCACTTCGTTCTCCTCTTGTGGCGCTGTGTGCGCCGCATCGCGCAGTCAGTACGACCGTATTACAGTTAAACCTCGCTATAACTAAGTTGAAGGAGCTCGGCAATGACTTCGTTATGGCCGTTGATTCGTTATAGCCCGTGTTGACCGAGCCTTGAAGGAAAATCGTCATTACTTCGTTATATTCGTTATTTCGTTATAAGCCGTTTAGTTATAACGAGCGTCGACCGTATCACGAACCATACTTGTGACCAAGTCTCAAATAGTGATCCTCACATCGTCAGAGAGGAACAGCTCCCGCGAGGGCGGCGGCAGCAGGGACTCGCCAGGAGGCGCCTGCAGCGAGTCTCTTCTGACCGGAGGCGGTGGTGGAACCTTGCGCGGGGGCGGAGGCAGTTCGTAGATGGGGCCTTCGGGGACCACCTGCACACCCACGACGCGAGGGGGCAGCGGGTCCTCGTCGTCGGATGAACAGCATGCCGCGGTGTCCAGTGTGGCGGCAGCGACGCTGTGGGCCTCCAGGAGCGTGGACCGCCGGAAAAGCCTCTTGCTCACCGCTCGGATCTCCTCGGCGGACATCTTGCGGCGAGAGACGAAGTCGCCCTCTGGCGGAGCATCCGCGAACCTGGATTGGAAGCACAGCGGCTCACAAGCGCGAACTGCAGCAGGGGAAAAACGCCGCGTTGTTCTAAGCACGTTCGCAGCAGTCCCAACACTGTGGGCTACGAGGCATTCTTTAGTGGAGAGCTACAGATTAATTTCGACCAAATGTTGTTTAGAGTGCGGAGAATCTTAATGAGCGGGTGTTCTTGTGCGAACGCACTACTTCCCTAGCTTAGCTGAAAAACCCCAGCTATGTGTGAAGCCTTAACCTTCGACCATTGATGGAGCGCCAGTGGCCGAGGCCCTGCGCAGTTGCTCCTTCAACGTGCGGAGTCGGCACCCCCCTAGACATGCAAGGCTGCCGACAAGACTACCGACAAGGTCTTGCATGCGGTTGCCTTTGCTGCGGTGTTGCCCCAAGTGGTTTCGCACATCACACTCGGTTAAGATACGTTAAAACCTATCATTTTTTTCGCATATCACCTCTGTATAATAAAGGCCGGCGCGAGTTGAGTCGATCCCAGTCGTGCTGACAGCTCGACTACATGCAACAAAGCCACTGCGGAAATTTGCGCATCACGGAGTTAATAGTTAAGAAACACCACAGCTCGCTTAGCTTGCATGTGTCCGCTCTTGTTCGGTGCATTTTTCTCTAATCCTATTCGTCGCATTGTTCTTTTATTTTGCTCGAACTGTTGCAAACGTTCCGGCCATGGTTCCGGCCAACATCCGTCACGCTATCTTGAGAGGGCTTCATTAGTTCCTTCATGCATTATGACTCCGTGTTGCTTGCGTAGCAGGGGGGCGGGGGGGCTTAAATTTTAGGCGTAGAAATATGATTATGGCTGATTTGTTGAGATAGTGTGGAAACTGCTGGCGTAGGAAAGAAATCATTGGATGTTATCACAAGTTATCCAGCAAAGGATGTTACTAAGAGGGGAACGGTCATGATATTGACCTTTACACCATACTCAAATTGTACATAAAGCGGCTAGAGAAACACCACATGTCCTACATTGCATCTGACAGCGTTTGAAGGAATGGCATTCCGATTCCGTCGTCTCTCGCACCCACACCCTCACTTGTGCGGTTTCAACCTGTCGCTGTTAATGGCGGTGCACTGCAGTTTTAATATATTCTGTGTAGGAGGCCATGGGCCTTTCTGGGTTTGTCTGAGGGGGCCGAGCACCACAACAACGACGGCCAAGACACGTTACACAAAAACGATCAGAAAGAGTTCATCGGACACATTTTTCTTTGTCGCCTATTTATCTTGCGCTATTAATCAAGAAAAATTTCGTGAGTTGCAGTATTAAATATTTCACAGGCAGTAATAAATCCATGGACGCAGTTATTGTTTCTTTTTGTTTCGCCTCAATTGGCGCCGTGCGAAGCCCAACATAAATGTTGTACGCGACAGAAACATGAAGAACAATACATTACCTTTGATCATGCGCAGTCTGAGGACCAGAGTAATCCATGGTGCCTTGCAAAGACGATGTCACACAATAAATCAGTGCAGAAAAACTCTACGAACCATGCGTGCATGGGAAAGCAAATGTATTATCACCACAAAATGGGAATTAAATGCTGCCGCGACCTGACATACCTCCCCGGAACTGCCTCTGGTTCGAGCTGCACATCGCACTGTGCAACAGCGCCGACGACTGCTACTTCCACTATTGCTAGCCGGAGCCACGCTTCAATGGTACGTTCATACGCCGCAGCCTCACAGTGGTTCCTTGAAGCGCACTCTTGCCGTTGGTCGCGCCATCTATGTCAACGCAGAACCATATAAGAACGCTGCGGCAAACGCGTATCACGAGACTGGTTCTTTGTCGCCATTGACGCCAGATGTCGCCCCGATCATTACACCAAAGAAGGGGGAGCCAAACGGCAATCCAAACCTTCCTGCCTCCGTACCACGTCGCGCCTCGGGAACAATGTTTTCGCTCGGCTATGTCGGCGTTCACGCTCCGTTCGCCGGGAAATGAACGGCGATAAGGGGAGGACGGTGTCCGGGCTGCGCCGTTTCCTGCCCCGGCAAACGGCTGTGAGTCCCGACTTCCTGCGGCCCCGTTGAAAGAGTAACGTTGAAGGAACCCTGGCTGCTGCTGTGGCATGACTCGCACAAGACCTCGGGTTGCTCTCGTACTCTGCTTGGGTGGCAGACGCTATGCCTCTAATTGGGACAACATTTAACGCTTCGCATTAAAAAAAAATTAACTTGAAATCCAGAACGAAGAGCATCGTGTCAAGGTATTTACCGATAAGAATAACATATGTAATTATAACATAAAGACTTTACAGATAAGACTAACATAAAGGAAAAGGATACTTTTCGTCCAGAGTGCCTCCCATACACTTCAGTATTGAAGTGGCTGCAATGCTTTTGCGTTCTTGACTAAAATGAACTGGCCGGGAGAAGTTGTGGTTAGAATTAGCTACGCAGGTCCGGAAGCAGGGTGACATTTCCTGTCACTCACTTTGGCAGAAAGGTTTTTGGACCCTGGCCGGATTCATAAACTATGTAAAGATGAGGGTAGCTTAGTGCAGGGTTCAGAATTCGGGGGCTGGCTATGCAGGGAACCATATATGTTGTGTGATGCGGGCTCCTTACGGATAAAAGTGAAAGAGAAAGCAGTTTAATCGTAAGGGAGGGTGGATGGGTCGGTCAAACCAACTTGGCTCTGGTCTGCTGTGCCCCCCATTAGGGGAGAGGAGGAGGAATAAGCGAAGTAGGAAAATGTCAGAGATTGGAAGTGGTGCTGGCGCAATGCAACGAGCCGCACACGCGATGCGCAAGAGAAAATGCGCACATATTCGTCGCATTTCTCTTGCCTGCATAACTGGGCAGTGCCATCCTCCGTCAGAAAAGCCAGCCGTGTACGAGGATCCCCACACCAAGCACTAATGCAGTTTAATACCGCGTTCTGATACACTTTCGTGAAATGAACAATGCCGCCTTCATCACTCTCACCAGCTTATGTCCACTGCAGGACAAAGGTCTCTCCGACATCTCTCCATTAACACTGTCTATATATGCCAGCTGCGGCCACTTTGTCTATGCAGTCGGCAGTTCGCAAAGTGTTCGCTGAAACAACCGGTATATTCTTGACCAGGTCAGCGGCAAAGTTTCAGGCCGTCGCACTGGACAAGGAACACTGCTCTCGGACCGAAATGAAATCCCTGGGCCATTTGCAACAATGGGGCAGTAAGAAGCAGCAGCCAAAAGAGTTCCGTATTAGCGCTGGATGATGCAGTGTCAAGGGCTCAACTGACGCCGTAGCAGAGTTTGCAGCAGACTGCGCTGTAAAACACGCAGCGCTAGAAAAACAACAACACCCACTTGACCGTCTATCACAGTGCTTGAACTTTGTAATCGAGGGCGAGATAAAGCTGCTTATGCTTCCTCTGAATTGCAAGCTCAAGAAGGAGTTGATAATCAGGTTTCATATCGGAAAGCCGGTTGCAAGGACTACAACGGTATGTAGTGCTTAATCTGACCGGAATACTATTTCTTCTGGAGCACCACAATGATCAACGATTGCACTGAAGCAAATTGTGAACTAGCCTCGAAGGAAAAAAAAAATGAGCAACGAGCCCATGATCGTTCTGGTGCTCTCTGAGAAAATAAGTATAAAACGTTTCCTGAGCGTATCAATCACCTACGCTTCCAGTTAGGAGTTGATGGACTCACCCTAAAATCGGAGTTTTTACAGAACTATACGCAGACATGGAGCTACTTCTGTGGCCTCTACCAACAGCTTAGTATTGTTGGCACCAAGTGGTGACAGTCACGGCCTTCGCTCAAGCCGCACCTGCTTTGCTTGTTAAGCAATCTCTGCTGAAAAACGATTCCGTCAGGGCATGTTTCTGGTTTACACACACACAGAAAAAAATGTTGCCCGCAAGTGGTACAGCCTTTGCCAAAAGTAACAACCAGGCTAGATGGCTTGCTTCTCAGTCGTATATTTATTTATTATATATTAGTACCTCACAGGCCCAATTGAAGGGGTATTACATGAGGGGGTGGAATTTCAGCAGTACATTTCTTCTATGGAAGATCTGAAGCCATTATGCCAGTCCTCAAGCTCTAAATCTCTGTATGTTAAGGAAAACCCTTGTCCTCGCCTTCCGAGAACTTTTTGATCATTAGGGAAGCCGTAAGTGCTGTAATATTCGAATGAGAAGCAAACCATGCAGCGTGGTCACTTTTGGCAAAGGCTGTACGTGCTCCAAAAGAAATAATTGGGGGCAGATTGTGCACTGCAGACTCTAACTGCTGCTTAGTATCTGTGCTTTGTGGGTGTACCAAGACCACAATTCGTTTTCTGTTGTGCTTGTCTAAGGAGCCAGATGGGATGGCCTATGTATGCATATACCACATGTGCTAATGTAAGGTAGAAGCGGGGCCAGTAGTGTGAGCTCGGCGTACGCGTACTAAGTGCGAGAATGTTCATTTTGGGACATCTTGAAATGACAAATATATGCGATTGCTGAGGAATTGGTCGAGCGTTGAAAACTTTCTCGGCATTCCTGCTTGCTCTCCGGAGCTCTGATGTAAGAAAGTAAGAAAGATTAGATCTTATGCGGATGCTTTGACTCAGTTCGCGAAAAAAAATTTCCTTCGTTATTGCTTTTTTAAAACTCTTTCTTTGCCCTTTGCGGCCAATTTTCCTCCCCGGTTTCTTTAACTGTTGCTGTTCGACAAATCAGAATAGCAAACTTGAGCGTGCTTGTACAACAGACCACTTCCTGTGTGCAAAATAACCCTTTTAGAAGGATTGAACAGCGCACACAGGACGAGGAGTGAAACAACGAGACACGAGCGCCGACTTGCAACAATTCATTTCGAACCTCGCCCCGGAATATATAGGTAAAACATGGCTAGCATCACGCATGCGCGACGAGCAGAACATTCAGGCGCTGATGTAGGCACAAAAGGTCCTTACGGGTAAGGGCTATCGATGGCTTCGATACGCAAGAGCCACCTAAACGATCTACCATTTCGGCTTCAATAAATTCGCGAGTCAGTTTACATCTGTTTTTGGAAATAACGTCGCACTCTTGGTAGAGGGCCTGAGACGTGAAAACCTGATCTGATTCCCCGTCTTCATCTGCACTGTGGTCATCAGGCTTACATTTACTGCAGTGCGCGTCAAGAAACCCGTCTCTCTTTTCAGACACGTTCCTACAAAGTCTACTAAAAGTGTATGACTATAAATGTATAGACTGTCTATCGTCTGCATATAGAATTTGTAATGCCTACAGACTTTTCTCTAGGGTTTCTTGAACCCGTGGTTTCTTGACATGAGGCGGAATGTTTCGTTAGGCCTTAGTCGATGACCGGTCACGGCGGCGAGGCGCATGGGGAGAAATCGCGCTGTGTGGCAGCAGAATGCCGTGGCCGCTGCGCTCCCGCAGTTCATCTGACGAAGGCAAGTTGAAACGGTGGCTTTCAGTGGGCGTCCCATTTGTTTGTTCATTCTGGCCGTATTTATCTTTCTTGTTCACCTCCTTGTGTGCCCTGCACTCGTGGTTTTGGGCTCCAAAAGGCCTATTGCCAATAATTTCATCGCATCCGAGTCCCCAGCAAACCAATTTTGGCTGTGGCCCATGAATTGCACAATACATGCGTACAATGCAGGTACAATGACCTGCTTAACAGATGACTGCAAGCATCAGTGACCCTCGTGATCAGGCTGTTGTCCCGGTACCCCGCGGAAGAATTGCGTGTTGCTGACAGAGCACTTTATTCCGCGATGCTTCCATAGAATGTCAGATACGAAACCGTTAAAGGGACACTGAGGAGAAATTGAAGTTGGCTTGTATCGATAGAATAACAGCTCCTGATCACAAAAACGCCACTCTTACTGCAAACAAAGCTCTTGTAATGTAGAAAATAGCAAGAACCAAAATACAGGTGTCGCCGCCACAGGCCAATCTCGCAAGTACAAGCGTGATGACTTCCTAGGACAAGAGGCGCCACCTTGGAGGAATTTTCCTTACTTCATGGAAACCACGAATCTCTGAGGCTAGCAAAGGAAGGTTGCGCATCGCACCGCTAGCCGTCAGAAATCACGGAGTCTGCGTTTACGTCACGTATCACGTCACTCCGTTCTGTGACGTCATAAGAGTTCTCCGTGTCGTCATAAGAGTTTTCGAGTTTGAATCAGAGCGGCGGGAAAAACTTTCTCAACTTCGAATCCAAATTTCTTTGAAATAAATGCATCTTTCGCGCCCGGACAAGCGGCAACAAAGCCATGAAATGCCGAAGTATCAGATTTTGCTAACAAAAAAAAATGATAGAGTTCTCCTCAGTGTCCCTTTAATAGCGTCTCTCTTATCTGGGCGTCGTTCCATATTGCATATGTACTCAATCTCCGCAGCTCTTTGCCTTTGCATATTTTTCCCTCCATCATTAAGCAATCTCATATTGTCTGCAGTAATTCTCTACAGCTCTACGCTTGTACAGTACATGCCTTTATCCAGCAATAGAGGAAGACCGCTTCATACGGCCCCCATTTTCTTTTCGCAGATCTGATAACAGGGTTCTCACAAAGTTAACTGTGTTTGAGGCGCCTTTAGGTGTGTTCATTTAAAAGCCTTTCATGAGCAAGGTGTCTGTACTTATCGTGCTGTTAACAGGACTGGTGATGCTAGCATGACATCATTGTGAAATCCTGTGACGGGCTCTTTTAGTGCGAGTTGCTTCTGGCTTGGTTTTATTTGGTAATTTCGCTTTGATAATGGGCAAACCGCGGGTGAAGTGATCTTATGCACTCCAAAGCAACTAAAGCTGCATATGAGCTATTAAGCCACGCGCAAGCGACAGGTATTCCCAGGACTTGCCTCTGTTTTGGCCTTTAATAGCAATATTTGTAGCAGTGATGTTTTCTTTGCTTCCGGGTTCCTGGTAACAGTAGCTTGCCGGTCGTAACTATTGCTAGATCACGTAAAAAGCTCACCGCCATCGGGGCCTTGCGGTGTTCTGTGTCTGGGGTATGCGGCGTGCGGACCTGGAAGTTGAAACTAACGTGCGTGAGAGGGTAAGGTGCACATACGCCGTTGTCCTTGCGCACTGGCGTAATCGATGAAGCAGGCTATACCTAATGCTACAAGCCTATACGTAATCGCAGGAATCAAAATGTGCTTTGATACATCGTTACTGAGCTAGGGTTTGGGAACTTGTCGGAAGGGTTGTTTTGTGGCATATTTTTAAAAGGCTAGCTGTCCTTTTTTAAGGCAATGTTGAGAAGAGTTTGCTGGCAGTCCTACTATTTACAGTGTCCATGTACACACTGCTGTGATGGTGGCCGTTCCAGATGCTGTCAGTGTAGTGAGAGTTTTCCTTCTCACCATGACAACTCGTGTGTCTTAAATGTCTGTGTGCCATAACTAATCCGTAAATGCCTTAACTATCGGAGAAGTGAGGACGAGCATTCTTCTCACCTTCAAAATGTTTGTAATACTGGCGACGCGTAACAAGGCACACAGCTTCGCTCATAATGAAGCACATTGGAATATTTACTTTTGATAAAAAGTCCACTGCCTAATGAGGCAGTACATAAAGTCTGCACTGACTAAAGGTGTCGTAAAATAGAATGTAGTGTAAGTCAGCACAGAAGTAACACAAACGGCCCATCATCAGAAGAATTTCATTTGAGATTGTAGGTGTTTGCGTTTCCGACCTATCTGCCCTAACAAAATTAATGGAAAATTCCAGTAGAGCGCAAATTAAGATTTACTGATACTTGACTGAGTCTAAAATATTTCGGTACAAGCCACGCTGTTGAATACGTTGAATAACATATCGGCAAGAGAGAGGTGAGTGGGCACTAGTGCTTCATTGCTGATGCTACCCCCCCCTCCTCCTCCCCCAAGCTAAAATGCGAAAAAAATTACTGGCGATCAATCTGAATAAATGCGAAGAGAATGCTACACTTGCAAAATTACTGAATATATTAGAGGCATCCTGTGTGCTTATATGAGGAATTATGTACTCCTTTTCCTTATCCGGTACCTGTTACAATTCCCCATATCTTTTTGGAATTCTCTTGCTGCCGCACAATTAAACTGCTGTAGTATTGATTTGCACAGTTCCTCATCACTGCTACCGACTTATTTTGGTAGTGCCGAAACTGTTCGCGATAGTAATTATTAATGATTGTTTTTCCACTTGTACTTAGCCCGAATCTTTCTTTCCCAGGACTTCAAGTATTGATTTAGTCACCCGAGGGCATATAACGTTGTAATTACGCCTAGCATATGTGCGAGTCGACTGATCGATGACGTTGGTGATTTTGACCACCAGATTTCTGTATTCAATATTTATGTTTTTATCGTACATGTCTTTGAAATAGGTGCACTGAAGCAAAGAGCATACGAGAGTGTAATCGACTCGAGTTACATGTTCTCGAGGCTGTATGGATTGACAGCGCAAAAGGTCACAGGTATAAAACACAGAACTGGGATTGTGGTCGGAAATGGCAGTGTCGCAGAAACCAGCAAACACATTTATGTCTTTGTTGCAAAGCAAATGGTCAATTAGAGGGGCAGATTGGTTAGTTACTTGAGTTGGCTCAGCTATAAATTTGTCAGGTTAACAAATCTGTCAGGTTAACAAATCTGTCAGGTTATAAGTAACCTGTCACAGCAGTTATATTTCAACAATGTTAAAATCCCGACAGATTATTAAAGGGATTTACAAGTCGCAAGTGGTAACAGCATGCTTCCCATTTCTGAATAGAATTTGTTTATATAAGAGCTAGGTGGATGGTAAACAAAGCCAATAATGATAACCCACTGCAGCAGTATCAACACTTCCGGCCGAAATTGTATTTTACAGCAAAACTAACTGAACTCATTTGTAACAAAAAGTTGTACGCTACCACTACGTGATGTACTATAACTCAATCGCGAAAGAAGGTTGTTTCCAGAATTTTTGGGCACTTTCATCTTCCTTAAGTAATGTCTCTGTCAGTGCAATAACATATCGTATCGGTATGAGTATTGCGACAGGTAAGTAGCAAAGTGATCAAGGTTTTTTCTACCACTCAGGATATTCCACTGTAACACGGGTACTTGACCCCGACCAAGCCATTTATTTCGATTTGGGCAAAACTGCAAGTCATTCAAGGATACAGCGCTTAGAGGGTAGAATCGATTTGTGTTGATGAACTGAATTTATTCGCACCAATGACAATTTAAGCTTTGGTTTGACAAATTGGTTCTCTGCGCGTTTTTAATTATTCAAAATCATTTAGAATATTACTCAGTTTATCCAAATTAGATGTTCAGTAGCCGTCAAGCATCGGCTCCAAATCAGTCAGGCGTTTGAATTTTAGCTTGTGCGTCCAAGGGCTCTGGTGCTCTTGCGTTCGTAAGCGGTTGCACATGCAAGTGCCCGCGTACACTTGCGTTAGTGCTGAGTATGTACAAAGACACTTGTAAAAAAACTTAACAACATAGTAATTGTGTCAGTACTTTGTGAAACTTGAACCATAGTGTTTTTTACACATGTATTGAAAGCGTGGTACTATATTACACTGTCTACTGAGCGCTCGGTTCATGTCTTACTGTGATGCATGCGATGTATGTTGAATTTTATGTTTCTTTCTCTACCAAATGAAATTGTCTTTTATCTTGTTGTTGCTATTCTATTATTGCTAATTTTGCTAATTATTATTATTGTTATTATTGCTAATTCCTTGAGTATATGGCATGTACTGCAATAAATCCTTATATTTTTGCCCTTCGCAACACTGCCTTGTAACGGCCTCCTGGGCCCCGTCAAGCTGCTTATTTAGCTTTTAGCCCAGGAGGCCGTCCAGTTTTTCTTGAAAATAAAGTATGAATGAATGAATAAATGAATGAATGATTGAATGAATGAATGAAAATTGATGAAAATGACGACGTGTAAAATGTAGCTCGAGAGGCTGTCAGTTTAACACGCGGGGAGAAAGGCAGCGGCGATGGCCGAGTGGTCGAAAGCCGCGGCAAGCGAAGCTGGTGTGTTCACGACCCCGCGACGTCGGATCTCGGAGGCTTCAGAGATCAACGCCGGATAAAAATCGGGGCAGGGCGGGCTCTAATGCTGACGAATTAAAAGGCGTAAAGCAAGACAAAGGAACAAGCCAGTAATACAGCGTGGGCACAACTAAATGTCGAACGGCTGAAACAGGCGTGCTGACAACTGCAAACATTTTATTAGTTGTAACATAGTGGATTGCTGTGTTAAAATCTCGAAGGCGCAAAAGGGCCCACACTGTCCATCGATTCGATAGCATTCAGATGTCACAATGTGATTATAAGGTAACAATCTTTGCAATTACACGACCTATACTAATGGTTTTGAACGTACTTCTCGATGCTTCCTAACAGCTTAAAATTAAAACTACTACGTCATTGTTGAGTTCCTGGACGGTTTCCTCTCTTCACTGGAGTCTGAGGTTGCGCAACCTTGTACTTGCACAGTGGGGAACAAGCTATGCACAACGTTTTGTAACTCTTCTTGAAATTCTTCTGTCACCTAAAAAAAAACATATACTGTAAGGCTCAATTTTCGAGACATAAGTGCGAAACTGAGCGCTAATTACCAAATTTCGAGAGAGACAACACGTAGACGCTTGAGAACTTCATGCCTACTAAATCGCCCAAGTAATGTGAATTAGTTTTTTCTGCAAGTACGAATGACAGTGCTCAGTAATTCACAGTTTCCTACTGATTTATGTTATCAGAAGCGTAAAGGATTGGGCAAGTTGGTCAGACATGCTTGGCGCTTGTGTGTGTTTGTGCTCTCCTGCTGTCCTGCCACTTGACCTGCGCCATTAATCCGTTAAGTAATTATGTTATCAGTTGCATTCAATTTTATAGCTGACCTTTACCGGAGACGAGTTTCAGCCAGGAAGCTGCGAATTCTATGGTTAGCGTAATTTTTTCTTTTTCCCAAGCACACACAGAGGTTGTAAGGGATGTAGACAGTGAAATCAATTTTGGGGGAAAAATGAAGCAAACGCTGCATGAGAAACAGCACAAGGCTCTCTATATTTATAGCATGAATCGAGACGGTTCCTTGGTCCTCGAGATTTTTACCACCGCTTACGCCCTGCACACCTAAACCGCCACTGACGGATCATGTCGACTGAGGAGGAAGAGTGTTTTCACCTCTTCAGTGAATTATAACAAGCGCGTACACTACAGGACTGGACAAGTTGTGCGAGTTCTGATACTATACATATTTCCTGGTAGCCCCATTGCGCGGGTATGGTGCAAGCATGAAATGTCAATACACGCTAGAAGCGATATGCTTTAATGGAAAGTCCTAAGTTCAGCGCAATCATCATGCATATTTATCTCAGTTCTGTCGTTTTCCCTAAGCATTGGTGAAAACTAAAGCCGCGTCCACTTAATATTCTTCATTACACAGCCACACATTACACACGCTTTAGAATCTTGCAAAGCTAATGCACTTGTGAAACGGACGCCTCGCACACAAGGAATGCGCACGTTTTTAAGGCTTTAGGAGCTTCCTGTTAAGTGACACGTAATGCCCAATTGTGTAACCAGCGAAACTGACGCAGGGGAAGTACAAAGAGGCACACACCCAACACCTCCTTGCTCTTATCCTGCGTTAGTTTCGCTTATGAACTGACTCGCCCAGCGATTTACCCAATTGTGTAATTTTAAGGCACATTTAAGTTACAGAAATCTGGCCTGTGTAAGATGAAGGAAGGAATAATTTTTCTACTGTACCTGATTCAGGCCGGCAAAGCATTGATCGATACCGGCTTTTAGTTTGCCACATTCTTCCTGTAAGAGAGATAAAAGTTCCAGCTGAGTATACGTTGGGTTAAAAAAAAATGCATTAAGATAGCATGTCTTTTTGGTGCTTTCCTGAAAGCGAGCCTCACTTTATGCATTCGCGAACTGCAGCTAATTCTTGTACGTGTGAATCCGGTTACTTTCACTCTGGGACACAAACCAGATATATATCTGCCTTTCTGCCATGCAGCAATAATTTCAACAGCAGTGTCCTGCCGTTTTGCTGCCTAAAGGAAAACAGCACTGACAGGGCTTTCAGAAAGAGTTCCTTGTTGGGCGTCGTCGTCCTCGCAAACTGTAAAGCAACTCGGCGGCAATTGCGGCCAATGCTCTTAGCGGTCGTCGAAGGCCGGAATCAAAGAGGCTCGCGGCCGCGCTGGATTTAAAGGTTACTGTGAAGGTTGCCGGAAGGCACCTGTAGCCACGCACGGCAATCTCCAACAATATAGAAAAAGGTGCGCGCAGCTGCAGTTATTCCAGAGGAATCTGGAATTATTATAATTCTCAAGACCGCGAAAACTTGACGGTTGTCCTAAACGCATTGGTGTTTTGTACATACATTTTTGTTTTCGGTTTCGTCTCGCTAATGCGAATACGAAGATGATGAATTCTTATGGCGCAAGGGTACTTTTGGCCAAAGAGCGCCATGACACAAGGTGTTTTTTATTCTACTCAAGGTGGGGTCAAAGACCCATTTTCCAAGAATTTCTCCCTAAAGAATCCGAGTACCGGACCAGGGGAAACCTTGCACCCATTGTGTCACCGGTGGGTACCCGGCGGCACTGGGGATCGAACCCTGCACCTCCCGCAAGAGAGGCGGAGGCTCAGACCACTAAGCCACCGCTGCGGTCAATGCGAATACGTTTTGAGATTAATGGCGTAACTTTTACCAAATGAGAACTTACATATCTTGCTTTCTAGGACGTTCATTTTGTTTGGCGGTCTTCGAAGAGGCTATAATGTGGGTTATGGGGGCTTAAAGTCCCAAAGCGACTCAGGCTACGAGGGACGCCGTAGTGAAGGGCTCCGGAAGTTTCGACCACTTGGGGTTCTTTAACGTGCACTGACATCGCACAGTACACGGGCCTCTAGAATTTCGCCTCCATCGAAATTCAGCCGCCACGGCCGGGATCGAATCCGCGTCTTTCGGGTCAGCAGCTGAGCGCCATAACCACTGAGCCACCGCGGCGGGTTAGACGCTATAATGTGTCGATGTCCTTAGTCAGCTGGCTGCTGGTATAAGACTTGTGTGTTGAGATCTAATTAGCGGTCTTTTACAGCGTGTAAAAAATATAATAAAGGCAAATGACTGTTGATTTATATGTCATGCTTTGCGAGCTGATAGCCTGTTTCTACCCCTGGTTTAATCGTGAAAATCTTTTGCATTGTTAGCGGCGAAGTCAGCAGCATAAATTTGCTAGAAGTGATAGCTACGAGGAAAAAAAGAAAAGAACTCGCGGTAAAAGTGTGCCCATTATGGTCAGATAAAGGAGGCAGAGTGCAAAGAATGCCTAAGGCCGAAGACAAAGGTTTTATGGTTTATGGCGGATTTAACGTCCCAAAAGCGACTCAGGCTATGAGGGACGCCGTAGTGAAGGGCTCCGGAAATTTCGACCACCTGGGGTTCTTTTACGTGCACTGACATCGCACAGCACACGGGCCTCTAGAATTTCGCCTCCATCGAAATTCGACCGCCGCGGCTGGGATCGAACCCGCGTCTTTCGGGCCGGCAGCCGAGCGCCATAACCACTCAGCCACCGCGGCGGCTAAAAGACAAAGGTTAATACCCATTGGAGACGCAGAAAAAGAAAGGTATTTTGTCTACGATTTTAGGCGCCCTACCTCAAATGGGTCTAGACTCTATTGTGTTGATCTAGTCAAAAAAAGGCAGACTTTATGAATTTTCTGCATTCTACGTCCTTTTGGAATAACAATACACAGCTCACAAAAGAAGCCAAATAACACCCCCAACAGGAAGACGGCACAACCATCTAGCATGAAATGAGCCATGAGAAAATAAGAGGCCGAAAATCCTATACCGAAATAAAAGAAATGCCCAAGAAAAAAAAATATCACTAATGTGAAAAAGCAAGGAACATTTAGGCGATTTCCTCGCTCACCTGGAATGCGCTGACTGAAGATGCAACACGCTCGTTCAGATTCGCCCGTGCTGTTTCAGCCTGCAACAATATATAAACGCTTAGGTTTTATTTTCCTCTCCAATAGAAATTATAGTGCTAATAACGACAAGCAGGAAGCTCGCGACACAGTACTGTTGACTAGCTTCCGATATGTGCAGCTGCTTGAAGTGTCAAGCAAGGAACGCCGTTTGAGTAGAAAATTTTTGGGAATACTTAAGTTCACATTAAGATTATGACACGATAGCGTTAAATGGCGCTGTGGTCACTTGGGGCTGCCCTGGCGCACCTTTTCGCAGACATCCACAGGCTTTGTTGCCATCACATAAGCCTTTATTACGCATCATTTTCGTTGTTAATTAGTGATGCTGATTAGTGTCTCCAATTACCTAAGCATTTCTGTAATGCAATTCGTCTACTCTCGTACAAGACCTCCATTTAGGGCACTGAAGGAACGTTCTTCATTGATAAATAGATAGGGCGTCCGGTTCCCGGCTCAAATGCTGGCGGCTCGATTCTGTTTGAGCACGTTTATTTCTTTTTCAGTGAACCTGCATTTCTACACCGTCACACACTCGACCAATCAGGATTTTCCAGTCACGCCGACGCCACAGCCAACGCCGAGTTTTCTGGCGAAAGGGACCTTAAACGCTCCCGCGTTCATAATAATAATAATAATAATAATAATAATAATAATAATAATAATAATAATAATAATAATAATAATAATAATAATAATAATAATAATAATAATAATAATAATAATTGGTTTTTTGGGGGAAAGGAAATGGCGCAGTATCTGTCTCATATATCTTTGGACACCTGAACCGCGCCGTAAGGAAAGGGATAAAGGAGGGAGTGAAAGAAGAAAGGAAGATAGATGTACCGTAGTGGAGGGCTCCGGAATAATTTCGACCACCTGGGGATCTTTAAGGTGCACTGACATCGCACAGCACACGGGCGCCTTATGTGCTGTGCGATGTCACTGCACGTTAAAGATCCCCAGGTGGTCAAAAATGCAAATTCTGCTGGAGAGCAAGCTGTTACAGACGACTTCTCACCCTTAACTAAAAAAAATGAAAATCGGCTTTCAGAGTGCTTACCATGTGCTGTACGCTTTCTGCCTCTTGTCTGTAAGCCAAGAGAATTTCCTGAAGAAAGGATGTGGGATCATGATCACCATTACCATCATCACAATCATCATCTTCAAAATCATTATCGGCCTTATACGTGTAACGCAGGACGAATGCGCCACCCAGTGACTTCCAATTAACCCTGTCTTGCGCTCGCGGCGGTCACCTTATAGCCGTAAGCTTCCTAATCTAGTGGACATGCTGGGCTCTTCCCTCCATTCTTCAGTTCACTTTTCCTACTTTTGCATTTCATTGTTCGCATTGAAGCTGACCCTGGAAGCAACGCATCGGCCACTTACCTGATGTGGATCGCCGAAAGTGGCAGTGATATCCTAAGACATTTCTTATTCATCTATCTCTTGTTAAAACACGGAAACCAAGAGGCAGGAATTTGCGGGAGGTCGAGGCCATCTCCAAAAAGCACATCATGAAATTGGATATGAAGGCTTTTCTTCATGAAGTTACAGAATATAAGTATCTAAGCCTATGGATTTCCGATAACCTCTCTTGGACCAAGCATGTAGACTATGTTTCAGCAAATGCTCCCCGGAAGCTTTTTTTCTTACGACGCTCGCTTAAGTTAGCAACCCCTGGTGCACGCCTCCTTGCCTACAACACTATTATTAGACCAATCTTACTATATGCAGTAATTATTTGGGACCCTTTTACAAAGGTAAACATAAATAAACTTGAAAGAATCCAAAGAAAGCAGTAAGGTTTATATATAACACTTACGGGCGAGCATCAGTCAATGACCTCCTCAAAAAAAAAAAAAAAACGGCGTACCCTTTATTCCTAAAAGAAATCGCATATGTCACTTAAAGTTTTTCTTTCAATTAATTAAGAATAATTTCAAAGTTTACGCCTACAATATCCTTACTTATTCCTCGGGGTACCAAAACTAGAAATCGCCATTCTCTTTCCGTAACACCGTTAAATTCGCGAGTTAATTGTTTCAAATATTCCTTTTTTCCAAGGACCCTCACTGATTGGAATGACCTCAAGGATGATGTTGTCAGGCAGACGTAATTGCATTTGTTTGAAGAGCACTTGAAATGATTGTTGTGTACGACCTTTCCGCGGAATTTTCTTGCTGACTTTCTATGTGCAATTCTGTTTTGTTTGTAAGTGTCTGTATTTTTGTATGTGAACACAATGTTTCCCACCTGCTATGATCTTGTTTACAAGATCGCAGTATCCCTAAATAAATAAATAATAAATACGGGCATTGGCGCAGGAGCGTTTGTTTTTAAGGAGTTGCATGTGGCGCGCCTGTTGCTTTCCTGATGAAGTCCTCGTTAGTAATGTATGTTTCGCACAGCTATATCGTGATTACATAGATAATTTCTAATTAAAAGCAGCTGCGTGCTTTAGAAAGAACGGCTGTTCTGGAGGTGCTATTCAGTATGGGATTTTATTTGTCTAGGTAGGCAATGCGGAAGATTAAATCACCCTCAAGCACTGCAGGCTGATTCCACTGACCACTTCACCCCTTAAAAAGTAAAATCCCCAAGCGCGGCAAAAATATTTGGATGGTATGCCTAGCTTCGGTTGTCCGAGTCTTTTCACAGGTTGCAATCGTGGGAGACACTGAATGATTGATGGCAAAGTAATGTAAGCCTTTTTAGAGCTCGTGGCCGAATATTAAAAAGAAACTGTATTTAGCAGGAAGCGAGACATAATGTGAAATGCTTGATTTAAACAAATAGCATCATAAATTTATGCAAAGTATTAGTGGAGAAAATATTAGCAAAACAAAGATAAGCCATAAAAGAGTATGTCTGGGTCATGCACCACCCAAACGTAAACTCTAATGTCTAGTTTTCAGAGCAGTAGTGAGATAAGAGAGCTGAGAATAAAACTTAAAACAACAGGGTTTTGGAAAGGATTGGACCCTTCACCACTTTTCTAATCTCTTATCTCGCCCTCTCTGCAGGCCGGTGACAGGAGGAAATCCAGCATAGAACCCTTATAGTCTTTCCCGGTAACAAAAGCAGTGAAAACAGACAAAAAAAAAACGGTCCCTGTAATGTACTTGAATAAGAGCAGGAGGTGGACTACTTTTAATACAAGACGAGCTTTACCTCTGGCGCTTAGTGCCTGATTCAAATCAAGCACCACTGGGCTCTTGCTTTCAATGGAGTGTGTGATTCCGAAAATGACCGCCGATATAATAGGCGAAACAGTGCTCGATTTAGCATAACTCGATGTTTTGTAAAGCCTCGCGCACTGATTTCTTCATTTTTTTCTTGCAGATGAGCCGAATCAAGGGGCATTTAACTCCGCACAAATAGAAATATGTCTATTTGGGTTTTTATATTAGTGGTAATAACACCGTTCAATAAATTGCTCACGCACTTCTGTAAAACTTAAAGCAGATATGGAAGGCTCAAGTTCCCTACGCTTTCTTGCATATCCTTAAATATCACTCTCAGTAATTGAATGTGATGCTGGCAAATCATAGGGTGTGCTTATGAATATAACATTGCAAATGATTTGACGTGTCCACTTCCGCAGATGGACAATAACTTACATTTTTTTTAGAGAGCTCCTCTCTCAGCTGAAATAGAAAATGAAAATGAATTATTGTCCATGACCCTCATTTCGTTTAATACAAAGTCACAGACGCTGAACAGATGGACGCGAAATTTCAAGGCTTTTACGTTAATTTTTTGATAGAAGGTTGAATGCATATCTTCAGCAGGGGCACAGGTTGAAAGTACCTGCTGTGAGATGAGGTCAGATGGTGCTTTGTATTGAATAGTTGCAGATTAACTGGTTTAGATAACGTCTTTTCGTTGTCCTTGGAAGATGGTAGCAACTGGCTCTTTTACAGTTGGTATCTATTGCCAGACTTTTTGTCACAGCATAAGACAAGGCGCATGTCATTGCGATGCAGTATAGATAAATTCTATTCGATGGGCATGTGGCGCGGTGCAAGTAACCTCAATTAGCAGTCTGAGTTGGCATGAATTCAGCGAGTATTTTGCACTAGGGGTGGCGGATGTGTCGTAGCAGCAGTCTAGCCGCGCTAATTCAGGCTCCTCCGGATGGCGAGCTTTCGTTTAAATTATCGAACGTTTTCATTCAAGTAAAGATACTGACGATTTAACTTGGAATTACCAATTGAAATAGACACATACAAGAGCGAAACGAATATTTTACGACATTTATCATAACCACCGTCCTCGCCGTAGGCATCATAATCTACAGCATATGTCCGACGCAAGACACTGACCTCTCCGACTTTGTAATCGCAAGTTCGCAAACTTTTATATTCCATTCGCCGACATAACTCTCCACCACACTCTTCTACGCCTGCCCTCTCTTGAAACCTATTCCTTGCTTTAAGAGACCATCGGTCCTTTAAGGAACGAAAGGAGCATAAACCACCTCACACAACACGGTTTACAAGAGAATGCAATTTTGTTTTCGAAAGGTTTGGTTTGACGTCTTACAGCGACTCAAGCTATGAGGGACGCCGCAGTGAAGGGCTCCGAAAATTTCTGCCACTTGGAGTTCTTTAACGTGCACTGAAATCGCACAGGAAATAGACGATGAGTGAAATTCTCATGGTAGCACATGGTGACAGCACACCAAATGTGCTACACTTCTAATGTTGCTTGCACGGTTCCGGCCCTTAAAATAGCAGCAACAAAGACATACTCAGCATCTCTTACCTAGTGTGCTGCGAACAGTCTTGGTGTTAAACATTCGGACAAGTATTTTGACGCAGTATTCAAACAAATACCGCCGTACAACTTAACTCCTCTCACCTTCACAACTTCCTCTTTCAGGCTGCTTATCTCGCTCCGGGCCTCTCGGAGTTGCTGAGCAAGCTGCAATATAGACGAAGAAACCCCGTAAGCATACATGACCTCCTGTTTCAAGCAAAAACACACAAGCACGCACATTATCAACGCACTTTATGAAACTCATTCCTTATTCTTGCAAACAAATACTGTGAGGGACACAAAAAGGGACAGAATTTTGATAAGCGGCTCTTGTCGGACTCGTGGAAATGACGTGGAGGGTTGATAACCTGTCCTCTGAGCACAGCTTGTTTGCACGCAGAAGCCAGATAAGCACACGACCCTTGCACACTTTCTTGCCGTGTCTGTGTTGTCGAAAACCGCTCTTGCCCATTATTCAGGAAGCGATTACCTGTAGGGAGCCGCGAGCACGCGATAACCGCTGTTGCCATCTTCACATTCCCGTTTCACAAAGGCGGCGACATGTGCGATTAGTGAAGCACACGGTCGAAAAAGTTGTTCTTTTCTGAAACGTTTAAGATTGTGGCGAGCTGAGCGGTAGCTGTTGGCTTGACTGTGCTTGCGTGGATGCGCCTCTCCAGCGCGCCATTTCTGTGCCAATTATGCGGCGCATCATTCTGAACCTGCGCGGGTTAAGTGTATGCGCATGCGCAAGATGACGTGACCTACGGCATAATCGCAACCTGCCCCTTGGATGTATTGAGTAAAGTGCGCATGCTCTGTGGTAGGTGGCAGTTAAATTATTGATTGGTCAGCCCGGGAGAGCAACGCGGGTCGCACATGGTCTATCGATGGGAGCACCTGCCATCGCAGGGTAGTGGTGCATCGCTTAACCGCTGCAAAACTGCGCCAGGAGGGGTACCAGGACTCCCATGGATATATGAATGTAGAGACTGGCCTTCTGCCTATATGGGATTTAACCCATTGCGCTATCGCCCTTATCCCCTCCAATTTTTTCGAGCCGTCGCGATGGCTCAGTGGTTATGGCGCTCGGCTGCTGACCCGAAAGACGCGGGTTAGATCCCGGCCGCGGCAGTCGAATTTCGATGGAGGCGAAATTCTAGAGGCCCGCGAACTATGCGATGTCAGCGCACGTTAAAGAAACCCAGGTGGCCGAAATTTCCGGAGCCTTTCACTACGGCGTCCCTCATAGCCTGAGTCACTTTGGGACGTCAAACGCCCATAAGCCATAAAACAATTTTTTTTCGACGCGCTCCCGCACCACACATCACGCGGGCGCTTTTACAAATCGCCTCCTTCGAAATTCTTCCTCCGAGGTGCGGCTTCGGTTTCGAGATATTTGTCTCAGCAGCCGAACGTCAGAGTCATTTAGCCATTTCGGAGAACGGCTTTCGTTACCAAGGCTACAACCCGCATAAAAGAAGTAAAATTAAAGTGCGCTGACAGTGTAGGGATCCGTAGCCAACTCGGGAGGCTCGTCGGTAACACTGGGCGGGTCCTCCTTTAGGTAAAGAAGCACCAGAAGCATTAATGGGAGGAAAGCTTGCCTTCAGATAACACAGGATGCGCGGACATTGTAGTGAATGGCGTGCCAATTAATATGACCCACCAGCTATCGTGATTTAATTGAAACGAGTGCCGAATTGGGAAGCCGAACAGAGAGGCCCGTGAGGGCAGACACCAATTAAGGCAACCGCCGATTCCGTGATTTCGATACCGTAGCAGTAAGGAATAGTACTGAAGCTAGGATCTAGATATCTCGTTCTAGGTAACGCTGACTCAACCGGACCTAACAGTAATCGCTTTTGGCTGTTGTGAGCCGCTTTTTTGTTCTTTTTTTTGCCCGGTTAAAAAGCAACAAAAAAGATTCTTACACAATATTTTGAAGCAACTGCAGCGGACTACTCACCGCGAGATTCATTTTTTGTGCTTCTCAGTGCCCACACATGCAGTACAGAGTCAGTACAGATTACAGAACCCAATAACAGTCGCTCTTTGTTTTGCGCAGGGGTGCGAAATTAAAATTTCAGATCTGGCATCACACCGAAAGACGTACACCCGGATTTTGAATGATGAGTAAATGCGTAAATTCGTATTCACGATTGCTCCTTAGTGCATGATCCAAGCTCATTTCAAAACCAGTATACAACAAAAATGAAACATATTTACAATAAAGCAGGATTGGATGCTGTGCAACAGTTCAGGTCGTGTTTTTTAGAAAAAAACCCCACGGATAATGAAATGACGCTGGATTTAATAGATACACAGAAAACATTTTTTTTTAAGCGCGGGAGAAGATCAGCAAACGAAGTACCCGGAAACCAGAGTGATATAAGAGTAAGGCATCTCCTGAAAAACGCTGGAGAAAAATGCATTTTCTCGTTTATTTTCCTTGCATATGCATACGCTGATAAAACTGATCCTAAACAGTTTTTAGACTGTCTGTAGACTTGTGTCAATATCGTCTGTAGATTTTCTAGAGAAAAATCCTATGACCTAGTGCATAAACAATACAAATCCTTTAGGCAGACAGTCTGTAGACATTCTGTATACGTTTAGTATATTTTTGTCTGCAGACAATCTATGGACTATGAATAGACGAAAGGAAATATCTATATGCAGGCAACAGCGTTTTAAAGAAGTCTATAGAAAGTCAATTCATTTTTTGATGGTAAGAGCAAAATGAAGCAATTAAAAAAAAAGGCTGCCGATCGAGGCAATGAACGCCAAAGAAAGTTTAATTTAATTTAGTTTAAGGGAGATAACATCCCAAAGCGAATCAGTCTATGAGTGAAGGGCTCCAGAAATTTCGACAACCCGGGTTTTTTTTTTTTTACGTGCACTGATAACGCATAGTACACGGGCCTCTAGAATTTCGCCTCCATCGAAATTCGGCCGCCGCGGCCGAGATCGAAACCGCGTCTTTCGGGTCAGCAGCCGAGCGCCATAACTACTGAGCCACCGCGGGGGCCGCACGTCAAAGAAAGCGCTAATGTCCTTAGCTGATAGAATCCGCAAACATCTACCTCCACTGTTCTCATATGAAGGTTAAATACGATATGCACATAACTAAAGAACAGGTGTTTTATTGAAGTAGCAAAGGAAAGCTGCGCTATTATATAGCGACACTCACTTTGCAGTTGGGACCTTTGAAATACACCTGGTATAAAAAAAGTGGCTACACTGCGAAACGTGTAGCTTTTATATCGGAAAGCAAACAGCATGGGATTGTTCAGATCCAAGACATGGCTTACCTGGTATGAAGTCTCGGGGTCAGCACGACTTTCCTTGCCTTCCTGCCGAGGAATACAACACAAGAGTTACGAAGGAACAAAACTGAGAATGACTGCAAGCGAGCTCCTCGCTGTCACACTAGTCACGTGGTTTGTGACTAACGAGCAAAAGGATTAAGAGATAATAAAATTGAGAGCGACTATCGCAAGCTCATCGCTTTCACTGTGTCGTGCGGTTTGTGACAAACCAGCAAAAAGAAACGCATGAATTTGCTTGCAACGGAAAAGATATCTGGCTGGTCGGAAGCCCCGACAGTAAAAGGATGTTGCTTTCCAACCTTCTGTGGAAACACGAATTCCCCCCCCCCCCCCCGCGTGCGCCCCCCCCCCCACACACACAGCAAACAACCAACAAGGAAGGTTTCGCAGGCTTCTTTAGCGGTTGGCAAAAAAAAAGCAAATAAGCTGCGATATAGTTTCGATTTCATCCTTTCCAGTATATCGCGCTTTTTTGCTCCAGATAATGTTAGATGACTGAAGTTTAAATAAATTTGTGCCAGAAATACAGCATTAGCTGAAGGTGGTGAATGTAATACGCATTGCGCTGTATTCATTATATTTTTCTGCATTTCTATGCCAGCTTTGGAACAGTCTGCCTAATGCACCCTTTCGTGTTCTACAAATGTCTAACAAGCACCAAAAGTCTCAGCAATAGCATATTCGGTTTATAATGTTGACAGCTCGAGTGATAAGCTATGTACACATGCATTTATTCATTGAACCAGATTACGTGAACTGATCACGTGATGGCGAAGCCTTTTGTGCGAGCGCGACGCGCCTGCATTGAGGAGAGAGAGAGAGAGAAATACGAATGGAATGACAGGGAGGTTAACCAGGCAATGCCCGGTATGCTACCCTGCACGTGGGAAGGGGAATAGAGGGAGATATAGAAAGGGGAGAGAGCAAAGGAAGGTCACTGTTCCACATGGCCATTACTTACTGGGTACACAGGGCACACACTGATAGATCACAACGTTGCACTCAGTCCTGAGTCCTTTAAGAACTTGAAAAGTGCCTTGAAAGCTGTCCTCGGCGATGAAGGGATTGGACTCAAGGTACCTTTAACTGCTGACACTGTCATAGCGCTGTGTACAACGCTCTACAGTGCCCAGGACCTCTTGTATCACACAGCCGCACGAGTGATATTGTCGACGCCTTTCCCTCGGCATGCCTGAATGTCGCTCTCATCGAGCTCCCTTCTGTTCACCACGGCACCTTTGAGCCTATGCAGGTTCTACATCCACAAATTGGTGGCGAAAGAGAAAATAAATGGATAGGACTACACTTACCTCTGGGCTGGGGTCCTGTTGCCGTTGAGTGTGTCGCGGCTTTCGGGCACCTTTGCACGCTTTGATATGCGTGAGGATGAGTTTCTTGGGGACTGTTTCTTTGCAACGGGGACATGTAGCCATCTTCATAGAAGAGAACTTAAAAGGGGCCGTGTAGAAAATAAACACGGTAAATGTCTGTCTAGAATATAGCTCTGTCCAATATTTAGGGAAATCCAGATAAGTAGAGTAGCTTTGTAATATGGGAGTAATTACTCATTGACAACTACCCGAGTGCAGCCATACGGCTACAAAGGAAAGCTACACAGCTTTCTCAGAAACTTCGTTCAACTACGATGTCCAGGTCTACGAACCAAGACTGCTCAGCTGGAAGAGCGACTGACCGGACTATAAGACAATGTCAGTTGTCACAGTGATTGCCCACGACAGGTGGTGGTCTCGGGTTCGAACGCTGGACCAGGATGAATTTTTCTTCAACTACGAAGTTTCTGCGAAAGCTGCACAGATTTCCTTTGTAGTCGTAAGGTTGCGATTGTGTGGATGATAATCAATATTTAGTCCCTTATTGTCGAGATATCTCTGTGACGTGCGCAAGAAGACAACGTGCATGGGTTCTACAAAGGAGGGACGTAGTCGAAATCAGAAGAAAAACAAAACAAATCAGATGACACTGAAGGTGGGAGCAATTTAAGGTTCGCAACCAGTGACCCCATGTGAAATTCAATTTGATGGATTGGTTACGAGAGCACGCATCATCGCTAACAGGGACCCCATACACCAACCTAGGGTTTCACTGAAAAAACAGAAAATGTAAAACACGCACAGCCAATCTTCATGACGTGCATGTACTGAAAAAAAAAAAAGGAATGGATACGGGATGACCCCCAAGATCTACGAAGCATGCGCCATCCGAGTCTGGCGGTCAATGTTCAGCATGGCATCTGTTGGCTTATCGATGAAAGTTCTGTTTTTACCATTGGGGCGGCGCTGCCGGCAGATAAAAAGAATGCAGATAATCTTGAATTCTTGGGTAATAAAAACCGGGGGAACTTAAAATAAAATTTCAACTGTCAGCGCAGCATCGAACTCGTTTGTTTGTTCCTCCTACGCCGTTGTTTCATCTCAGCTACAGTATATGACTTAAGCTTTTCTACACAAAATTGATGTTTAGCACGAGAGAAAGTTGCGGGTCGCGTGTCATGGCCGCGCATCTAAGCACATTTTCGTTTCTGAGCTGAAGTGCACGATGCAGCCAGGAATGGCGAAAGTGCAGGTCATGTCCATTACGGCTCACTAAAAAAGTCAGAACCTCGGAGAAATTGAGCGCTCCTAGATATCTTGCCTTCTTGGAGGTCAAAAACAAGAGAAACTGTTGTGCTGATATCTGAGACGCAAAGCCAAGTTTTTTTGGTAATCACATGAACAAAGTGCAAATAACAATAACAATAAAGATAATTATATTACTTTATTGAAAGTAGGGATATAATAGAGATCGCGGACACGCCAAAGCCACAATTGGGCTCATAGGACGCTGTCAAATGGCTGTCAAATGTTGCGCTTCGCTCTCCCACATTTATTAAATGATGAATCAGAGTTGACGAACAACTGATTGATAACTGTACTACCTCATGCCCTAAATGTTCGAATGTTAATCCATGATCTTCTCTGTATCAACTTGGTTTCTTTCTTTCTTTTGTTGTTTATGTGTGTCACTACCAAACTGCCTCTGTAGCGTGCGTCGGCCTCGTCAAGCCTCATCACTGGCTTTTTGCCGGCGCACCCAACATCCTGATGATGTTGAATAAAGTATTGATTGATTGATTGATTGATTGTTTGGCAGCAGCAACAACCTATGTTACCGTCGCACATAATTTTCGTCAAGAAATTACAATAAGGGTACACAATTCTTCAAATTTCGCAATGGCATCACGTACCTGATTGCGAGTGTTGAAGTAAAAAAAAATAATCGGGCCGATCATTGAATATATACGGTACATGGTACCAAAATGGGTTCGCACTCCAGGGACAACATACGGAGGAATTTTTCGCAATTGGACTGTTTTATTATTTTCTAACTTAAAATCACATTTCCAGGAACACCACAGAACAGTAATTTGTTTTAACAAGGTGTCAAAGCAAAGCAGACCAGATGAGAGGAATAAAATTTTTTAATTGTTGGGTGTTGAATATGTAACAGTTTTAGTCACGTTTTTAAGAACACTATTTATCCTGATTTTCTATGCAAAAGAGCACTTAAATAAACTGCACATGCCATACCTAACCAGAGCATATGCCAGAGAGTGGGCCATTAGACGTCTAATGGCATGAAAGTAAAAATGCCTTTACGAGAATCTAGTTGGTGATAACCGTGCTGTCTAGGCCTGCACCTTGACGTAAAATTCTTCCTGTGTCGATGGGCTCTGTTCTTACTGTGGTAATGTTACAAACAGATGTCGCCTGCATTCTATTGACAGCACAGCGAACAGTTTGAGTCTGTTCTGAGGCACCTGTTTCAGATATCATATCAACGCAAGAAGTAATGGCTAAATAAAACGTTCACTGCATAAGGAATATGTATTCCCCTTACCGACAAAGAAGTAGGCTGATCGCTGTCGTCCGGAGCGTAACCAGTAAGGTCGGAGGTCCATGGTTTAAGGTAGGCCTGGAACGAGAAATAAAAGCAATTTGAAGGTGTACGAAACAATGCACACAAAATTATAAGAGACAAAAGTGACGCATCTTTGTGGGGAAGCTCATGCGCTCCTGGTTGTAGACTGAAAGTGTATGTCATCCATGCCATTTCTAATAAATTTAAATTGTTAGTGGCACTCTTCTTTCCTTCTTCGTCCCCTATAGAAGCGCTATTTTTGTATTCAGAGACAAAATTACCGCAATATCATTCAAAATGAGCCGCCGCGGTGGCTGAGTGGTTATGGCGCTCGGCTGCTGGCCCGAAAGACGCGGGTTCGGTCCCGGCCGCGGCGATCGAATTTCGATGGAGGCAAAATTCTAGAGGCCCGTGTTCTGTGCGATGTCAGTGCACGTTAATGAACCCCAGGTGGTCGAAATTCCCGGAGCCGTCCACAACGGTGTCTCTCATAGCCTTAGTCGCTTTGGGACGTTAAACCCCCATAAACCATAAACGAACCATTCAAAATGAGTTACTTTATTGTAATAAGCTCACGGAGTAAATTTTGAAATGCCTGCTTGAAATGAGAAACGCAGAGCTAGAAAAGCAAGATATGAGTCTAGCCATGGAAAGAAGACACGCCAACTTCTCAGTATTTTGATAGGTAAAAATATTTTTTAAAGATGGCGGCGTTCTTTTAAAGAATTTTTTTTTTGAGAGTGCCGTGCTCTGAAGTGTAACAAATTGCCTTAATATGGGTATGTTAGGAAAATCATTGCTAACGAACTATTGCTTGCCGCTAAAGCTTATCGCGGCATCATACACGTATTCACATACCCGAAAGATTAACGATGAATGACGCCGGTTCGTTAGGAGCCGGAGACGGGAGAAAAATTTCGCTCCCCGACTCTATCTTTTAATTTTTAATTGGTTTTGGGAAAAAGGAAATGGCGCAGTATCTGTCTCATACATCGTTGGACACCTGAACCGCGCCGTAAGGGAAGGGATAAAGGAGGGAGTGAAAGAAGAAAGGAAGAAAGAGGTGCCGTAGTGGAGGGCTCCGGAAAAATTTCGACCACCTGAGGATCCTTAACGTGTACAGACATCGCACAGCACACAGGTGCCTTAGCGTTTTGCCTCCATAAAAAACGCAGCCGCCGCGGTCGGGTTCGAACACGGGAACTCTATCAAATTTGGCATCTGAACTTGGGGGCAGAACTTCTTTCCACTCTTTTCTTTCAACCTTATATTACATTGCTTGCGGTAAAATTGATATTGGTTCTTGCGCTGTTTCCTAACTGAATGGCAAGTATCTCGATTTCTGAGAAAAGGGCCACACTGAAAGCCGGAAAATGTCCCATACCATTATTTGACTTCACACATCCAAATGTCGGAAAGGTATTTCCTGCTTTCAGACAGATATCAGTCAAAAAACGGTTAAAAACAGCAGTTGTAGCAACTAGTGTAATCCGTATCGCACGGTGACCGTCAAACCCATTTTACTTACTCCCTCCTTTATCCCTTCCCTTACGGCGCGGTTCAGGTGTCCAACGATATATGAGACAGATACTGCGCCATTTCCTTTCCACCAAAAACCAATTATTAATTATTATTGCAAAAACAGGAAAGAAAGAAAGGGTTTGCAAGAACGAATCTTTAATAATAGTGTGCTCCCTTGCTTTTCTTTAACCTAACACTTTTTTTTTTCTGGAGCGCTGTTCTTCAATAATAAACCTTTTTTAATGCCTTTACAGCCACCGGCATTTCCAGATTTTTCGGTGTCGAGGTCAAGTCAGGCAACAAAGCAACCCTTGCCGAATCTGCATTGCTTTCCCCATTGCTTACGCGTGTGGTCGCCTAAAGCTGATGTTCACTATCTCTAACCATGCGATGGGAAGAAAAGGTTGATGATTGTTGGATTGTCACTCAATTTTTTTAATGTTCCTGCCAGTTTTATGGAATCAATATGAGATTTTCTATCACCTGCTGACAAGTCTTGCATTGGCCAGAAAGGCAGGAGCACTAAAAGCGTGATTAGCTACGCCTTTACAGCCGAATATCGCCTTTTAACGGGCAGAGGCGATGTCCCCAAAAAAGTGAGGAACTTGGCATACAGCCTTACGTGGATAACTTTAGAGGCGAGCAGACGGCTAGTCATTTAGTAGTTCACGAACAGAAAAGAGAACATTCATATAATACAAAAAAATATTTCTTGAAGTACACAGTATTCTCTTGTAAAACTGCGATTATGTGCCACTAAGTAAAGCACCCCAAACAGCATTCCAAACGCAGTTGTAACTTTTCCCGCGACCAAAATTTTTCAATGTAATCTATCAATGCGCCAATGATAATGTAGGATAATGATGATGAATTTTTATGGCGCAAGGACATCTGTGGCTAAAGAGCGCGATGACACAAGGTGTATTCGATTTCTCGCCATCACCATCAGCCTGACTACGCCCACTGCAGGACAAAGGCCTTTCCCATGTCTCTCCAATTAACCTTGTCCTCAAGTTGGGATGGCTACTCAAGGTGGGGTCAAAGACAAATTTCCCAAGCAATTCACCCTAACAAGCCGAGCACCAGTCCAGGGGAAAACTTGCATCAACTGTGCCACCGGTGGGTACTCGGAGGCACTGGGGATCGAACCCCGCACCTCCCGCATGCGAGGCGGATGCTCAAGCCATTAGGCCACCACTGCGGTGTTAAACATAATGTGACCAGCAACGAAATGGGACCGCGCTGTCCAGCGTTCTTCTTGCGTTCCCGTTTTTGTTGCTGGTTACATTAAGCTTGATCCACACTAACTAGCCCGCATGGTTATTGTTGCTATCAATTCATGTAACGTACTCGTCGATCGCTCAGCCGCAGTTTGCTCATGAAAAGTGGATCTCAATCAGGAGCGATCTTTGATAACTTTAGAAGATGAGTAGGGCATTAGTATCTTCTTATGCGTTCACATACGAAAACCATTCTTTCTTGGATTCCAAACAGGAGCACAGTGTTTAGTTAGAACGTCAAGACCATGACTGTCGTAATGCATAAAAAAGCAAAAAAAAAACCCCGAAAGATTGCACCCAATGTTCCGCTTACTTGTGAGACGTTGTGTTCCTGCCCCCACTCTGGAAGCTCAGAGGAATTCTCGTTGGTGCACATCTTCGTGCAGTAATCAGGACCTTCGGCTTCTCGGCCCAGGATGCATGACACGGTGTCGCACTGTGCGCAAGCAGCCTCTGGCAGTAAATCATCGCAGAAGGTCACAGGGCGATATTCGGGCTTTTCGGGGCAAAACTATAGGGAGCGGCACCTTGCTTGGCGTGATTCTGAACGCATAAAGTATGTGTAACATTTATAGGGAACATGAGAGATTATTAAACCGGCTCTTAACTCATGGTAAGTAGGCTTAAATGCAAAGGGACAAAAAAAAAATAACGAGACGCAGACAACTAGAGAGGTAGAATCTGAAGCTGGATAAAACGTACTTTTCCCCGCGTTAAGAGCCGGGTTAACCATTTCTTGTGTTTCCTTTAAGTGTGGCTCAGACTGGAAGTTCTTCGACACTTAGTCTGTAGTGCTTCGAGTCCGTCGAAACACTACTTGCCGGGCCACGTGTGTAGTCTAAAGCGTTTTGAAAGCTGTTCCGGTCGTTTCGACCCAACAAAAAAAGCTGATTTCCTTCTTTCCAGGCGAGGAAACAAGAATATTGATTTTCTTCACGGGTGTTCAGAAGTGTTTACTAATTATTGGGTTAGCTCCAAAAAGCCCAAATTAAAAATAGGCCTCATGCTGTAGCAATAGGACTTGAGAGAATAAAACATCTGAATTTCACTAAATAACAAGTGAGATTATTACACCATCTTTTTGATCTACTATAACCTGTCACTGATTAACTGCATAAGAGAGAGTGCATGTTAGATTACAAAGTACAACTCACGTGAAATGGATAGCTTGCGCAGCTTATGTCCGCTAAATGACGCGACTGCGCACGCATTGTGGAATATGCCCTGGTTTGTGCAAACTCCCTGATGATTAAGACACAAAAATTAGTGCCCTAAAAGCAAACAGTTAGTCAATCGTGCGATAGGTGTACACATTCGCATAGCTGTAGACAGGGCTACTTTTGATCTAATTAATTGTCGGGCTGGCCAACATCTCAGATCGCTGTGAAAAATGTTACCGCCCTTCACAAGCGATTGTCAAAAAACGTGGACCCGATAAAAACGAACTAAATTAAAACGAAATTTATGTGAAGAATCGAGAGCATAGAAAAGAAGCCCTAGGTGTCTGTATTGTAATAACAAGGAAGCTTTGTTTCGTACTTAGAACTGAATCATCACACCAAGAATGCTGTCGAAGATCGCATTCTACTTATCAGGCAAAGATATTGAGCTTAATCTTGAATGATGGACACAAAGATAGCAAAAGCAATGACACACGTACCGATGGGTATCGCGAAACTTTACGCAGCTGATAATTTTTCAGGTACAGCTGGGAACGCACAACACGCCTCATTCATTGGAATCATCGAGAAGGCGCCTTTTCCAGATAAGTTATCGCCTAGCGTTGAACATGATAATATGCTTGTGCTGACATTTTCCCTGCATTCAACACTAGTTCCCTCTGCACGAAGCTCAAGACAGTTTCGAGGATTATCGAACGCATAAACGTTCTCAGCTTCACCAATAAATTACATTCAAACTTGATGTTTAGAATGATTTTCTTGGCATCGCAAAGATGTACAGAATTTACCAAGAAAACGTGCTCGTATTAGCGGGTTTCAGTGATTGTTGACTGCACTAATAAGCAAACAGTGAGGAACGTTTCTTTACGAAAAAAAGAGACAAATAAAATTGGAAGACACATACACGCTCCGCCTTAAGGTTATGACACGGTAGCGTTATTGGGTTAATGCGTATATACGCAGAATCGGTCATTCTTTACCTTACATATCTCGTTGGGATTCCTCATACCACTCCTAGCACAATGGTGCAGCAGTTAAACGACGCGCCACTGCAATGCGATGGCAGGTGCTGCCACCGGTGGCAGTTGTAAGAAACAGGTTGGTCTTCCTCAGCAACTTCTCGCGACCAATCCTTAATTGAACTGCCACTTTCCAAGGTGGGCAGTTTGCTCACAATCCTGTGAGTAGGGTGTGACGACGTCAGAAGGTCACGTGACTTACGTGAGCCACCCGCCACCTAGTGGGAGGGTGACCATGTGGGCCACCCTACCCCAGCTCATTTTCGGCTGACGACACCGACGACGACACCGAATTTTCTGCGGAGCGCCAGCCCTCACACTATCGCGTTAATACACAACACACCGTGCAAGGAGGAGATGTTTGGTATTGCGATTACACACGCCAGAGTCGGATAAGGCACGTTTTAAGGCCAATCCGCTTCTTTAAAACAATAGGTGCACAAGTGCGTTTTGGTGTTCATTAAAGTGAAGCGATTTCACGAGGCATACATATATAGTACGTAGCACATCTACTACATAGTAAAGTTGACTAGTTTCGTGTACTTCGAGATTGAGTTCAAATTACGGCTCAGCTGGCGACTAGATGCCGCTATCCAATTAAAACATCCCCCTTTAAGGTGCTTTGCGTTTATTGCTCTATTCGTAAGATATGGAACAAAAGGGGGCTGGGCGGCGCGGTTGAGAACGGCGGCATCCAACGCTTGCAAAGAGTTGGCATGAGAACTCGGCGTACAGAAAGTGCCCTTCGGCGGTCCTAATAGAGAAGTACTTGCGGTTAGAGTAAGGTTATTAAAGGGAATCTTTAAAGAGGCTTTCGAATTTTTAATTTCAGCTAAAAAGAAAGGAATAGAAGCCACGTACCTTCTTAGTGAGCCTCAAGCCCTCCGTCGGCCCTAAAAGTGAATACTAGCGAGGCGAGATAGGAAGTCCGTTTCTATGGCGACGAACGATAAACTCCCAGGATATCTTACTGTTGTTTTTCGCCATCGTTTTGCGGGCTGTCTAAGCGGCGCTTGTAGCGCGAACAGAGGTGTCAGAAAGGGCGCTTATCAGTTCCAACTCGCGAAAGGAATGCCATAATCGCGCTTGCAGCCAAATTTTAACTACCAGGGTTTTGGCTACTGAACCACACACACCATTCTGGCACTTTTGCTTAGGTGAAGGCTGCCGAAACTAAAGATTTTTTTTTCGGGAGTTTGCCTACTATGTAAATCTCATCTCGGTATGCCACGTGTTGAAGGAAAGGTGATCACTAATTTTTTTAAAAAATATAGTTTTTGGTAAATAGAAGCTTTTTTCGGCTTAGTAATACCAGTGGTGGCGGACGTCAAAAAAAAAAAACAAGCTAATCATGTTAAGTAGTAAAGCGATTACTTAAATTCTTATAGCTAACTTTTTAACTATTACCTATAGGCACCCGATTGCAATTACAAATTTGTAGCCGGCCGTTTGTGATAGCTATAACGGTTTTTACAATTTCGAAATGCGACTTTTTTAGGCGCTCTGGTTTGACAAAATTTGGCTGTTTCGACTAGTTACGTGCACTGGAGGGGTAGCCTTGCCAGCATGCTTTTCGAAAGCGCACATATTTTGGCACGATGTAGCCATATTTTGTCGAACCGCAGCGGCGAGGGAAATCGCATTTTCAAAATTCTAAATCTGATACGGCTATTACTCTCACGTTCAAATGACTTGCTCCAAAATATCTCGCAGCGTCGGAATAACATCGCGCATGCGTTTTGTTTTGCCGGAAAACATAAAATTAATGCATCATCATTGCATGCTTTTCTCCACACTAAGATATTGCTACTTAGTGTGGAGTACTATCACTGCTACGAACATCACCAAAATACCTAAGTTGCAAAAGAGAGTTGTGCGTGTCATTTCTAATGCTGCTTACGACGCACACACCGGGCCAATTTTTGAGAAACTAGGTCTAGTCCCACTTCCTAATCTTTAAAATTCACTGCTTGCTAAATGCTATCGAGCCTCCATGAAGAAAAATGACCCTTATCTCAAGGAACTTGAGGCTCTGAAATTACGTCACACTGTCTATGACACAAGGAGCTCGGAACAGTGGCAGCTACCGTACACGCGAACAAATTACGGTCGCCAGATGCTACGGCAAACCTTGCCGACTGTGTTAAATTCTGATTTCCTTGCACGTTCCTAACGTGCGTTGTGCAATGTTCTGTCCCTTTCATGTATAATATTGCTTTTTCTTGAGCCTATAGCCTCCCACTTTGCATAAGTAAACTTACTCGTTAGCTACATTTTTCCGCGCCTGTTGTTTTTTGCTTGTTTTTTCCTCCTTGCACTGTTATTGCCTTGACATTTTTATTTGTTATTACAGTGTGCAAAAAACTAGCACGAATTTGTCCCAGGTTTTTGTAGTGTAAACCCTTGTCTCCATATATCGTTTCTTTTTCGTGCATGAAGTGAAATTGTACTCGCTTTGAGTTCAATTTTTTTCTGACGTGTATTTTTTCATTTTCTTTTTTTTTCTCTTTTAACTTGCATACACCTATTTATGTCAGCACTGTGTCGCTGCCATTTGCACGGGCTGCGGGCCTTGTCAAGCCTTTCTTTAAGGATTTCTGCTTGCCCTCCCCCCCCCCCCCCTTCCCCCATCCTTCAACATCACTCCTGTCCTGAGGACGTTGGATGCTGAAAATAAAGTTGACTTTGACTAATTTCCGGCTACAAATCTCTAATTGCACTCAGGTGGCTATCTGTAATAGTTAAAAAGTTAACTATTAGAATATAGTTGAATGGTTTGGCTGTTGACATGATTGGCCTGCTTTATGACTTATGCCAGCCCTGGTATTACTATGCAACTTTCTGCCAACTTCTGCAAACTTCCTTTTACATCAAAACCCTATTTTTTATACATTTGTGATAACCTTCTCTGAAGCACCTGGTATACGCTCAGCTGGTAAGAATCCCTAAGTTGCAGGTGTGCTCAGTTCACACTCACGGCTTGAAGTCACAGCAACAAAGCGGCAGTATTCGGGCACCTTCATATGGTCCTAACATGTGAAAGTCTCCCGCAAGTTATTCAGGATTCCGTCTGGCGACCTGGTGTAGCCTAGCAATTAGCAACGGCTTGGTGCAATGTCAATTGAACGGGAACTTGCTCGTCCATGTATCTGACCGGGAAGCTAGGTATTTTCGTGTTCGACATTTTCTGCCCTAACAAAAACGAATGGTAGCTCTCAATAAAACGCAACTTCAGGCTTACTGAGAGTGGATCGCGTTGCGTATTTAACATTTCGGTACAAGTGTGAATCTGAATGGTTCAGCGCGCGCGCGCGCGCACACACACACACACACACACACACACACACACACACACACACGCACACGCACGCACGCACACCCGCACAAAGGGATCTAAGGCACTGCATAGGCAGGAAAGATGCGTGAGGGTGCGAGTGCTTCACTCCTACCCTGCTCGCTTTTCTTTCCCGTACCCCCTTTAAAATAATATAATTTTAAATAAAAAATGCAAAAGAAAAGGGAGCGCTGTTAAGCGAAGCTATAGACAAGCCAGCAAATCGTATGAATCGGAACTAAATATTTCAACATCGGCTGAGACACGTGCTGTTAACACTTGCAAACATTTTATTAGTTATAACAGCGAGGAGTGCTGTGTCAAAAAAAAACAAAAATGAAGGCACAAAAAGCTACGCAATGTCGCATCGATTCCAGAGCACCGTTAGGATAAAATGAGATTATAAGATACGAACATATCTAATTTAAAGGCCCTAATATTGTGACATGCAAGTACTTCCAGGTGCTTCATCGGAGTTCTAAAGAACTATCGCGTCAATGCAGGGCTCCTGGGAGGCTTCCTGTCATCATGGCTCTTCGAGGTTGGGTCTACATTGTCCTCGGGCAGGCGGGAACATATGGGCAATCTTTTGTAACCCTTGTTGAAAATGTTGAGTGACCTGAAAAAAAAAAAGATGAAAATTGTCAAGCCCGTTTTCAGGTGCACGAAACATGTAATCATTGTAAGGAAATTTAAATAAACCAAATGTGCATATTGCAGGTACCGTTGCCTAAACTATTAGGGACAGTTTCCGATGCATGAAATAAAGATAAAAAATGTACTCATCACAATAAAACTAAAACAAACGAAATGTGTATTTTGAAGGTAGCGTTGCCTAAACAATTAAGGTAAAAAAACTATCAAAAACCTTTTGACTGGGCTTAAAATCGGTTGAACACAGCAACCGATGGTATGAGCACAATTTGCAGCATGCTATGCATCTGTCTTGCAAACAAGTGAAACTTGTGGAGTATGACCAAATGTCTTGTTGTCTCCCATTTCTTATTTCATACCATGCAACTAAAGATTAATACACAGGGATACGCGCCAAGATTTCATATAAATTCCGCAAAATCAACACTTGCGCTAGATTTACTGCTTAATGCCGGAATAAGAATTTTTACTGCCACATGAGTGGTGCGGAGACACGGATACTCCTTCAGCTTCATCTTACTATATGTCATGCCCAGTCATGGCGTGACTGAAGTTTTGGAGGCGCTATGAACACTTCTTGATGACAGCCAGAAATACTGTCACTCTGAAATTATATGCGAACATTGTGTAAGAACCCGACTCAAGGATTTGTCCTTTTTAATCTTGACTAGAGTGCGCAGTTATCGTGATTCATGTTGTTACGTGAAGTTAACTCCGAGTATAAACTAAAGGTGCCGTGCTTCGATAGCTTTCCGCGATTTAATTTGTAATGACAGAGACGACAATTTAGCTGAAAAACGGAGTTTTTAAAGTTGGGCGAGATATGAAAAGAAATACACGTCAGCAGTACTGATTATTCTTGCAAACAAACTGCAGCGCCTCTTGACATTCTTTTAGCACCGATCTCTGAGGCTTATGTACGCCACAGTTCACTTCAAAACGGAGATCACGGAATCCTTCCCGATCATGACGTCACAAGCTTGAATCGAGTAGCGGGGAAATTTTTAAAGCCACACCACCTGACTGACCTCGTTGCGCAAGTTCAGATACAATAAAACTATTAGGCAATCATCGCGGTGGTTGATTGGAATGCGTCAGCAGCCAGACGTTCGTTAAATCCTAGACAGTTCGTTATATCCGAGGGGGTATAGCGAGATTCCTTATATCCGAAGTCAACATACCACAATTGGTTACATGCGTGGGACAGACATGAAAGTTCGTTATATCCGAGATGGCAAGCAAATGTTCATAATATCCGAGCTTAACACACGAAAGTTCGTAATAACAGAGGTTAACACACCAGCTACAGTATATTGAGGCCTCCATGTGGTCCGAAAATATGAGAGCCAGCCAAAAGCTGTTAAAGATTCCATCTGGTGATCTTTCTGACCACCTCTCGTCCCACTTCGCGTTATTGATCCCTTCGCTCGCACCCTACGATAAACTAGCCGTCCTGTAAACTCAGTTCGTAGAGCGACTGCTCCGGTGAAGCGGTGGTCCCAGGTTCAAACCCCGAACCAGGACGACTTTTTCAACTACAATGTTTCTGAGAAAGCTGTATAGTTTTCCTTTGCAGCCGTATGGCTGCGTTTGGATGGATGCCAATGAGTAATTACTCCCTTATTACGAATCTACTCCACCTTGCGGGATTCCCCTAAACTTTTTACCCTTAACATACGAAGTTTGACGTTTATTTTCCTTGAACCACAGAAAGCGAAAGCCGAGACGAAATTCCAATTAGCCTGGCGAGGTCCTGGCACCCAAAAGGGTTCCTAGTATCCAAGATGGCATGCTTAGGTTCGGTATACCCGAGGTTACCACACTAAAGTTCATTGTATCCTAGGTGGCATACTAAGGTTCGCTATATCCGAGATAGCATACTGAGTATATATAGGTTGTGTACTATTTTCGCTCGAAGCCGTTTGTACTACTTGCCACTAGCTACTGACAAGTGGCAGCCGCCATTTTCGCTTGAACAGACCGTTACAATGCTAACGCATATAAGAAAAAATAAGCTGGAGCCCCACCTCAGGGAAAATGTGTAAGCATAAGATGTAGCACATACGCTCAAAGACATGGGCTTAATACGCCTAAGAGTTGATGTAATTACTAAGCGTATCTGTCGCTTCTTATATGATTTGATAACTAAAGCCGGGACTAGCTTATTCTTTTTATTACACTGCCGGAATGTGCGCTGCTGTTCCTTCTCGAGGCTCATTTTATTTATATATGTCTACACAACCCTCCGAAGGTTGCAAGTTAATCTAACCTTTGTGTAATCGACACATCAATTGCATGAAATGCGAATGCTCTTAAACCTGCTGAGGAAAGGTATAGGCGCTCCCTGCCAAATATCGCATAATGAGCACGTTTGTAATCATGAATGTAATCATTAACCATTAGTTACGGAGACAAGGCGTAAGTGAAATGCCATGAAAGGTAATCGTTTTTTTTACCATACCTGCATTATGTTGGAGGACAATTGATCAACACAGTCTCGGAGCCTGTCACAATCCTTCTGCAAGAAATAAAGTTTCCGCGTAAGTCTAGGCCATGCATCAGGAAAGAGAAAAATTAGAGAAAAGGTCGTTTTGATACTTTCCTAGAAGTAACCCTCGCTCGATGCTTTGCGAACTGCTATTTCTTTTGTATGACGGGTTGTCGTTAATGCTGGACGCAAGTGAGAAATAGGTCTGTTTTTCTGCAGTGTTTTAGTAACTGAGCAGCAATCTCTTGCTATGTTACTGTGCAAAGCAACATAGCACGAACCGTTATGCGATGAGGACAAGGGTACTACTGCATTCTAAACTTACGTTATGTACACAAAATACCTGGAGTTAAGACACACTGAAGACGTGAAAAATAGGAATTGTGTGTTTTAAAGGTTCTTAGTATCCTGAAACTGAGATGTCCATTGTGACTGTTCCGGTGAAAACTGCGCACTTTAAGCACTTTCTGCATTCTCTGCAAATTTTGCAATGAAGAATACAGTGTTTAGCATAATAGACTAATGAAATCACAACAAGAACGAACCAGGACCATCAGCCTAGCGAGAATAAATATCGTGGCAATTACAGGCCGAAAATAACACATCCATAGGAAAGGAAAGCCGCAGCAAGGAAAAACTTTTGCTAACGTGACGACGGGAGTAATATTTCGAGATTTTCGTACCTGGAGTGAGCAGAGAGAAGCAACACTCTTTCCTAGATCTCCAATCGCCTGTTGAGCCTGCACCAATACATCAACGACGAGGCATCATTTTTCTCTCAATGTCAATAAAACCGGGCGCCAGATTTTCTTTCATTTCACCTGTTTATAACCAGCGCATGAAGGATGAAGACATTTTTAGGTGTACTTTTCTAAACTGTGATGAAAAAAATTCAGCGCTATTTATAGAACGACGAAGACAAAAACACAAATAGGGAAAGGGGCGCCATGCTTACTAAGAAGAAGAAGAAGAAGAAGAAGAAGAAGAAAAAGAAGAAAAAGAAGAAAAGAAAAGAAGAAGAAAAGAAGAAGAAAAGAAGAAGAAAAGAAGAAGAAGAAGAAGAAGAAGAAGAAGAAGAAGAAGAAGAAGAAGAAGAAAATTACATTGACTTTCTCTTCATTACAGTCGCGGTAAATGAACTAACTCTACAGCGTGTACCGTTAAATGCTCGTGACTGCCTTCCAACGTGAGCAAGTGTTTGAGGTTTCAAGCTGAAGGTTTGACATGGTTCGTGTCAAAAATTCGAACGAATTATGGTCGCCAAATACTTTCATACACTCTTCCGTGCTCATTAAATAAGGCATCTAAATTGTTGTACACTTAGGCACTCGTCAGCACTTCGTGCAACTGAGATTTGTACTTATTTGCATTTTCTTTCCTGTGTGCTTACTTGCCGTTTTATTTTACTTACATATTCACGCAGTGGTCCTGTTATTAATGTATTCTGATGCTGCTGTCAAGTCATTGTAGGGTGCACTGACCCCTGTCAAGCCTTCTCTCTGGCTTTTTGTCGACGCACCGAACATCCTCAAGATGTTGATTAAGTGGAATTGAATTGAAGCTCAGAGTGCCCTTTATACCGAATAAAATGGAAATGACACCGTTCAACAAGCTCTAATACACGAGCTACTGGGAACACCAAGATTGGTCTCGAGAGTGCTTACCTCGTGCTTTCTTTCTTCCTCCTGTTTGATCGTAGACAAAGCTTCCTGAAGAGAGGCCTGCAATGAGCGCAATCATCATTAACCTATTTACGTTCAGTGCAGTCCAAAACGCTTCTCCTTTATCCCCTATCCTTTCCCAACTACAGCCACCTTATTCCCGCAAACTTCCTAATCTATAGTGGGAAGCTGGGTTCTTGAGCTCACTGTTTCCACCTTTTCACTGCGTTGTTAAACGGGTTGAATCCGTTCCTGGAAGCCACATGTTGGCAAATTATTTGGCGGGGCCGCTGAATGCGCACTGATATCCTTATAGCGTTTTAATTAATAAGTTGTTTTTGAAGAAAGGAAATCACGAAACACGATTCAATGCGCGGAATTTTGAGGGCGTCTCGAACACTCATCATGAAATAAGATACGAAGGTGTAACTCATAAAGTTGTATGTGGTGCGCCTGATGCTTTTGCACAATGAAGTCCTAGTTCAATATAATCTTTTTGTTCCGTATTTTTAATGAAGAGCTTTAATGAAGCTTTAATGAAGATCAGCTAAGTGCTTGGGAAAGCAACGGTTGCCTGAAGGTGCCATTTCGCAGGTGTTTTCTATTTGCCTGCATAGGAACTGCGCGTTTCAAGCGCCATCAGACCCTGCGCGCGCACTTTTCACAAAGAGCTTTTCAACCCTGATCAAAAGAATCCTAAACTTGAAAAAACATTTGAATGGCATCCTAACTGCGGCTATTCCGACTGCTTGCGAACCTGGCAGCAGATAAACGACTCAATATATTTTAATATGACAGTTTTAATCTAGGGACAAAAGGAATGAAAAACACGTTTAGTAGCAAGCGAGGCTACAGCCAAGCGAAACAAAGTGAGTGTCCGAATCATATCAGCCACCATAAGGCAAATGCAAATTTCTAGCTTACAGAAAAAAGGAAAATTGGAAAATTGGTTTTTGGGGAAAGCAAATGGCGCAGCATATCTGTCTCACATCTCGGCGGACACCTGAACCGCGCCGTAAGGGAAGGGATAAAGGAGGGACTGAGAAAAGAAAGGAAGAAAGGGGTGCTGAAGTGGAGGGCTCCGGAATAATTTCGACCACCTGGGGATGTTTAACGTGCACTGACATCGCACAGCACAAGGGCGACTTTTGCGTTTCGCCTCCAGCTTACAGAGCAATGATCACACAATAGGGCTGAGAAAAAAAAAACGTAATATCTTAGTTTTGGAAAGAAGTAGACATATCACCATCTTTTGAAAGAAGTCTCCCCCTCCTCCCTCTCTTTCAGCCGCTGCCTAGTGGAAGTCAGAAGTCGGGTAGCCTTGATTATTTTTCGTAGCTTAAGCTGTAAAAGCAAACCCGAAAAAATGGCCAGCATAACCTGCAAGGATATGAAAAGGAGAGAGGCTTCTTTCTGGTGAAGGTGAGATGTGAAAAACATAGGACCTTCTCAGCACAGCTGTGCCACATAAAAGCTGCATAACCCTTCAGTTAAGGAAAATACTGCTTAAGACAGTTCACGAAAATGTATTGCGTTAAGAAATTGCCTTTTTTGGATTCTGTTCGCACGATTTGAACAAGTGAATTAGACTAATCGTTTACATATGCAAGAAAAACACTACATATTGTGCAACCATGGGCTACATGAATTAAAATAAGGTAGAGAAGGTTGTAGACGTTGTACCCTTAGAGGTGATCGGCGATTACATGATATCTACAAGAAGTCATTTAAACCACGCTCTTAAAGCTATTGAACACAAAAATTAATTAGGTGACAAAAAATTGAGTTTTACACCGAGTCAGAAAAATACAGCAAATATGAAAACCGGCGCAGATAGTTTTGTAAAATTCTCATTAGAAAAACTTAACGAGGGGGATTTATGATTTGAGTAGGCAACAAAAATGAGCCGAAGACAACACGGAAAGGTGGATTTCGTGATAACTGGGAATTTTATTTACGATCCACTTGAGGGTATTACTACTTGCTTGATATGTAAATTTTTTCTTACATTTATGAGTGTCAGAATGCATCAAACTGGAACTCATATACATGTACGGGAGCCCGATGCCGTTTTTTGTTTGTGAGAGCATTGTTTTCCACAAGCTACTCTTCTGTTGTACGCGCACTCGTTTTTCAAACTGCTATAGTTCGTCTTATTAGTATGTGCTAGGAAACACATGTGTACAGCTGGCTGCCAGTGCCAGAAACAAGCAAATATTGCATAAGCGGTTGAGGATTGTGAAAATGTAAATTCGTGGTAATAAAACAATTGCACTTAAAAAGAACACCTTACTAAGGTTCAGGTTGGCTGATCGGTATCAGGTGCAATTGGGTTCCTGTTTTCAATTGAGTTAGAAACCGAGATGGAACGTCGATCTATCAAGAGAAACACTGCTCACGTAACGATAGATCCATGCTTTGCAAAGTACCATGCGGGTTTTTTGTTGTAGATGTTTTAACTCCAAGGCAAAATTATTACTGTGCAAGATCGGGTTAGGTTTGTTTGAGTTATTATGCTGGTGACAGTAAGAGCGATGAAAACACTATTTTTGTCCTTTCGCACAATAATGAAACAAATAGGCAAAACACAATACCCTTATGTCTTGAATTTCCTGGAGTGTAGCGGTCAGCAACTCAATTGCGGGCCGGAAAATCAGTGTGTGTGCGTGTTACGGAATATGGCTGTTAAAAGTGAACGGAACTGACGCATCTGCTAGAGCAAAGCGAGAAGAACTTACGTTTTTTTTACACAGCTCCTCTTTTAGCTGAAAAAGAAAAGAAATAGAAAGGAAATTAGAACAGATGACACTCACTTCGTCTGAAACGTAGTTATCAAGACTAAAGAGCCGCAGACGAAAGCTCATGGATTCTTGACGGGCGTTTCACGTTAATACCTTAAGAGAAAGCTGGAGATGAGAAGTTTTTTTTGCCGAAATGAGCCAATTACAGAAATCAAAACTAAGTCAAATTTTGCAGCAACGGCAAGAACATCTATTCATCTTTGTTTTACAGAAGCTATGAGAGCGGGAATAAATGCCTGCCCCGGGAGTGAAAGTTAAAAAAAAAAGAAAAACAGTAGTACACAGAAACAAAGCCAATTCTTTACAGCCTTTACACTGAATGAAAAAAGAAGGACCTCGAGTCCGGCGTGCTGGTACTGGTCCATTAATTTGAAAAAAAGAAGGCAGCGTGTAAAGCTTCTGATGATGTTAATCTGAACAACAGATGGCGCAGGTCCTTCTTTTGTGTTTAAGTCTAGTAATCGCTATTTTTCTTTATTATTACCATTACTACCGTCAGCCTAACTACGCTTACACCAGGAGAATGACCCTCTGCCACTGGCCACTAATTAACATCCTTTTGCGCCAGTTGCGGTTATCTTAACACCGAAAATTTTCTAATCCCGTTTGGCCACCAGACTCTGTCAACCCCTGCTGTTTGCCTTTCCTTGAAATCAACCAAATCACACATCATCATCATACTGACTACGCCCACTTCAGGACAAAGATCTTTCCCATATCTCTCCATTAATCCTGTCCTGTATCACCTGCGGCCACCCAGTCCCCGCAAAATTCTTAATCTCATCCACCCTCCTAGTCTGCCGCATCCTGGTACGCTTGACCTCTCTTGGAGTCCAATCCGTTACCTTTAAGGACACTACCCTTAGGTGTTATCAGTTATCATTACTTCTCATTACATGCCTGCCCTACCAATTCCCATTTTGTCTTGTTGATTTCACCGAGGATATCATTAGTTCAGGTTTTTTACTTGACCCAATCTTGTCTGTTAGAACTTTTAAATAACCACTATAATTTTCTTTGGCATAGGCAGCTGCGCTGACCTGACTTCAGATTCAAGCATACACGTTGGCCTCCACATGTCCGCCCCATAGTTGAGTACTAAAGTAATGCAGCTAATATATACTGTCCTCTGAGTCATACTAGTAAACTTTAATGAATTTAGAAAAGAACGCCAGCCGATAACTGAAAAAAACATACGACGCTTATGAACCTAATCGGCTTCTTCAACAGGTGTGACTGCGGGCAAGTTGCAGCTTGGTTTCTTTAGGCCCTAGTTTAGTCGGCCGTCGGTTTACTGAGCGAAGACTGTGGATGTAAGTGGGAGAAGAATTTCTAGAGAGCGGTTAAAAAATTGGTTGGAGCTTAGCGAAGGTTAAGCCTAGATATCTCGAATCGAAAAGGTTCGGTGACGCTTATAGTTTAGCTTATGGTTATGCTTTACGGTTTAGCCTATGGTTATGCTTACGGCCTTTTCATTCTTCCTTCGTAACTGCTCAGCAATTCCCAAACTATCACCATTTTGGCTATTCTCAGCTGACATGACTGAACGTCGCTGTTCAGCTTTCTTTTCACGCCGTTTAGCGAGACGTGCCTGTCGTGCTTCTGGCGTTTCAGACTCGGATTTGCTGCGTCGTTTAGCGAGACGCTCTTCTCGTTGTTCGCGTGTCTCGGACGCTCGTTGAGCTTTTAGCCTTTCATTTCTTCGCTCCTTTTCAGCCAACTCCCGTGGTAGCACTTCTGTATGGGTAGTATCACTCTCTTCTCCTTCCATGTTGAATGCGCACGCCTGTTCTCTGGCAAGGGGTTATATAGTCGGCCTCCGCGATAAACACGCACTTGTGGCCAACGTCAAATGATGACGCATAGCGCGCGGCAGTGGCCACCTGCGCCGCGCGTGACGTCACGCGCGGCGGCGGCGAAAGGTCAGGCGACGGAGTCGGCGGCTGCCACCTGCGCTGTGCGTGACGTCACTCTTGCTCCGACATACGCCGGCTCGCGCGAAGCGCGGTATTGACTAGCGTAGTGAAGCTTTTCGCTTCAAAACATTTCCCCGCGTCTGCTGAGTATACCATAACTCAAGTAAGAGCCTTCTGCGCGGGCGCTGCTCGGTGTCCAGCGCCACGGTCCCCTCGAGGTCACTCTTCTGGTCACGTGTACCGCGCTTCGATCTTTGTTCAATTGTCTGACTTCCGGTTTGTGGTGCTTCATTCTCCCGGCGAAGTTCTTGGTTCCGCCAATGTACAGGCGCACACAAAAGTAAACTGAGCACAATATTGCCTTCTAACGTTTTTGCGCCTTGCTTAATTGAAACTGCGAGCTATGGTGGGTGCAGTCTTGTGGGCGACGCCAGTGAACTTTCTCATGGACGAACGATATTTCTTAATTTTCGATGGAGAAGACATCATTATACTTAGACAGAAGGGAACCACATGCTCCGTTTGCTAATGTCCGCGCCTGCACAACGTCGAACACTTCGAGCAGGGGACCTTGTACACCACGCCTTGAACTTAAATTCCTTTCCCCATCCAGACAGTCCTCTCTAGAATGTTTTCTTTTAAATATTAAACTGGCGTTCATGATTTGTGAGTACGTGTGAAAATGCACTCCACTCCATCTCATTCTTATTTGTTCTGTTTACTCCACTCTTGTGGTCCGGATCTGCGCTCACTACCTGTCATAAGAAGATGTATTTGTTTACCTCTTGCGATGTTTGACTGCATATCGCGAACACCTGTTCTCATCCCGGACTATTGCACGTTACCCTAGTATTCTTCCCATTCATTTGTAACCAAACGTTGTGCTTTAGGCTAAACTATTGCACTCGTATAACCTACATTTATGAAAAAAGTACTGTCTGTGTTCGTGAAAAAGAGCCAAAAAGGTTTGCCGTGACGCAAGAATGACTAGATGGGCGAGTTGTTACTGGTTCATTACCAAAGGAAAACGTTGTGTACAAACGGGACGGTGGAAAAACAGCAGAAGCAGAGCGCCGAGTCCATGCATTTCTTCCTCTGTCCTGTTTTCGCCTGCTGTTTAGGTTGAAGGTATATTGCTGGCCATTTAGACGACATAGAATAACCTAGCACAGAAGAGGTCGCTTTAAGCGCCATTTTGGCAATCTGGCGGTGAATTTACCTCTTATAATACACATTCGTCGAATCATGAATGTCGCGTTCTCACCGAAGTAGCCCTGGTAGGTAGCCCAGGTGGCTACCTACCCAAAAGAACGTAGGGGGAAGAAACAAAAAGCAAGAATGTGCCCTTGGAAGTAAAAGGACAATTAATTAGATTTAGGCGACCGCAGATATCTTAAAGGGACACTGAGGAGAAATTGAAGTTGGCTTGTATCCATAGAATAGCAGCTCCTGATCACAAAAACGCCACTCTTCCTGAAAACAAAGCCCTTGTAATGTAGAAAATAGCAAGAACCAAAATACAGCTATCGCCGCCACAGGCCAATCTCGCAAGTACAAGCGTGATGACTTCCTTGGACAAGAGGCTCCACCTTGGAGGAATTTTCCTTACTTCATGGAAGTCACGAATCTTTGAGGCTAGCAAAAGAAGGTTGCGCACAGCACCGCTAGCCGTCAGAAACCACGGAGTCTGCGTTTACGTCACGATTCACGTCACTCCGTTTTGTGACGTCTTAAGAGTTACCGTGGTGTCATAAGAGTTTCCTTAGTTTGAATCAGAGGGGCGGGAAAAACTTTTTCAACTTCGAATCCAAATTTCTTTGAAATAAATGCATCTTTCGCGCCCGGACAAGCGGCAACAAAGCCATGAAATGGCGAACTGTCAGATTTTGCTAACAAAAAAAATTGATAGAGTTCTCCTCAGTGTCCCTTTAACAGGTAAATAATTCCGTATGTGACCACTTAGATGCTCTAGAATTTTCATTTCTTGATGCAATCCCAACCATCATCATCATGACAGTGTCGGGATAATTTTCGGCAACTTTGATTAGTGTTTCGCAGCGCAATGAATCCGATATTTCAAAGCCTCCTGCATCATGGTGCCAGAACATACAATTAGCTACACTACTAAGGTCACCTTCAAGACTCCGGGCTGTTGAATGGCGTAAAAATAAAACCGCAACGTCAAAGAGGCGCAAACTATCATACTGACGAGTGTGCTGGGCAATTCCATTAGCTTTTACACCTTTAATCTCAGTATTTGAATAAATGTGTGTGCAACTTCATTGTGCTCACCTTCCCGTTTTCGTCTTTCAGGTAGCTTATTTCTTTCTGTGCCTCTTCGAGCTGCTGAGTGAGCTGCAACTATAAATGAAGACACCACGTAAACATATGTGACCTTTTTCAAGCATAATACACGCAGAAACACATTTTACAACTCATTCCCGCATTTTTCGAATGAAGAGTAGTGAGAGGCATAAAGACAGACTTCTGGAAATAATTGCGCACACACAAGATAGAAAATGAAAGGGGAACAGACAGACGCGAACTTCAACTGAATTTTATTGTGGTTGAAAAAAAAGTATTATGCTTTCACAATCAGGATGATAATTCAGACATGACAAATACAACTTCAATGCCACAGGTGCCAAAATCGAAACGCGACCGTGTCATATCAGTTCCCCATAAATAACTTACATTCATTATGTGGTAAGGCTACTGAAGAAGCACTGAAACAAACACGGCCATATGGAAGAATTTACTTGGCCTCAACAACCGGCCGGGACGGCTGATTCCTGTGCGAGTACATAATCGGCAAAGGCTAAAGATAGGGCTACACTCCTCGCGAGAACTACAGTGCCACGCCATGTGTCCCTAACTGGCTAGCCCTACCTAGCGAAAACTTCCATCCAGGCTCTCATTTAGGCATTAGCCAGTTTGGCTAATATAGCACATTCTGCATGACAATAGAACCTGATGCACTATGCCTTTTTGCAGTGCACAAACTTCTTTTGATGTTATATCATGCATCTTGCAGTCCTATGTTTTTTTTTCTGGAAAGCATCTTTCTGCACAGTCTAACCGGTTTTGTGTGAGCCGAGATAATGAGTAACATTGAAGCGAGATCGTACATTCTTGAGGTGACGGGACACTTTGTGAATGCATGGTATGCCATACAGTTTGATTTTATTCCGGCTCCGGCTTTTCTTGCTACTTCTGCTTCTTGTTCATCATCTTTGTCTTCATTTTTCTTTTTAGGTACATGCTTTTCGTGATTGTTATAGTTACAACAACCTGTTTTGGGAAGCCTGCTCTTCCTAACCACGACAGCTGCAAATGAAAACTTCCTTCATTGAATGATGGCAGGACCTCTCGGGCGCTTTCGAGAAATGTGTTCTGTTCGTTTCAAACATCTCGAAAAGTTTCGTGCCCTCCCAATGTTTTCTCCTTGAAAGAAATCTCCGACAACACTTATAGGTTTATATCGCGCAGTTTTGAGCAGTAGAAAGCTTGCTTAACAAAACGCACTGCGGAGGCAGTTAGTGATGCATTGCTTTCTTGACAAAGTAATCATTGTCTCTCTGTGTCCTCATCTTAAAATGCTAGGTAGCGCTGAATTCTGTTTCCAAGAAGAGAGTAGTTAAGCGCTGCTGACCGACGCCTTTGCTTTGCGCTTTACGCTATGGCACGGGAGACCATTCTTCACGAAGACGCAAAACTTCTCGCGTGGTGGCGCTGACCGCAGCCCGGTGGTGGATACACCTGGCGAACGCAGGGTACGCGTAGCGGCTGCTCCGTGAAGCTTCACATTGCGGACAAGCTTTCGAGCGAAATACAGAAAGTTGTACCAAAAGCTACCAATGCACGAAAGAAATGACCGCCTTTCAGACAAACCTTTAGGAGTTCAGAACCCATTTCTGCACAGACAAAAGAAACTACACATCTTAGCCAGATGCAGCGTTTTGTCTGGCACACCAGACGACAGTGCTCCGTTACGTTTAAACATCACGGACGATTTCAAGGGCAATTGAGCGCTTTTGAACGCCACCCAGTAGTATGCACGTAAGGTAGACGGCCTTCCTTATTAGGCATGTACGAAATGGCATGCGGAAAATTGTAAACAAAATTTGACGTCAAAAAAATTTGGCCTCTTCTGGTTTTTCGGCAGGCTCTGAGAACACATAGGAGATGGGTGCTTTTTCATATCGCCTCCGTTGAAATGCGGCCTATTGCAGCGGGGTTTTGGTTTCCCCCCATTGTGTTCAGTAGCCGAATGGCATAGTCACATTGTACCACCGCGGATGGCAGCTGTTACGGGCCCAGGTTTCCATTCGCGTAAGACAGTAAAAATGAAGGACACTTACGAGGCGGGGATCCGTAGCCCGTTCAAAAGGACTGTCAATAACACTGGGCGGATGCTCCTTTAGAAAAAGTCGTAGAAACAGCAAAATATCAGAAAAGTCTACCCACAGATACACAGGACGCATGGTCAGTTTAGTGACTGACGAGCCAATAAATAGTAACTATTCAGCTATGACTCAGTAACTAAAGCCATTGAAGAAGTAGTAAGCTAAATAATGTGGCTAGTTTGGTTTATGGGGGTTTAACTTCCCAAAGCGACTCAGGCTACGAGGGACGCCGTAGTGAAGGTCTCCGGAAATTTAGACCACATGGATTTCTTTAACGTGCACTGACATCGCACTGTACACGGGCCTCTAGAATTTCGCCTCCATCAAAATTCGACCGCCGCGGCTGGGATAAAACCCGCGTCTTTCGGGCCAGCAGCCGAGCAGCGTAACCACTCAGCCACCGTGGCGGCTAAGAATGTGGCTAGTGTCAGCAACCGCTGTTATAAAGTAATAATAATAATAGTTTTTTTTTTGGCGAAGGGAAATGGAGCAGTATCTGTCTTATATATCGTTGGACACCTGAAACCCACCGTAAGGGAAGAGATAAAGGAGGGAGTGAAAGGAAGAAATGAAGAGAGGTGCCGTAGTGGAGGGCTCCGGAATAATTTCGACCACCTGGGGATCTTTAACGCGCACTGACATCGCACAGCAAACGGGCACCTTAGCGTTTTGCCTCCATAAAAACGCAGCCGCCGCGGTCGGGTTCGAACCCGGGAACTCCGGATCAGTAGCCGAGCGCCCTAACCACTGAGCCACCGTGGCGGGTGCTGTATAAGGTGATCCTCGTTTCCGTGGTGCCAATGCTGTAGTAGTGCGAACTGATACTAATACTAGGAGCTAGCTGTCCCGCTTGAGTAGGTAGAGGGGAGAGAGCCAAGCCTAACCGTGAACACGGCTGGCTTCTATGGTAATCTTTTTTCGTTTTATTATGTAGCCGACACAACAATTTTCAACAACTGCCCGCATCACTCACCGAGGCCCATTTACTTTGCTTCTTACTGGCAAAATAGCTAATACATTATAATAGTTCACAGAAATCAGTATTCATGAAAGAGACCATTTGCCACAGCAACCGAGGAAAGCATACGGATGTTTTTTTTTCTTCAAAGATTTATGGCGTATATTGATGGGAAAATTGAGATGCAACCATTTCATGGCTTAAGGTGCTGAATTAAACAGCAGTGTAGTAGTAGAAGCACTAGAAGTAGTGGGAGTACCCACGACCTCTTATGTCGTGAACCACACCCTACCAACTGAGCTGTGGCGGCGGCTGTTCGACTCCACATTCATGAGTACTTGTGTGTAACGTACCCTTGACAGTGCTCACCAGAGCCACCCTCGTCCAAAACGGGGGACATAAAGAGTGCTGTATTACCGCGAGAGTGTGACGTGGAACGTCACCCAACGGTGAGGGCGGAAGCTGTGGGGGAGCCTGTTACGCTACCTGTGGCATCAGTACTGCCGGAACAGATGACAAGGGCAGGGAAATGAGGGGCTGGTTTTGACATGAGTGTCATGTTGTCCAGTAGACACCGGAACCACGAAAATGATAGGGTAATGATTTTTTTTTTAAATTTGTGGTACTGATCAATGGGGAAATGATTACTTTCTTACACTACTTTAAAATGATGCGTTATACAATAAAACAGTGGATATTTCGTACTTGACTGATACAGAAAACACGGAACGGGTAAAAGAACCCCGTTCTGTGCATGTTCCCCGCTCTTGCCTTGTTAACATTAAACTACATGGTTCACCAATTCGTATTTGTCTACGATTGCTAAATATTTTATATCTGAATTTCTTCTCGAAGATTGTTTAGTTTCAGTTTCATCAAAAGAACGATGAATGTGACGAGTAAGTAGTATTTGTACCTCACTTTAATTAAAGGTGAAGTCACGGAGAAAAATTAATTGCAGTATTATCGCTGGTACGCAGCCTTAGTTCACTACAACGCTAGAACCAGCGTGGTTCAAGTCCTAGAATGAAAACAAGCAACCTATCAGTGGTTATATCGCAGCTTTTATCGCATCTCAGGTGATCTAACTACTCCTTACATTTCACAACCATCGTTCGATTGATGAAATTAAAACCTAACCAGCATCAACTTGAAACTCAATTACAAATTGTCTAGTTGTCGTACGGAATTGCCACGTGGTAAACCATGCATTCTACTGTCTAATGCAATTTTGTAAGAAATAAAAATTTGTTTTTTAGTCAATTAAATAAATAAAAATCTGCTGTTCGAGTCTAATTTCACATTAAGAAATTGGCACACAGAACAAAAATCTAACGACTTTATGATCACTTTAGCATCACCAGCTTATATACGCCCCTTCGAATACAATTTCCTCGTGCGACTAACCTCCTGCGTAAGGTGCGGTCAATATATCCCCCAAATCTTTCTAATCACGTACCAGACACCTAATCTGACTACCTGCCACTCCAACTACGCTTGTCTTCTCTTGGGATACATTTTGTTACCCTTAGCGAACAACAGTTATCTTGCCTTCGTATTACACGCCACAGCAGCCGCGGTGGCTCAGTGGATATGGCGCTCGGCTGCTGACCCGAAAAACGGGGGTTCGATCCCGGCCGCGGCGGTCGTATTTGCTTGGAGGCGAAGTTCTAGAGGCCCGTGTACTGTGCGATGTCAGTGGACGTTAAATAACCCCAGGTGGTCGAAATTCCTGGAGCCCTTCACTACGGCGTCCCTTTAGCCTGATTCGCTTTGGGACGTTAAACCCCCATAAACCATCTTGAATAAACAGCGCGAACAAAGACGAGCACAAAAGACAAGAAAGCGAACGACACGGCGCTGACTAACAACTGAGGGTTTATTGCTGATCACACAAGTATAAATACATTGATGTCGGCAACGAGGGAAAGGTTTACAAAGTGCAAAAAAACCAAAAAACAAAACATAAATGTGACAACAGCAATATAAGCACGCTAGAAATCAGCAGAGATTATCAGCCCCCAGGAGTGACAGCTCTTTTTGCAGAAGTGTTAGCGAAGGGGTACTTATACATGCATTTCCCTGCTTGAATATGCTGTATGCCTCGATAATTTCCCTCGCAGTTTTTTCCCGATTTTTGGCAATGACCTTGGTTTCATGATATAGCGGTACGCACTGTTTTTTCTCTTTCTTTGCCCATTCACAATCCCGGCAATGAATGCCGAGATGACCTGAAACTACTTTTGACACCTTATAGCTGTGTTCGCTCAGCCTTTTATTTATGCAACGTCCCGTCTGTCCAACGTACTGCCCTCCACAGGGCAGAGGGATGTTATAAACAACCCCCTTATCACAAGGGACGAAGTGTGACTGGTGCTTAGTTGTGCACTTCGCCACTTTTCCTTTGAACTAATTAACAGATCGGCACAAACCGGCTAGACGATCAGGCGCGGAAAACACAACATCGACACCTGCTTTTTTCCCCACTTTTTTCAGGGAGTGTGAAATTCCATGTAGATATGGAATCACAGCGACACGTTTGCGGTTGTTGTCCGATCCCTGGCCGTCTCGTGTAGCTGGTTCTGACTTGCTCTTCTTTAGGGCCGACTCAGCTACTGACGTGATAAGTTCTAGTGGGTACCCTGCCGAAAGCAATCTTTTTACCTGGTGTGAAACGCTGGAATGCATTCTGTGGTGACAGGATTTTGTTAATGAGCTGTTCAAACAGGATCCTATGATACCCCTCTTAATGAGGTAACAAGCCCCTTCTTCCCTATGGTTCTTGCCATTCCAAGCTCATTAAGAGGGGTATCATAGGATCCTGTTTGAACAGCTCATTAACAAAATCCTGTCACCACAGAATGCATTCCAGCGTTTCACACCAGGTAAAAAGATTGCTTTCGGCAGGGTACCCACTAGAACTTATCACGTCAGTAGCTGAGTCGGCCTTAAAGAAGAGCAAGTCAGAACCAGCTACACGAGACGGCCAGGGATCGGAAAACAACCGCAAACGTGTCGCTGTGATTCCATATCTACATGGAATTTCACACTCCCTGAAAAAAGTGGGGAAAAAAGCAGGTGTCGATGTTGTGTTTTCCGCGCCTGATCGTCTAGCCGGTTTGTGCCGATCTGTTAATGAGTTCAAAGGAAAAGTGGCGAAGTGCACAACTAAGCACCAGTCACACTTCGTCCCTTGTGATAAGGGGGTTGTTTATAACATCCCTCTGCCCTGTGGAGGGCAGTACGTTGGACAGACGGGACGTTGCATAAATAAAAGGCTGAGCGAACACAGCTATAAGGTGTCAAAAGTAGTTTCAGGTCATCTCGGCATTCATTGCCGGGATTGTGAATGGGCAAAGAAAGAGAAAAAACAGTGCGTACCGCTATATCATGAAACCAAGGTCATTGCCAAAAATCGGGAAAAAACTGCGAGGGAAATTATCGAGGCATACAACATATTCAAGCCGGGAAATGCATGTATAAGTACCCCTTCGCTAACACTTCTGCAAAAAGAGCTGTCACTCCTGGGGGTTGATAATCTCTGCTGATTTCTAGCGTGCTTATATTGCTGTTGTCACATTTATGTTTTGTTTTTGGTTTTTTTGCACTTTGTAAACCTTTCCCTCATTGCCGACATCAATGTATTTATACTTGTGTGATCAGCAATAAACCCTCAGTTGTTAGTCAGCGCCGTGTCGTTCGCTTTCTTGTCTTTAGTGCTCGTCTTTGTTCGCGCTGTTTATTCAAGATGCTTAACCAACTAGCCCACCAAAACGTGTTAACCCATAAACCAGCGTATGCCCAGTAAGCATGGCCGGCTGCTCTTTTCGAAAATGCCCCTCGTGCCACCCATTCTCAATGCCTGTCGGTGGCAGCGCTTTGCGAAGCGCCGAGGCCACGCGCTCCCGTCTTCCCTCTCCAATTGCTTCTAGCTGTACATAACGTCTTGATAATCTTTTATGCGTCTGGTATATGCATAAATAGGGATAAAACAGAAACAGTAAAGAGCCCACTAAGTCTGTGCAAGTTGAAGAAAGGGTGGGCGAAGCGATGCACATCAGAATATGCACTTATACTCTTACGCTGAAAGAATCCGCAAACTTCGCTGGTGGTTTGTCCTCGCCTTCGAGAGTCGGCTTCTGGATGGTAAATGAAAGTAACTAAGCAAGAGGGGTCTCGTTGATGTAGCAAAGGAAGGCTGTGCGACGGAATATCGACACTCACTTTGCAGCTGTAGCTATCCTGAGCAAAAGTCTTGTCTCCGGCGCCTTTACTTTTTTCCTGGTGTAGAAAAAATATGAATTAGAGATAAATCAAGAAACTAATATACGCCGATGATATAGTGCTAATGGCTGACAACAAGGAAGATTTACAGAAGTTGATAGACATATGTGGTACAGAGGGAGATAGATTAGGTTTCAAGTTTAGTAAGGAAAAATCTGCAGTCATGATATTTAAAGATGAGGTCGGCGAGCATAGAATACAGGAGTTCACGCTAGAAGTAGTGGATATATGCAAGTATCTTGGGGTGTGGATAAATAACGGTGCTGAGTATCTGACAGAGCATGAAAAATATGTAATGAATAAAGCTAGTAGGAATACAGCTGTCATGAAAAATAGGGCACTGTGGAATTACAATAGGTATGAAGTGGTAAGAGGGATCTGGAAAGGAGGTGATGGTTCCTAGCCTGACTTTCGGTAATGCGGTCCCTTGCATGCGACCAGATGTTCAAGCAAGGTTATAAATTAAACAACGTGGCGTAGGGAGGCTAGCTTTGGGAGCACATGGCAATACACCAAATCAGGGGGTACAGTGATATGGGATGGGCGTCGTTCGAGAGCAGAGAAGCTAGCAGTAATATAGGATTGGAAGAGCGATTGAGAAAAATGGGTAAAAGCAGTGGGGTAGGAAACTTTTCAGATACCTGTATATAAGGAATGTGGACACGAAATGAAGACAGCGAACTGAAAATTGACAAGCAAATATCTGGACAGCAGTAGGTAGGCAAATCAGCAATTATCAGTTAAGAAAACGGTTAAAGAAACAGAGAGAGCTCTGTGGAAAACAGGCATGTTGATGAAATCAGCACTGGGAACATCAGGATTTTAAGCAGGAAATTGCCAAAGAAAAAATCTATAATTGTAGGGGAAGCTCTTTGTTGTTTGAGGCCAGGACGGGAGTTTTGCGGACTAAGACATATAGAGTCAGGTACCACGAGATAGACACGTTGTGCGTTGCGTGCGGAGAGGAGGAGGAAACGGCTGAACACTTGATACTTTTCTGTAAAGGGCCTCACCCTACAGTGGAAAGCAGCGGGGCTGATTTACCCAAGGCATTGGGGTTTAAGGACAGTGAAGGGAAAGTAGATTTTAAGCGGGTAGAAATAACCAAGCGAAGGTTATCTGATTGGTGGCTAAAATAAGACGAGTAAAATTTCATAACTCATGGCTAGGTGGCTTGAGCCACCGCCCGATTTAAAGGGTTCAGCCGTATCCACCCATCCATCCATCGGTAGCAGACCCCACGAAATCTTGAAACGTGATGAGTAAGAGCTAACGCTCTTAAAAAATGCACTTACATCAGGGCCGGAGACCTGGTGGCTGGAGACTTCTTGTCGCTGGGTTTTTTCGAGCTTTCGGGGACCTTGGCAAGTTCTCACATGCATGCCGACAAGTTTCTTGCCGAAGCCTTCCTTGCACTTGGGGCATTTAAATAAAGTCTTTGAAGACATCTGGAAAGGCGGCGTATAGGAAATATATACGAAAAAAAGCTTGCGTACAAAATAGCTTTCTGGGTGGCGCATTATGGGGACGTACATACTTCAGGTACAAGAGGTATAGAACCTGAATCTTAAAAGCGATTCAGAGTGCAGTTAAGGATGGAACAATGATAAGTACACAATGATTGCGAATAGATTAAACTTTTCGCCAGAATATCGATGTTTAGCAAAAAAAGAACGTTATCCATGCGTCACGCGGCATGACAACGCGTCTAAACACATTAAGTTTCTGAGCTAAACTGCACGAAGCAGTCGAGAATAATGGAAGTGCATGCGCAGCCCAGTACCTCTGTGCTGGGCTCAATAAGTACTCAGCAGAAGTTCGTAAATATAAAGTACCTAGAGATATTTCGCTTACTTGCAACCAGAAAATGAGAGCGACTTAAGTGCCTATGCCTGAGGCTCAAAGCCAAGTTTCTATTTTGTAATAAGGATAACAAAAGCGAGAGAAATTGAAGAGGGGTTTTTGAGATTCACACTGGTGATAACCGGGCGGCCCATAGCTCTGCATTTCAGGAGAGCAAGCTGCCGGGCTAGTTGGTGATGCATGTTGTAAACTTTTTGTGTTCCCTTACTCTGTCCGTCGTCCGGTTTTTTGCGCCTCCAAGTTTACAACATAGCTCTGCATTTTGACGTAAAATGCCTTCTGCGCCAATGTCCTGGGAGTGCCCCGGGAAAGGTCTGCGTTCTTGCAATAAGATGCTTGCGTCTGCATTTTTTAGCTCACTCAGCTATCCACTGTAAACTCTTCCGCAGCAGCATACTTTTAGTTGTCGTATCGATGCAACAAGTAAGTGCTAAACAAAAGGTTAATAGCAGAACAAAAATACGGATACCCGTTACCGATAGAGATGAAAGTGAAGCTGGCTGTTCACTGTCGGCCGGAGCGTCAGCAACCTGGCCGCAAGAGCATCGGGTAAGGTGGGCCTAAGAGAAAAATTAAGAAGAATTGTTTTTGGCACTACGAGAATGGTACTTCAGGGGTGTGTGAAAAAATTACAACAAAGTGATTACGAGACAAAAGTGAAAACACCGTATTAATAACCCTATTATTTATGAGAGAAAATCTCACTGAAGTTAAAGGGACACTGAGGAGAAATTGAAGTTGGCTTGTTTCGATAGAATAGCAGCTCTTGATCACAAAAACGCCACTCTTACTGAAAACAAAGCTCTTGTAATGTAGAAAATAGCAAGAACCAAAATACAGGTGTCGCCGCCACAGGCCAATCTCGCAAGTACAAGCGTGATAACTTCCTAGGACCAGAGGCGCCACCTTGGAGGAATTTTCCTTACTTCATGGAAGCCACGAATCTCTGAGGCTCGCAAAGGAAGGTTGCGCGCCGCACCGCTAGCCGTCAGAAATCACGGAGTCTGCGTTTACGTCACGTATCACGTCGCTCCATTCTGAGACGTCATAAGAGTTGCCGTGGCGTCATAAGAGTTCCCTGAGTTTGAATCAGAGCGGCGGGAAAAACGTTTTCATCTTCGATTCCGAATTTCTTTGAAATAAATGCATCTTTCGCGTCCGGACAAGCGGCAACAAAGCCATGAAATGCCGAACTATCAGATTTTGCTAACAAAAAAAATGACAGAGTTCTCCTCAGTGTCCCTTTAAGTATGAAACGTCACTGTCAAATTGTGCGAAACAGGCACAGAGGGTGGAGGCCACATACATACACAGAGGGCAGTGTGCCCGCCTTCCTCTGAGAGAGCCCGTTGTTTTGCGGAATTTGGAAATGAACGAAGTCCACCAAGCAACGCGCCAGAAGACACTTCTTATAAAAGGCCAGTTTGAATTTAGAAAACAGGTGCCGGAAAACTCGTATAGGAACTGTTCGCATCTGAGGTGCTTGCAGAGAGTTTGTCTGTGCCAGTTCCGAGCAAACATCCCAGTGTTTTAGCAATTTATACTGCAAAGCATTGTCGATGCACCGAAAAATCAGTGCAGGGTGACCTTACGTACCTTGATGGCATTGAAAGTTATTTGTACTGGATTTCCCGGAACGGCGTTAGGGCAGATAACTTTCATTGTTCTGATTCTGTCCCGGGTTGATCGATCTACAATGAGCTGGAATATAAGAAAAGTGAGCAGAAATTAGAAACTTCTATATTACTTGAGGATTCTAAAGTAAATATCAGTAATAATAATAATAATAATAATAATAATAATAATAATAATAATAATAATAATAATAATAATAATAATAATAATAATAATAATAATAATTGGTGTTGGAGGGAAAGGAAATGGCGCAGTATCTGTCTCATATATCGTTGGACACCTGAACCGCGCCGTAAGGGAAGGGTAAAGGAGGGAGTGAAAGAAGAAAGGAAGAGAGTGGTGCCGTAGTGGAGGGCTCCGGAATAATTTCGACCACCTGGGGATCTTTAACGTGCACTGACGTCGCACAGCACACGGGCGCCTTAGCGTTTTTCCTCCATAAAAACGCAGCCGCCGCGGTCGGGTTCGAACCCGGGAACTCCGGATCAGTATCAGTAAATGTAGTGGTAATTTTTTTTTATGGTAAAAAAAAAATTCTCGCCACTGACCGAGGATGGTCCATTAATGGTTCAGGGTGGCTTTTCTGCAATTATCGAGCTACATTTTTTTTTTAACGTGCAGATGGTGAAGTATGAAAAGTGCATATTATTATGAAACAATTAACTTTTTCAGACGCTGCAACGTTTTGAAGCATTAAGCGGAAACAGTTGCCGTTTGTTTTTCACGTGTGCGGGCTAGCATCTTATTTTTCTTTACTAATACCCCTGTCACACGGGCACTTTCGATCCTCATTGAGCTCGATCTGTATCAAGATTTTCGAGCACGCTCGAAACATCCGGTGCTACACGGGCATTTTCAATGCTCAATTGAGAAGTTTCCCTCATGTGTGTTAGGTGGCGCCATATGTTCCGCCGACGGTCATAACATGGCGATGTCCGGCAACACTGTGCAGTCGGGGGCAGCGGCAGTTAAATCCGTAGCCAAATCGGTACATCTGCGTATCTGCGCCAGGTTTTTGTGGCGCACCTCTGCTGCTGTGCGATGCAACCCCAGGGCCTGCTACGCCTCCGCGATTTCTGCATAGACTGCGGCGTTTCTCTTCTGGCGCCGCAAATTATTTAGGCGGTCCTGCCAGCAGTCGATGAGAGCGGCTGTCTCGCGCTCGCTCCACAATTTCCGCGCCGACGAGCAGGAGGATGCCATCTTTGTTTACACTGACGGCGAAGCTTGGAGCGTGGTGTAGAGATTATTTTCAAATGTTTGCATATAAGCAGGCACAGTACCTGAAAAATGTTCTGTATTACATTTTAATCAATTACAACAACAACAATTGTGGTTTGGTTGTGTTAACTAGTGTTTATTTTTATAGGTTCTTGAGAACGAGAGTGTTCTCGATTGTGCTTGGAACCTCAAGCACTGTTGAGGAATCGGCATCGAGCCAAGCAGGATCGAGCTCGATTGCGCTTGGAAGTGGCCGTGTGACAACCGTCGATCTGCATTGAGTTCGATGAGCATTGACTCAATGAGGATCGAAAGTGCCCGTGTGACAGGGGTATAAGGCGCCGCCAACATAGCAACAGCGCAAGTGAATTACAAGACGGGGACTGGTTCTAAATGGGCTGGGAGTGCACTAGCTGCATCATCTAACTACACGAGACTGCCCTCATCCGCCGCGGTGGCTCAGTGGTTATAGTGCTTATCTGCTGACCGGGAAGACACGGGTTTGATCAGGCTGTGGCGGTCGCATTTGGATGTAGGCGAAATTCTAGAGGCCCGTGTCCTGTGCGATGTCAGTGCGCGTTAAAGAATCCCAGGTGGTTTAAATTATACGGAGCCATCCACTGCGGCGTCCCTCATTGACTGAGACGCTTTGGGATGTTAAACTATACAACCAACCAACATGTGGCTGCCTGGGTTTACTGGAAAATAGTCCGGGCTGCTCAGGCTGATCACAGTTTGAGATTTTTCGGACCCTATTAGGATATCAGTAGGACATTCATATCTTCATGTGCGTTTATGTATAGAAAGCACTCGTCGTCCTCCAATGTCATGTGGGAGCACAATGTCGCGTAACAGACAGAAGAATGTGAAAGTTTGCAGTTTGCGCAATCATTTGAATGAAAGAAAAAAGATCCTGGTAAGACTGGGACAAACTTGTTCCTCACTTGTGAGAAGTGGACCTTTCTGTTGCACTCAGGACATTCAAAGCAACCCCCGTTGCTGCACATATTCGTGCAGGAAGTGCAGTATGCGTGACCCGCGGGATCTTTGTGGAGAATGGCCGAGACGTTGTCGCACTGTGCGCACACGACGTTTGGCGGTAAATCGTCGCAGAAGGTCACAATCTGACCTTCAGGGATTTCGGGGTCGAAGCCACGCAACAGCACCTTGGTTGGCATAATTCTGCAAGTATTTCCAAGAGGGAGTGGGCCGAAACATTAGTCTTGCAGCAGGTGCACAACTTATGACGTTTTAATGACTACACCTGTAGTTTTGTGCGAAAAGGATCAACAAACATTTTCCTGCGTGATGTCCATTTCACCTCCTTTAAAAACCCTGTAGAGGACAGATTTATCCAGTGTTATGATTAGGTGAATGACACAATGAATGGAGGCCGAGGCTCGGGAAAAGAATGTCTCTACCTGAACCCCTATCCTATATCGTAAGAGTGACAGCCTTATCCTTACAGCAGACCACTTTGCTCATTCGCAAAAGCCTCCTTGCCCCGTCTGCACTCAAAACCCACGTAACGCTTCTCGCCTTTCTCGATAGCAATACTTTTTGCAATGGAAGGATTTTTCCCTTACAATGTAATAAAACAAATACTGACGAATTTTACTATGAAAAGAGGCCCCCACCCCTGTCAAAATCTCCTTGTTTGTAGTCCATTTGCACACCTCAGTCAACACTCCATGAGACTGGTGAGGCAGCAGGGTCAGCGACAAGGGTCATTCATTACTGTGTAAGCCGAGGACTTGCTATGGGTTTGCTATGTTAGAGCAGCTGCCTATAGCCGTCACTTGCGTTTTTCTTTCTTTAAACTTTCAATCTCTTGTTCCCCATAAAAATGCTGAATTTCTTCGCGAGTATTTCAGAATGTTTACGAACTACTGATTCGTAGGCAACAAGCAAAACACAAAAAAATTCAAGGTCTCACGTTTTAACTAGGGTTCACAAAGACGCCTGATCAAGACATGTACTCCCGTGAGAACGTCATGCGCATAAGCACAGCGCACCCCATGAATTGCACTATATAGCGGCAGAGTGCGGTGACGCTGCCCAGTTGCGATGATAAGATCGACATTTCGGGCCACAAGCCATTACACGCATAGATTGCGTACGTCGTTGTCGAATTGCAAAGCTCAATTGTGGCGAGAAATCGATAGCTTGAGCAGCATATGCGTGCTAAACGAGGCAACTGTACACCTAATATATTATACGTCTTTGTTTCTCTAGATTTCGTGAAAATTACGAGGCTTGGGGCTACATTTAAACAAACACTTGTAGTTGATTGTACGATAGGCACGGAGTTCCGCAACGCCATGCACTGGGCACGTTTTGATGACAGGGAGCTAAATTCACTGATCGCTAACAAAACCGTTATCGCTCTTCACCAGCGAAACGCACCGAACTTCGAAGCAGATTAGGCAAGCAACACGGACCGCAACTCAATGGGGCCAATAAGAATGACACAGAGTTGAAGATTAGACATTTGGTAAAAAACTGCGCCCTAGGATTTTGTGCCGTTATGACAAGGCATGCTTATTCATACACGCCACTGAATCTATAATCAAGAATGCAGTCACTCACAGCATAAATTATCCTAGAAAGCTATCAGGTATAAACTTGAATGATGCATACAAGGGTAGCAAGAACAATGTCAGTCGTGCGGACAGGCGTCGCGGAACTAAAAGCATATGGTTTTTTTTCCAGTACAGCAGTGTGCACACGATATGCCTTGTCCACCGGAATAATCTAGAAGGCGCCTTTGGCAGATAAGTCACGCTTAACGTTTGATAACAAGCCTGCACTGACGCCGTGTCTGTAATTCGTGCTGCCTGATCCTGCACGGGGCTAAAAAAATCGAAGCTCATCAAAGCGCGAACGTTATAAAGTTTCACCACAAATTAACGTCATGCTTGATGCTTTGAATGTGTCCATTGGGATCCCAACGAAGTACAGATTTTACCAAGAGAATGTGCTCGCATTAGCGCATGTCACTGGTTTTTGACAACAGAAGCAAGGCACCAGGGATAAATGGTTCCTTGTTTTTTTTTACCACACAAAAAAAACGCACCGAGCAAGCAGGTCATCCTCAGTACTAAGATTACACACGGTCGAACAGGACGTGGCGTGTTTTCAAGCCAATCCGCTAATCTTAAAGGACTACGCATCGGTGCATTTCGCTATTCAGAATAGAGCAAGTAGATTTCGCGAGGCCTAATACACAGCGGGGTCGAAACTAGCCTTCACTGGTTACTGAAAACGCGACATCGCGTTTAACTCACGGTTGAGCGGCCGACAAGACTGCCGCGATCCATTGAACACAACAATTATTAGGAACAGTTGTGAACAATGCTGGAATCGCGAGATATGCAACAAAAGCTAGTTGGGTGGCGCAGGTGGCAATGGCTGCATCCTACGCTTGGAAAAACATGACGTCAAAACTCGGCGTACGAAAGGGTCCGCCGCCCAAAGCGTTGCTGACAGACAGGTGGCTGCGATTTGAACAGAAGTAGCAGAAAACTGAGGGAAGCATGCGAATTTCAGTTTTGACTTAAGGAAGGAAAAAAGCGACGTACCTTCTTCTTGAGATCCCAGTGCTGTGTCTAGCGTGACAGAGGAACTACCGAAGCGCGATAGGAGCTGGTTGGTTTCTATAGCGACGAATGATAAACTCCCGGCAGATCTTTTTGTTGTTTTTTCTGTCCTTTTGCAGGCACGCGCAACGGCGTTCGCAGCGAAAACAGACCGGATGGAGCGGGCGCTTATCAGTCCCGGCTCGCAGAGCGAGCGACATGGTAGCGCAAGAAACAGCCGAACGCTTGGCAAAACCTATTGCCAGCGACATCAGTTTGTAAGTGCAGTTGAAAAGACGCCAAAGAAGTGCTGCGGCTTTCATAAACTACTTGCAGAAAAGAATATTTCATTTTAATTAATATTTTGATTTAGTAATTACAGCAATTTAATACATTTTTTTTCTCATGAAAGACTGCCTCATATATGTTTTTTAGTAATATATAAAACAACTTTTTGCTAGCGCCCTCTCTTGGTGTTGTCGAACTGGCAGGCCGCTTGGCCCACTAAGCGCGTGGAATTTTTGTGTTGCGGGGAGGCGCGGTTCGGTTTTGCCGTCGTGTTGCGTTTTGCAAGCGTCTGCGCGCGGAGCCTAAAGAAGATTTAGTTTATCTGCTGAAATAAGCGCCAGGCGTGCTCTGCAGTGTATGTAGAAAACATAGCGGCGTACCGACGTGGCTCTGGGGTGACGAAAGCTTGAAGGAATCATGCAGAGTTCCGCGAGAATTGTCTCGGGAGTCCTGCTGAGCTACCTCACACCTCAACACGGCATGCATCGCGTGGACGCCGGTCGCGGATAATGGTGTCGTTATGGCGAAAGGCAGAGCACGTTATATGCCGCGCACATGTTGGACGTATGAAATGTCAAGTGAGAATGGATGGTGCAGGCGGTGCAGTGCGGGAGAGAGAAATAGCAGCTTTCATGGGGGGCTTTGGATGAACTACGTCGACTTGAGATTTTTTTTTCATCTGTTCCGGCATCACACAGTTCACGGGCGCTTTTGCATATCGACTCTAATGAAAAGCAGCCTTCGCAGCGGGGCTTCGGTTTCGCGATCTCTTGAAGCTCACCAGCCAAACGGCATAAACACTGACACCCCCCTCCCCCTCCCGGATGGCGGGGTCGCTGAAGAGGCTTGTCAGTGACACTGGGTGTATCCTGCTTTTTTTTTGTCGTTATTTATTTTATACAGTGGCGCAAAATTAAAATCACACAACTGGCCTCACTTAGGCAGGCGTGAACTCCTGGAGTTGTAACGACGAGCCGCGGCAAAAATTGGCCCCCACAAAACCTACCCTGTGTCCTGTTCAAGCTGATATCGATCCATTGAACAACAGACGACAAATAATCGTAATAAACCAATCTTCAATCCAAGGCGCTACTGTTCGCTTTGCATTTTCTCGAATCATGAATAACGAAATGGCGCTAAGAGTTTAAGGATTGTGCAAATTTTTTTCATGTAGATTGAGTTAAATCTACCATTGGATGAATCTTATGCGCTGGTCGACGAGTATAATGCAGAAAAAAAAGCCAAAATTGCACGCGAACATCTTTAATTGTGAAGAATTGTGCAACCCCATACTCTCCAGGCGGTGGTTCTGGCTGCCACTTATGATTGGCCCGACAGCCATGACGTCAGACACGAGGGCCTTCTCCAATCGCAGCTTGAAAGCAGGAGGCACGCACTCTGCTGTTTTTGATCATCGTTGCCTTCCTGAGAACAAATTCCGTAGTTATGAACTGCTTCTGATGACCCGAGCTCAACCGCTCGAAGGGCACTGTCACATGGGATTGAGTTCCAGCAAATTTGAACAGCTTACGTCATTCAGCTTCTAACTCGATGAGTCGGCCTCGTTCATCGAAAAATTTCCCTTAGTATTCAGGCTGGTCTGATTTTAATTTTTTTCCCGTCTAAAGCAAGTGTTTGCCCTTTGAACAAAATTATGCACTTAGCAAACCGGTATGCTAGAATGTTTTGTTCTGAGGTAAATTAGTATAATTCATGTCACACAGTGACTGCGAAGCTCATTTTGCTCGAAAAGACAAAAGACCGGTAAACCTGGTTTACCACTATATCAAGGCTGAAAGAAAAGAACCAGTATAATTGCACGCGTGGTTGCTTTTTTTGGATTTCATGCATAAGTATGAGCTGCTTCTTTGGTCATTATAATAAACAGAACACTCCGCAGACACAGTGACACAGACCTAGCTATACGAAGACCAGCCCTTTGCCTGCAAGAACGTCTTGTTGGGATAGTTGGTAATTTTTTATCTTTGGTTAAAGGTGCGAAACACACATACGTACACAAAAGTAGACGGGACTGAGCGCAACTCAAAACTCCTTTATTTAGACACAAAACGCACGGATATATAGCCCTCGTAACCGCAAGAAACACCATCGCGGTTAAGGTCTGATATGATAACGAACGGGTGAAGGATTTCTGTACAGCACAAACGACATGTCGCACTCTACGTAGGTAGCCTCTGGTATCTCGCCACTTTCAAAACGAGCGCTGCATGCTGCGCTAATTGTGATACCGATTATTATACATCCCCTTTTTTTAAACAACAAAAAAATTCGTAGGTCAAGGACAGCTCTTTATCTGCGAAAACAGAAAAGACAAAATTAAAACAAATACCCCTTGGGCATCAAAAATATGTCAGTGACAAAGTCACGGCACTTGTTGAAAGTTCTGGTCATACATTAATCGTCGAGGTGGTCTACGTTGTCTTGTTGACCTCCGGAGTGTCACCGGTGACTGGGAACTTGGCGCAATGCTCGCTGTGCTGGTTGGATTCCGCGGCACGACTCGGTCGTATCGCGGCCACGGAGGGGTAGCGCATGCTAGAAAACTGTCTTCGTGGTTGTAATGAGGGCCGCTGAGGCGAAAAGGTTCTCTAGTTGCGTCGGGTGGGAACAACTCTAGGTGCTCGCGATAGTTGCGTCGCAACACCTGTTCGTATGCCGTCTCGACTACGTAAGAGCTGAGTTGACCAGACGACCGCAGAACCTGAGGCTTGCTTGCCGATGGGCCGTCGTCTATTCCGAACATGTCGCAGTCGTAGAGCGGTGTGGGCGGCCCTCTTGAGTAGTCTTTTCGCTCGTGCTTGCCAGCCAGCTGGCTTTGTTTGATCTGCATGGCTGGGAGCGCTGTTCGTTCCGAGCATTCCAGTGTAGTTGAGCTGCAGGCGAGAAAGGAAAGCCAGAACTTTTGCTTGGTTTCATTGGTTTTGTTCAAGTTTCCCTTAACCACTTGTGCTTTTTTTTTGGGGCGAGTCAGTTTTAGCGGGGAAAGTATGGGCTGAAAGTTACGCATTTGAAATCGTAGACCTTTTGAAAACATTGCGAATTCTCAACCTGAAAACTGATGTGCCTGGTCAATGCATACCTCTACAGGTATGCTATACCTGGAAAATATGTGACTTGTTGCATCCACAGTCGTTTTCGCTGAAGTGTCTGCGAGCAGTTGGACTTCGGGAGAATTGAAGAGGACATCATAAAAGCTTAAGTATGACGGATATCTGCAGCTGAAAGTGTCAATGCTGACACGGTACCAAGGTTAGCCTAATACCGGGAGCATAATCAAATGCTCCCGTGGCGACGTGTTAGCGTACTTTCTACATAGAGCACATGCCTGTAAAAACATCTAGATATCAGTGTTCATCCCGTGCTAGTAGACAGGCGCCATGCCCTTTCTTGCCACTTGTCAAGTTCTCAATTCCCATGAGTGTTGTGTTGTGTTGGGTTTTATGGTACATAGGCAGCTAAGACCATCGTGCGCCAAGCTCAACAATTCCCATGTGACACTGAAGAATTCCTGCCAAGATTTCGCGCCTCATACTGTCCGAAATCTCGACCTTGCAGCTTTTAAAAGGCCCCTCCTCTTACACCGCGGACAGGTCAGTTGCGGAAGACTTGCGTGGCCCTTCAATTGGCTCCCCGTTCTCCAGGTGCCCTAGAACAGCCGCGAGCTCTGTGTCGTTCCGTGTGTCGGATGCGAGTTTTTTCCACGTGGTTTCGCTGATGAGGGAACCGACTGCACTCACTGCGTGCGCTTCGACTTCGTAGTCGTCGACTTGATTTGCTGTGCCTGTGACGAAAGCTGTTGACAGCACGTCCGCCAGCAGTTGTTTTCCTGGAACATAGCGTATGGAAATGTCATAGCGTAACAGGCACGAAAAAATCGCTGTAGATGCAGATACACGTCAAGTACCTAGTGCGCCTTAAACAGAGTGACTTTATGCAAGCGTCAACCGGAACGCCAGTAGAAGAATTCAGTCGCGTACAGAAAGGCGAGAACTCGTTAATAAAACCAACCCCGCTTAAATTTGCGATGCGAGCCGCCGCAGTGGCTCAGTGGTTATGACGCTCGGCTGCTCACCCGAAAGACGCGGGTTCGAACCCGACCGCGGGGGTCGAATTTCGATGGAGGCAAAATTCTGAAGGCCCATGTACAGTGCTAAGTCACCGCACGTTAAAGAACCTCAGGAAGTCGAAATTTCCGGAGCCCTTCACTACGGCTTCCCTCATAGCCTTAGTCGCTTTGGGACGTTAAACCCCATAAACCTAAATTTGCTATTACTTCTGCGTTTTCGCGCTCGCGTTCAAGTTATCCTGTTGGCGTCTCTCTACTGAGGCTGTCGGCACATTGCTTGTCCGCAAGCAATGTTTCGTTAATAATAATAATAATTGGTTTTGGGGGGAAATGAAATGGCGCAGTATCTGTCTCATATATCGTTGGACACCTGAACCGTGCCGTAAGGGAAGGGTAAAGGAGGGAGTGAAAGGAGAAAGGAAGAGAGGTGCCGTATTGGACGGCTCCGGAATAATTTCGACCACCTGGGGATCTTTAACGTGCACTGACATCGCACAGCACACGGGCGCCTTAGCGTTTTTCCTCCATAAAAACGCAGCCTCCGCGGTCGGGTTCGAACCCGGGAACTCCGGATCAGTAGTCGAGCGCCCTAACCACTGAACCACCGCGGCGGGGTCATGTTTCTTTTCCCCAAGCGAGTTTTCTGTTTTCCCGTTTTCTTTGAAGAAGTTTCGCTCAAGTTCGTTTAATCTCATAATGTTATCTGTTTGTGGACTCGACGAGAACTGAATGTAGGAAGGTCACATTCTTACCTTTTAAAATTGAATTTATTTTTGTGTATCGACGCATCTCTGTGTGTGAGTTAATAAAGCACAGCGTTCGGCGCTGAACGGCTCCAATTGGTGTCACTAATTTCTTGCTTGAGAGAAGTCGCTCAAGTATTTCTATTCATTTTCGTAGGGCTGCAGCATTCAATTTAGAGCCCTGTTTATTCAGGAAGGTGCAAGCAGGGAGAAGCCATACAGATGACTTTAAATGACGAGGGACAAAAGACAAGGCGGTCTTTCATGGCGTTCACAGCAGATAAAAGTATCTGTCTACGAATGTTTTCGGGTGATATTCTCATGCTATACTCCCCATATTAGAGGTCGCACTGTGCCGTATTCGAAACCTCATTTTTGACATATCGAAAGAAAATGAAAGATGATAAGATGATAAGAAAGATGATAAGACCCAGGAAGCGAGGCTCTGATTCCACCGCGTCCATTACAGATAGCGCCTCCAGCACTTTAAGCTGAGCGGACAGGCTCCATAGGCGGGAAAAATGTCACACGCTGTAGTCAGGGCACCACGTTACCAGCACATAGCGTGTTGCAACGTTATCCTCGCCATTCTCCGTAGAAAAGGATGTTACAATCCACTGGAGTGAAGGGTGCCAGCGAAAAGCCAGGCTGTTAGCCTTACCTGCGTATCTGAGGTCATTTGTTTTATCACCTCGTGGTGCTTCTCGCATTGCGCTTGAATCTGCAAAAAAAAATATTTGAAATTAAAAGTGTTTGCTTGCTTCCACACCAGCTGATGACTAACTACATGCATCTCTTTGAAAAGTCGTTGAAAGCAGGGTATGGAGACACCTTGCCAACAAAGCAAGCATCAACAAGAAAAAACTGATATCTTACGTTTTTCATATCAATTTGGTGCGAGAGCACTGTCTCTGTCAGTAGTTCATGTTCGCTCTGTGAAATTAAAGAAAGTAATGAGTTAATCGAAGTGACAACTAAATATACTGCATATATGTGTCACTTATATTTAGGAGCCTAAATTAAATTTTAAAAGAAAAGGGTGTGAAGAAGACGACGCAAATTAACCGAAGGATAAAGAAGAGGAAGAAGAAGCATTCGATGAGGTGGAGAGAGATGTTTGGTATAGAAGCATACGGTGACGTAGAGAGAGATGATTGGTGGAGAAAAGAAGACGACGACAAGGCTTACGTGGACTAACACCGAGGCTATAAAAGGGCGAGCGAGAGCGAGGCGTGGGGGGGAACAGCAGAGAAGCGGAGGCTCCGGCGGGTGAGGGACAGTTTGGCTGGAAGAGAAGGACGCCGGCTACTGCTCCGGTGAGCTCGCGTTCTACGACTCCGCATCGTGGACTGCCTGCCGTGCCTGAGCCCGTTCCGGAGAGTCAACAGAGGACGCTACCACCTGCTACGGCCAGGGGTGTCTCCAGTGCTGTTGCAACCCATCCGGGTGGTGCCCCCAACGCCAACAACACCGGCATCATCTCCACGGGCGCTTGGACCTGGAGCTTATACGACGCAGCCAGCGACGCCGCCACCAAAGCCAACACCGGCATCATCTCCACGGGCGCTTGGACCTAGAGCTTGTACGACGCAGCCAGCGACGCCAGTCCGAGCACGGCGAACGCCGCCTCGACGCCGCCTACTGGATCCATACAACGCCGCCGCCACACCGAACCAACCGTGAGCATGAACGTCGACCACGAATAGTAGAACGCTAGTAGTAGACGCTGGTAGTAGTAGTGTGCCCGGGTCGTGTGTATTTATAGCCTTTGTGTGTTGTGTTAGTTTTGTTAGTTTTGTGTTCTAGTGTGTGTGTCGCTTAGGGTGTATTAAATGTGCGTTTGTGTGGGTACACCCGTCGCCTAGTCCATTCTTTCGGTCCGAGTGTTCTCCGGAGAGATCCGTGACAAAGATAAGTAGGGCCCCCTCTCTCAAGAGTTTTTCCATGAAAAACTGCTCACGTCATTCTCATCTTCAAACCATCCAGCCAACCGACTATCTTCTGTGGCGATTCTGGACTCAGCACACACCACACCGAATATGTCCAGCACACACCAAACGCACACCACGAACACAGCACACCAAATTGCGTTTTCAGAACACTAACACACCACTGCCACTGTCGGTACAGAGTCCTTAATAAACATGTTCGTGTACACAACCCACTCCCTCGTATGATCGCATAACACCAACAATAGCAACGACAACAACAAGAGACACATTAACACAGCAACAACATGATATATCCCAGAGACACCCAGAGCTGACCAGTTAGTATAGAGACACCCAGAGCTGACCAGTTAGCTATACAAGTCTAATTTGTGACATATGACCTCAATTTGGCTTGGCCCATCCCAAAACGTCTCCCTCTTGATTTGGAGTAGGGCTGTAATCCTTTGTCTGCATTCAAATTGGGCTTCTCAAGTACCTCATCCCCTCCTGCGTTTTTCTTCCCACTGAACGTGGACACCTCGGCAGCATCACCTGTCTCCTCGGCTACTACCGAACACGCTGCCCTGGGGGCGTACCACCGTACGGGACCTCTTTCTTGATATTTCTTCAACATATTTACATGAAAAACCTTCTTAATGCCATCTATCAATACCTCATAATAGATAGCCTTTTTCTTCCGCGTCACAAGGTACGGGCTTTTTCATTGCATCATTAACTTATCATGATCCATGGGTAGCAACACAAGAACACTCTCGCCTGGATTCAGATATCTATGAATGGCTTTCTTTTCATAACATCCCTTGTGGCGTTCACGCGCCTTTTCCCGGCTTTGATGTGCAAGCCTGCATGTTTCCTCCAGCCTATCCCGCAACTCAAACACGTATGTGTATGTGGTCTTGAGATCTGATGCAATCTCTTTATTAGCCCACAGCTCCTTGAGTATTGTAAGTGGAGTTCTAACGGTTCTCCCATACCACATCTCAAAGGGCGAGAAACCAAGACTCGTTTGTGGTACTTCGCGGTAAGCGAATAAAAGAGCTGGGAGATATCTATCCCAATCAGTAGGTCTCTCCTGGCACATTTTCTTGATCATATTTTTGAGAGTGCCGTTGAACCGCTCTACAAGCCCATTACACATGGGATGGTAAGGCGTCGTCAGTAACTGTCTTACTGACAAAAGGCAGTTAACCTCCTTCATTAGCTCCGATGTGAAGTTCGAGCCCCGGTCACTCAAAATTTCTCTCGGGAACCCATAACGCGAAAACATTTCCACAAGACCATCCGCCACTTGGATACTGTCAATAGTTCTCAGTGGAATAGCGTCAGGATAACGAGTGGTCACGTCAACTAGAGTAAGCACATATCTATTACCTTTGGCGGATACTGGAGAGATTGGCCCCACAATGTCACTCTGAACACCCGGCCAAAGGAACTCCTCGGTGATCCTAGACACCGTTTTTTGAACACCCTGGTGTCCGGCCATAATGGCGTCATGACCTAAGCGCAACACGGTGTCTCGCATATCTCTCTGTAACACCATCTGTTGGACCCGCGTTCCTGAACTAAATACGCATTCCCTGTGCAAAAGACCATTTACCAATTGATTCTCGAATGACGTCCGACTCTTCTTTCTTTTCACCTTTTCCCCGACTCTTTCGAAGCAAGCCTTCAAGGTCGGGTCTTTTTTTTTGGCTAATTGCAATTTCTCCCGGTGTTACGCTCATGCACATCGCACTAGGAGTAGAGAGCGGACGCTGCGTTGCTCGGGCAGTCGCTTGAGCTCTTGTCTCCACTGCCGACGAAAAACTGACTGCACCCGTCTGCGCTATCGCAGGCCTTTCCTCTTTTGTATGTTCTTCACCGTCGAGCATCCTCCACTCGGGATCGGGGCCTTCGACATCTCTTGCACCCGTAATGTTCCCCAAGATGAGATCGTAGATGGGTTGATCTATGCATTTTGCCACTACCTGCCCAGTATAATATGGCGTGGACACTAAAATCCTAGCTTCAGGAAGGTACCTTACTGTGCTGTCTACCAGAGTGACGGCCGACGCTTCCCCTGTAAGATCCTCGTCCTTCACCAGGCTTCTACGAACCAAGACTGTGTTAGCTCCGCTGTCTCTAAGCACCAATATAGGACGGTCTCCTATTTGCCCAACCACCACTGGCATTGCTGCTTTCGACTTGGGTGTTCCACTCACTGCCTCATTTTCCAGCGGCGTTTGCTCTCCTTCCAGCTGTGGAACTTCGGGTGGCGTCACAAGTTCTACCCTTGAGTCGACAACGCATGCAGCTCGGTCCTGCGTTCTGTATCGGCACTCATCCAGAATATGACCCCTCGTCTTACAACCTAGACACACAACCTGCGTTTTTTGGGCAGCACTACTAGTCCGACAGTCAGCTGCACGGTGTCCCACCTTGCCGCAGAGAAAACACCTTACTGGCGCCTTAGACGCACTGCCATATGATCTTGGTTTTGCCGCATCTGTCTCTAAAAGCTTTTGGGTTTCCTCCTTTGCCTTACTCAAATTTCTTAACCATTGTGCCTCGAGGAATTGGTCTGCAGTGTCGGCGAACTCTTCTAATGAACACAACTTTCTTTCCTTCAGGAATAGCGCCAGTATTGAGCTGCAACACGCTAAAAATTGCTCTGTGACCAGCTTGTCACGAACCCCTTCAAAACTCTTTTCATTGTTTGACATATCAAGCCACCTATCAAAATAGTTGGCCAGCCTGCAGGAAAACTGCTTCGCGGTTTCCGAATCCTCAGGTTTCGCGGTGCGAAATCTCTCACGAAAACCCTCTGCCGTAAGCCTGAATCTTTGGAGGAGTGCCTTTTTGACTTTCTCGTAGTCCATGGAATCAGCAGCAGGCATCCTTCCAAAAACATTCAGCGCCTCTCCGACTAAACACATGCTCAATGCCATGGCCCATTCACAGCGCTCCCAGCCTTGCTCCAAAGCTATCCGCTCGAATCGTTGCAGATACGCATCCATATCATCTCTCTTGTCATCAAAAGGAGCCATCAACTTCCTTGGGCCAACTCTGGCCGGTCTAGGAGATTCTGTACCCGCTAAGGAACGCTGATCATTGTCCGTGATCTCCTCATATCCTCCCGCGACATGCGCTTGTTTCCACAAAATAAACTCCTTCTCCCGTTCTAACCTTCTTTTCTCCTGTTCTTCTGCCTCGCGAGCTCTTCTAGCTTCTCGCTCTTCTGCCTCGCGAGCTCTTCTAGCTTCTCGCTCTTCTGCCTCGAGAGCGTCTGCGCGTGCCTGCGCCCTTTCCTCTCTCTGCCTATCAGACTGCTCTTTCTGCCTCTTTCCCTGCTCGTCATATAGACGCAACGCCTCTTCTTTGCTTAACCCCAGCTTGAGCGCCAGCTCTAACGTTTTTGCCAAATCCATACTTTCTGCCGTCGAGAGATCGGAAAAATCCGAGACAAAGCAAAAAATGAAAAGGAAATGTATCCTGGCACAGGCTCGCCACTTATCTTTGTCACGGATCTCTCCGGAGAACACTCGGACCGAGAGAATGGACTAGGCGACGAGTGTACCCACACAAACGCACATTTAATACACCCTACGCGACACACACACTAGAACACAAAACTAACAAAACTAACACAACACACAAAGGCTATAAATACACACGACCCGGGCACACTACTACCAGCGTCTACTACTAGCGTTCTACTATTCGTGGTCGACGTTCATGCTCACGGTTGGTTAGGTGTGGCGGCGGCGTTGTATGGATCGAGTAGGCGGCGTCGAGGCGCCGTTCGCCGTGCTTGGGCTGGCGTCGCTGGCAGCGTCGTACAAGCTCTAGGTCCAAGCGCCCGTGGAGATGATGCCGGTGTTGGCTTTGGTGGCGGCGTCGCTGGCTGCGTCGTATAAGCTCCAGGTCCAAGCGCCCGTGGAGATGATGCCGGTGTTGTTGGCGTTGGGGGCACCACCCGGATGGGTTGCAACAGCACTGGAGACACCCCTGGCCGTAGCAGGTGGTAGCGTCCTCTGTTGACTCTCCGGAACGGGCTCAGGCACGGCAGGCAGTCCACGATGCGGAGTCGTAGAACGCGAGCTCACCGGAGCAGTAGCCGGCGTCCTTCTCTTCCAGCCAAACTGTCCCTCACCCGCCGGAGCCTCCGCTTCTCTGCTGTTCCGCCACAGGCCTCGCTCTCGCTCGCCCTTTTATAGCCTCGGTGTTAGTCCACGTAAGCCTTGTCGTCGTCGTCCTTTCTCCACCAATCATCTCTCTCTACGTCACCGTATGCTTCTCCACCAATCATCTCTCTCCACCTCACCGAATGCTTCTTCTTCCTCTTCTTTATCCTTCGGTTAATTTGCGTCGTCTTCTTCACACCCTTTTCCTTTAAAATTTAATTTGGGCTCCTTAATATATGCGACAATATGTTGTTCCATGCAGTTCACAATGTCATTAGTCACTCACTTGCTTCCGAGAAAGTGCCTCTTTTAGCTGTAAAAAAGAAAAAATAAAATAAGAATTTACCTCTGGCAATACAAAGCGAAGACATGCCCTCCTCTTCATACGAATACATTGTTCCTTTTGCGCGCCTTTAAGAATTCTAAACTTCATAGCTCCCATGCGATGCTTCTTCGCCGATAAGAAGCAGGTAAATAAAATCTGTGCGGAGGGAATGCCCAGGTATGGAGGCATTAATCGTGTCAGAAAGGTTGCCTCCGTGCTTTAGCATGCTAGAAAGGTGCGACGGTAAGTGAGCGGCTCTCCTTCGCTGGTGACTGACCAGAAACTTGAACAGGCGTACTACTGAGCTAGTTTATCCAACAGCTCCGTGTTGAATGCCCTGCTTTAGGCTCAACTGTATACTCCAATGCTCTGCCGTAAACACGCTGAGCTGCAGAAAGCTGAAACAATTACTGTTGTTACTCAAATTGATGCTTGTTCGAATTTTTGCGGACTCGCCTTGAAACAGCAGTGCATTCACCAGCGCAGGCGCTCTACCGAGACGAGCGCCTCACTCTCACGACACAGATATGTGCATATGAACTGCTTTATGCGCTCTGTTTTCGCACTCTTTGGTTACTACTGAATCCAAGGCACTCTGCAGAAGGCACTCTATCCAGAACAGTTGGCGCAGAATGATGAACTGCAAAGAGACAACTCTTACCGAAAGCATATCTTATACACGGTAGGAAAAAATACAAGTGCCGCCGTCATCGGCCTATTTAGCCAGTAAAATGCCTGCGTCGACACAGATTTACAAGCGCGGATCCAATAGCCTATGCTATACTTCCATTCAGTCCGATGCAGTGGCATCCTGTCCTCTTCGGTAAGGATGTTCCGACTTTGAATCAACTGGCGGGAGTAGTTTCATTTTTCAGTTGTAGAGCGAAAGCTACACTCCTGCCGTACAAAAGCTCAAGGTCATGTGGCTATGAAATTTGACCTTCAAACAAGGAGGAGCGGAGGCTTGGCTCTGACGTCTCGCCACGTGACTGGCCACGCCTCGCCACAGCTGCGCGAGTTGAGCCGACGGCGCTCGCTCTCCTCGCAGCTATCGAATCACGTGACTCGCTGCGCCTCGCCACGGCTGCGTACGCGGAGCCGACGGCTACCACGCAACTGTGACGCGCCATTCGCTATATAAAAGCGTGTGGCGTGTGTTTACCTTCGTGTGCTTGCTTTAACAGAGCTTTCGCACGTCTTACTAAGTTCAGCCGGGTTTAACCACTCTAATTTTTTTTCGCCTACAAATGCAGCTATTGCAGCCAGATAAACGTCACCATAGCAAAAAAAAAGAGAGCTGGAGTAAATATTTACTGACAACAATAACTGCATGGAGCTTTGTGATAATTGTTCAACAGGCGCGTTAGGATTTTTAGCGCCTTTAAAGCAAACGTACCAAGGTCTATGGAATTTCAACAGACATAAATGAAGTTCTAAGTTTGTTTACTGGACAGTTTTTTGAAAGTAAAAGCATTAAGTTATTTTGTAGAGGATACAAGGCAACAGTAAGCAAAACTGACGCGACTTACATTCTGTACGTCATCTTGAGTCGAGCGTAATATCACAGTTAACTGTTGAATAGTTTCCTGTAACAAACATGTCAATAATGAAGGACGAAATGAAACAGAAGAGGCGTAAAAATTAATTTCGCACATACAATTCAGTGCGTGCTTTGGGACTTACATCTTTTTGAGAAAGTTCCATTTTTAGCTGAAAAAAAGAGGAAAAGAAGGAAGAAGAGATTAAAAGTGACCGCTGAAATATTAAGACATGTCATGCCTTGCAGACCGCAGTGATGAGTTTATACGTACTTCAAAAGTTTGGCAGTACTACTGGCGCACTGAAGCGCAGGTAATTTTATCAGACAAGTAAGCGAGAGAGGAAAAAGTAATTATCTATATAGTAATTAAAGTAATTATCCCCAATTTTCAGCAACTCCTCAGCAAATGTCAAGAGCTGAATACCTCAGGGGGGCCCAAAGAAAGCACATCGAATGTTTTTCAGAAGGCACTGTGACTTGAAATGTTTGTGCCCAATTCGATTAACACACTCAAAGGCGTGTATTCGCAGTGAGCCACTTATACCTAATCCACGAGTCAAAGTGCACCAAGTGCGCTACGTTCCGAACAAATGTACTCATGTAGACAAATTTAGCGTAGTATGCTTGAAGCAGTGGAAAAAAAAACCATTGCAGGAAAATATTGTTAAACAAACTACTTCTTATGGCATTCTAACTCCATTTAATGATAAGAGTGTGCTCAGTGATTTAACGGCAAATTGTGTTCCAGCAGGAATACAGGGCCAGTTTTTCGCTCTGCGAATCCGAAGAGCGAGTTTCAAAGGGAGATAGAAATTGATATCCTAAGTTAAGATTGGATCCCAGAGGATATTTTGCTCCTTCGCGGATTCAGGGACACGCTCTGAATCACCGATTGCAATACGCCATTACATAATAATTATTGATAAGGGAATGACGCAGTAAAAGAGGTACTCGCAATTGGTAGAGGTGGCTTTGAGCTACGCCTTAGAGTTTGCTGGGATGCTCGTACATAGTTCAACATTTCTAGAAACATTTACTTAATGTTAGGTAGAAAATGCGCTGTTGAAGGTGATATATGTCACTGCTATCTACATCCAGTAAAATAGGCTTCGAAGCCTAAGAAGCTTTTTTTGTCAACGAAGGAAAACAAAACAAAACAAAAACATGTTGCCAGGAGAAGATTGCGGCGCACTGCAAATCAAGCAAATAACAGTGCTCATCAGCTCATTCGCTTACCTTTGCTATTTCGTTTTTCTGAACATTGATCTGGGACTCGGATCTTTTTCGGTAGAGATGAAGCTGCAAAAATAAAAGGTGGATATGGCTTTAATATTCAGAATGTTTCAACATTTTGAAAAATTAGAATTAGGGAACCATGCGATGCCTTCCATCCACCTACCTCTGCAATTTCAGTTTTCAGATAACGGATTTCAGTCAGAGTTTCTTTCATGAACTCAACCAGCTGAAACATAGATAAGGAGGACTGGGTCAACAGTGAGAACGTAAGGTTGACACGCTTACTTTAAAAGAATTTATGTAAATTTCAGCAGGCCTAGCTGAACAGGGAACTCAAAAATATCCCACAACCAAAAGAGGCGGTCGCGGAGAGGTAGGCGTTATACAAAGTGTGTTGAAAATGTCATTTTGCTTACATTTCTTAGAATGGAGGTTTATTTTGTACTTATATTGTCGTACAGAGCAGATAATTGGGAACATACGGGACGTTAACAGTCCAAGCCAGTGAAAGCAGGTTGTACTTAACAGGTTCCATCTTCTAAAGTAACATGGGTTATAGGGGTGCCTTAGGAAGGGCTCCGTAAGGAACTTCAGGAAGATAACTCTAATGGGGCACTTCTTGCTTATCAGGCTGTTATCAATGCCATCTTCTTTTGATGAGCGAAACCTATAAAAACCTGAAATAATGACCGCTGATGCTATACGCAATTCTAACGTGCAAATGAGATGCCACAGAGCCTCTTATTCACCACTCTTCTTGAGGAAACACAGGATTAAACAGAAGCAAACGAGGACGAGAACTCATACTGCCCTATTTGAAGCAATGATTTTGTCCTTTTATCTTACTTGATGCTCTCGGCTATGAATAAAATTGCAAATAGGAGGGTAAAAGTGGCAAGCGCAATGAATATCAAATGCTACTCAATAATGTGGCAGTTTGGGTTGATTTTATAATTGGTTTTTATGGAAAGGAAATGGCGCAGTATCTGTCTCATATATCTTTGGACACCTGAACCGCGCCGTAAGGGAAGGGATAAAGGAGGGGGTTGATTTTCGTTCCTGTTTTCTGCCGGGCGCTACGCGCAGATAAATATTATGAAAGCGTTCGGGTTGTGAATATTCCCTTTTCGCATGCTGTTTTTTTTTCGGGGTTGGCGCCTCAAGCCAATGAAAACAAAAGAAACTTGCATCGGCGAGTTGTTTAGGTGTGGCTGGAGATTTATAAATGTTTACGCTGGTAAAGCCAGCTTAATTATTTGGCAATATTGTGTTCATGTCTCAACCAATAAAAAATCAACTACAGGCGTCCATTGCGGCAGCAAGGCTTAATCCAGAGAAGAAATTATGCAAGGCCCAGTCCGAAGAGAAAATTATGCGTTTGGGCTGATGTAAAATCACTTACTTCCGTGGATGGAACATTTTGGTTGGAAAACATGGCTCCTTTCGAAAATTATTGGAAGGACAGAGAATAATATTGACGATTACGCAAGAACCCGGCAACCTGGGAAATGCATAGAGAAATCGCAGACGATAACTGCAGGACTGCGCTTCCCAGAAATCGTAGCACCATTCTGGAGCCTTACTTAAAACTGACCCGCCGCGGTGGCTCAGTGGTTAGGGTGCTCGACTACTGATCCGGAGTTCCCGGGTTCGAACCCGACCGCGGCGGCTGCGTTTTTATGGAGGAAAAACACTGAGGCGCCCGTGTGCTGTGCGATGTCAGTGCACGTTAAAGGTCCCCAGGTGGTCGAAATTATTCCGGAGCCCTCCACTACGGCACCTCTTCTTCCTTTCTTCTTTCACTCCCTCCTTTATTCCTTCCGTTACGGCGCGGTTCAGGTGTCCAGCGATATATGAGACAGATACTGCGCCATTTCCTTTCCCCAAAAACCAATTATTATTATTATTATTATTAAAACTGAACAGAGTACGCTGGTTGCCAGAAGAATCGATGATGAACGAAGGACAAAAACTGCTTAAAGGCGTCTAAGTCTCTGTGCATGAGTAAATTTCAAGTAATTTATATTCCAAGAATCCATGTTGAAGAACGAAAAATCGGCTGGCATTGTTTTCTTTTGAAGGTCAACAGATTGCTAATTAGGTGATTCTTGCCAATGTGCACACCTTAGTGTTAGAGCGAATTGATCAAAAACTCAAAGTTCTTTTGTAGCCATATGGGTGTGCTAGAGGTTATACTTGAATTTTTACAAATTCAGATATACTGCAAAAGGACTCTTTTTGTGAAGTCACTAATCGCAGTAATCCAATCCCTAACCTATTTTGAAAGCGAGCTCAATTTATCGCGAATAACTCGCAGAGTGCGACGGAATATTCAGCTTTGCAACAGCCATTCTTTGTATGATGTGCAAAGATAGCTTCTAGGAAGCGATAACTAATTAGTTGAACTCAAGTTGCAACGATATAATTCCCAGGGCGAAGGAATGGTTACATAGTATGTGCAAGCGCAAAAATTTTGACGATGACCTCAATGAGAAAAAAATTATGGGAGCACCTTAGCAATTCTTGTGATGTGTGAATGCGAGAGCATTGCTTGTCGCTGAGTTGTTGTCGGCGGCTTGGGGGGGGGGTTAACCTTGTTTCGCTGCAAGAGCTCCCTTCGCACGTTCCACTGCGCTGCGATGGTCGCGTATTTCGTGAACAGTGAACTGCGCCTCCGGTCATGCTTTACTGTCTCGCCTGATGATGTAGACTCGAGTGATTAAACTTGGACGATGAAGAAGACTCCATAGGGCCGCAGCCCCCCTGTCCAAAAGATGAAGGCCATATTATGGTGGCGGCGGGGAGTTTCCCTTTTGTGTAACCTCTAGCTGCCTTTACATTAATACGACAGTGGCGCATCGTATTTTCTAGCGTATCTCACGTAGGCGAGACGCGATTGTTTAGATCAGGAACATCAAACTAATATTGTTATGCGGGAAGCATTGAGAAAATGTCCTCCCCTGCGGGCCAGTCACCGAAACATAAAAAAAGAGGGCTAGGGGGTCAATAATAATGGCGTATGCTGTAGTATGCGGCGTCTGGATTTCAATGTCTGCAAGCAGCATGTGGGCTCTCAGGCATGCAACAGTTACTTCTGGTCAAGAGGACGTCTCCTCAGCCCAAACTGTGTGTCTTTGTAGGAACGTTTGCATGACACTGCGGTTACAGGTACTCATTGAATGCGCTGAAAGAAACAAGCAAAGTGGCGATCAGCCTAATTTGGTCTTCATTCTATGTGCCTTAACACTTGCACAGAATTCCTTGATCTCCATTTGTTAAAACTAGTGGATAATCATTTCCACCAGGTAAATGTGCAGGCTTTCATACGTGTAGTCTTTTTCACCTTGGTGTTCCTGGTATTTCGAGCCGCAGTTTTCCTGCTTAACTACTCAATCGGGGAAACGAACGTGCGGGCAGGAGCGAGGTTTGAGGAATGAGGGGGGACAAAGCTTTCGCAGGGTTGCTGGCAGTGAGGACGTCCGTGGCCTGATGGAAATTGAAGTTATAAATGGCAGATGGGCATCCTTTGTGCTCTCAGTAAGGAGGTGAGAACTTCACAAGGGCTGCAGAGATTTTTGTCTTTTCCTACCGTTGCCATGACAATGATAGGATGCTCCGGCTGGCTTTCCTCTGACGGCCATTAGGGGAATTGAGGCTGAAGCATGAATTCGCTGGACAGTGGCGCATAAAAAAAGTTTTTTACCTCCGGTCTGGCGAAGTCCTGATAACTCCATTTTGTGGGAAACGATGCGATGTGTACTCAATAACGGTATAACAATTGACGCTGTCATATCATTCTGGAAAGGGTGATTTGAATCACTCAGTCCACTGAAAGGACATTCTCGAGAACGGCTACTCATTCGCATGCTCAGACCATGCGTTCCATTGAGTTCCACTGAGCTCTCTTATGTTTATGACGACATCCTTTATCGCGGGTTTGATCCCGGCCGCGGCGATCTAATTTCGATGGAGGCGAAATTCTAGAGGCCCGTGTACTGCGCGATGTCGGTGCACCTGAAAGAACCTCAGGTGGTCTAAATTTCTGGAGCCTTTCACTATGGCGTCCCTCATAGCCTGAGTCGCTGTAGGACGTTAAACCCCAATTTCCCAGAAACATCTATTGTGGGAAGCTTTTAGTTTAAAGAATTCCACAAGAAAAAGAATATATAAGGCTACACCTACCTCAGGGCTGAGGACCTGTTGCTTCTGTGTTGATTGGGGTTTTCGGAGAGCTTTGCAATCTTTGACATGACGGCCGACGAGTCTCTTTGTGAACTCTTCATGGCAATGGGGGCATTTAGTCATCTTTAGTGAAGGAAACTGTAAAGGTGCCGTGGAGAAAATCAGTACGAAAAATATGGTTCCCAAAATAGCTTTGTCGATTGCCAATGAGTAGTACGGGTTTTTAATCAAGAGAGGAGGTACGGAGCAGAAATCTTAAAAAAACAAATCAAATTACTTTGAAGGCAGAAATATTTCAAGAATAGCAAACATTGATCTCATATGACTAAACTTTTTCCAGCGAAAATTGATGTTTAGCACGAGAGAACGTTAGTCACGTGTCAGGCGTCATGACGACGCGTCTAAGTACTTTCTGAGTGTATATGAAGCAGTCCGGAATAGTGAAAACGCAGGTCGAGCCCAGTACCTCCATACTGGGCTCAGTAAGTACAGAGCAGAAGTTCGTAGAAATAAAGTGCGCTGGGATTTTTCGCTTTCTTGTAACTAAAACATTAGAGTCACTTTAGTGCCTAAGCAGAGGCACAGAGTCAAGTTTTTATTTTACAATAAGAATAAATAAGAGCTATCACCCGTTTTAGAGGTTCTTATCGGTGATAACCGGACTGTGCAATCCTGCACGTTGACCTGAAATGCCTTCTATGCCAATGTCCTGTGAGTTCCCAGGGAAAAGTCGCTCTTTTCTTGTAATAAGCAGCTTGGGTCTGCATCATTTGTTGCTCACTTAGGTGTCCTCTGTGAACTCTTCCGCTGCAGTAAATGTTATTCGTCATATCGATACCAGAACTAACTGCTAAATAAAATGTTAAGAGGAGGAGAAAAATGTGAATCCGCGTTACCGAAAGAGAAGCAGGCTGGTCACTGTTGGCCGGAGGGTCAGCAACCTGGCCGCAAGAGCATCGCCTAAGATGTGCCTAGGAGGAGAAATAAAAGGTTTTTTTTTCGGCAGCACGAAATGCTTACTTGAGAGTAGTGTGAAAAAAAAATGCGCACAAAATGATTACGAGACATAATTCGAGAAATTAAATTAGTAGCCAGTTAATTTATTGAGGAAAAACTCCCTGAAGTAAAGTATAAAACGCCGCTTTCAATCTGCGCGATACAACAGACAGAGGAAGGTGGACACCTCTACAAACATTTCTTTAGACAGTCTATAGACTGTCTACAGACTTTTTTCTATAAAGACTATAGATTGACCATAGAGAAATTTTAGATAATGAAGTATAGACAATACAGATCCTATAGACAGTCTTCGACAATCTATAGATTTATGTCCATAGACTTTTACACAACTTCTGCCTATAGACAGTCTATAGACTGTGAATAGACACAATGAATTATATATAGGAAGGCAACAGAGTCTTGAAGAAGCCTGCAGGGAGTCCGCAGACCGCTTTCATATGGGCATAGACATGTACAGAGCGCAGTTCGTCCTCCTTCAGCTGTCCCCGTTATTTTCTAGAAGTTTGAGCAGGAAGGAAGTGCACCAAGTATCCCGCCAGAAGACGCTTCTTATAATACGGCAGTTTGAAGCTAGAAAACAGGTGCCGGAAAATGAGGAATACGCATATTTCGCATGTGAGCTGCTTGCAGATAATTTGTTTCTTGGATAGTTTTGAGCAAGCATCGCAGTGTTTATGGGACGCATACCGCAAAAAATGTTCAAAGCCCAGAAAAATCAGTGCCAAGTAACCTTACGAACCTTGAGAGCGATGAAAGTTATTTGTACTGGATATTCCGGAGTGGCGTTGGGACAGATGACTTTCATTCTTGTGATTATGTGCCGGGCTGATCGATCTACAATGAGCTGGAGAATAAGAAAAAAATGAGTATCAATCAGAAACATTTATATGTTTTGAGGAATTTGAAGTAAATAATAAAGTAGAGATGTATTTATTTATCTCCGATACTTCAAATACCCCTGGGTGTAGGGTTTTATATTAGACGAATGTTAACATGAATTAACAAAAAAGTTGTTCGATGGCAGTTATGAAGTGGCTGGGGTAAGAGTGAAGGATGAGGTCAGCGGGAAGATTGTTCCAGTCGATCGCACGTATAGAGAACACAAATTTTTGATGGTAAGAAAATTTCTCGCGACTAATGGAGGAAGGGTCCATTAGTGATGCAGGGTTGTTTTTCGGCAACTGCCGGGCAAGATAATTTTATCATTACACACGCTGAAATAAGAAAAATGTACCTCGATACGAAAAAGGTAACTTATTTTTTACAGATGCCGCAGCGTATTCGAGCATCAAGCCGAAACAGTTCGCGTTTATTTTGCGCTTGAGTGGTTGAGTATTTTATTTATTTTCGATAAGGCGTCGCAAGAACCGCGACAGCGCCAAGTGCATTGCAAAACGGGAACCAATTTTAAACAGGCTGAATAGTGCACTGGACGCAGCTTCTAAATACATGTGGCTGGTGGGCTTGCCGTTGGCAGACGGCCAGGGAGCGTCGTGGCGGAGAGGCCGCGAGTTCGGGGTTTGGGATGCTTGCAAGCACGTTTTTAATTTCTTCGAATCACAAGAGTGGTTGGCGCCTTGAAGTTACTAGTTTTGCTCGAAGTGCATGGGCCCGCGTTGGCAGCTAGGTTTCAATTAAAAAGATCATAGCAGCCGTTGATTTCTACGCTAGCCATTGAATAGATTAACCAGTCAGCGACTATCTGCGGCGTGACCTAACCTCGGTAAAATTCTTAGGAGAAACATTGGCGTCGACTGGTGTGAGAAGATGTGCCCTCGCTGTCTACTGACACACCTGCCGCGCAGTATGTTGCCAGCCGAGGCTGCGTGCAATTATCATTAATCTCCGGTATTTGTCTACAGTGTTTTACCCGACAATTACTGTTAGCTCGCCGCCCTAATGAATCGGTGGCCGAGTAATGCATGTTACTCAAAGACACAGCGGCTCTGGTCAAAAAATGCATTGCGGTAGCGTGTCTGACTCACAACCCGAAGGCTCGAGGGTCAAAGGTTTTCGATGCGCCACTGGTGTGGCTGGTGCCATCTATGGGAGCCTGTTGTAATTGACTATAGTCCTAAGTTTCCGGCCACGCTGCCGGCAACGCCGGCTTTACTGCGCCACGAGGCCTATACGCTTTCGTGTGATATAATGTCGAGCAAATAAAAAATGACGCGAACTTGGCCTTGTATAACCGTGTATCTTGAACGCAATTTAAAATACGGCATGGTAACAAAAAACAAAAAACTCCTTGGTCGGGAACGAGCTGGTCGGCGCCCAGTTCGCACCAAGGCTCCGGGCGATAATTACTTCAGTAGGAGAGAAACCTGGACAATTTGTTGAGAATTTGCCTCACTGCAACAGTGTGAGGAGGAACCCAAGAACAGGACAAGCGCCCTGCTTTTGTTGCCTCGTTCTAGGTTTCCGTCATTCGCGTTGTTCCAGCATGGTGATAATTGCGTGCGCCGATAAACCTATGTTCTCTTTGCGCAATTGTTTTCATACTGTGATGATCAATGCAGCGACGAATGAACGTAAGGGCTTCCGTAGTGCGAAATCTTAGCTGCATACAGCCATAGACAGCGTCGAGACTCGGAATTCGCGTTTTTCTACCGCGACCCATTGGCGCTGGGGTCCACGAGACACCTATTGAGGCCCATTTAGTTTCTCTTTTCCGCTAGTAAGTGCAGCCCGCAGTGAAGCAGCTGCTCCATACACGGTATACATGTGCAGAACGCCGGCACGAAGCAGCCGCCCAGTTCCGCCAGTATAGCTGCGGTAGGCACAGTGAGGCGGGACCTGTTTTGCCTACAGTACTAAAGTCGTTAATGACATCAGCGCCACCGCATCTTCGTGACGTAGCGGCGGGAAGTAGGTGTACATGGTATTTCCATTACTTTCTGTATATAATACGCGCAGCGGTCAGAGAGCTACTAGCGATAAAAACAACCATTATTTATGCGCCTAGTGGGACTGTTTGGCTTTTAACGTGTGTGGAGAAAATGACAACAAGAAAGTAGGGAACCTGGAATCAGCATCAGGGTAAACGAGTTATAAAGCATAACAGGCTTTGGGCAAACAAGTAGGGCACTAATAAAAGAGAATATTAACCTATATTGCAAGCGGTGTCTCAAGTATATAAAACTTTCTAGGAGACAAAGATTCCCCCAGTCAATGCGCGGAAAGCGTATTGTTTTTACATGCGCGTTAGCCGTGGACCCTCCGTTTTCTTAACAAAAGCGGATTTCAATCTACATGAATCTTTAGCATCTTTTTGATACGAGTAGTAGGTTCATATCATCATATACATTCATGTATAGAAGGTGTTGTTTGTCCTCACATTCCTAGCCGGATGACAATGTCGCCTAACAGCTTCAAGTTCATGACAGTTTAGAGGCTCTGAAGCGAATCAATGAAAAAAAAAGAAATCCCGGCAAGACTGGGCCAAACTTGTTACTCACTTTTGAGACGTGGTATTTTCTTTCGCACTCAGGGCACTCAAAGATATGCCCCCTGCTGCACATCGTCATGCAGGAAGTGCAGTATCCATGACCTTCGGAATCTCTGTGCAGGATGGCCGACACACTGTCGCACTGTGCGCACACAGCATTTGATGGTAAATCGTCGCAGAAGGTCACAACCAGGTCTTCGGGAATTTCGGGCGCAAAACCTCGGACCCCCACCTTGCCTGGCATGGTTCTGCAAGTATTGCGAAAGACGTGTTCGCCGAGACATTTTTCTTGGAGATAGCTGCAACAGATAAAACGTGATGTACTCAAATCCTGCAGTTTTGAGTGAAACGGTCTGACATTTTGCGCTGTGATGGCTCCTTGATCTCTTGTAAAATCGACAGTAAATGACGAATGAATTGGGCGGCTCTTTTTGGAGGTTTATTCCTCTCAGTGCCAGTTTAAAAATAAACTGCGTTAGAGCACTTTAGCGCAGTCGGCTAGGCCACAAACTGACCACTTTCAAAATACGTTTCACTCAGCGTGCTTCAATGCTCCCATTAAACAATAGAAAAAGTAAGAAGCCTAGCTGACTGTAGAAATTTCCTGCCGGAAGAAATGCAGTAGCATATTCCTTTCCTTTTTATGGAGTACCCAAAGAGTACCCAAAAAAATTCTGGCCACATCGCGCAAGAATGCATGCACAGCAGAGCAACCCCCCCCCCCCCCCCCCCCCCCCACCAGGGCACGTAACTCGTCGAAATAGCCAAAATTTCTTGGGGCACAGTACTGAGGGGTACTGAGGGTAACCACGTTTCCGAAGGCCTAAAATCGGATATGGATAATACTTTCCAGCACGGGCTGCACGCCTCTCAATAATTAAGGAGCCTAACAGTAATAGTTAAAAGCTAACTATTCAATATTAGTTAACCAGCCTACTAGTTAGCACGTATTGGTTATATTCTGATGTACTATAACTGTGGTAATGCTATGCCGAAGAAAACGCTCTTCTAACTCGAAAAGGCTATCTTTAAAAATTGCGTAAAGTCTTAGGTGCAGTTTAGAAGAACTACTGGTGAGGCTAGTTGGTGCATGGTTGTTCTTAAGACGAGTTGCGCCCACGAGAAGACAAACACAGGTAGAAAACAGTAAGAGGGAAAGAGTGCAATTCCGCCTTTCTGTTTTCTTCCCATGTCTGTCCTTTCGTGTGCACAACTCGTCTTACGAACAATCTTAGGTGTAGCACCCTGTATAGGGGGGACGCAACTAACCTTCATTGTTTCTGGAAGCGTAATATCGCGTTTAAACCGCGGTTGAGCTGGCGACAAGGCTGCCGCGATCCATTAAATACATCAATATTTTTAGGAAGAGTTGTGAGCAATGCTGGAATCGTGAGATGCAACAAAAGGTGGTTGAGTGGCGCGGGTGGCAATGGCTGCATTCTAAGCCTGCGACACGGTGATCTGAGAACTCGGCGCACAGAAAGTGTCCATCGCTCACGGTGTTGCTGACGGACACATAGTTGTGACTTGGGGAAGAAAAACACAAGAAGACTGGAAGAAGCATGTGGATATTGAGTTCTGAGCGATGGAAGAAAAAGAGCGCCGTACCTGCTTCTTGAGACCCAAGCGCTGCGTCTAGCGTAAGCGAGGAAGTACGGCGGCCCGATAGGAAGCCGGCGGTTTCTATAGCGACCAATGATAAGCTCGCGTGTGATATTTTCATTGTTTTTTTCTGTCCTTTTTGCAGGCACACTCATCAGCGTACGCAGCGAAAAATGACGAGAGAGAACAGGTGCTTATCAGTTCCGGTTCGCAAACCGACCGAGGTTCGTGTACTACGTGATAGCGCAAGAAAGAAAAAAAAACGCCTCGCAAAATCTATTGCCAGCGACATCAGTTTCACAGTGCGATTGGAAAGACGCGAAATACCACTTATGGGAAAATATTTTATAATAATTATTGTTTTTTTAGGAATTATAAAGCTTTAATAATTCCATGTGCTTAAAAAGAACAACTCGTATTTGTTCTTGGTCATAAAACCATAACTTGTCTCTAGCGCCCTCTATTGGTTTTGTAAATCCGGCGGACCGCTTAGCGCATGAAAAGTCCGTGCGGCAGCTTTTTTCCGTGCGGGGATGCGCAGTTCAGTTTTGTCGTCATGGTGCGTTTTGCAAGCCTCTGCGTTCAACGCGAGTAATATGGGTCAAAGACTTTCGCATGTTGTGTTGTTTCTCCAAAAGCTGGTAGTGACAGGGATACGATGGCTGTATGCGCACGGTGAGAACTGTAATTGCTGCAGCTTGCGTGCATTGCCGGACAGTCCGACGATGGTGGGTCCAATCTTGGGCCCCGATAGGCGGGAAGTGAGGCGTGGTTTGCGAATGCACAGCTGAACGACCGTTGTCTTGCTGCGTCCCCTTGCAAAAATGGTCTATAGATAGTCTATAGATTTCCTATAGACCCTATTGCCTTCCTATAGATATTTCGTTTTTTTCTATGCGTATTCAATAGGCTCTCTATAGACAAGTCTATTAAAAGTATATGATCATAAATCAATAGATTGTTTATAGACAGTCTATATGAATTTTACTGCCTATAAACGGTTCTCTAGAGTTTGTCTATAGGCAGCCGGTAGACTTTATAGACACGAGTCTATGGAGAGTCTGTAGACTGTCTAAAGAAATTTTTGTAAGCACCACTTTGGCGCTTAACCCTGAAGGTGCTGTTTTGCTCCCCTCCCGACGCGTGTCAAATTCCGTTAGGCTTTCCGTCGCTTCTTTTCGCGTATCGCTTACTGCGTCGCATTAACGCGCCGGCGTTAGCTGATGGGACTCAAGCTGTTGAAATTCTAGGATTTGTATGTGAATGACAGTTTTAACTGATATATTACGCGCAGATCTCAATCTAAATTTGTAGCGTTTAATGTGGCCGTTTTAAATGGGACTACTTCACACAGAGTTAGGCTGATTTGAGTGGTCCTCATCTGGCTTCGGTGCTCCCTGTAACCGACGTTGCTCTAAAAGACATTTAAACTTTCCCTGTATGGCAAGCCCAATTGCCCATTGCCTTTTTACGCGTTTTCGCTTGCATGTACTTCTGCCAGCGTGAAATACAACGAGAGCAAAACAACTTAATAGCGTGCAGGGAGATAAGAACTTCGTTGAAGAAAAATATTAATAATAATAATTGGTTTTGGGGGGGGGGAATGGAAATGGCGCAGTATCTGTCTCATATATCGTTGGACACCTGAACCGCGCCGAAAAGGAAGGGTAAAGGAGGGAGTGAAAGGAGAAAGGAAGAGAGAGGTGCCGTAGTGGAGGGCTCCGGAATAATTTCGACCACCTGGGGATCTTTAACGTGCACTGACACGCATAGCACACGGGCGCCTTAGCGTTTTTCCTCCATAAAAACGCAGCCGCCGGGGTCGTGTTGGAACCCGGGAACTCCGGATCAGTAATAATAATAATAATAATTGGTTTTCTGGGGAAAGGAAATGGCGCAGTATCTGTCTCATATATCGTTGGACACCTGAACCGCGCCGTAAGGGAAGGGATGAGGGAGGGAGTGAAAGAAGAAAGAGAAATAGGTGCCGTAGTGGAGGGCTCCGGCATAATTTCGACCACCTGGGGATCTTTAACGTGCACTGACATCGCACAGCACACGGGCGGCTTAGCGTTTTTCCTCCACAAAAACGCAGCCGCCGCGGTCGGGTTCGAACCGCGGCGGCTGCGTTTTTGTGCAGTAGTCCCGGTTTGAATTTATAATACAGGACATAATGCTTTTGAGTTTCTGAGCTTGGGTTTCAGTTTTCCAGTTGGCGTGTCTTTTTACGTCCAGAGTGCATTGCTTGCCTTGGAGAACCTGTAATAGTATGGCCCCGTTTTGTTTTAAGAGGCTACGCTGATGTCGTTTTATTACCACCACAGTCTACGTTTCAAGACCCCACCTAAGCTGAATGCCGTGTGGTCACTTTCCTACCGTTCAAGATTTAATTTCTTTTGATGTGTCGACACATCTGAGAACACAATTGTGAGTTAATCAAGCGCGGCTTTCGGTTTGGTTTAGTTTATGGTGGTTTAACGTCCCAAAGCGACTCAGGCTAGGAGAGACGCCGTAGTGAAGGGCTCCAGACATTTCGACCACCTAAGGTTCCTTAACGTGCACTGACATCGCACAGCACAAGGGCCTCTAGAATTTCGCCTCCATCGAAATTCTACCGCCGCAACCGGGATCGAACCCGCGTCTTTCGGGCCAGCAGCCGAGCGCCATAACCACTGAGCCACCGTGGCGGCTAAGCTCGGCTTTTTATGCAACACAGCTTCGATTGGTATCACTAATTTTTAGCTTTAGTGAGGTGGCTCAAGCCATGTGATTCACCTGTATAGACTGTAACGTTCAATTTAAAGTCGGATTCATTTATTACGGTGCCAGCAGGAAGAAATACTTTTACGTTATCCGCGGCAAAACGAAAGGCCACTGGCGACACAGCAGCGCCTGGACAAGCCAGCTAAGAATAACACAGTTGAATTCCCTAACTTACGGGTAAAGAGGTTTAGCAGTAAAAAGTAGTTTCAAGTTGAATCGGATAAAAAGTTACGGCGTAAATTATGCGCCAACTTGGCCGCCCCCCTTTTATTCTTCGTCGTCGTTGGTTTTCTCTTTTGTCGCGTGCAAAAAATAACAGTTAAAACAGCACTATTATATGTTTTAATGACGCCACGTTTTTTAATTTGGGAGTCACATTTAGGATATAAAGCAGGGGGCTCCAAGAAACTCAACCATCGGTCTGATGTCACCACGGCCAGGCATGTCGGTACCGAAGAAAAATTGATCTGATATATAATATTTCGACGCATTTCATGTATGGGTATTACGTATGACGTGGCAAAAAAGAAAGTACTGGTGTATTGGTATCGAAAATATGTTTTAGTCTTTCGTGTATGTTAATGATACTGAATACTCGGAAAAAAAAGCCTCTGTTTTTGGGTCTGCTGTGTGTTAGACTTTGGGCCGCCGGCGCTCGCCCGGGCGGTATACGGCACTCTGTGCTTGCCACAACGACCACGCCGCTCGCAGTCGACATTACTTGTCCCCGCCAGGCCTGTTCGCCAGTATCGGAAGCATGCACTGCAGTTTCCTCGTCCAGGCCGCACATTTCTTCCTGTTCGCTGTCTTTCGGACACCCATCACATTCCGCAGCCGGCCCACGACAGGCTGCTTTCGCCGCGCTATGGTCGCACCGGCACGTCGCCTGTCTACAGCACCCTTTCGGATGCCCTTTGCCGCCGCTGTGGCTCTTCTGCCCGTTGCCACCTCCACTCGGAGTCAAGCGCGTTCGCCTTCCAGATCGCCCCCTTCTCCTCGACTACCACGGTTCAGCCTTGGCCGCCCGCCCGAAGCCTGATGCCTTCACCGGCGTACCCGTCCGGCCTCGTTTTCGCTTTGCCAACGGACTTTCTGAGCCTCTGTGCATTCCTCAACAGACGGGATTGACATCCCGTCAGTTCTCCGCCGCGTAGTAACAAACTGTGACCGAACACTCCGGGAGTGCTACCTTGGACCATTTACAACTGGACGCCCCACTCCAGTTGTAGTCAACATAGTGCTGTGCACGTGTGTTTTTATTGCTGCATCATGAACTAACCACGCGCACAAACTGGACAGATTCCTTTTTCTATAAATAATTTGCGTACATTACATCTCCCCCTATCCTCCCTTCCTGTCCCTCACCTCTTTAATTTCTCCATTCTGCCTGCTATCCTTTATTTCCGCTGCCCCAGCTCAGGTGCTTCAGTATCGATGGCAGATGCCGGGGCTAGCAAAATCTTTTCCTTCCTTTTTTATTGTTATTTAATAAAACCACAACTACGGACCTTCCCTGACGTCCCCCTTGCACCCTGCATACCACCTTGCTGTCTGCCACTAGCATATCGCTCGTCTCCTTCCTCACGACTTCCTCGCTAGAGGGGAGGCCCTACATCGTTGGGCCCGGCTCCAGAAGAAGACGACATACCCCAGCACGCTGTGTGGGTGCGCGCGGAGATCAGAATTCCACGGCTATGCGATCGGCATGCCAGCGGCTCCGGTCCCTCCTGGCGGAACGAATCCTCTTAATAAATCTGTAGACACCAGACACCTTCGGCTTGTGTCTGGTATGCTCCTTCCACGAGGCCTTCGTCCTGCAGTGCATGGGCGTATTCAGGCTGATGACGATGATTACTTCATTCCGGTGGCCCATCCTCCTCCTCCTCCTCCTCCTCCTCCTCCTCCTCCTCCTCCTCAACCTTACTACACCCACTGCAGGGCAAAGGCCTCTTCCATGTCTCTCCAATTAACCCTGTCCTTTGCCAGCTACATCCACCCGCTGCCTGCAAACTTCTTAATCTCATCCGCCGACCTAACCTTCCGCCGCCCCCTGCTACGCTTACTTTCTCTTGGAATCCACTCCGTTACCCTTAAGGACCAGTGGTTATCTTGCCTTCGCAGTACATGCCCTGCCCAAGCCCATTTCTTCCTCTTGATTTCGACTAGGATGTCATTAACCCGCGTTTGTTCCCTCACTTACTCTGCCTGCTTCCGGTCTCTTCACGTTACACCTATCATTTTTCTTTCAATGGCTCGCTGCGTTGTCCTTAACTTAAGCTGAACCCTTTTCGTTAACCTCAAGGTTTCTGCCCCCCGGGTGAGTGCCGGTAAGATGCAGCTGTTGCACACTTTTCTCATGAGGGATAGTGGTAAACTGCCATTCATGATCTGCGAGAACCTGCCATATGCTCTCCACCCCATTATCTTTCTAGTTATTTCCCTCTCATGATCCGGATCAGCTGTCACTACCTGCCCTAAGTAGACGTATTCCTTTACAACTTCCAGGCTCTTTCTGCCAATTGTGAACTGCTGTTTCGTTGCTAGACTGTTGAACATTACCTTGGTTTTCGGCATGGTGATTTTTAGACCCAGTGTTCCGTTCTGTCTGTCTAATTCATTGATCACGATTTGCAGTTCATCTCCTGAGTTACTCAGCAAAACAATGTCATCTGCGGATGGCAGATTATTTTGGTATTCTCCATTTACTCTTATTCCCAACTGTTCCAAATTAATGCCTCGGAATTGCACAGACGTTGCAGTCTCCTCTGCATTTCATGCAGATGAGACTGTGCAACGAAGTTGCGAAATTTATCAACATTGTGCACATGACACGTACATGATCCCTTTCCGCATACACGTTCAGTGTTCTTACCATTGCGTTCCAAAGAGGAATTTCCTTTACTTTCTTTACTGTATACTAATACATGGCGTCCCAGAACTGCATTTTCGAAATCCGCAACCCATTTTTCGAAAAGGCAGTGAAGAAATTGGGACTAGAATCAGTGCTTACTTTAGATTAGAATATGGATCACGTTTAGAGTCCTCCACAAACTCTCATTTTTATCCTACTTTATATACAAGTAAGCATAATATTTTTTCTCAACATTTTTTCTATTATATTTATTGTGATACCGCACTATATTCAGAACTTCAGAACACTTTATGCCTCACGGCCCTGTGAGGTCTGAAAGAGTAGACCATCGTTGAGTTTTCCCACTTGTGCAGAGATTTGAATTGTTTAGGAAGATAACTAAACGAAATCAGAATCTTGGAAGGTCAGAACAACGAAACCATAGGCGATGAAGTGCCATTTCTCTTGGGTTTTTTGTCTTGCGTCCTTTTTAGTTTTTGTTTTGTTTTGCGATGTGGAGATTTTTCGACCGCACCTATACGTGTATGAATTTGAAGTGTGCGGTACTCTAAACTAAATGGCTTATTGCACTGCTTACATAGCAATATTTATCGTGAATACTAATCCAATGGCGAAAACCAACAATATTTTTCTTCCGGTAAAATGCATGTTAAACAGTGAAACTGTTATTCCAATAAAATTCAGTTTCTAGACAGCGCCCGTGCTGTCTTCTCTTTCCTCGGTCCGTTGGCCGTTTTGCGCTGGTCCACAAGATGAAACTGTTCCTCGAGCAGCTTTAACATGTTTTATTAATCACCGAAAATTCAGACGAAGAATATTAAACGAAATGAAATGGTTCTAAGCGCGAAGGTGTGCGCGGTGCAAAAGTTCTATTTAAGCTTGGCTATTTCTTCAAAAAGTCTTCCAAGCGGGTCTCGGAAGCTGGCTATCTCGGACTCCAGTTTCTGAAACCTCGCATCCATTTCTTCTTTGTTCTGGAGCATTGCTGCTTGCCATTCCTGCAAAAAGACAAGATAACTATGACTTAATACGTGGTACCGCGGCTTGTTAGGTAATTAGAACTTTTATGTGCATTCTGAGACGCATTCGATAGTCTTAGCCTAAACGTAATACAGCCGAACCCACTTATAACGGACCTGACGGTCACGCCGATAGAGTTAGCTGCATCCGAGGTTCATAGTAAATGGACTTCCCATTTTACAAAAAAAAAGAGGAAGTAAGACACAAGGGGCGTTTATTTCTCCCTAAGCACGACTTCTTAAATGTAGACCCTATCAAGGCGTTTCAAAACTCACCAGCGGGGTTATGTCCTCCTTGCCGAGAAACTTTTTGGTAACGAGCGGCTTTGGGGATGCGATCGGCGGCAGCTGGTGATAGGTATGCCTCCTCGTCATCATCTTAACCATATTCTTGACAGCTGAGGAGTTCTTATATTTCGTGTACCGTAATAACTGTGCGTTGACGGCGTAATCGTCAACCCGAACCAAGCCATCCTAAAGGGCTTAATATCCAGCCACCATTTGCTTCAATGACACAATGCCACAATTACAAGTGCGCCTGAACTCGTGGGTGTTCGATTGCATCCTCCGTCGTTTCCGGATCCAGTAATCCATACCCCACTGAAGCAGTTCGGGATACACTCAGCCGCCAGTTTCATTAGAGCAGTCTTTATCATTTTCACGGTGCAGACAGATATCTAAACGGGACTTCGGCATTTCGCCTCTCAGTTCACCATCATCAGCCCCACTAATCCTGCTGCAGGGCAAAGGCCTCTCGCATGGCTCTCCAATGAGTCCCGTCTTTTGCCATCTGTGGTCACCGTATCCCTGCAAACTTCTTACGTCTCTCAGTTGCTCTGAGCATAAACTGTAACGCGCCGCCGATAGGACATCTCGAGAGCGTGAATAATGCCCATGTCGAGTGGCTGGCAGAAGAGCTTCGTCACTGCAGTCATGAAGGGTAGCACATGGTACTCCATACAGTTGTCGAGCACCCGGGGGAAATGCGGGCCAGTTTTTTCATAGTAACTTGAAAAAAAAAACCAGTCACAAAAGACAAAGGACAAGAGGAGGAGTGTTCACGCCACAACGATTGGAGTCGTTTAGGCGCGAATATTCCATCTCTTGTCCCTTGTCTTTTGTGACTGGTGTTTTCAAGTACCCGGGGGAACTTCCATTTAGCTTCTTTTGCCCCGTAGTGGTTTCAGTAAAAAAAAAAAAAACATCGCTCAGTGAACAGCCCCGCGTCAATCCTCCCTTCTAAGCTCACGTCTATTGGCACAGTCGTCAAATAAAGTCGCTAGTCATTTAGAACTTTTTGCGACGCCTGCAGCGTACGAGAGCTTAGCTCGCAAAGAACATCTGTCTGCGAGACTTACCGATGAATGACGACAGCCGTCGGTCGGTGCCGCCTATACTCGTGTGTACAAGGACGGCAACGCGAAGCTTGCTGTGATTATTTCCAGCGCATGGGTCAGCTTTCAGCTCGCACATTGGAGGGACGCATATGGTAACCAGTTTCTAGTGCATTGTTTACGTTCCGCCTTTATTATTACTTTCTAGAGCCGCCATGCTCTTTTCAAGAAGTTTAGGTTAGGGGGAATGATGGGCGGGGTAGGGGGGAGGTTGCATCAGACCCTCTTTTGGTCACTGCAGGGCGATGTCTGTGGCACTTCTTCGTTCGTGATGACCAAGTTATGCGGCCACGCTTGTTCGTTGCGTCTGAGAGGCAGTGCCATTGTTCTAATACATATTATGACGGTAGCACCACTCTCGTTCGTAATAAGTAAGCGTTTGTTATAACTGCTATCGTTATAAGTGGGCTGGAATGTGTCTGTGTTGATCGCGATAACTGGCATGTCGTCACGTCTGCACAGCCACTGTGAACAATTCTAGTACTTAAATTTAGGAAGGCTTCATTTGTAGCCTAGTTTGTATAGCATTGTGAAAATAACGAGATAACAGTTGTCTCTCTGTCGATGCACTTGGCTCTCATTACAGCAGGCAGTCGCACGTCGCGCAAAGAAGGTATTCAATTTCGCCTCCAGCGGATGTGACCATCATGACATGGTTCCGCTATAATGGCTGGCAAATACTTGAGGCGTTCTTAAAATATATATTTGAGGTATGTTTATGCAGCGAGTAGTTATGAATTTCCGAAAACGTGGCAAGGACAAGAACGGCATTCCAAGGTGCACCAGAATAATTAGTTCCAACTGAATAATTAAGTAGGGTAAACAGGTAATTCGACAGCTCGGGCACCCATTTGTCGCATCAGATTACATAAGCCGATGGAAATTAATTAACTTGTACGCCTTTGTTTTTCGCAGCTTACCATGGGGCAGGACTCGGTGGTCTCCACAGAATTCTCGCAGGTTACTTGGATCTTGAGGTGTTCCTGGCGGTTATGCTGTGGCAGAAATTATCATAAACTGGGGACCAGTATTCTCTTCGGCAAGGACGCGCACGTGTGCACGCGGACCCTTTATTGGCGTCGCGTGGAAACGCCAGCAACAAAGGGGCACCCATTTTCATACCATCCAATGTGTTGCACATGTGTTGGCTGTTTCACTTTCGAACAAAAATTTTTATGAATATTTAAGTAAATATGTGCATGTAACTTCGCTGCTCTCACCTTGGCGAATTTGGCTTTCATGTCATTTTTCAGATGCCAGACTTCTTTGAGTTCATGAGCGAGTTGCATTACAAATGAAGATACCACGCAGGCATATAGGGTCACGAAACCAGGGACTGAAACACCGTTCACCGGCAGCGTTCCCAGAAAAGCCCACAGGGCGCGCGTGCAAAACCTTCACCTCCTTGTCTTGGATGGATGGATGGATGGAAGGTAGGAGCGTCCCCTTTGAAACGGGGCGATGGCAGTTGCCACCATGCCCTGCTTTTTTTTGCTTCATTTTTGTTTAACTCTGTTGTAATTTATTAAAATTGGCCATTTTCTTCAACAACGTCTTCCTACACTTCTAACCGTATGTCACCTCTCTGCTTGTGAGCCACCAATCTCCCAATCGCTTTCTGCTAATTTCCGCCGCAGATTAATTTACATGACCATTGTTATCTGGAAACCTTATGGCCTCAGGAAGAATGACTGTGCCTACATCGACAACGGGATGGGTACCACCACATTTGAGTATGAAGTTTTCTATTGTTGCAACAGAGTTTACCACACACAACGCATGTGTCATCTTCTTCGTTAAATTTCTTTTTGTAGCCGCGCGTTCTAAGACACCCTGACCTAAGTTCAAAGATTAGGGCACTGCCTCTTGAGTCATCATAAAACGCTTCCTTCGTGATTTGCCTTTTCCAGTATCGATATAGTTATACACTATGTTGCCTGTGGCCACCTGGTGGCATTATCCAATCTCCCGAAAAAAAGGAAAATCATCAGGACGCTACATGATAACTGCAGAGTTTAACGAGGAAACCAGAAATTAAGGGGCAAAATCACAGGAGGCAAAAGGGTTCCGTGCGCCAAAAAAAAATTGGCTGTGGTTTAGCCCTGGTTAAACCTGGTTGGTAGCGAGAGCTACAGACCATGACTACGCATAGGCTTCACTGTGGTTATGCGATGTAATGCTACTGAATATTTACTTGGCTCATCTCTGTCTATGCTTGTTTCGTTCCAACGCTCAAGTCTGGCTTCCTTCAGAGACCCCAAACTCGGCACATTGTCTTCTACCGTCGAGGATTCACTGCCGGAGGCTAAGCGAGCTCGTCAAGCCGCGTCGTCATTACGACGCTTATCGAGACGTTTGACATGCTCTCTTCGGTCTCTTCGGCACGCTGTATCGTCATTGTTTCGTTCAGACGCCGAAGTCAGGCTTCTTTCAGCCTAGCCGACTCATCGTTCTCCATAACGGCCGAAGCACAAGGCAGCGTTTCTTCGGCGCCGCGTCAGCGTAAGGGCTACTGGCGTCGCTGGAGGCGAAATTTCGGCGCTGGGAGCGAGGCAACGCAGGGAGACGCAATATCTGGCGAGGCCAGATTTCAGCGTCGGCGCCGGAAATACCTCGTAGGTGGGGATTGGTGGGGCCAAAAGCCGCGGCCCATTCCTGCGAAGGCAGCAGCGCCCCTTGTGTACCTTTGCTATTGTTCCCCTTGCCCCCGCAGAAGGTTCCCGTCGCCCCTGAATGCGACGATTAGCTACGGACAGGGGATAATTGAGGGGCTTTACCCACGACGTCTCCCCACCCCCGTCTGGAGACGCCAGTTCGTATGCCCTCATGTGTTTAGTCGCCCTCTCCTGCGGGCTTGTGGTGGCTCGTGTGACAACTTGAATACCTCGTGCATGAGCTGCGCTGTGAAAGCCGGACACCGATCGGTGATTGCGTAGGACGGGGCGCCGTGTCGTAAAACAATGCGGTGCATGAATAACTGCGTGATTTATGACGATGTGCCACGCGGCATCACCTTGTTTTCCGCATAGCGTGTCAGATAGTCTGTCGCGACAATGATCCACTTATTGCCGGCCAGTGATACCGGGAATGGGCCCAGAAGATCCATGCCGACTTGGTTAAAGGGTGTGAGAAGCAGTGCGACTGGTCGGATCAGAGCCGCGGGGTGGAGAGGAGGGGAATTGAGGCGCTGGCATTCGTGGCAACCTCGGACGCAGTGGCGGATGGCGGCAGCATGTTTTGGGCAATGATAGGCCTGGCGCACTCGAGCGAGGGTGCGTGTAAATACCAAGTAACCAGAGGTGGGCTCGTCGTGAGAGGCGAAAAGAATGTCTGCACGGAGGTCTGACGCCACGACGAGGAGGTAGGCGCGGTCACTGTGGCTCGGGTTTTTCTTGAACGGGATGCCATTGCGCATGCAGGAGGAAAGGCTCCGGGAAAACTCTCGCGGTACGGTAGCAGTGCGGCCTTCCATATGGTCAATGACAGGTCGTAAGTGCATGTCAGCTCACTGCTTCGTCATTACGTCGGAATCGCTAACCACTCCAAGAAAACGACTGTCGCCCTCTGTGCCATCATCAGTTAACCCGATCGGTGCGTGGACGAGCGTGTCGGCATCTTCGTGCTTGCGTCCAGATTTATATCTGGTTTATATGGTTTATGGGGATTTAACGTCCCAAAGCGATTCAGGCTATGAGGGACGCCGTAGTGAAAGGCTCCGGAAATTTCGACCACCTGGGGTTCTTTTACGTGCACTGACCCAGATTTATATCTATATTAAGCTTCTATGTTAAGGGATTGCTAAAAAAAAACAATGTACAAGGCTACACGTACCTCAGGGCTGATGACCTGCTGCTTCTGTGTTGGTTTTGCCTTTCGGGGACCTTTGCAATTTTTGATATGTGGACCGACGAGTTTCCTTGTGAACTCTTGATGACAACGAGGGCACTTAATCATCTTCAGTGAAGGAAACTGGAAAAGTGCCAATGAGAAAATAAATAGGGAAAGTTTTGCGCCCAAAACAGCTTTGTCCCTTGCCAATGAGTAGTACGTGCTTTCGGTCTAAAAAGTACGTATGGAGCCGAACTCTTAATAAGGAATCAAATTACAATGCAGGCGGGAATTGTTTGACATTAGCAAGAAATGATCTCATATGCCTAAAATTTTTCTACTAAAACTTGATGTTTAGCAGCAGTGAACGTTACTCAGGTGTCACGCGTCATCACCCCACGTCTAAGCATTTTTGCGTTTCTGAGCTAAACTATATGAAGTCTCCGAAATAGAGAAATCGCAGGTCGAGTCCAGTACCTCTGTACTGTGTTCAGTAAGTACAGAGCGCAAGTTCGTGTAAATAAAGAGCGCTGAGATTTTTCGCTTTCTTGTAACCAAAATGTTAGAGCGACTTTAGTGACTAAGTAGAGGCGCAAATCCAATTTTTTATTTCACAATAAAATGAATATCTTGCACGTTGACTTAAAATGTTTTCTTCGCCGATGTCCTTGAAGGGCGCACGGAAAAGTTGCTCGATTCTTGTAATAGGCAGCTTCCGTCTGAATTTTTTTTGCTCACTTAGCTATCCTTTGTGAACCCTTCCGCTGCAATGTATTTTAGTCTTCATATTGATGCTAGAAGTAACTGCTAAATAAAATGTTAATAGCAGGAGAAAATTAGGGATGTGAGTTACCGGAAGGGAAGCCGGCTGGTCACTGTCGGCCGGAGGGTCAGCGGTCTGGCCGCACGTGATTCGCGTAACATCCTGAGAGGGAAATTAAAAGGAATCTTTTCGGCCGCACGAAAAGAATACTTCAATGGAGTAAAAAAAGAATCGCACAAAATTATTAGGGGACAAAGTTAAGGGAATTCTATGAAAAATCAGTTAACTTATGGAGGCAGAACTCTCGCAAGTAAAGTACAAAACGCCATTTTAAAACTGCGCGAAACAGCGGGGACAGGCGAAGGCGGCCGCCCTTACAAAAGTTTCTTTAGACAGTCTATAGACAGATCGCAAAGATAGTTTAGAGGCAATACAAATTCTATAGACATTCTATAGATAATCAATAGATTAATGACCTAACACATTTACTAGGCTTTTGTCTATCGACAGTCCATAGACTGTGAATAAGTGGAAGGAATTATCTATGAAAACGCAAGAGAGTCTAGAAGAAGTCAATAGACTGTTTATAGACCACTTTCATTAGGACACAGACATACACAGATCATAGTGCGTCTTCCTTCCGCTGTCCCCGTTGCATTGCGAAGTTCAAAAATGAACGAAACGCGCGAAGTCACCCGCCATAAGACTTTTATTATGAAACAGCAGTTTGAGAGATAAGCGCATTTCGCATGGGAGATGCTTGCTGAGAATATATTTCGTTTCTATTTTAAACCAAAAATCGCATTGTTTATGGGACATGTGCCGAAAAAAATCAAAAAGAAAAATTAGTGCCAAGGAACCTAACGTACCTTGCTAGCATTGAATGTTATTTGTGCTTGATTGAAGCTTGCAACTTCTGCGACTAACCTTTTGTTTTCTTCCTCTGTATTCTGGAAGAAATGAGAAGGTTCAATCAAATATAGCCTGGCACTACCTATGTTATGACCTCTTTAAGTTTTGTCTTATAATCGGACGTCCGATCTCACTACACTAATATTCGCCCTTATCATGAAGTAGACGTTCTAGATATAACATTGTTTGTCGGTAAAAAGTTCGTCCTTGGTAAGGTCGGTAGAAGTTAGAAATATTTAATGTTCTTTGCGTGCACCTATTTATTCATAGTGTTACCAGCTATATCGGCCTGTTGCCTGGAAGCATATTTCTTAACCTAATCACATCAAGACCTCAGCACGTTTCCTCGCACAAGTAATTGCCATTGTTTGCGTAAATTCAAGAAGGGAATTATTCTTCGCAAAACAAAATCTCCTCAGAAACCACATAGTTAGCCTCGAAAATTAAATAAGAATCGAAAGAAAAAAATGATTGTTGATTTGCGTAGTTAAGCCAAATGGGAATAAGGTGAGCTAGATGTTCGGTTTTCCCATCGGTCCCGGTGTTCAGACCCAGTGTTCACGGATGGCAGTTTTTTCGGTAACGACAATGGGTTAATGTCTAAGTATGCGCAATTGGCCATTCTCTCCATTCATAGATCCCTGGAAGTATTCCTACCATTCCTGACGTAGTGGTGTTGCCGTCAAGCGATGCGCCACAGCCCTTCTTTTCTTTGACTGGTGTCGCCATCGGCGAGACTTAGACTGCCTGGGTTGGGTTACAGCCTAGGTTGCTCTTCCTGAGCAGCCTCTCACAATTTCACAATTAAATGATATATATATATATATATATATATATATATATATATATATATATATATATATATATATATATATATATGTGTGTGTGTGTGTGTGTGTGTGTGTGTTTCCTTTAACGGAGTGGGTGCACACACACACACACGCACACACACACACGCGCACACACACACACACACGCGCACACACACACACACACACACGCACACACACGCACACACGCGCACACACACACACACGCACACACGCGCGCGCACACACACACACACACACACACACACACACACACACACACACACACACACACACACACACACACACACACACACACACACACACACACACACACACACACACACACACACACACACACACACACACACACACACACACACACACACACACACACACACACACACACACACACACACACACACACACACACACACACACACACACACACACACACACACACACACACACACACACACACACACACACACACACACCAGGGCATGTGAGCAGCCTACCACACAACTGGCTTAAGACAAACGAACAGACAAGCACACAACGGCTAAATGCGGGGATTGGCCACTATAAGTGCTGGCGCACTAAAAGAACTTCATTCATTCATCGATCGTACACTTAAAGCTGCTTGTCTACTGCATGTATTTTTTCTTTCTTTGACACATTCTCAGAGCTCTTGGCACAAAATAAAATTAAGGACCTAATCTTTCGGCTATGTGTGTTCTGGGGTGAACATCGTGACATGCAAAACATGCGTAACTTTGAGGTAGTGAATCGATCGTCTGAAAGAGGACTTACGGAAAACTTACCTCTAGGCGCTTCTTCAAGCCAGTTACTTCCTCGACCAAACGCTCATTTTCATTCTTCGAATTCTGTCAGAAATATAAAATTTCTGAATATTACTGGAATATTCTGCAATAGTAATCATTTTATGCTGCTCTTTTGCATGCATCTCGCAAGCTCATCGGTAATTTCGCACCTGTGATAATATCCTTCGTCGCGAAACAAAACATTCCGTAATGAAATCAATGAAACTCGCTCCTTAGGTACAAACATTACACTTGGTGAGCTTGGGTGCAATTCTTTATACTTCAAACTCTTTGTGTGGTTTTTCCCATGAGGAGGCAACAGCCTGAATTTACAGTTTCTCCGCAGCATACTAAACATTTCGCGTTTTTTTGCTTGTACTAATGCTTGTCGTTCTTTCTGTCGATAATTAAAAGTGACGCACGCTTTGGGAAATGTAATTTCTTCGCTAACCATCTCGTTTGTGCCATAACAATAACAAAAATAACCCTTCTGAAAAAGCGCAGATTGTTCTATTTTCTTTTTTCATATTCCCTCATTGCAGCTTGTGGGATACCTTTAGCTTTTATTCAACGCTTTTTTATAGTTCGCGCCAAACTAACCCCTGAAACATAATGCTGCACACGTAGAATTTCGCAGGAAAACTGACAGAGGGCGAAGGAGGCACATTCTCATAAATAAAATTTACGGCATGCTCTGGAGAAAACAGACAGCTGTACCAGAAAGGACTTGTGATGTAGGTTGAAAAAGAGCACAGCCTGGCCAGTTTAAATTTTCTGATGGCACTGCTCTGATGAGCAAAACAAGAGAGGAATTTCAGTTAATTGCTAAAAGCGGAACGGAACTAAAATGTGAAGTTCAAGAAATGTCTTGGCTTCGAATAGGAGTTCATGATAATCAGCGAGGTGTGAGAAGTGATAAGGAATACAATAATTGCATCTAATGCCCACATTTCTGGACCGTGAGATAGAATTAACTAGAACCGTAAGAATGGCGCATAGTGCACTTGGCATGTACATACCTGGCTCTAAATAGAGCTAGGTTACCAGCACATCTCTAAAGGACGTGAATAATTGCAATTTCGAAGCATTAAATGGGACAAGGAACAAAGAAAGACGCACACAACACAGGCGCCGACTCGCCCAAGTTTCTACCTGTCTGAAAGACTCACGAATGGCTTGAAATCAAATTGAAGGAAGCGCAGTGGCCTGTGGAAAGGTAAATGATACAGCTGCCGTAGAGCGGCAGAAAAAATACAATTGCGTTAGAAAAGACACGGTGGGTAATAATATCCTAGTTAACATAAAAATGTTGCAATAAACAGGGGACGATACATGCATTGGGGATAACAGGTGACCCATTCTCTCTAATGATGACCAACTTTGTGTGAAGATAAGGTAAACATAGTCCCAGGATCAGGTGGCGCATAAAAGGGGCACGGGAGCGGGGACCGGAAGGCAATAGATGTGGGCTTAGTCCCGCAGCGGACGTAGTTGGGATGATGTTTATGGTGGTGGTGGGGCTGGTCGTGTTTGGGATGGTCCTGCTAAGCCAACTTTTGACCCAATTTAGTCGCACTAAAAATTTGTCAGCACCGCCACACACTGGCTACAAAGTAAACGACGCTATTTTATCTTTGGTACAGGCAACCAGTGTTTTAAACCGGGACGTACAAGTGGCCTGTGCGGGATAGCCAAAGCCCTTAGTCCTGAGAAAACAGTTCAAGGGCAACGACGGCTGTTCAGTGTGCAAGCACAATGACATTAAGCCGCCGCATCTTTATTATCACGCTTACTCAGTGCTGGTAAAAATTATTTTAGTGTTTGCCCGTCATGATCGCAACTGCCAATCACTCTCCTCCTGATAGGAAATCTGTTAGATCCTCCGCATACAAGTCCAATCCTCTGAGAATGCAGGGTGTACGGGGAAGTAAATTGCATCTATAGCGAAAAGAATGCTTCAAGAAAGAAAGCCAGTAACGGTTGGACAGGTGCGAAAGGAGTCGTTAGAAGGTCAGAGGCATCATAGGCCACATAGATAATATCTATCAGCTGTTTAAAAATCTTCCGAAGAGACGACGGTACGCTTATAACTGAGGTATTTTATAGTAGAATGCAGACTATATTCCTTGTGCAAAACCGTTTCCCAGTTGCAAAAAAGAAAGGCCGACCGGGTCATCAGCTCTCAGGATAGATATATAAATCACAGGTTAGGCATTATTCATCATCAGCACCATCAACAAATTGCCTTGTTCCACTTAAGGACTAAGACCTCTCCTGTATTCCCCCTGTGAACTTATTGTGCCAGTTGCGGCCATGTTATTCCCGCAAATTTTCTAAACTTCCACTAACCTGACTTTGTGCCGCCCCTGCTACGCTTGCCTTCGTTTCTAATTCATTCTGTTACCGTACGGGACGATGTGGTATCTGGTTTTTGCAACAAAAGCCCTGTAAAGCCCATTTCTTAATTATTCAATTAATGATGTCTTTAGGCCGGGTCTTTTCATTGTCGCATTCTGGTCTCTTCATGCCTCTTTACTTTACACTTATTCATATTTAAATTCCTTACCCTATGTCGTCAACTTAATTAGAATCATTTTAGCTAGCCTTAAAGTTGCTGGCCGATCAGTGACTACAGGAAAGACTAAGACGTTCTACCCTTTATTTTTGAGGGATATTGATAAGCTGCTATTCAAGACGTCAGAGTGCCTGCGAATTGCACTCCACCCTATTGTCATTCTCGTAGTCATCTGACTCTCGTGGTCCGGGCTCGTGGTTACTACCAGCCATAAATAGGTGTATTCTTTGCCATCTTGAAATTCTTCGCTGCTAATCTTTAATTGTTGTTGCTTTCCGAGACTGTTGAGGATTACTTAAGAATTCCCCTTACAAAAATGGTCTATAGACAGTCTATAGACTTCTTACAGCTTGTATTGCCTTCCTATAGATATTTATTTTTGTCTATTCATAGTCACTGACTGTCCATAGACAAAACTCTACTAAAAGCGTATGGCCATAAATCTACAGATTATCTATAGACCGTCTATAGGATTTGTATTGGCTAAAGACTGTTTTATAAGGTTTGTTTATAGAGAGCCTGTAGACTTTATAGACAGAAGTCAATGGACAGTCTATAGACTGTCTAAATAAATTTTTGCAAGGGTCGTCACAGTAATCATTAGAACTACCGTTCTTCTTTGTCATTCATTCTAGGGCGTGAGTCGTACTCTGCGGTTCCTAGTCTTCTGCCACCAGTGCTCTTCTTCAATTTTCGAAAATACGGCTAGTCAAGAGCTCCCCTATGATACAACGAAAACAGTCGATGGCGGCAGACTATTTTCGGTACCGTTTGATAGAACAACACAGAAAACAACCAAGTAGAGCAGCTATTTAGGCGGGATTTGACTGTCGCCTAATTGTCTCTCGTACCGTGACAGTTTGTGCTGCGGTATTTACATATATCCACTGATAATTGCGCGGGAACAGTTTGCTGCCGTGAACTAGCTAATACTGATCGCATAAGCCCATAAGGGTGGTTCTCGCTCCCTGCAATATAAGATCTCGACCCCGCTCTGTGTAAAAGCTGTGAAATACAGAATCGGCCGATTGAAGTAGTTAAACTATTCCAACTAAAGCTGAGACGAGCGCCAACAGCGTTAAACAAGGTAACGATCAAAGACCACTGCTGCACCTGATGCAGCTCGAAGATGGATTGCTGTATGCTACTTTTAGTTCGTTAGCACTAGACGGACCACAAGTGAAAAAGTCGTTATGTCCAGGTGAGGCTCGCAGTAAATCTCGTAAGCTCGGAGGAGCGCCGCGCCAGCTGCAGCCAATGGGAGGAGGAGGGCGACTTTGAGGTGCAGCCGAACGGAGATAGGGTGTGAAGGTGAAGAGCCAGAAACGCGGCTGCGTGCACAAGCAGATGCCAGAAAAAGAAGAGGCCAATCATGAAGCCGCCGGAGGAACGTCCAGTGCATGCGACAAACTACATCAAGGATGAACCCGTTTTTTCTACAAATTCCGAAGCTGAACGACGTGCACCTCCATGACAAGCACGGCGAGCAGCAGCAAAACAAAAAGGATAGAGCCCAGTAAGTCAACCGATACAGTGGATATATTAGAAAGGGCGAGAAAAAGAAAAGTGCCCTGCCCGCACCGCTGGTAGCGGCGATGACATGGTATAGATTGAGGCGGTAAAATTATTAAAAAAAACGAGCCTCTCCCGCGCACCTAAAGTATTGCGGATATAATCTCAATTGTCATATAAAAGATGTGGCCCTTGGGCAATTGGGATTTTGCCACCTGAAGGTGGAAAGGAATCAATGTGGGAATGGCTATTAAACAGACCCACAGCTGGAGGATAGGGTCCGGGAAGACTCCCTTTATCTCCCCTGGGAAGTAGTAGGTTGGGGGGGGGGGGGAGGGGGCCTAAGAATGGGAGGTAGGGAAATTGGGTGGGGTTATGGGAATTAAGAGAGATTAGGGACAGCGAATGTTTACCCTATTTCTGATCCCTTTGACTCCTTCCTAGGCCTCCGTAGAGGGCGAACACACAAGTTTTAACCAATAGTGCGGCCCTCAGCCTCCAAGCGTACTTCCAAACCACAGAGAACGTTTGCTGGGGCCCCGACCATCCAAGACAGGGTACACTAACAAAGGCTTGATCGAGATCCCTTCCCCCAAGCCAGGTTCCGCCACTCCGACAGTGCAACAGTACTAAGATGCCAGAGGTTTTGCGCCACCAGTTCGGTGCTTTGACTTCTACTCCAAGGTACTCACTCGCAGCGGAAACCCGTTCAGAATTTTTGTGCAGTCGCACCACCGGCGCTCACCCCTGACAGAATGTAGTTGAGTATAATCAGAGTAGACTCCCCGCACCACTAAAGTATCGCGGGTAGTGCAACCTTGCTAAACGCGAAGCGGCAACAGATGAAGAGCGAGAAACGCGAATAACGACGAAGTAGAAGTCAGTGGAACGTGCAGTACAGAGGCGAGGACAAGTGGCCTCAGAGGCCGCTAAACAGATGGAACGTCGACTCGGATCTCAAAGAACAGCTCAGGCGGCTTACATTTAGAAGAAAGTCGACAAACGACTGCAGGAGCATTGGAGTTCGAATTGAAGTTTCTTGTACATCAACATATATAAAAATAAGGAATATAATCAAGGACAAACATGCTAGCGCACTGAAGTCGCGTTTAGCACAACCAGATAAATCGGGACAAATTTTCGAAATGCTTTCCTTTCTCCCACAAGGAAGATACTTATGGAATAAGAGCGCTAGATGAAGTTAGAATTCAAGATTATTAAACGGTAGGGGATCACACGCTGAAGTGCTCGCTCAGCGAGTGCAACCATTCTTAGAATTTGAGGCACTGTTACCTAAGTAGTTCATTAATAATAATAATAATTGGTTTTGAGGGAAAGGAAATGGCGCAGTATCTGTCTCATATCGCTGGACACCTGAACCGCACCGTAAGGGAAAATATAAAGGCGGGAGTGAAAGAAGAAAGGAAGAAAGAGGTGCCGTAGTGGAGGGCTCCGGAATAATTTCGACCACCTGGAGATCTTTAACGTGCACTGACATCGCACAGCACACGGGCGCCTTAGCGTTTTGCCTCCATCAAAACGCAGCCGCCGCGGTCGGGTTCGAACCCGGGAACTCCGGATCAGTAGCTGAGCGCCCTAACCACTGAGCCACCGCGGCGGGTACCTAAGTAGTTCACTATTTCCAAATTGGAGGCACGGCTCACTGGGACGTGGCATCAACTTGAAAAGAGCGGTCGACATGTCTGTTTGATACTGCTCTCATCAGTGCCTTTGCATATCTAAAAATCGCTGGTTGGGAGCATCCACTATGCTTGCAGCCCAGAAACTTTTTACTTCTTCTTAATGCCGTAATAGCTTTGTTCCTATGCAACGGAACTAGCGGAGATAAAAGGTAGTCTTTTTTGGTGAAGCAGTAATCATAGTGAGTGGATTGTAAAAAAAAGATTTAGTTCATCCGGAAATTAAGTGCTAGGCGAGCTGTCGTGCATGTACAACACATAACAGAGGCCCCGCGTGGCTTTGAAAGGATAAAGCTTCAGGAAATCATGAACTAAAATAACAACAAAAAACATGTTTACAAACGAAGAACATAATAGGACCAACCTTTTAGGAGGATGCATTGCGACAAAGGCAAGGGAAACTACGTATGAGTTGTCGCCCAGGAAGACGTTTAATGCAACCGGGGAGTGTAGGCAACATAAGTAGAGATCTACGTGAATATTTAGTCGTGGCGTCGTTTTCTTGAACGGTATTGTGACGTTCTTTTAGAGATGCTAACGTGTGCGGCTTTAAGATACACTACTGATAGTCACCCTTCGAACTGTAGCATTTACGTCACGTTTTGATTGGGTACGGAAACAAGAGGAAACCTTCACAGATAGGAGGCCCTAGACTGGGAGGTAGTTAACATGAAGGTTAGGGGTATGCTCAGGGAGAATCAGTGAATGACATATATTGGTGGTTAAACCCAAGAAAAAATTGGTTGTCAACTTGTTCACAACAGTTGAAAGTGCTTGCAACATTCACTTGCCTGTAATTCATTCATAGTAGCCGTGAGCTGTTCGCTTGTATTCTTCAGTGCGTCTTGAACCTGCGTAATAAGATCTATTGTATTAATAAAAACAGTTATTTCCTAAAACTAACAACCACAAGATCGACGAGGAGACGATTGGCTTGCACAATCAAGCAGCAGGCAAAGAGCACCTGTTGTGAGAAAGTGGCTAGGAAAAACTGCCGCTACTGGGCTTCTGGAACTATATCCCCATTGATAGGCTACTATAAGCCTCTACTACCTGCCTTAATTGTTTCCTGCATTTAAGAAGAGCTTACAGGAAATTAAGAAAACACATGAGACTGCGCGACCGTTTTTTAGCGCTCTAAACCGTGTTACTACCATTGTTACCACGTTTCAGTCGCTACCGCAACAACGTCTCATACGTCTTATTCAGGGCTAGAAAGGAATAAATTTCTAATTAGCGACCTAAGCTTTTTTTACATATTAAAATTATCTCATCGAGGACAGAAATTAAGACCACCGAGATCATCAATTTTTATTTCGAGGGCTCGAACTGCAGACACAGTGATAATGTTGTGCTCAAGAATTGCCAACTTTATATCTTCTCTGTTAAACTGGAGACTTGGCAAAGTTGGTACATTACACTTAAAATGAAAAACAGCGCAAAAAACACGGGACAAGAAGGCGGTGTGCCGTCTTGTTCTTTATCCTAAGCCAGTAACTGCTTAAGATAACCTTCAATACCAATAAAAGTGAAGTTCCCCATGATACTAATTATGACATCTAGGTGCACATCCTATTTTAATTCCATGAACGCAAAAGCGGACATTAATTGAAGTTTAAGCCCAAATCTGTGGACAAGTTGAATTATTTTTTATGAAATACATCGAAATTGCTAAAGGGAGCGGTAAGAGATTCGCTGCTCATCGATCTTATGCGCAGATTTGTCCTCCCGGCATTCCTTGCACCTTCCAATGTAACTTTTGCGAGATAAAACTATTCAACAGAACCAGCACATAAATAGCTCTGGGCAGTATACCACGCGAATACCCCCCCCCCCCTTCCCCCCCCCACACACGCACATACACACGTACGCACGCACGCACGCACGCACACACAATTGCCACAGCTGTTTAAAAATTACTCTGAAAAGGAAATACACTCCCATAAAGAGCCAATCCTCGGAGACGAATTAGGGCAGGTGCATGCTGGCATATTTCTACAATATTCATGACAAAATTACGTTGGGAAAGTAACTAACTTACATTACTAACTACATTCCTAGAAATCTAGGGAAGTATTTTAGTTACAATACAAATTACACAGAAAGTAATGTCATTACATTATTATCACTACCCAAAGGTAATGAAAATTCTGCCAGAACTCTCAATGAAAAACTTTCAAAATGAAAATCTCTCAGAAAGTATTGACATTATATTACTATCACCTTCTAAAAGTACCGACAATTACTTTCGTATTACTGTTTAGTTTCGAAGTATAAAAAGTTGAGCATTGGTGATAGTTCCTATATTTTCAGAGTCCTTTTATTTGCATTGCCAGTGAGCTTCAAAGCGGGCGCAGGAAATTTTGACCCTCTTTGAGGACAGGTGAATGATGCCCGGCCGCTTTGCTGACGCAGATGAGGCCTACTTGATCGAAAATTTGTATGGTTGCTCGAATCCCTCTTCAATCACAAATTCACCGTTCAGTGCGTAATACGGTCACTCTTTCTTGATCTTTGAAGAATTTGTCGCCCGCGTTAACAGTGGGAGCTCAGCGACTGCTTGTTCACGCTCATCTTTGCGGCAATGCAGCTGGCCGCGGACAAGCACCCAAGTATGGCGTTGAATTGACCCGTTCAGGAGGCACGTTGGTGGAGACTGATTAGATGTCGCAATCATGGTCGCCTATGTTGCTCATGAGCTAAGAATACGGCTTCAAATATGGCTAGAGAAGCTAATTTTCCCCGAAACTGGCACCCGAATATGTCAGACTTCTCAGTGCGGTGATGTGACAGTATATATGAAGCAGTCTGTAGTCGGATACAACTTAAGTCTACAGTGAAGCTCCGCCCACTTTCAGTACTGCCACACAGAATTTCTCCACGACAAAAAAGTAGTCCATTGCCAACATATTCTTGGCACCTACCTAAAAAGAAAGATATTGAGAAGAAAAAATATATGGTCCAGTACTTTGATGCGACTGGCTCGTTTGATATAGTGAAACATTAAAAAGATGATTCCTTTTATTGTTGTGGGTGGAAACTGAACTAATTCAAGGCGCCGCGCACCATGGCCCATATCGAACTGATATTTCTTTGTGTTGTATCCGGAAATAGATGGAAGTGCTCTCTCAAGGACTGGCAAAGCGTAGATTCAAAAGGGCATGCCGTAGTCGTGGAGATCTCCTGGTGGCCCTGCGGCGCTTCCGTGTGTGAGACCGTACGCAGTGCTGGAAGATATGCAGCAGCGTGTGGAATGGAGGAACAGCATAGAAGTCGGGCATCTATTCACAACGCTCCGTGAATTTTAGTTCCAATTCGACGCAAAGGTTTCTAGAGCCGAAAGGCGGTCCATGCCGTGTGAATCGTAAGGTACACCTTTACATTTATGCCAAGTTCTGACAGAGCTCGACAGAAATACGCGCTCCCGCGTCCATTTTCACTTCAATGCCGCACCTAGGCTTACCGGGGTCTCATCAGGTTGAATACGATGCGGCTGCACGGCTACCGTTATGTCTCTGGACATGGATACCGACGCCACTTTACCGACTAAGAAGCCACCAGCCGACGCGAGAACGCGCAAGCGCCTAGAAGGCACCTTGGAGCATCGTGACAACTTACAGGAACACGATCCCGTGTCACAAGAAATGGCACCAAACGTCGCCGGTGGGCGGACCACCCAACGCACCCGTCGTAGTGCACCTCATCGATGTGAAACGGCTAATCAGCGCATGCAAGATCGAAGATAAATAGTGCTTCTTCATCCCAGGAAGTCCCAAAGATCACTGAAATTGCGAGAAAAGGAGTTGCAGGAGCAAGTGACAACTTCGCGCCCGATCGGACGCTGAACGGGATGACCTCGATGCAAAAGGACGAACGCAGAAACTCAGAGGCTGTAACGTTTTAGCGCTATTAAACACATGGCACTCTATGGCAAAACACTTGAAATTGACGCCCAACTGCTACGAGCCCATGGAACTTCCAAGGGTGTCATCACAGTAGAGCCCAACGACTCCGACGAAGCTTTGTTTCAAATCACGACATGCGAGTCGGCCAAGTTGCTTGCCGTGAAACGCATGGAACGCACCAGTTTCGCATTGCTGGCATTCTACACGAAGATGCCTCAGAAAACAGTCGAGACTATCGGGAGTTGTGCCATGTGTCACCGTACGTGCCACGAACGCTAGTGCATTGCCGCTGCCACCAGAACGGACACATACAAAAACACTGCCCAAATAACGCAGTATGCAACAATTGCGGCAAGGTGCACGCGTTATTGCAATATCTGCGAGGGAAGCAGTCACGTGGGAACCGACACCAACTGCCCAGAAAAAAAACGGGGCTGCAACGTGCTCTTGCGCGCGCCGGTCCCTGATAGCGCAGCCGGTCGCACATAGAGAGAGAAATAACATTTATTAGCACCCGTAAAAAGGTTGGCGGGGATCCGAGGCGCATCTCAGTCCAAGCAATGTTCTTCCCTCCACCCGTCGACCGGGACCTTCTGGACCTCAGCAGCGGCCAGGGTGAGACGGACGACTTCAGGTTGTCCCTTTTCTTCCTGTTTGAGAAGCCGTGTCTCCCAGGAGTCATTTGTTCTGTTAAGTTCTCCAAAGCTATAAGACATGTCCATCTTATAGGGATCATGTCCGCAGTGCCATCGCAGCATTTGCACCTGGGGCTGAAAACGCACTGGCGCTCACCCTGAATGAGCGCACCGCAGAAGCAGCCAGCGACGAATCGCGCACGATGGAGGTGGAGACAGACGTATCGCGCCACATCGCCGCCTTGTTAATTTGTGAACTACTCGCGAGGAGCTGCAAGCCCGATACATCAACATAGGACGAACGCAGACTGACATCTTTCACGTTCGCAACAAGAGGGCGCAGATAAGGCGCCATTTCAAGTTCCTCAGCAGACAGCGATGTAAAGAACACTGTGTCTCATTGCCAAAGAACACAGGTCCCCGCAAGCTATGGAGAGCCTCTCAAACACTGAATGCAGAGCACAATTACCAGGGCAAGTTGCAAACTGTCCCCCTCTGTGCTAGATTCCACACAAAAAGAGTTCGTGAACAGGGCTGCCAGTACTTTCTTTCTACAGCCGATACAAGACCCAGCCTCCATCATTTACGAACATTATCCCGCCGACGCCGCTTTCGATGTCGAGAAGAATTTCACACAAGCCGAGCTGTTGAACGCGCTGGAACGGGACCGTGTCAACAGTGCTCCGGACAAAGACGGAGTGACCCGGACTCCGTAACCTCGAGCCGATGCAGAAAAACAAGATTCTTTTCTACATGAACGTACAGCATTTAGGAGACTGGTACAATATTAGCGGACTTGAAGCATGCCGTAGTCACACCAATTCCAATGTCTGGCAAGGACCCCCACACAACGGCCAACCTGAGGCCTATATTGCTCACGTCGACGCTATGCAAACTGACCGAGCGAATGGCGACGGCCCGCCTGAACCACCCCCAAGAGGAGAAAGCGAAACTATTCCACCCGTTCCAGACAGGGTTTCGCCATAATCACCAAACTCATGACATGAGAGCCTGTACCTACTGAGACGAATAATCAACTCTAAATACAGAAAGCGACCCAGCACCCTAGCCGCTTTGGATCTAAAAGGCTTTCGATACTTTAACCCTAATGCCGTCCCTGACGCTCTAAAAAAGGCCTACCCGAGGAAACGACTGCTAAACTTCGTCTGCAGCTTTCTAAACAATCGCACCTTGAGATTAGTTCAGTTCGTGCCTTTCGAACAGGCCAGGAGTGCCGGAAGGAGTGATCCCCTCGCCGCTTTTGCTCTATGTAATGACGAACCGACTAGCCCGTCGTGTCACCCAGGTTGAAGGGGTCCACTTCACTGTTTATGCAGAGCAAGGCACGCCAACCACGGCGGGCCTTGCTCTGAGGGAAACAAAGGAACCACACTCTGGCTGACACAAACAGGCATTGATTGCTATAACAACAATAACCCAGGCTAGCAACAAAAGAGCTCAGGAATCGAGGTTGTCCGACTCACCCGTACAGTTACGAGCGAACGTTTACCCACGCTTGGGCGGGGGAGATACTCCACGGCCGGAAGGGACGATATGCGGGAGAACGTTCCCCACTGGCGAACTGGAGAACGTCCCACGAGAACGTTCCCCACTGGGGAAAAGCGGAGAGCCGCGCCGCGCCGGTCTCTCCGTACGCGACGACGGTTCCCCAGCCGACGAAAGAGCCCCCCCCCCCTCCCCCCCCCCCACGCACAAATCACGCAGTCCGTGGCGCTCCTGTCGCTGCGACGCCGACACCCTCCCTTGCTAGTTAAGGTAACGAACTAGGGAGGGTGCATCGCGGGAAAGGAAGCCAAAGGGGACGACGCGGGGCAAAGTACCCACAGTATTAATGGCAGGAGAGTATATGTGAAATGCTTTTCATCGAAATCTTACTCTGCTAGGTATATCACTGTACGTGGTGCGGAACTACGGTAACTATCTGCTTTACTTGGGTGTATTCTCTCACCAATACAATCGATGGCTGCCATCCGTAAACTTTAGTTCGCTTTCCAGACTGTTGAAAATGAGCGCACCTCCTACTCGTTTGCCGTCCCACCGTTCTGAATTGCCTCTAGAGGTCTTCATCAAATCGGGTTAACTATTAGCATGTTCTAACATATAGTTATGCAGAAGCGCAAGAAATGCATTGAAAACAATGCGGCCATTTCTACCCCTTTCGATGCGCAAAACAAGAAATAGTTACTGCTGCACAAGAATGTGCGCCCGGGTGAGCGAAAACTTTTACAGCCTTCAAGGCAAAGTGGGCGCGTAAACTGAGCACAATAATAAACGCACAGACACAAAGCGCAGTTTGTGCGTCTCCACTTCCGTTCCATTTGTGCGCACTGTTACGACTTGGTTGATTGCTAGAAAATTAAGCGACAAAAAGAGCATGGGACAAAATCAGTCCGTTCATACGCCGTTATGGGATTCTGTAACACCGGATTTGCCTGTTATAATACATTTACGTTGCATCATGAACTTCACGTTCTGGCCACACCGTTTCTACAAAGGTGGCTTCCCTTCATAGAGAAGAGTAATAGGAGGAAAGATCAGGAATGCGCCATTTGATATAAAGGGGCCCGAAGTTGAATACAGGCGACTGCATATGACTTAATCCCTAAATAAACCACTATGTGCCCTCAACTTTTATGTTGCAGAACTTTCATTTCTTGATGCTGGCACCATCATGAACATCACCAGTATATCGTGATTTTTTTCATCGCCTTGATACAGCTGTTTGTAGCTTAAACAATACTGCAATCCAAAACCTCCAGCGTCGTTAGGCAAACTCTTTTAGCCGCACAGCTGTTAGCTGCAGTGCTAAGGCTGCCTGAAAGACACGGACTCTTGAATACCATCGCAACAAAACAATAATAACAAATAAGCCATCACTGTCACACTACCCAAACGGTTGCGACTGTTCTTCCTGCTAAACTTACGAACAAGCATTTTATAAGAGTTGTGAAACAAATATCTGCATGCAGATTCGCTTGTCTCACCGTTGAGTGTTCTTTTTTCAGGTCCCTTATCTCTATCTCTGCCTCTGTGAGATCATCAGCAAGCTGCAATATAAAGAAGATACCACGTAAGTATACATGACCTTCCCTTTTAAACATATACAGACGCAAAAAACACATTTCAAACTCACTTCCGCATTTTCAAATGATGTGGTGAAAGAGAGAGGCAGTAAGAGGAACAGAATGCTAATAAGCGACTAATCCGACTCGTGAAGGTGCCTTGGACAGGTGGTAACTTCTCAAGAACTGGCGCTGTTTTGTTTCCAGAGAGACTACAGATTAGCGCAGTGTACTCCCAGCTAGCCAAGTCTGCCTTGGCGACGTTTCGGCTGACGTTCCTTCCATTTCGCTCGAAGCGACCACCTGCGGGGAACTGGGAGGCGTCACTACTGCACTTGCAAAGTTTACGCTCTTATTTCACAAAGGCAGCGAGTGGTGTTATTTGCGGAGTTGTGAAGCATCAGCATCATCGTAATCATCATCAGCCTGCCTACACCCAGTACAGGGCAAAGGCCTGTCCCATGTGTCTCCAATTAGTCTTTTGCCAGCTGCGCCCACCCTATGCCTGCAAACTTCTTAATCTCATCCGCCCACCTAACCTTCTGCCGCTCTCTGCTATGCTTGCCTTCTCTTGGAATCTACTCCGCGACCCCTAAGGACCAGCGGTTATCTTGCCTTCGCATTTCTTCTTCTTGATTTCCGCTAGGATGTCATTAACACGCATTTTCTCCCTCACCAACTCTGCCCGCTTCCGGTCTTTTAAAGTTACACCTATTCTTTTTCTTTTCATAACTCGCTGCATTGTCCTTAACATAAGCTGAACCCTTTTCGTTAGCCTCCACGTTTCTGCCCCAGAGGTGAGTACCGGTAAGATACAGCTGTTGTACACTTTTCTCTTGAGGAATATTGGTAAACTTATATTCATGATCTGAGAGAACCTGCCATATGCGCTCCACCCGAATCTTACCCTTCTAGTTATTTCCCTCTGATGATCCGGATTAGCTGTCACTACATGACCTAAGCAGACGTATTCCTTTACCACTTCTAGCACCTCGCAGCCAGTTGTAAACTGCTGTTCCCTTGCTAGACGGTTGAACGTTACTTTGGTTTTCTGCATGTTAACTTTTAGACCCATCGTTCTGCTTTGCGTGTCTAACTCTTTGATCATGATTTGCAGTTCACCCCCTGAGTGACTCAGCAAGGCAATGCCATAATCGATTCACAGATTATTTAGGTATTCTCCAGTAACCCTTGATACTGTTTCGGTTTCGGGGTTAACGCTCAAATGATAGCAATGGCGCCTAAGGAGTGTTCGAGAAACTGTGGTGTAATCACTGATACGTAGTTTGATTTCTCGACAACGATTTAAGCCAGCATGCTTCAAGAGCCATGATGACAACAAGCGACGTATCAGAGGCTATAATGCAGATTTATTCGTGCTTCGCGTGTCCTAAGCACGCCTTGCGCTTCACAGTGATAGTTCCGTTGATGAAACCGGAACCAAAGGGGCATCATGATGAAATTCAGTAAGAAATGAACTGTCGTAAACGAATACGACGGGCTCAGTCAAGTATTATAACGTCTATATAATTATCTTAAGAAAGAAAACTCGCCACTGAAATTAGGTGTACATGGTTCATTACTTAATAAGTCCAAAAATGTTTAATATTTGAGTCTAACTTTAGCAGAGAAATATCAACACAAGTAGAAAATTGCGAATAGCTCAATGTTTTTATGATCATCATTATCATAACGGTCGTAAATACGTACATTCGATCACAAAACATTTTTCCGTCTACCTCTGCCAATTAACCTCCTTGTGCCGGGAGCAGCCTCCTTGCCTCCACAACATTTCCAATCTCCATCCAGACACTGGGCTTTCGGCCAGCCTCTAATAAGCTTGTTTCTCTTGGAACGCATTCCGTTACACTTTAGGACCATCGGTTATCTTGGCTCCACATTGCATGCCATGCCACGAGCCCATTTGTCTTGGCTTAGATATAACTCGTTACCGCCTTTTCCCTGATTCAATCTGCATCCTTTTTGTCCCTTTATGTTCTCTTATGATTTGCCTTGCCATAGTTCTCTGCGCGGTTCTCAATTTAATTTCAATCGTTTTGTTTAGCCTCCAAGTTTATGCCCCATATTTGGGGACTGGCAAGCTACAGCTAGCATATAATTTTTTTTTGATATATGGTTTATGGGGGTTTAGCGCGCCAAAGCGACTCAGGCTGTGAGGGACGTCATAGTGAAGGGCTCCGGAAATTTCGACTACCTGGGGTTCTTTAACGTGCACTGACATCGCACAGTACACGGGCCTCTGAAATTTCGCCCCCATCCAAATTCGACCACCGTGGCCGGGATCGAACCCGCGTGTTTCGGGTCAGCTGTATTGAGATATATTGGTAAGTTGGTGTCAATGGCAGGAGAGTACATGTGAAATGCACTTCATCAAATTATTATACTTTTTGTTATTTCAATCTCGTGGTGCGGATCTGCAATGACTACGTTCCTTGAGAAGCGTAATGGGAAGAAAGAACGAGCATAAATGCGCCATTGGATAAAAAGAGGTAACAAATATGATACCAGCGACTGCGTATGGTGTAATTCCTAAACAAACATTTCTGTGACTTTTCCTTCCACACTGCAGATCTTTCATTTATTGATGCTGGTACCATAATCTACATCGGTGTCTTGTGATTTTCTTCGTCGCCTTGATGTTATTGTACGCATCTTAACCAATTCGACATTCCAAAGTCTCCAGTTCCATTGCCTAAACTGCTTTATATGCACTCGTTCGCACCCATTTATCTGCACTGCTAAGGCTCCCTGCAAGATTCCGGACTCTTGAGTGCCGTCGCATGAAAATAACGACAACAAGGAGGCCACCACTGTCACGATACCCACTGTGCTGCGGACGTTTTGCGTGTTACACTTTCGAACAAGCATGCTTGCTTGACTTTGGAATAAATATTTGCGTGTAAGTTCGTTCCTCTCACCTTTGCGTTCTTGCTTTTCAGGTCGCTTATCTCTCGTAGTGCCTCCTTGAGTTGCTCATCGAGCTGCAATACAAAATGAAGATACTACGTAAGCATACATGACCTTCTGTTTCAAACAAACAGACACACAAACACATTTCAAGTTGATTTCCGCGTTTTCAAACGAAGTGGTGATAGAGAGAGGCCCCAAGAGGGAGAGAATAAAAGGCGAATGGAAGCTGGGACATGAAATGCATGTTGAGGCATTGAAAATTAGCAAAGAGCTGCGAGTGGCGGGACGCAAAAAAGCAGTCCAATGGGATGGCATCAGATTTAACTACGGCGTGGGCGGAACAATATGATGGCGACTTCAACAGGTTTTTTAGGGAGTCCGAAGGCGTTCAGGAAGACGGAGTAATGCGAGACGACCAGGTTTCGGGGCCTAAACCGGTAATACGCTGCGAAGACGTTTGTGCAGAGTACAAAAGGGGGCTGGAGGGCCCAGACGCCAGTAATGAGATGAAGCGCGCAAAGCAGTGTGAGTGAAATCTTACAAGAAACCAGAAGAAGAAGAGAGATAAGGTCAACAGTATATCTTTTATAACAATGCACACAGGAAGAGCGCCAACAGAGTGGCTTGAAATGAAACAACAGTTAGAAGCAGCGACCATAGCAATGTATTTGCTCAATAAAACGCGCCCTAAGGACCTCGAAGAAGCTCTGTATTTTTCCAGGCTATAGATAGGAAGGGTGCGATAGCCATGGCGCAGATCGAAAAGGGGGAGGAATAGGAATGTTGCTTACGCATGGGTTCATTTGAAAAAGAGCAATTAAACAATGTGAGGGATATGTATGCGGTAAATGTAACATTGAAGGCAAAGAAATGCTATTAGGTGTAGCGTATTTGTGGACGCGAAGAAACAACAAAGTGAGAAACGAAGATTTGATGAAATGTCTATCCGAAGATATGAAACCAATGTGAAACAAAGGAGATGTTCTTATGCTGTGTTCTTATGCTGTTATGCTGTGAGCACTCATATAGATGAACTGGGTGTATACATAAACTGCAGCGTAAAAATGATGTCGACTATGTGTGAGCAGAATGATCTTATTATAGTAAATAGGAAAGTGAAACGTGAAGACGTTATCACCGAGGAATCGGATGCTTTCCACTTAAGCATTGACTACTACATAATGACGGAAAATTTATATGAAAGGCTGACTGTTATGCAAATAGACAAGGAAGGAATAGATAGTATTGGGTTCAAACATAACAGATTAATCGTAATATTTGCGTGCAGAGGAAGCGAAGCTGGTCCGTGTTAACATCACATGCAGCACAAAATTTGACATATGAGACCGTCATTTGATGACCATATCACAGGCGGTAGAAAAGTCATTCGAAAGCTCTCCAATACATCATGGGCATGTGATGCAGTTCTAAAGGCCTCTAAGGTGACATTTGTGTTGTACCGAATAGCAATGCAAGCCATCAAGGGTCAATTGCAAGGCTGGACTGAAGAGGCGGAGTCTTTGGGAGAACTGAAGATTGTATTCAGAAAAGGACGTGGATAAGTCTACAACTTCTTCGCAGTCACCTAACGCATCGAAACTGCAGCATGCGAGGAACGACCACTGTGGTTGGCGTTTTTAGATATAAAAGGGGCTTACGGCAACTTGAACCACACCCTGTGATGACAGATTTTATGAAAAGGGGGTGCGGGTTGTGAAACAATATGTTTATTAAAAGACATTCACAAGGAGAAGAACGCAACTGGAAATTGGCAGGAAATGAAAACAGCAGAAAGAGTTGTGCTTAAAGAGAGACTTAGGCGGAGGTGTACTTAATCGCCACTCCTCTTCCTGCTCTACACCCGATAGACTGAACGGAAGATAGAAATTTTTTTTAATTGTTTTTTTTTTTGGGGGGGGGGGAATGGTGCAGTATCTGTCTCATTTATCGTTGGACACCTGAACCGCGCCGTAAGGGAAGGGATAAGGGAGGGAGTGAAAGAAGAAAGGAAGAAAGGTGCCGTAGTGGAGGGCTCCGGAATAATTTCGACCACCTGGGGATCTTTAACGTGCACTGACATCGCACAGCACACGGGCGCCTTAGCGTTTTTCCTCCATAAAAACGCAGAGCAGAATGGGTTTTATGTGTGGTTGTGTCGATGGGGCAAAGCAAGAGACAATTGGTATATGCCGATGTCTGCTGTCCTCTAGCAGACGGCGCGAAAGACCTTCGAGACTTAGAAGCATTTGCGAAAAAAGGTGGAGGCTCTAGGACTGAGATTTAGCACTGAAACATCGGGAGTCATGGTTTATAATGAGGAAGGAGCCTGTTCCGATCCCGCTACAATGCTTAGCGTTACTTATAGCTAAGGCGTACAAGTACCTTGGTGTCTGGATAAATGACGGCAGAGAGTACATGAGAGTAAATTATAGAGGAAGGATAACAAAAAGCAGCTGTCTTGAAGAATTCCGCGCTTTAGAGATATAGCAAATGTGAAGTTTTTCTGGGAATATGGAATGGCGCCTTGGTACTCGGTTTGTCGTTTGCAAATGCTGTGGTGTGCTAGGGACCTGTCACAAATCCCGCACTTGAAATAACACACACTTCAGTTGGTAGGCTTGCCCTGGAGCCACATGCGAACAATACCAATGAAACAGTTCGAGGTGATTTGTGGTGATCAACGTTCGAAGCGCGAGAGGCAAGAAGTAAGGTTCGGTATGAAGAACAGTTGAGGCACATCAATGAGAAATGATGCGTGGCAAAAATTTTCCGCTACTTACACCGACCTGGTGTCGATACTACATGGAGGCAGAAAACTAGATGGCTTGCTAATGAATACAAATATCAAAGGGAAGAAACCGATACTAAGACAGCGTTGAAACCGAAAGAATGATCCTGAGAAAATGTTCACTTGCAAAAGGAAATGCTGGATAAGCCGACGTTGGAGCTCTATAGAACGGCTAAATCTAGCATTAAACGGGAAAACTTTTTTGAGAATTCCAAAGAGACTACTTTACATTCAGAGGCTAGGGCTGGGTTTTCGAGCACGAGGTGTTACCGTCAAAACGTTTGAACCACGGACGACGTTTGCTGCTGCTGCGTGAAAGACAAAGAAACGATGGAACATAATCTTATCCAAATTTCAGTGCACGATGCCACCGCAGAAATGCGCGAAGCACTAGGGTTTCAGAGTAGCTAGAATGTTCTCAATTTTCAAAAAAAGCAACATCAAGTTAGAAGCGACTAGAGAACTGGTGGAAAAGGTCAAGAGTGTAGTTCAGAAATGGGAAGAAAATTGACAGTTTAGAAATTTAGCACGCTACGAATTTATGCAAGGTGACACTTGGCACTGCCCTGATGCATGGGGATGGCTAATAATTATCTATGTATCTTTATATCGCTTTCTGCGCATCTCCTCGCCTTCCCCTTTCGATCTCTCACCTCTTCGCTCCCCCGTCCGCCACGCAGTGCTACGGTCAAAAACCTACAAAACGTTTTAGGAAAGGATAACTATGCTACTAACAAATTAAATTGCCCTTACGACAATAGCTCAGTCGAATACGTTAAGGGGTTGACGGATTTCCATAGGAACATGCAAAATCGCGAACAAATTCAATGCACGTGGAAATGGGTTTTATTAATTGATCAAGAGACTGAACCACCTCGTACTATGATAGGAAACTTTACCTTTCTCCTCACCCACCTCTATTTTTCACTCCTCCAGTAACAAGACAGGCGACCTGTGAGCCCCCTCACGCATCTCATGAGAGCATGCATTGCGTAGACGCCGGTTGTGGATAGTGGTGCGGTTATCAAGAAATGCGATGCGCATTGAACTGTGCCACACATGATAAACACTCGAAAGTTGTCAAATGAGAAGGGATGATGTAGGTGGTGAAGGCAGGGAGAGAGAAAGAGCGGCTGTCATGGTGGGTTCCAGATGAATTTTGAATGGTCTGGATTTCTCGATCAGCTCTCACTTCACACGATACAAGGACTCTTTTGCCTATCATTTTCACTGAATAGCAGCCTTCGCAGAAGGGCTTCGGTTAAGCGACGTTGCGCGAGCTAGTCGAACGGCATAGTCAACGAACCATCGCAGAGGGTAGCTCTCGCGTACCCAGGTTGCTCATGCGGAAGATAGTAAAACGAAGGTCACTTACAGGGTGGACATCCATAGACCGCTGAGGAGGCTCGTCAGTTGGACTTAGAGGCATCTCCTTTAAACAAAGCCGTAGAAAGAGGAACATATCAGCAAAGTCTACGTCTACATACAAAGTATGCACTGCCAGTTTATTGAACGAGAGGTCTATAAGCAATAAGGCTCTTCAGGTGCGGTTATTTAGCTGAAAACACTTGCGAATAAGGAAGCTAAATAGTGTAGCAAGTGGGAGCAACCGACATATTAGGCAATCCACGTGTCCGGATGCCGTTCCTGCAGAAATGATAGAGAGAGAGAGAAAGACAAACGAAAAGGCAGGGAGGTTAACTAGGCAGCGCCCGGTATGCTACCCTACACGTGGGAAGGGGAACGGAGGGAGAGATAGAAAGGGGAGAGAACAAAGCGAGATGATCACTTTTCCACATGTCCATTGGCCATTGCTTGCAGGGTACACAGGGCACACACTGAAAGCTCACAACCTTGCACTCAGTCCTGAGTCCTTCATGAACTTGAAAAGTGCCTTCAAAACTGTCCTCTGCGATAAATGAGGATTCGTACTGAAGCTAGGACCTTCATGTCCCACTCAGGTAAGTAAAGCAGGGCAAGTCAGTGATTGCTTTCGGCTACTACGAGCTGCTTTTCCTTTTTGTTTCTAGGGAAGAACCATGTTTCGAAATAACTGATGGCACCGCTCATCGAGGTTTCTTTTTCCCTGCTTCTCAGTGTCAACATTGTTAGTAGAGGCAGTGCCAACTAAAAGAAATGAGTATACGATTTGTTGTGCACAACTGCATAAAAATAAAATTTCGCAGGTTGCATCACTTGGGCTCATGTGAAGACCCGGAGTTGGAATGACCAGTCGCTGCAAAAATTCGCCCCACTAAAGCTCCTACGTTCAGAGACTGTGAGGCGGATATCCACCACCTGTTGTGGATTTTCTCGGCGCTGAAGGCGACGAGAATTCGAAACCTGGCGGCGATGGGTCTCTCACCGAACAATCCGGATTCCTATATTGCCTGGACACAGGGTCCATATCACCATTCACTACTTGATTTCATTAGATCAGCCCACCTTCATTTATTTAAGCATCTTCCTCATCTATTATTTCAGCACCTTTATACCCTGAGGCAATAAACATCGCTTGAAAATAAAAAGCTCCTACGTGTCTTGTTCAAGTTCATATCGACCATGTGAAAAGAAAGAAAACACATAATCATAAGAAAGCAAGCTTTGTTGCTAGTTGCAACTGTTCAACTTGTCTTTTATTGAAACACGAATAATGGAATGGGCTGGGGCTTAAAAATGATGAACGATTTACTAGGTTCAACTCAATGCGACGAAGGTGCGCTAGGACAATCGCAAATTAGTTGGCACACCACACTAGCTATATCCCCCGCTTAATCTGGTTTTCCGCTGTCTGTTGCAATCTGAAGATGTGACTAGAATTGGCGTGACGCAAAACTGATACTTTCCACTTAGTGTGAATCATGCTTCCTTGTAGACGTAGCTTGTAGACGTTCTATCCAAATAGCAGTTCCACGATTATGTTAAATATACTAAAATTAATTTTGACACTGCATTTAATACAGTTAACGTAAAAGAAACGAAAAGAAAAACAAACTGAATTTTACACTTGGCCAAAAATATAGGAAAAATGAAAAAAATGCGAGGAAACCTTTACGCGCCTTTCTTGTTTGATAAGATAGCCGAGAAGGAATTATGCTTCGGTTAGGCTACAAGAGCGAACCGAACCCATAAGAACTACTTTTTTTTTGCGGTAATTCTGACCCGCCGCGGTGGCTCAGTGGTTAGGGCGCTCGACTACTGATTCGGAGTTCCCGGGTTCAAACCCGACCCCGGCGGCTGCGTTTTTATGGAGGAAAAACGCTAAGGCGCCCGTGTGCTGTGCGATGTCAGTGCACGTTAAAGATCCCCAGGTGGTCGAAATTATTCCGTAGCCCTCCACTACGGCAGCTCCTTCTTCCTTTCTTCTTTCACTCCCTCCCTTATCCCTTCCCTAACGGCGCGGTTCAGGTGTCCAACGATATATGATACAGATACTGCGCCATTTCCTTTCCTCAAAAAACCAATTATTATTATTATTATTAATTCTGAATTACGATTACAATCATGCTGATGTTGTTGCTTGCATGGTTACTTTAAATTTATTTCATTATGGCTGTAAGATTCTCTGCACCCCGCCATACTTGGATTTTTTTCTCTTAGAATGCTGTGGTATAGTTTGGTTTACGGGGTTTAAGGTCCCAAAGCGACTCAGGCTATGAGGGACGCCGTAGTGAGGGTATACGTAAATTTCGACCACCTGGAGTTTCTTAACGTGCACTTACATCGCACAGTAGACGGGCTTCTAGCATTTCGCCTCCTTCGAAATGCGACCGGCGTGGCCGGGATCGAACCGGCGTCTTTTGTGTCAGCAGCCGAGCGCCATAACCACTGAGCCACTGTGGCGGCAGGAGTGCTTTGAATGCTTCGGTTACTGCTGGAGACGACCGGTTACCTTGGGTTCGCCATACGGGCGCAGCCATGTCTATTGCTTCTTATTGATTTTAGATGGGATATTATTAACGGGCGCTTGTTCCCTGGCCAGCTCTGCTCTCTTTTTGGTTCTTACGTTTCCTTATCATTTGCCTTGCTTTAGTTCGCTGTGGTGCGATCAACCGAATTGCAAGCGTCTACTTTAGCCTCAACGTTTATGCTCCCACTGCGTTTACTGGAATGTATACGTACTATATACCTTCTTCTTAAGTAATGCTGAAAAGCGGGTATTTACTGCAGGAGAGTGCTTGCCAAACGCACTTCACTCCACTGTCATTCTGTCAAGTATTTCACTCTCGTGTTGCTGATCGAACTGCATGTCATAAGTATATTCATTCTCTCACATTTGGCGTGCTTGGCTGCCTGTCGTAAACTGTTTTTCGCTTTGCAGATAGTTGAAAATAACCTTAGCTTTTTCCCACCCGATGTCGGGCCACTGCTCTGCTTTGTTTAATAACGTGCTGATAAATCTTGCTAAACTATTACCGTGCTCACTTATGCACAGCGAACGAAAGAGATTAAAAACTAAATGACCAATTCTATTTATCTCGTCGCAGAAAAGATAACAATTAGCCTACGCTTGCGCTTTTCGGTAACATGAATAGCGAGCGCAGCTGCTGCTGTACTCGAACCAAGAGGACCGCATATATGGAACACCCCGTGCCGCAAGGAGGCGGCTATGGGCTTCAACTTGGGCAGCGCGCACAGTTCCGCTGTAACTTTGCGGCCAAAGAATCTCGTTCCGGGCGAACGGCCAGCGCGCTCAGCGCACGCTACTCTGGCGTCATATCTGCGGAACGGCGCATACCTTACCGATCAGGTCATCGGCAAGCAGAGGACGGTGGGCGGTACTCTGGTCCCGCCGTCGCCGCCGAGCATCCTGCCTTCACGCGGCTGCCGTACCCTTTTCCTTCTCCTTCGCTATCGTGGTCCTTCATGCTCCGCCGTGCTTTTGATGATGGGGTTGATGACACTAAAGACGGCGAGCCAAGCCACTGAATCTAGGAACGGATGACTAGGAGCCGCGCTAAAACAAGGTTTATTGCTGTTCAAGAAATGCTCTGTGGGTGAGCTGGTACTAGCCGAGGTTCATTGAAGAACACCGCGCAAAAACGGGACGTAAGAATACACGCGCAAGCATAGCGCGGAATTTGTGCGTCTCCGTTTCCGTCCGCTTTGTGCGCGCTTTTTAAGCGAAAGCTTTACTACGCGAGGTAAAGCCGATTTCGCAGAGCGTTGCCGACTGACCTACAAGTGAGTCAGGGGTCAAGTGTGCCATAGGCCTTACCTTATGTGTGGTCCACCACGGTGTCGCAGCAGTTGACTTTTGACCTTTCTATTTGCCGTTAGAGGTCGGTAGAATAGGCCGAAGCGTTCATTGGGTGACCAATCTCTAGCGATCAACCATTAATTGAACTGCCACCTGCCAGGGTGGCAGGGTGCGTGCGCTGCCCATCCAATGTGCGAAACGCACTCCACGCTACAGACGCCAAGCCGTGTCTACTTGACCGATACAAAACAGGTTTTGCTCACTAACCAGGTTAAGCAGTAGTTAAGCGGCAGATAATTTTTTTTCGTTCATTATATTGAGGAAAAATTAAGCGAAACAGAAAAAATTACCAACAGAAAACGCTATTTAGGGCTGTTAGGGGAATCTGACACTGGAATTAACCGTAATAATACTTATTCCTAGAATCATGAAGATCGTGTTCCCGCCGCATTGTTTCAACAATAGCGGCTATCATCCCAGTGGAAAGTAATGGGAAGAAAGCAAGAGCACCAATGCGTCGTCGGAATTGAAAGGACAACAGAGTGGATTTAGAGGATTGCTTATGTCATAAATTCCTAAGTAAACGCCTATGTGGCATTACTCTATTCTAGTAGAACTTCATTTCTTAATGCCAGCAGCATCATGATCATCATGGCAGTTTTGCGATCGTCTTCGTTGTCTTGATGCCGTTCTTCGGGTCTTAACAAGTCCCGAATCCCAAACCTTCCAGCGTCATGGTGCGCATACACCTAATTACCTGCACTGCCAAGGCTACTTCTTGGCGACGCATGAAAATAGCAGCAGCAAAAAGGCACCCATCATCATACTACACACAGAGTTGCGACCGTTCTGGCTGTTACGCTTCCGAAGAGCCATTTTGGCAAAGCATTTCAATAAATATCAGTGTTTATGGTTTATGGTTTGGTTTATGGGGGTTTAACGTCCCGAAGCGACTCAGGCTATGAGGGACGCCGTAGTGAAGGGCTCCGGAAATTTCGACCACCTGGGGTTCTTTAACGTGCACTGACATCGCACAGTACACGGGCCTCTAGAATTTCGCCTCCTTGGAAAATCGACCGCCGCGGCCGGGATCGAGCCCGCGTCTTTCGGGCCGGCAGCCGAGCGCCATAACCACTCAGCCACCGCGGCGGCAATAAATATCAGTGTGTAACTTTGTTCAACTCACCATGGGTAGGCCGCCTTTCCTGTTGTTTGCCTCGTGAGGGGGCGCTCTTAGAAGCTGATCCAGCTGCATTAGAAATGAAAATACCATGAAAGCGTACGTAACTTCCCGTTTCAAACAAGCACGCGGAATCGTAGATTTTCGAAGTCATTAGTGCATATTTTCGAGCGATGGTGATAGCGAGAGTCTGAAAGAGGTTGGGAATGTTAATAACCGACCCTGGTCGGACTCGCGAAATCATGAAAATGTCTTGGGGGCGATAACAACTCATGCCTCTTGTTTTTTGTTTGTTTCCAGGCAGACGCCAGATTAGCGCAGTGTACGCCCTGCTAGGCAAGTCTGCTCTGCCGACGGCTTGGCTTGCGTTCTGCCTCTTTTGCTGGAAGTGATTACCTGCTGTGAGCCCGGAAAACGCGATAACCGCGCTTGTTAACTTTACCGTCCTATGTCACAGAAAGGTGACAGGTGCTATTTACGCCGTTCAGGAGCAAATTTTTCAAAAGCTCTTCCTTTTGCAAGAATGTGTTCTACGGCTCATAATCTGCCATGTTATCTCATAACCTACCATATATGCAAAAAATACAAGCACACAGCCGATTTTAGTTTCAAGGAGCTGAGGACTCATTTTATGCATATGCAAACGTTAACAGCTAATCTATGCGTGTTATTGTAACTTGCATTCTTCTGTTTTGCCTTATTTGTTGTTCTTATATTTCGTGCCTAGTGTTCAATGTCTCAGTTTTTGTGTGCATTATAGTGTAATATTGATACTGTATATCTGGTGTCGAAGTATTGTTTCTTTCTCTTTTTCCTTACTGTAGTGCCATTGCAATATGTGTCTTTTGTTGCTTGGTGTACCTTTCCTGTTGCGTTAAAGTACCAACTTGTTTTTCTTACTTTCGCTACAATAATGTAATGGTCTCCTGGGCCTTTGTCAAACTGTGTGCACAGCTTTTAGCCCAAGCTGACGAGCCAGATTTTTCTAGTGAATAAGTTGCATTGATTGATTCGTGCCATTATGACGAAGAGCAAAGCGCGTTAGCTGCTGCGCACATGTTGGACACTTGAATGTCGTCAAGTGAAAATGGATGATGGAAGGAGTACAGTGCGGCAGAGAGTAAGAAAGGCTGTAATCGAAGGCTCCGGATAATTTTTGTCTACCGGAGATTTGTGATATGCACCGACATCACACAGTACACGGGCGCTTTTACATATCGCCTGATCTGAAATGCGGCCTTCGAGGCGGAACTACGTTTTCGCGACCTCATGCTTACCATACGAACGGCATTATCACTGAACCACTATGAGGAGTAGCGGTCCTGATCCTGCCACCCGCGCAAGAAAGTAAAAAAAAGACGCTTGCGGGTGGGTGTCTACAGCTTGCTGAGGAGTCTTATGAGTGACGTTGGGCAGGTTCTACTTTGTTTGTCGTTATTTGTTTTGTACAAAGTCGTAAACTTGAAATTACGCATTTGGCATCAGTTAGGCAGAAGTGAACATAAGGAGTTGTAATGACGAGTCGCTGCGAAAATTTGCAAACCACTAAACTTGCTGTGTGTTGTGTTCAAGCTCATACTGATCCGGTGAGCACTAGTTAAACACAAAGTCAGAGGTAACAAGGCGACAACTGGGGCTATTTGGTATTCCATATCTGTTGTAGAAATGCACTGAGTGTTACAATCACAACAGTATTACAAGTATAACAATCGTGAGTATTACAATCGTCTGGTCATGTCTTCTGTTGTGAGAGTAATACTCAGCGCATTTTTACTACAGAAATGCCAGAATGAAGCAAACTTTGATGCTAGTTGCAACAGTTCAATCTGTCTTTTCTCCGCTAGACTTGAAGAAGGGGCTGAATAGCTCTTCATCGACACCGAGTTTGAAGCAACCTTCTTTGGCTGCGCCGAAAGCCACACCAAAAGGAGAATAAAGCGGCTGTGGCTCAATTAAGCTGAGCGAGGATATACAGAGCGAAAGCTCTGTGAAGCATGCTTAGACAGGGTTTAGCTCTGGTTCATCATTATTGTTTGAAGACTTCCCCGAGAGCAAATGGTTTCAGCGTGGGGAAATCACGTGCCACAAGTGCTTGAGCGACTGTACACAGCGGCGGTCGGCGCAGCGGCCGACGTGACTGACACGCACAAAGCGAATCACGTGACACATCGCATGCCACAGGTGGCGAGGAGGAGCGGCCGAGCAGCAGCTATCGCAGCTGCGGACGTGACTGTCAAGCGCGCAGCTGTGGCGACGAAGGTGAAGATGAAGATCGAAGTACCTGTCACGCGAGATTTTGCAATTGCGGCACGCCTCCCGGTAGAGGTCAAATCTAAGAGCCAGATGACCTTCAGGCACAGCATGGGAGAAGTGGAGCTTTACGCTCTAAAAGACGGTATCGGACTGTGGCACGTGATGCCGCGGCATTAACTTAGATTCTGTTCTTCATGCGTGTCCCTGTTCTTTCTCCTTCGCAGCCGAAAAATCAGCGGTTTCTGTGGAAAGGAAATGACGCAGTAACGTGCACAATGCGCGAAATGCGAATTTTCATCTTGCAGAGCAATGATTACATAAGAAGGCTGACAATACTTGGAATAACTTGGTTACAGGAAAGCGTGGACCTTTCGCAATCTTGAGGCCTCATTTCTCACTATCTGCAAGCCTTTGAGCAGCGGAAATTCAGAACAGAACCCGCGTAGCTGTGTTTTTGGTAGCTTAGGCCGTGGAAGCACAAAAAAAAAACCACAGCCGCTGGAGCCTGCAAGCCTCTGTGCAACGAAGATCACTCTTTATGATTGACGTCGTGAGTGGGAAGGCAAGTTATCTGTGAGCACCGCTTAACCAACTTAGAAGCTGCAGGCTCGTCACGTAAGAAGGAGAATAAAGCAGTTGGCGCGAATATATTGGATCTTAAAATTACCTGTTAGGATTCTGTTCGGGCGCTTTAAAGTAAGCGCTACTGTTGCTTTATATGGACAGCTTTTCAAACTGCTCTGTAATTCTTTTCGCTTGTTTAGTTCCAAGGACCTCACCATGTACACAAGCGCTAAGTGCTAAAAAAGTATACGATTGTGAAAACGTAAATGTGTGGACATAAATGAGTTACTATTAAAACACTAGCTTACTGAGGCTCAGATTGTCTGACCTGTAGCAGGTGCGACTGGGTTCTTGTTTTCAATTCAGTCCGGAGCACAGAAGGACCACCGAACAAACAAGGCAAAAAAGTGTTAAATTAACGATGGCTCGATCCAGTGCAAAGGTACAGTGTACTGATTTCTTGTTTTGCAGAGGAGAGGAGTCCAAGACATACATAAATTTGCTGAGATTCGATTAGGTCTGACTATGTAATTATGTCTAGGGCAATAACAAAACCGAAGATAATAACATGAACTTCTACGCCAAGTTAAAACAAATATGCAAGTTTTGTTCCTCGAGTTTTCATTGGCTGTGGTGTCAAGGTCAGCAATACTATGTTGTGCTGTAAAGTCACTGGGTACGTTTAGGAATATTGGTTTTTCAAATTATTGCATCTCCTGACGAAATGGACAATAACTTACATTTTCTTTAAAAGCGTCTCGTGTTTCTGAAAATGTGAAAGAGAAGATAAATTATAACGCATTACAATGCAGTTCGTTTAAAGGAAAGTAATCGAAGCTGATAGATATACTTGAAATTCATGTGTTTTTAAAGAGCGTTTTTCTCCGATATTTTTAGAAGAGGTTTAATGTTTATTTGGGAGCAGTATAAAACGGAAGTGTTCGTTCAGGAATTATTATCGATACTGTTTTTTCTCGAGCACTAGCAGGCTAACTGATTTCCATACCTCTTCTTAGTTGCTGCTGGAAGGAGGTAGAAACTGGCCCTTTTGCACGTTGTGCCTTTCTCAAATGTCTACGTCACAGTATAAAATCAAGCTCATGTAACTACTCGTCTACACAGATGAACGCTATTGGCTGAGTATGCGGCTTGATGTGAGTAAGCGCAATTAAGAAAAGCTCGAGTACTTTGCATTAAACAAGACGGAGTCGTGGGAGGACCGTTCGCTCGCGTCAGTTCATCCTGTTCATGATGGAGAATTTTTGTTTACTTATCTGAAAGGAACGTACATATCTAATTTTTGTTATATGTATATTCTTTTTTAAACCATGCGTTGGAGCTTACAATACATTATTCACTCCCTGGTATTTGCATGCGACTGCTAAATAACGTATTCCAAGCGCGGTGCGTGAACTTTCACCGCTTTCATACCCAAATACCCATCATACCCATCATACCCAACATACCCATCGTCCTCATCGCTTGCCTCTGTCCGCAACCTGGTGCGCCGGGTGTTGGCTTCTCCTGGAATCAAGGCGTTTGTTCAAGCGGCGACTCACAGGTAGTGGAGGTCATAATATTTTAATTTATTCTTAATGCTCGGTCGGTTTCGTCACCCGAACGGTGGCTGTGATGAATAGAAAGTGGGCCTCTTACATTTAATGAGGAGACCGCGTTTACAGCGGTGCCATCCGCAGTTTGATAAAGCGATTCCAGTTCCGCGCCTTCAGCACTGCCCACGGCAGAGCTGTACGTTGTTGCTATTTTAAGGCGAAAGCCTTTAATGGCTCATAGTCCCGGTCGAGATCCTGTCCGTCCGTTACACCACCAACCGGAAGTCACGACAACGGAAGTGACGTCGTACCGTCCGCCCGTACGTTACGCTCTTCAACTCGATAAGAAAAACAAATCTTTGTGTGCATGATTGGACTGGAACCCCCATTCTTGCGTTCCGTAGCCGAGCGTGCTAACGACTACACCACTCCCTGCCAATGCATACGTAGTTCTTCTCTAGGACGCTGGAAAGTGTTTGCGGAAAGGCGTCGAATCAGACGGATGCCTCCCAAGCACCCTCCAGTGTCCCGAGCGTTTAAAATTTACAAAAAATTGTGTACTTAACATCTTATCCACACATCAGTGACAGAAGCAGCAACACCGCGCTAAAGGCTTTAGCCTCACCGAACTTTAGGTCAACAATGTGCCCCCCTGAATTTTTTTTGCTACAATTCGCGTTTTTCATTGAGCTTGCATTTCGGCTTTATAATTTATAAATATCATTTCGAAATTCATGCACACATTTTTTTTATAAATAGAACTCGCGAACGCCGCATTTTCACGTATTTAGTCTATGGGACAAATATATGCTCTGGTCACGTGATTGCGATGACAATTCATGCGAAGAACGCGTTGAGTACTAAAAGGAAACTTCGAAGAACTGGCGCTGTCAAGGCACTGTGTGAACGTCTGCACTGATTACTCAAGCAGCATAAAGGATGATGTTGTCGAGGATGTCCACACACGAGCACGCTCGGGCCGCACTCCTGTTGAGACATTTTCGGCCTACACCGACAGTCTTTATCGCGGGAAGGTTCTATATTCATGGATTGCTCAAGAAAAAAGAAATGGATATGAGTACACTTACCTCATGGCTGGGGACCTGCTTCCGCTCGGTTGGTTTCGGCTTTTGAGGAGCTTTGCAAGTTTTAATATGAGTGAAGAACAGTTGGTTGGGGACCAGTTCTTTGCAAACGGGGCAGTTACGCATATCCATTGAAGAGATCTGAAAAGGCGCCGTAAAGAACATAAATGCTAAAAAAACTAGTCTGTTGCAAATTAGCAAATTAGCAAATTAGCGCGGATTGCCAATGAGAGGAACGCGCTTGTGGTCTACAAAAGAGGTAAGGAGAGGAAATCTTAAAAATGAATCAAAATTCAATGAAAGCAGTAGTAGTTTAACATAAGCAGTCAAGGATCGTATATTGCTAAAGCTGTTCAACCCAAAATTGATGTTCACCACGAGAGAAAGTTGCGCACCAGGCGTCATGACCACAAGCCTAAGGACTATTGCGTTTCTGAGCTGAACTAAATAAAGCACTAAATAAAATGGCCGGTGATTCAGTATTGCTAAGCGCGGAATATTACGCGGAAGCAGTTTTTGCTAGTGGACACCACTGTCACATACCTGAAGGCGTCAATGAGTTGTCGACTGACCCACCGAGCCAGTTATGTGCCATTCCTTTCCTCAAAATCAACGGAGTCGCGCATCTCAAATGTACTTCCCTAAGAGCCGTTTTCACCAATATCGTCTCCCTCATCACCCAACATGTACTAAACGGTTTTGGTTTCCCTCCCATATTGCAAATCTACTGCACCCTGTAGTGCATCCTGTGGGATTCTCCTAAACATTCGACAAAAACTGTTAAAAGGGATATTGATCAGTTCGGTGTCGCCCTGCCATATGCTTGCCGTCCCATTTAGCTCGGTTCGTAAAGCAACTATTCCAGTGAAGCGGTGGTCCCGGCTGTGAACCCCGGCTTCCCTTTGTAGCCGTATGGTTGCGCTTGGGTGGATGCCAACGAGAAATTACTCCTGTATTACAAGCTTCACTGGATTCTGGCACCATGAGATCGCGTTTAAGTTACGGTTGACCAAGCCATAATACTGTCGCCATTCATTGAAGAGACAGTGCTTTAGGAAGCGTGCTGATTGATTATTGCTCCAGATATGCAGCAAAATGTGAAGTGATGCGCCACGTGAAAACGGCTTCATTCTACGCTTGCAAAAATGCTACGCGGAAGCTAGGCGCAAAGGGTCATTCGATCGCAGTGCTCCTAACAGCAACGTAGCTACGATTTGAACAAGAAGCGGGAAGGGAGAATGTAAATTTTGAGCATAAGAAAGCAGAAAAAGCGACGTACCTTTCTCTTGGCGTTCAAAGGCTGCGTCGAGACTCACTCCGAAACCTCCCAGGATAGTACTGACCGCCCGTTTCCATAGCGACGAAGATAAGGCCCCAGAAGATATTTCTATGTGGAGAGCATGCGAGCGGCCGTGGTGAGGAAATGAAGTTGATAAAGTAGAGAAAGAGGATATGCTAGAGAGTGGAGGAAGATAGAAGGAAAAGGCACGCGCTGTGCTTGGAGTGTGTGTCGGGCGGGGAGACGGAGTCGTGGCTGCAACGTAATCTTGCGCGACGGTAACGACGCGGGGAGGCTGAGGGGGGAAACGAAAGGGGGGCGTACTTGTGGAGCCTGCACTTACGTCACGCCGTAAGCACGTGGTGTACAATGAGCCGGTCTGCAAGAATAACGGCCACCCAGTCCGACACCAAGCTTGACTCTCGCGCTAAAGCACTCCACACACATCACACACAAGACGGCGGTGAGGCACACATAGACGCGGCAGACTTCACTGGCCGCGTTGCGTATGCACACAGCGCTGTCTCTAGCCAACTCCGCCACCTAGCCTCAAGCATCGTAGGCGCCGCCACCTTCCTAGAGTCAGAGAAGGCGGCCACTGCACTAGCCATCTCCTCTTCTACTGCCAAACTCACCCTCAGCGACTCCAAAACGGCTGCTCGAAACTACAGAAACAGACCCGCATGCAAAATAATCGATTGCAAGGCACCCTTGTGCTGTGCGATGTCAGTGCACTTTAAAGATACCCAGGTTGTGAAAGTTATTCCGGAGCCCTCCACTACGACAGATCTTTCTCTTTTCTTTCACTTCCACTTTCCTCCCTTCCCTTACGGCGCGGTTCACCGACGTTGTGTACGATGTCGCTGGTACTGCTGTGAAGAACTTTCTTGGCCTGAGAAGTATAGAGTGCAAATGTGAGAGAACATTGCTTGCAGCAGACGGTGGCTCTCTCCATGGGCCACACTAATTTTTCACACTGCTCAAGGAGAATGGTGATCATGAGTACCGTTTTCAAGTCAGCTGCTGCAACCTCTGACGAATGTCAATATTATAGAGAGTAACTTTATATATTATAGAGAGTAACTAGATTCGCCTTCATGAGCAGCACTGGCGTAGAGATATAGCATCCGCATAGCGTGCAAGAGGACCGGGGTTTAAATTCCGGTGCTTCGCAATTCTCCGCCGGGTTTCAGAAAAGAAATCCTCGTGTCGGTGTAACTGCATAACCAGGCCTGGGGTGCGGCGTGATCTCGATGAGCAGAACCTACAACGCGCTCCCTCACCACAGCAGGATTTGGCCACCCTGGTGTATCAACTTAGCCACCACCTTCTATGAACAAACCAATCAACCCTCGGCTCGCAGTCCCCAGCGGCAGCGGAGCAACTGACGAGGGCGGTGGTCAGACCTGTGACACAGCGAAGGGTGCTGAAAATCTTTGGCTCCGGACAGGCCGCCAATGGAAACTGAACATAGCAACGTTTAACGCTAGAACCTTATCCAGTGAGGCTAGCCCAGCAGTTTTGTTCGAGGAACTAGCGGGTATTAAATGGGATGTCATAGGGCTTAATGAGGTCATGTGGACAGATTAGGCGTTAGTTTAGTTTATGGGGGCTTAACGTCCCAAAGCGACTCAGGCTATGAGAGATGCCGTAATGAAGGGCTTCGGAAATTTCGACCACCTGGGGTTCTTTAACGTGCACTGACATCGCACAGTACACAGGCCTCTAGAATTTAGCCTCCATCGAAATTCGACCGCCGCGCCCGGGATCGAACCCGCGTCTTTCGGGCCAGCTGCCGAACGCCATTACCACTTAGCCACCGCAGCGGCTGACAGAGAGATTAGGCGTGTACAGTAGTAGTACTAAGGGGTGGGCACGTACTGTGCTATCGTGGATTGGCGGACAGACGAGAACTAGGTGTGGGATTCCTCATCAAACAGGACATGGCTAGGAACATAGAGGAGTTTTGTATTATCAACGAGAGGGTGGCAGCTAACATAACTAAGCCTAATGAGATGATGAAATCAATAAGCATTGCGAAATAAAAAAATAACTACAAGAAATGACGAGTACCTTGCTTGCTAAGAGATCATGAAAATGTGCAGAGCTTTAGGTTTCTTGCAGTTCGCTGTGTGTTGCCGAAAAACACTGCTTCATATTCTACAATGTTTCATGTGTCTGTGTAACATATGAAAAGTAATTTTTTTACAAGAAAAAGAAAATAATTAGTTCCCTATTAATGAGGTCATGTGGACAGATTAGGCGTTAGTTTAGTTTATGGGGGCTTAACGTCCCAAAGCGACTCAGGCTATGAGAGATGCCGTAATGAAGGGCTTCGGAAATTTCGACCACCTGGGGTTCTTTAACGTGCACTGACATCGCACAGTACACAGGCCTCTAGAATTTAGCCTCCATCGAAATTCGACCGCCGCGCCCGGGATCGAACCCGCGTCTTTCGGGCCAGCTGCCGAACGCCATTACCACTTAGCCACCGCAGCGGCTGACAGAGAGATTAGGCGTGTACAGTAGTAGTACTAAGGGGTGGGCACGTACTGTGCTATCGTGGATTGGCGGACAGACGAGAACTAGGTGTGGGATTCCTCATCAAACAGGACATGGCTAGGAACATAGAGGAGTTTTGTATTATCAACGAGAGGGTGGCAGCTAACATAACTAAGCCTAATGAGATGATGAAATCAATAAGCATTGCGAAATAAAAAAATAACTACAAGAAATGACGAGTACCTTGCTTGCTAAGAGATCATGAAAATGTGCAGAGCTTTAGGTTTCTTGCAGTTCGCTGTGTGTTGCCGAAAAACACTGCTTCATATTCTACAATGTTTCATGTGTCTGTGTAACATATGAAAAGTAATTTTTTTACAAGAAAAAGAAAATAATTAGTTCCCTAGAGTGCCGAGCGCAGAACTCAGAATAAATTTGTCTGGTTTCACCGTATACCGAGAGCTCCAGAGCGCTTAAATGGTTATCTTAATCATTGTTTTTTTGTACGTTGAGCTAGTGTTTTATTCAGCGGCTGTTTCACATTGATTAGCTTCGTATTCAAATGAAATGTGACTGTAAGCATATGACAGAATTTTGGAATTACAACGACAGATTGGATTTCCCCAAAAGTGAACTATGTTATCAAATTCAGCATACCACGCGTACCTCGTGCCTTGACTCACTGTTGATGAGAGGTGTAATATTTATTTACTTATTACATACTACCAGCCCTTTCCAGTACAAACGTAGCAGTGGAGTCAATCCATGCATAGTGGCAAAAATACCAAGAGAAACTGAACTGAACTGATCTTTTTTTACCAGAAAGGCTGGTGGGTCACCCGGGCTAAATGCTGTAATCAAACAGCTTGACGAGGCCCAGGCAACCCTTACAAGGCAGCATAGACGAGACCACTAAAAAATAATAACATTAATAAAAAGGATGAAAAAAGGTTAACATGAAATATTCAGCGTTCCAAAAAATAAGAAACACTTTCAGGTAGTTCGATAGAAAATGTGTGCACAAAGACTGCATTTTTTGTTACATATTGACGCAAATCGCATGAATAATGAGAAGGCATCTTCGTGAACAATTGGAGGGAAGCTGTAAAAGAATAACTAAGAAACACTGTAGCGAAAAAAAAACAACAAAAAACGCATTACAAATTGGAGAAAAGCTGTAGCAGTTGAAAAGGGGTCAAACATTTGATGTGTTGGTATTTGTTTTGTACGGACAGAAGATTGTGACGTAAAGACTGGAGCTTGTAATCAGTGCGGAAAAGGGGTACGAGCCGTGTGTCTTTACTGCGTGTGTTTAGGATGTTAGTGTGATGCTGCAGTGGACCAGAAATTGCTAAAAGTGACCGAAAGCTGACAGGTGAAAAGTGGTGTGAGCGTAAGAGTCTGTATTCATACATGCAGTTTACATAAAGAATTTTGTACTGCTGGAAAAAAAAATGTAGGGTGGCAGATAGATAATCTAGACAAAATATATTACGAATAGCCTTTTTTTGTAGCACGAGAATTTTGCTTAGGTTCTGTTTAGTTGTTGTTGGCCACACCAAGCTGCAGTAATTAATTTGTGAGGCAAACAAAGCGTAATATATTTAAAGTTTTATTTTTACCGGAAAACTGGCGCGTGTACGTGATATTGCCCCAGTTGCAGAGGAAAGCTTCTTACATAATTTCTCAACGTGTAAATCCCATGTTAAATATGAGGACAATGTAACGCCAATAATCTTGGGCTGTTCAACCACTTCAATATCCTGTCCATCAAATTTAAGTGGTTGATCTAAAACGAATACTTTATTACGAGCCCGGAAAAGCATGACCATGGTTTTTTTAGGATTGATTTTAAGCTGATTTGATTGTGACCAATGACCAATTTTTTCAACCAAATGATTACATCTGATCACTAAATTATTTTCATCTGTACCTGAAAGGAGAATATTGCAATCATCAGCATATATAACGAAATTAACTGTCGTGTCGACACAAACTATGTCGTTAATGAATAGAATAAATAAAAGAGGACCTAACACGCTCCCTTGCGGGACGCCATTTAATATCTGTGATTGGGATGACATTCGATTGTTAATACAAACGCATTGTGATCTGTTTTTCAAATATGACTTGAATAGCTGAAGAGGTTTACCACGAACGCCAATTATTAAGAGTTTTTCAGTTAAAATATCATGATGAAGAGAGTCAAAAGCCTTGATAAAGTCTATAAACAACCCAAGGGTAATTTGTCGGTTTTCAACATTTTGGATAATGTGTTCTTTTAGCGTAAGGAGTGCTGACTCTGTTGACCTTCCCTTTCAGAAACCATACTGCGCATTCGAAATAACGCCTATTCTATTGAAAAAGTTATTTAATCTCATGTATAAAATTTTCTCAAAGCCCTTCGAGAATACGGGCAGAACAGATATAGGTCGATAGTTTGTGGGTTCTTTCGTATCACCGCCTTTATACAACACCGACACTCTAGCTCGTTTCATGGCACTGGAAAATTCGCCAACGTCAGTGGAAAGGTTAAAGATATAACTAAGTACTGGAGCAATGACCTGAATGACTTCTTTTAGTGGCTTGATTTGCAAATTGTCTATGTCCAATGATATACTGTTTTTTAGTGACATGAATGTTGTATATACTTCTATCTCATCTGTGGGAGTAATAAATAGGCTATCAATAGAATTCGAAGCCGACTTATTATGCCGTGAAAGCGATGGATTGTTTGGCTTAGCTATATTAACAAAATGTTTGTTAAAAAAATCCGCCAGCTCTACACCGGAAAGTACTCGTTCATTATGTTTAATGCAATCAGGTAAAGCGTCTTTCCTTTTATCCCGGCCTAGTAGATTATTTAGCCCTTTCCAGGCAGCTTCAGGGTGTTTTTTAGTCACATTGGAAAATAATTTCTCCAGATAATTTTTCTTAGAGCTCCGTAGTTCGGAATATAGCTTATTTCGGAAAGCCTTAAATTCCTTTAATGCTGCTTCGGTTCTAGTGCTAAGAAAAATATGAAAAAGTCTGTTTTTCGTTTTAATCATCTTAGCGTGAGCAAGGGTTACCCAGAGTTTCCGGACTTTTTTTGATGGTTTCATTGTTTTCATGGGAAAATGTTTTTTATAAAGTTGCAAAAATTCTTGCATAAATTTCTGATATGCGTCATTAACATTGCATGCACCCTGAACAAACGACCAGTCACATGCCTCGATGTCACGCCTGAAGGCAGATATTGCCACATCTAAAATACACTGCACTGTAACAATTTTATCTGCACAAGTATTAGCGTGGTCAAGAGGATAATAAAACAGGAATACAGGGCAGTGGTCACTGATATCACGTGCGATTGAACCGGCATCGGAGATTACAGTTTCAGCGTTAGTTATCAGGAGATCTAAAGCAGATGATGTTGACAGTGTGACACGAGTGGGTGTTGTGATTATATTAATGAAACCTGATGAAGAGAGCCTTGAGGTGAAGTCGCGTGTGATTGATGTATCTTGTAGAACGTTAATGTTGAAATCGCCTCCGCATAATAAACGAAAGTTATTTGTGCATACGTAATCTAAAAACATTTCAAAAAAGTCAAGGAAAGACGGAAAGTTTCCACTTGGAGGTCGGTATACAACCGATGCTATTTTGTTTCTATATTTCAGTGTCAAAATTTCACAATCGTCACTTGATATAGAAAAATTGGAAAGTAACTCGCAATCATAACCAGTTTCGATATACAGAGCGACGCCACCTCCTCGGCGGCCCGCACGATTTATAAAAAAATTCCTATATCCTTGTGGGCTAAAAACATCGGAGTTATCGCAATACCAAGTCTCGGTTAGCATTATTATGCCTGGTTTAAAAGAAAGTTGGCAAAAAAAAAACACTCCAGATCTTCTGTTTTGCCTACCGCAGAACGAACATTAAGATGCAAAACAGAATGCACTGCGGGTGACGGAAGGAAAATATTCTGGGCTACAACGAAGTTATAATAGTTCATGACTATTCACGGAAAACAAGTACGGATAACAGTGCCGTTCATTGTATTTTCTGAAGGTATTGCTCACGAGTTATCTCTACCGAGCATGAATGGTCACTTTGCTTAGCGAAGACTCTGCCGTTGTAGATCCAGACCGACTTCCACTTATACAGATATTTTCGTTCTACAGCCATGCCGAGCAATTTCTGCAAAGCAGGGCAGAGGTGCTCGTTTACGTAGAACGGTACTGAGCTGTCAATTCCAATGTCTTGGTTCGTGAGTCGCAACTTTTTTGCCTTTCTCAGCACTGTGTCACGCTTTGCTCTGGACCTGAACCGAACAATAACGTTAAATTTCTCACAGTCCCGAGTGGGGACACGATGACAAGCTTCGATCTCGCCTTCGGCAATTGGCTCATGTATGGCTTTCCCGATTTCTGACACTATTTTCCCAACATCTTCACCTTCTTACTTAACAACGCCCTGTATCTCGATGTTTGTATTCCTTGAGTATAGCTCCAGTTAGACTACTCGCTTTTCAAGCTTTGCATTTTCAGCAGCCAAGGTCACACATTTAGCTTCCATCGTTGCCTTTTTATCTGTAAATTTTGCATTTTTTGCAATCTCTGCATTCAGTTTTTTTTTTGCAGTTCTTCAATAGTTTCATGTGCGTGTTCAAGGCTCTTAGTGAGTTTCATTTGTACGTCTTTAAGGTCTCGGACCTCGTTTCGCAGTTATCTGTCAAGGGATTCACGCGTAACCTTGATTTCTTGCCTAAGTTCCTCTTTAAGTTTCAATAAATCATTTCTAATCTCTTCCCTAACCTTGGCCACATCTTTAGCCATGAAGAACAAAAAAAATTCACTAGGCTGTTTTATCAAAAATGCAAACAAGTGCACAGAAACAAGAACACCTCAGCAGAAAGAAAAATTGGCGGATCAATTTCCAGACCATTTGGCAGCGAACAATTGGCAAACAATTGGCAGTGGCGACGACCAAAAGTGATCAAGATGCAGAAAACAATTTTCTAACTAACCTGTAGCGAAAAGCAGAGAAGGTTTTCAGATGATGTGCACAGTAGGTCGTCGCCGCTGCCAAGTGAAATGCGCTGGCGCTCGTTGGGTTCTTTTATAGCCGTTGTCCTTCGATGCTGACGCCCCCACAGCAGATAACTGGTACAACCAAACCCATAAGAATTTATGCTTGCTAGGTGCCACACAAATTATCATAAATCAGGGGCGAAAACTCATCACGAGGTAACACAGACACTACGTCAGCAGGTAGCTGATTCCAGTAATGTGCGGTCAGCGGAAAAAAGGAATACTTGAAGCACTCGTTAGCAGCACTGAACACTTTGACCTGTGGACTGTGTTTAGTACAAGTTATGCGAGATGCGCGCTCCTTTATCTAACTTTATCAATCCCAGCAGTCTAGTTCATATTGCTATAAAAAAGACAGACGTTTATGCTTCCATCGAACAGAAAGGAGCGGTAAATTGACCCTACGGTACACAGGAGCGACTGAATCTTTCCTCCTGAAGCGGGAAAATATGAAACGTAACGCGCGTGTCTGAACATGTTAAAATTCCTGCACTAACAGTTTGCTTTTCTGGTCCCGCACATCGCATGTGCACCCCAGCAATGGGCGCTCCCGCGTTTTGTATGCAGTTATTTTTGTTTCACTTGAGGCAAACTTAGCGTTCTCCTAATAAGGTAGCCTAGTACCCCTGTCACACGGGCACTTTCGATCCTCACTGAGTCAATGCTCATCGAACTCAATGCCAATCGACGGTTGTCACACGGCCACTTTCAAGCGCAATGGAGCTCGATACTGCTTGACTCGATGCCGATTCCTCAAGAGTGCTTGAGGTTCAAAGCACAATCGAGAACACTCTCGCTCTCATGAGGCTATAAAAATTAACACAAGTTAACAAAACCAAACCACAATTGTTGCCGTTTTAATTGATTAAAATGTAAGACAGAACATTTTTCAGCTACTATGCCTGCTTATATGCAAACATTTGAAAATAATATCTACACCACGCTCCAAGCTTCGCCGTCAGTGTAAACAAAGATGGCGTCCTCCTGCTTGTCGGCGCGGAAACTGTGGAGCGAGCGCGAGACAGCCGCTCTCACCGACTGCTGGCAGGACCGCCTAAATGATTTGCGGCGCAGTCTGTGCAGAAATCGCGGAGGCGTTGCGGACCCTCGGGTTCCATCGCACAGCAGCAGAGGTGCGCCACAAGTTTAGAAACCTGACGCAGATACGCAGATGTACCGACTTGGCTACGGATTTGGCTGCCGCTGCCCCCGACTGCAAAGTGTTGCCGGACATCGCCATGTTATGACTGTCGGCGAAACATTTGGCGCCACCTAACACACATGAAGGAAATTTCTCAAGCAGCATTGAAAATGCCCGTGTACCGGATGTTTCGTGCGTGCTCGAAAATCGCGATGCATCGAAAATGCCCGTGTGACAGGGGTATAACTTCTTATCTTTACCAACAATGGACATGACATGTGGCCTCCAATTAAGGTTCGACGTAATAATCACCTCTAGGTATCGAAATTCATTGGTTCGTTGCAGCGTGTTTCCTTGTACAAAATGACTAAACTCTAGCGGTTGATGTTTGTGTGATATAAGCATGCATGTTCATTAATTAAGGTTTAATGACATTTGTCAAAGTTCACATAAGTCATTTATTTTCGAGAAGTACTGATTTAGTCTAACTTGGTCGTCTGCTGTCTGAATACTAGTGTAAATGATGCAGTCGTTTGCAAACAGTGTTACTTTAATCGACCTGTCCGTCACAAAATCATTAATGTACAACAGGAGCAATAAAGGTCCATGTACTGAACAATGCGGTACCCCTGGTCTTACTTTGCATGTGCTGGACATAGTTCCTTCGGTGAAGACGAACTGTCGGCGATCACACAAGAAGGTCTCAATTCATTGTAACAGCGAATAATTTTTAAGAATGCACCTGATCTTCAAGATAAGTTTTCTGTGGTTCATTTTGTCAAAAGCGTTCATAAAATCGAGAAATATGTCTATCTGTCCCTTGCGATCACGAATCTCGCCCAAGAAAAGCATTACTTCCACTAATTGTGTTATTGTTGACAGGCCCCGTCGAAATCCATGTTGAAGTGGATATATTATGTCGTTACCGCTTAAGTATTGTCAAATGTGCCTAGAAATAGTGCGCTATAATATCTTGCAAGATGTGCTCGTCAGAGCAATCGGTCTATATTTACAAGCCAATATTTGATCGCCCCCTTACCGACTTTTCAATCTTCCAGGATACATCCCGTAGCAAAAGACTTCTAAACTATCAATGGCAGATATCTCTCTGTCTCTCTAACGTATCTTTTCAGAAATTCATTTGAAATATCGTCCGCGCCAGATGATTTTCTCACGTTAATGTCAGATAACAACTTGGTGATACCCTGCACTGAGAGTTTCAAGTTTTATACTCGAGGAACATTTAAAGGCACTGAAAAGTCGGCTGGTTGGTTGGTTATCATCGGCTGCAAATACACTCACGAAATAATTGTTTAATATTCTGGTGATCTTGAACTTATCATTTACTCTGCCTTCCACTGTGCTTATTCCCGTAATTGACTTCTTCTTTGGCAGTACGTGTCTCTAAAATTTGTGCGGTGAGTCTCGAAGTATCCTTTGCAGTGTAACACCATAACACTTTTGCTCAGCCTCCTCAATCAATAGCTTAAGTTCATGGCTAAGGGCCCTTATTTCTTCAGAAATTTCCGTGCGAGGCGTTCGTCGGTACTTCGTTTTCCGGCTTCCTCACTTATTTTCACCTGCAATTTTTTTTGTAATCCAAGGATCCCGAAAACGTTTGGTTCTGACGTTTACCGGCGCGTAACGAGATATGTATTTTCAACTTAATTTTCGGAGTACATCCAAATTTCGTTTACGCCAGCAGAGTCCTTAGAACTTAGTTCTTCAAATGGGCTGAAGTGACAGTCCAATTCGGAAAGTACCGCAGTGTCATCTGCCCGACCAAAGCTTCTATTGGATGTGAGAGATTTGTGCTTTAGGGAAGGAGTAATGGGCGTAGTAAAAATGCCTACTAGGTAATCAGAGAGTCCAGGCAGCACATCTACTTCGTGTGGCCTTGAAATTATGCCCTCGCTTAAGGAGACGAGATCGAGGATTGCACAGCGGCTGCTTTGAAAACGTGTATAATCACAATTTGTCTGAACCCGTAGTGAAAGCATAAATCGATAAGCGCACGAGATATATGTTGGTATCGCGGATGACCAGTCATTTCAACCCAATGAAAGTCTGGGACGTTAAAGTCACCGACCATTATAACGTGCTTGTGTTGTGCACGAAATGCTTGCAAAAAGTCATTTAGTTTTTCTAAAACTGTGGCTTTGGTGCCTGACGGTATATAGACGGCCCCACAGTCCCTTAAGAAAAACCTCCCGTTAATTTTAAATAAATAATCGCAATTTACCAGTACCAGCCTTAACCAGCTGCGACAGTAATTTGTATTTCTATAGATATTCTGGTGAATAACTGTTTTCTATTGTTCCAAATTGTTCTATTGTTCTATTGTTCTGTCATTCATACTTTTGCAAGTGTACTAAATAGCGCTGGTCAAATGGATGTTATTTTTTTAGACTTCAGCAAAGCCTTTGATGTTATTTCTCATGCCAAACTAATTTACAAACTTGAACTTATTGGTCTTCCTAATTTCATAATTCGTTGGATTTCCTCATACCTTTCTCACCACACACAATTTGTTTGTATTGATGATTGCTATTCAAACCACCTGCCGGTCACTTCAGGCGTCCCACAGGGAAGCGTCCTCGGACCTCTCCTCTTTTTGATATATATCAATGACATTACTAACGTTATAACTACCCCTGTTCAAATTAGATTATTTGCAGATGACTGCGTTTTATTTCACCAAATTACTTGCCAAGATGATCAAGTTTTACTAAACTCCAATCTTCAGAACACACATAGATGGTGTAATAAATGGGACATGAAGCTAAATTTAGAGAAAACAGTATACATGACGATAACTAACAAAAAGACTTCCTTCTCACTTCCTTACAATATTTCATCTCACCTTCTGACCGAAGTCAGCGAGTACAAGTATCTAGGAGTTAAAATAACGAAAAACCTTAGCTGGAATAAACATGTATCAAACGTATGCTCCTCAGCCTTTCGTAAACTCTGCTTTCTTAGACATAAACTAAAACTTGCCCCACCTGAACTTAAAAAATTAACGTACTTTTCAATAATAAGGCCATCACTAGAATATGCGTGCACCGTCTGGGATCCCTACACTAAACGTAACATCGAGGCCCTTGAAATGATTCAACGCAAAGCCGTCCGTTTTATTTTTTCAAAGTATCGTGTAACTGACTCACCAACGACCCTCATGCAAACTCACGGTATTGAAACGTTACAGCTGCGCCGGAAAATTCAAAGACTGAAACTACTTTTCTTACTAAAAAACCATAAACTGTCTATGAATGTAGACCCCTTCCTTAAACCTAACACTACGCGCCAAACACGAAATCATCATACACAATCATTAACCCCTTACAGTGCTAGGATTAAAGCCTTTAAATACTCATTTTTTCCACGCACCATTGAGGAGTGGAACAGGTGTTCGCCAGATCTCTTAACCAGAGCTGATTCTTTTGACTCAATGTTTTCCTCACAGCATTTTATTTGAGAGCCGTTTTTTTCGTTCACTTTTTGTATTTTGCATCTGAGCCTTGTATTTATTGCTGTATTTTGTGTTACAACTTGTATTTAACATTTTTTTTCAATTTTGCTAATCTTGTTCTTTTTGCATACATTATGTACTCGCCCCTCCTGCTTGGGTCTACTGTAGGCCTGCAGTATGTTCTAAATAAATAAATAAATAAATAAATAAATAAATAAATAAATAAATAAATAAATAAATAAATAAATAAATATTTTTCTTATTTTTTTCATCACACAACCATTGTAACCACATTCTATAAACTTTTTTCTTTTGCACTGTTTTCTACCTCGTGTTGGACTGATGTTATTGATTTTGTTATTGAATGTGCTTAAAACCATCCATATGCATGTTTCATTTTTAGTTTTGCATTACTATAGAAAATTGCATACACGTTCTACTTGTAACCACATTTTACACGTCTATCTGTGCTGGGTGTTTAAGTATCTATATTTTATGTTCCTTTATTTTTTCTGTTTTCAATATTTGTGTGACTTGCCCTGCCTTGTAATACGCTGGGCCCTGGGCCTCGTCAAGCTTGCAAATTCAGATTTTAGCGTAGGTGGCCCATCAGAATGATTTTTCTGGAAATATATTGAATTGAATTCAATTGAATTGAATGACTAGTTCGCTACAGGCTAGAAATATTTCAGACTACACTGATTCTATTCCAATTGGTATAATAATGGCATAGTATTTTAAAAAACAATAATAAATATAGCCACACCTACGCCTCTGCTGGCACGGTCTGTTCTTAAAACCTTGTAACCGGGGCACAAATTTCGGAATGTAAAATGTCGGGGTCCAGCCTGTTTCCGTTACTACCACTATATCGCGCTCTTTTTCAATCGAAATGCGTTCGCAGTACGATACTTTATTCACAAGGCCACTCGCCTTAATATTAAGCAAGTGAAACTTTTGATAACCTCGATGTCAGTCCTCTTTAACCATTGTCGCATGGGCTGTTCGCTCGCGCGTGCCTTCGTGCACAGGATAGCGTTGGTTGGTGATATCGCCCCAAATGTATAAGGCACTATCTATTTTGAGTTTATTGAAAACCAAGAACACTTTCTGCACCGCATCCGTCACACACATCACTCATCGCGATTCCGTGACGAACGACGGGTGCGTCACGGAATCGCGACGAGTCATGTGTGTGACGGATGCGGTGCAGTGGAAACAGCAAAACACCTGCTCCTTCACTGTGCCGCGTTCGCCGATGCTCGTCGCGATATGCTCGCGGCCTATAGCGCACTGGGCATACTTACAGACTCGCTCTAGACGCTATTGTGGCCGCAGGGCAGTGCGCGCACTCGTGAGCGAACGTTGGTGAGCCTCTGTGCATTCCTCGAACACACGGGCTGGACGTCCAGTCTGTTCTCCGTCAGGCAGTTACACGCAATGACCGAACGCTCCGCGAGTTCTACCTTGAACGATTAATAACTGGACGCCCCACTCCAGTTGTAGCCAACACAGTGCTGTGCGCGTGTGTTTTAATTCCTCTAAAATGAACTAATCACACGCATAACCTGGACACATTTCTTATTGTGTAAATAGTTTGTATATATTACTTCTCCCCCTATCCTCTGTTCTGTCCCCTCAACTCTTTCATTTAATTTCTCCATTCTGCCTGCTATCTTTTATTTCCGCTGCCCCAGCTCAGGTGCTTCAGTATCGATGGCAGATGCAAGGGGTTGCAAAAATCTTTTCCTTCCTTTTTACTCTTATTTTAATAAAAAACCGCTAAACTAAACGTTTCTTCTCTCTTCTGAAGTGCTGTTGCAGAGGTTCTGTCTTTTTAGAGTGTGATCGAAAAAAATACTCGGAGATAGAAAGGCCAGTGCATTTCAACTTCTTTGCTTTACGTAGCATCTCCATTTCTCGGAAAGACTACGCAGTCGTAAAATAACAGGCCTCTGGTAGTCAGGATAGCTCTTTCGAAGTCTATACATGCGATCCATGGTCGTTGCCAAAACGCCCAGCTTTTCGACAAATACGCCGTCCACGACACAATGTTTCAATGTTTCCTTTGTTTCATCGCTTTCGTGTTTAGCACTTCGAACGGCAAGATTATTTTGACGACTTCTGTTTTCTAGGTTATCAATGTTTCTTTTCAAGCCAACTATGGTTGAACGAAGATACGCAATATACTAGAACGAAACAGCGCGAAACACGAGACTACTGAAAGGAGGAACACAGACAGTGCTGTGTCTGTGTTCTTCCTTTCTATAGTCCCGTGTTATAGCGCTGTTTCGTTCCAGTATCATGAACCAACTAGCCCAACAAACGTCCCTTTTTCAGTTAATACGCGATTTGCTTCGTCTATTCTTCAACTTTCTTTGACAGGTCAGTCAACTGAGACAATGTTGTTTCTACGCGAGCAAGTATATCCTTCATATGCGATAAGTTAGCTTTAATTTAGTTCGGTCGTTCGAAAAGATTTTGCAGCATTTCAAACCTATCTAGATCTGGAACGGGATTTGTTTTCACGTCACCAGAGCAATGCAACAAGATATAAATAACATGCCAACGTTCACATGCAATGAAACAAAAGACATGTGGGCTTGGCAGCAGTAGTAGACCGCGATTGTCTGAAAGATTTAAAGGAATTCTTTCCACTAACCTGGCTGAAGAACAAGAGCGGGTTCGTCATTCAGGTCGCTGCGGTGCCGCCAAGACCACTGCCCGCGGAGCGTAAGGTTGGCCTCGAAGAAACCGCCCCCTTTGTTGATAACATTGATGTCGATGATCGCGGGGCTCCTGTTTATACACCGTACATTATGGTTTTCGGCAGTCCTGTATGCAGCTGATACATGTCAACCGCCATGGTGGCTCAGTGGTTATGGCGCTCGGCTGCTGACCCGAAAGACACCGGTTCGATTGTGGCCGCGACGGTCGAATTTCGATGCATGCGAAATTCCAGAGGCCGATGCACTCTGCGATGTCAGTGCACGTTAAAGAACCTCAGGTGGTCGAAATTTCCGGAGCCCTTCACTACGGCATTCCTCATAGCCTGAGTCGCTTTGGGACGTTGAACCTCCATAAGGATACATGTCAGTAGCGTTGTATATTCCGGGGGAAGTAGCAGCACTTAAATCGATGAAACGTCGTTGCTGAGACCCTCCAAACTCTGATCTTGCTCAGAGCCATAAATGACTATGAGAAAATAAACTTAATGCCTTTTCCGATGCTTAATGAGGAGTCCAGCCCTTTACTAAGACTACAACTTTAACTAGGTCTACAAAACCTAGTTTGAAACCTTGGAGGTATTTATCTTCCTCGTTAACACAGAACGCAACACGCCTGAACGCAATTTTGTGGCAGCTTCAGCAAATGGCACTAAATACTTATTATTCAATATACACGTATATTACATTTTCAATATTAAGTGGTGGCTCCGTAATGCGCACGAAAAAAAAAATGAACCTCTCATTTAGAACAGATTGAAACCATTATACATTCACAATTTGATAACCTAGTAGTCAGTTTCTTATTCCTTTGACTGAAAACAGCGTTCTCTGTAACACAAACATGCAGATGCCTTAGACATGCAACGCCACTTGAGCCGCCCTCTGGTGGGTGCCTTTCGCCGACAAAGTCGGTGCTTGTACACGAAGCGCGAGCGGCAAAATGAACGTGTCAGTTCGTAAACTAACACCGTCGGAACTGGTCCTATCTTCGCCATAGCTCCGACAGAAGTCGATACCCCGGTCCGATCACGCCCCTTCAGTATAGCACTATGCCCTCAACCCACTCCTGGAACATCCACCGTGGAGGTTGCAAGCTTGTTCGACCTTGCTCGCTTTTGCACCGGCCAGGCAACAGACTCCTGCGGCAGCCCTTACAGAAATGACTTTTGGGCTGGTTTTGACACACGCTGAGTTCGTGTTGAATCAGCAGGATGTCATCATGAAGTTAATGTATATTGCACCCACTAAACAACTGCCAAGCGGAATTACTGCGGCGCTTCACCAAGCATAGCTTATGCAAGGGGAATTGCAGCTAAGATACAGTTATGATTTTACAAGTCATGTAAGAAGTAAATTTAAGGTATTACGTGCATTATGTGACAGAAAAATGTACTTCTTTAAGATATATTTTGAAAGGGCAGGCACTAGAAGGCATTGCATATTTCAAGAAATTAAGGGTAAGATCCCGTATAAATAACAAGTGGCATGAAAAAGACATGTCCTAGTTATGGGCACCACCTGCACACATCGGGATGCCCTTGTGGAGGAGTATACTATGCTAAACGAACCTGAGGTGGAGAAAAAACTTCTAAGAGTCAGGAAATTTTTACAGCTTCGGGTGCAAACATGCCATGTTAAACCAGAGGTTTCATCAATAAAATGTGAACCTCCCGAAAAATGCACCGACAGTCGTTGGTTACGGCACAGTAGGAATGCAGACCCATGAATTCTTTTTTCTCCGCAGCAGAAATGTGCTTAATCAGCCAGATTGTTTAAACTTGAACTGAGCATCAAAGTTATGAAGAAAAAATATTGAGAATGCTCAACTCGAGCACGATGACCACTTTCCGTTGAAATTCAACTCTCCCTCACCATTTAAACAATGGTCCCAACACCAATTCAAAAGGACATGTTTAGGCTGCCGAAGAGAATTCTTACACCAACTCAATGAGATGGTTTGTAAAGGAGTAAGCTCGCGCTGCCACATTACAGTCGGTAACCCAGGACCACCACGGCCTTCCCGCCTTCAGGCTACGATGCTCGCCTGACATGAGCCGGACCGTATCGCGCCGCTACCAACGTTCAGTTCTAGTGGTGTCAGCACTTTTTTAATGCAGTTCGAAGCATCATTGCTCCTTAACGGCATGACCAACCAAACCTTTAAGCATGCAAGATGGCAACTGGGGCCAGATGGTTATAGATACAGAAGTTTTTTATGCTTTACCCCTAGGTACCTAAACAAAGGCCATGTACGAAAACGCCAAGCTCGCAGTGACAACTGTGGTTTCTTCTAAAGAAAGGCACAATCGTGGGCAAAATACCCTTATATCTTGTTCCGAAGCCTCCAGCTTTGCATAGAGACGCCACATGACCAAGGCCTCCGGCTGTGGAAACCTGCCCAGTCCGTCGGTCTCGACAGCAGAAGGCCTTCTTCACCAGGTGGCGCTACAATGTAGAGCGGCGAGCCTCGGAACAAGACTGAGGGGACTCTTACTTTTTCGCGGGCGTGTACGTGTACACAGTCCATGCGTGTATCCACACCAATGGACACGAGCAATCTTATTACAGTCAGCTGTGTTACAGTTTGATATTGTCAGCTCCTTATTAGTTTTGCTTTCTGCGCCGTTAGCGTCCCTTATAAAAATGCTCTATAGACAGTCTAAAGACTTCTGATTGGCTCTATTGCCTTCCTATAGATATATATTTTTGTATATTCATAGTCTATAGACTGCCTATAGAGAAATCTCTACTAAAAGTGTATGGCCATAAATCTGTAGATTGTCTATAGAGTGTTTAGATGATTTGTATTGCCTATAGACTATTCTTTAGGGTCTGTCTATAGAGAGCCTATAGAATTTATAGACAGAAGTCTGTGAACAGTCTATAAACTGTCTAAATAAATTTTTGTAAGGGGTGACGGAGGGGGTACTTAGGCACTCTTGTTCACCAGCCCCAAGCATCACAAAAGCCACGTCTATCTCCCGTTGTTTCTAGTCTCGCAATTACGTTAAGGTCGTTTTTTATAAAATCCTCTTCCATATAGGCGCTTGGTCTGAGGACAGGAACTTGGCGGTTACAGAAGTTTCACAGCATGTGGTCTTAAAATCCGAGCTGGAGATCACCCTCACGGGGAAGGGGGGGGGGGGGGTGGGCTTATGAAGGAGCTTACTGGGCTACGAAACAATGGGCTGTGCGACATGAATCTTTTTTGGCGTCCCATTTATTTCTTTATTAGTGCGCTCCCACGAAGGCATATTTCAGTATTACGTTTAGTTGTGAACTGGTTGACAGTGCACATAAGACCATACAGTATCTCGACACGAAGGTCGGGCTACAGTGGTTACTAATGCATCATTCAGATGGATACAGTTCTCCTTGTCGGTTGTGCCGTTGGCATCCGTAGAATGACAAAAAAGTCGCCTTACTACAGACAGATACAACTAAACTCCGCAGCTAATCGGCGCCCACATCCAAGACCGAATTCCTCTGCGAAAAAAAATCCGGTTACATCTTTTGTTTGCACCTAATAAAGAAGCTAACCACGATATGAAATTATGAGCCGAAAAAATATCACGCCTCTTCATTTTTTCTTAAACTTAAACAGTTAAAAGCTGTTTTGTTTAACTATTATGGTCAGTGGAGTTAATACACGACGCCGCGGACTATGAGCCATTGTTACCAACTGCTGTTTCGAAAAGTTGTATACAAAATACAGATGAAAATTCAAGAGAAATGAAACATCAGATAAAGAAACGAGAGAGTCTGTGAGGACGTCTTGGTTTTATTTTATTTCCTTTTGGCTTGCTTGAAAATGGGCTTTTAGCGCTGGAGATGGGTAGGTGGCAGAAAATAACTTCCAAGACAAATATTACATTAGACGCCATCGGTGCCTCCGGGGACTGCGGTTTTGTGATTGTGAATGTGTCGTTTCTTTCATTCGGAACCATTAACTGACGACAACAAGGCCGCAGCTACAACGCCAAATCAAGATGATTCGGTGGGCCTGTCGGTGTTTTAATCCCTATAAAAAAATCTTCCGTTGTCGATGTGTAGAGCTCGTGAGCGGTCTACTGGTGTCCCGAGGCAGTGTGATGGCAGTGGTGCTGTCCGTGCTGATGTGGACGAAGCCAGGCCATTAGATTCTGATAGGAAGCTTGTAGCGCACTATACTCTGTTCTAAGCTGAAAAATAAAACAAAAAAACATCACCCAATTGACCGCAATAGAGAATTGCTAGATAGAACCTTGATGTTTTTAGGAGTTAAGAAACTTTCTGCAGTTTGAAAGCATGTTCTTTCCAGCTGCAGTGTGCCAACTGCTGTCTGGCCGCTTTTCATAACTGGTATGAAAGCACAAAAATTGCGCGCAATACGTGCCCGAGAAAAAAATGCCCTAAAGTTCTGCTTTCCGCTACAGGACCGTGGTTTTGATATGTGGAGCCTCCTTTCGAAAATTCAAAGTCCAGTAGGCTAACTTCTACAGGCAAGATTTTATGATGTATACGTGGTTGAAATTCTGTGTGTAGAGTTATGATGCTCTCACTGTAGCTGGTAATGATTCTAAGGGAAGCTTCAGATTTAGGCTGCAAGGCCGGATTGCAAAAAAATGATAGAAGATGATGTACTTCTGTTTTGATGAAGTCAAGATACAACACGTGCCTAATGCTTGAATAATAACATCGAAGTCAAACCCACTGCCCTCGAAACTGTCAGGCTACAGATTTTTACCTATTTACGGTGCCACAGCGAGTGGTAGTTATGTACCGAACCACCGAGAGCTGGTCTAGAAGTGAATAAGAAAGCGAATCCTGCGTTCTACTCGAGCTTCAGCTTTCATATATAGATAAACTTTAGGTTACATGCGCAGATACAGCTTTTATGTCCGAGTAATAACAAAGTATTTTCCTAATGCAGTATCTACCATGCCTCAGAACGTTATATCATGTGTTCAGAGAGATTTTCATTACCAAAGTTTTTTTTAAAGGGCCCTTCTGCTCATTACGAAGCGATGCTTGTTGAAAATAGAAACTAATAATCAATCATGACATCGTAAATAATATATATTTACGCCGTTTTATTGATTATAGGCAATCAACAATTATCAAAGTTACGAACTTCATTAGACTTTTTTACCTTGTTTATTATTAGTGCTTTTGTAGAGAAGAAGATGACAAAGACAAAGCAGATGACTCTTGACAACGAAGAAAATGGTATTTACATTTTTGGAGCTAAAGCGGCATTAGTGACGAAATTGTAGAAGTTCACAAGTTAAATGCGAAGTTTCGAAATCCCGGTCATTAAAGAGTAAAAGTGGCCTTTAAAGGGGCCTTGGCTTGGTTGTACCTTGGTTGCCGCAACAACTTTATTTCACTGAACCCTTTTCCCGCTCCTCTTACACTTATGCGGATGCTGCGTTAGAACGGCAGGAACGAACCGGCCACTGCACCGACAGTGCATCTCCTTAATGATTAACCGTCTCTCCATACGCTGCGCATGGCTTAACTTTACGTTTAGGAGATATTACTATTTAACTGCATCGCTCTTGCACGAAGGAAACATCTGGCGGCGTCATTCCACTTGTGAATTCGCTACTAAGGCATTTATACTGACGCAGCACGAGGCAACAAGGGGGTCGAAAAATTGGCCGTGGTTTAGCTCTGGTTAAACTTGGAGTGACGCCATAGCTACAGCTTGCCGGGTGGAACTTGCTCAGTTGGATTGCAAAGTCAGTCTTTTACCGCTACGTTTCGCTGGGCGTTCCTTCTTGATCTTTGTCTCCCTTGACACGGCGCATGCGCACAGCTGCTGCAGCTCGGTTTCGGCGGCGCGCCGTGCTGCCAGCAGCAGCAGCTGCTCCTCACCACGTGGCTGGTCATGCGACCAACCACGTGATCAGCCACGGCGCCGCGCCGCCGGCAGCTGCTCCGCACCACGTGACCAACCACGCGACAGCGTGGCGGCGCAGCCACGCAGCCACAGGGTGGCTGCGCCGCCACGCTGAAGGCTCGAAATGCTACCGTAATGCAACTATCGCTACAAAAATTGAGGTCCGCGCAAACCGCCAGAAACAGTTATTCGACAAACAGCAGTATGTAAACTCGCGTATCTCAAGCTGCGATAATGAGCACCTAAGTGAATCAAGCGAACAGCCCGGAATATAATACAGTACCTGATGCAGTTGGCCGGCCCATTGTTCCATGCTGCATCGCGATTGTTGGCTGTTTATCTGTAACGAACAGATTTCGCAAATAAAAACTAGTACTATATGAAATGAGCATTGAAGCTGAAAGAACTATACTCTTCCGGTGCGATATGATGCTTTAACGCTTAGTTTTAAGCAATACTAAAGGAAACAGGGGAGCTCGTAACGCTGATAACTGACGATTTACTTGCGGCAGTACTGATTATTGAAGACGTGCTACGCTGCGCCTGCATCCCGTCTGCTCAGAAAGCGGGACGACAGCTGGCTCGGGGTTAGCCGGAATCTTTATAACCTAAGGAATCTTCACTGGTCTCAGTATGAAGGGTGCCCTCAGTTTTTAGGACTGCTAGATGATTTCGGTAAACCGGTACCCAAAAATGAGTTCACCCTTTGTTTTGCATATCTATAAATTATTGGCTTGCTTGTTATTCGGCGACGCAAGTACTGGTGTTGAAAAGTCAAGTAATCTAAAACAGTAATCAAGGCACGTGGACAGTAGGAAAGATTTGGTTAGTGGAAAAATTATGGCGCGGTGGGCGAAATTTCTAGTGCTGGAAGAAAACATGATGGAGCGCCAGCGTGACTGCGATGAAATTAAAGCTTCAGATAATTGTGCTGATAACACTTGGAATTGTCAGAAAATTCCGGTACACAAAATGAAAACGGGACGCAGAGACAGGCGTGCTGTTTCAGCGCAATTTGCTTATATCCTTTTAGTATTGCTGTGTGAGGAGTGCCTTCGTTCTACCATTAAGAAAGCTACTTTAAGTTCGTTTTGTGGCATGCACACGTAGACAAAAATGACCATATTATAGATGAAAATCACAACTGAGTTTTTCAATCGCCTTATCTTTTGGCTCGATAATATTTGACACCGACTAACGAAGCTTATTGATATGGGGCCCTGAACCAGCTGGCAACTGGCATCAAATATAGTGGCCTGCTCCGAAGGAATGAGCGAGAAGTATCAAGCAGGAAAATAAACACACAGGAGGGTTTTCCAGAAAAGTGAGAGTGCTTGGAGAACACACGTACCTGTAATTGATTGAACACAGCCGAAAAATGGTCGCTCGTTTTCTTGAGTGCTTCGTGAACCTGCGTAATAGAAGGAGGCCGGAGAGTTAGAAAAAAAACTATTTCTTTCTTCGAAACTGATGGTGAGAATAAGGAGAATAGTACACTTCAAAATCAAAGGGAAGGCAAATAGCATGTGCGGTAAGGAAATGGCAGGAAGCGCTATTGTTAATGGAGGTGTCTCAGTGGTTAGGGCGCTCGACTACTGATCCGGGGTTCCCGGGTTCGAACCCGACCGCGGCGGCTGCGTTTTTATGGAGGCAAAAAGCTAGGGCGCCCGTGGGATGTGCGATGTCAGTGCACGTTAAAGATTCCCAGGTGGTCGAAATTATTCCGGAGCCCTCCACTATGGCACCTCTTTCTTCCTTCCTTCTTTCACTCCCTCCTTTCTCCCTTCCCTTACGGCGCGGTTCAGGTGTCCAACGATATATGAGACAGATACTGCGCCATTTCCCTTCCCCCCAAAACCAATTATTATTATTACTGGGTTTCTATAGCTTACGGCATTGATGGATCGACGATGGTCAAGAAAATTTAACTCCGACTAGCCGATTATATATGTGTGTATTATCTGCACAGGTCTCAGCTATGGAGAGAACAGAAGGAAAATAGCATTCCTGATACCAAATCTTCTTGTAGAAGAATAACTTTGGTTTGGGCTAGTTGGTTCATAGCTGTAAATGATGTCAGGACGGCGCGAAAGGAACAAGGACTAGAGGGGCGCCTGTCCTGTTGTGTGTTTGTGCCTCTCTCGTCCTTGTTCCTTTCGCGCCGTCCTGACATAAACTACAGCTCCTTGTAGAATATAGAATCTATGGCAACCTTTGCGGGGCTTCTGAAACGCCCTGTTCATTTTGGATTGTCTTTACGAAGGTATTTTCACAAACTTGAGCCAAGGTTAACAATTGGGACGACGCAGATGGCTGAAACTAATGACAGATTGTTTACATCCAGTCAAGGGCCCGAGTGCGGCTTTAGAATTTGGCAATACGCATCCTGGACAAAATTGTCAACTTGAATTTGGAAATGCGCGCGAAATATGAACAAATCCCGTATAATTGATTTCCTGCGCGTCTATTTTGTAGCGCTCTAATACGTGCTACCATCATTGGTAAGTATTATATATTATTTTCTGTTTAAAACCGGGTCTTAATCGTCCATTTGAAGTAATACATATGTAATTACCCAACAAAATATCTAAGTTGAGATGCAGATTAAATTCTACTTTCGTCAAGAGAGCCTATCACCTTAACGTCACTGATTTCAATGGCTCAATCTGCTAGCGGTTACAAAATGTTGTCCTATATATTGTGGAAATTTATCGCTCTACATCCTGCCAGTAAAATATATGCACATCTAATTGGCATCTTAAAACTTCATCTTTATATCGTCATGAAAAAGGCGTTAACGGAGGCATATATTATGGCCACGTAAGTACATTAATTATATTTTACTCTGAGGGCTTAAATTGCAAACATGTTTTGAAATTTTGGCCCAGGAAGTGCGGACAAGTTTACGAAATAATTTTATTTTATGAAATCCACCAACAGCAGCAGAGAGGGCGTTAAGACACCGGTACTTGCTCGATCTTATAGACACATTTGTAAACCTGCCCGAATCCGAATACTCCATTATTGCGATCAGAAAATTTGCTAACTCCCCAGTGCTAGCGATTCATCGCAGTCATATTAATCCCAAAAGGCATTTTGCGTCTCAAGCAGCAAAAAGTGAAACCACCTCCCACCCCCTCAGCCCCCCCCCCCCCCCCCCCCCAGCGCTCTGAAAAAGAAGAAAAATTGTGCAATGGCAAGAAGTCTAAACTACTGATTTACAGTGGCTCTTCTTTCATGTGGCATTCTGCATACTGACTGATGAGGCGAGTTGATGTAAAGTTCCAGAGGCGTTGCTCTGTGCTGTACAGGAAGTTCTGACGGGTACGGCAAAAATGAATATGGAAGCAAGAACAAATTACTGTTGCTACTACCCAATTCAAGTTAAAAAAATCTTGAGAGATTTATAAGGCAGAGGGAAGTTATTTATGGCAACGAAAAATGCCAGGGTTTTAACGTAGTTAAACCGAGTAGGACATAAGAACGCACTTGCTTGAGGCAACACCACCTCAAAGGCAACCACATGTAAGGTCTTATCATCAGTCGCTATCGGCAGCCGCGCTGTGAAAGTAAGATGATGTGGGGGGGGGGGGGGTGGGGGTGCAGGTTCTGTGCCGTGAAGGAGCAGCTCTGCGCAAGGCCTCCGCCGCTAGCGCTCTGTCAAAGGTTTAGGTTTCACATATGCTTGGAGTGCTTCGGTTTGCTAGTGAAGTAGTTCTCTCACGCTAGAAAGCATGCTTACTATTATATTTACGATAAATTATGGATGGAATGCCGAAAGTGTGTATGCTGCTAATAGGGAGCTATCTCTACATGTATTACATGTTTTGTAGATGAAGTTCCTTATTGTGAGTAGACAAGCGCCTACCAGTCGACCTTCACAATGGCGCATTCAGACTTCTTGCTTTGTTGAAGCAGGTATAGCGCTGCTATGTAAGGGGCTTCTTTTGCTTGGGTTGCTTTAATATGCGCTCCCATGTCAGTGCTCACAGGTCTTCTAAGCATGATATGCATCAAGCTCTCGTTTCGGGCTGACTCCGGTGAACATGGCCCTGAAACCAAGGCGAGGCTTGATCCCTACCCGCCGCGGTGGCTCAGTGGTATGGGCGCTCGACTACTGATCCGGAGTTCCCGGGTCCGAACCCGACCGCGGTGGCTGCGTTTTTATGGATGAAAAACGCTAAGGCGCCCGTTTGCTGTGAGATGTCAGTGCACGTTAAAGATCCCCAGGTGGTCGAAATTATTCCGGAGCCCTCCACTACGGCACCTCCTTCTTCCTTTCTTCTTTCACTCCCTCCCTTATTCCTTTCCTAACGGCGCGGTTCAGGTGTCCTCCGACATATGAGACAGATACTGCTCTTTTTCTTTTCCCCCCAAACTTATTATTATTATTATTATTACTATTATTAACTTGGATCCCTCCACTTTACGGTCAATCTGATAGTCTATTCGTTTCTCGAGGGCGTTAAACCCCTACAACTACGACATATCCATCATAGGGGACTTTTGGCATGAACAAAAGCAAATTAGTACAGCTTCCGCGAGCACTTACCGTGTGAATTTCTGCGTGGGCTTCTTGTTTGTTCGCATACAGAGTTTGCTGTAGGGAGTTCAACGATGTCTGCAGCAAAAAGAAATAAGAAAATAAAAACCTGTCTCGATTTGTAAAAACTGCGCATAGTGGCCCTTGGAGTCTTACCTGCAGGGCAGAGCTCGCTCGTTCTACAGTTTCTATGCGTTTCTCCCATTGCAGGTGGGCCTGCAAGAAGCAGTGACAACTTATCGAAACGGAAATGCAAATGAAGTATTGCTCATATTATAATAGTGGTTGCTATACATTTTAACTAGACCTAAATGAAGCGAACCGATGAAGATGCGTTAATGCGCAACGTGTATATGCGGTTGCAGGGAATGCGCAATCGTGCCACTAGACATGAATGAGTACCGTGTATGCTGAAAAGAGTAGCTGGTTGTTTTTGTTTATTGACCACGCGTGCCTTTTCAAAGGAAGTTTTCTATTAATGATCCGCATTCTGTGTAGTTACTGGTGTGATGACAGCACTGGAAAAAGTTGGATTAGCGCTTCGGTAGTAAAGTTTGGTCGTATGACCACATTTAGAAGGTGACTTCAATTGGCATATTTGGACAGCGTGCATGATTTGAGCGCGCTAACTCTCCACTGGTCTGTCAACGGTAGCTCCATTGTCATAATCACAGTCAAGGATGAAAACTCCTACGGTTAATTTTAAACCCTAGAGCAGAACTAAAGGTTTCGTGATAATGTTATCTTTTGAGCGCTGGGAAATGCCAAAAGTATATTATAGAGAGAAATCAGACTATGTAAACAGTTTGATTTAATAAGCAGCGTTTTAAAATTACGTCGCAATATGACAGGGGGAAAATAAGGTAAAACAAAGTACAACTGGAGTCATTTTAACTGTCAAAGCAAGGCATAAGGGAATGACTAAACAGAGCGAGTGACACTCCTGGAAAAAGAGGCTGAAGTCCTGTAGGTCTTTGGGAAGACTTGTACCCTTCACGATCTCGTGCGTGTTTTAGCTTACATGTTATTCTGAAACACATGATAAGATTAAAAGCAATGAAAGAATAAAGAATCATGCCCCGCTATTCATAATTTAGGTCATGAAAACCCTACAGTCATGCGCCGAAAAGATATCTTTTTAGTATATGGCGTGCTTAGATTTCTTTTGTAAATATCTAGTCGTGCCACATTTCAGTTAAGTCCTGAAGTTAAAAAGAGCGTGATAGTTTGACTTTTGACGTGACGGCGATAAAGCATGTAACACTTTGCAGAGAGTAGCTAGGGACAGTGCACTGTGCTACAAATGAGACTGCAGTGATTAATTATGACTCAGCTTAGTTCAGAACAAATCTAACTGCTCACTGGTTGTGCGAGGTTTGTTAGGGCTATTAGATTGGGGCCGTTACAGCGACGAAGATGTTGTGCAGGTACGCATACAGAAATATTAAACGAATACTCGTCTCACGTTTCTCACACTGTCCTGAAGTGTCTGTAGTGTCGAGGTCAGAAATTCAATGTTGGCCTGGAAAACCAATTATATAGTTAGGAACAGGGCTGCTTCAAACGAACTGGTGAATCTGCATTAAGAAGTGGGCAGTAACTCACATTTCTCTGTGAAAGTTCCATAATCAGCTGAAAAAAAGAACGAAAATAGAATAAATGAAAGCAGCGGGTAAAATTCATGTTCAGGTCTCAAAAACAAAGGCATTCGCGATAATGAATTACCGAGGGCCGAAAATTCCAAAACTCTGCACGTGAAAGATTATGCGTTCGTCGCCTACATGCTACCTGACAGCTCATGTTTTCGATTACGGCATGAACATTGTCAGCGAGGGAACAGGCTAAAAAATTTCAGGGAGGCACATTGTTGACCTAAAGTTCGGTGAAGCGAAGGCCTTTAGCGCGTTGTTGATGCTTGTGTCGGTGATGTGTGGTGAAGATGTTGATTAAATACTACAAAGAGCGTTTAGGCGACACCCTTCCAGATCGGCGTTCAGGAGGCGTCTGGCAAGATTGCCTGGGGAGCGTTCCTCTCGGAACGATGGTGGCGCCACTCAATGACGTCACACGCTCATCAGCCACATGGCTTTATCATTTTCTTTGCGACGCACCAGACTTATCTCGATTGATCGCGGCTGCGCCCAGCTGCTTTCACATTGTTTCAGACCGTCGTAGTTGCTTTGGCTCCTTATCTCGATGACGTCATCAATTTGATTGACAGCTATAGTGGGACACTTTTCTGCGACTTAACAATTCTAGCCCGTTGGACAAAAATGCAAGTGTACCTCTGTTCAACAAAATAGGTATTCCAATCAGCTAGCAAGGGAATTATCTGAGGCATATCATATTCCCCAAAACTCCGACATGTGCGTCAGCACACCACCTGTTGTAATCCATGATTGTGAAATTCGGTGTCTGGGTTCAGCACAGTGATTCGTTTTGTGATTTTGGGGGTAGGCGCACGCGCTGCTGGCTGCCTTGTGTGAGCTATTTAACCTTGTTTTTTTCCAATTAACTTTCCTGCGAACATCCCTTCTGGCGAGTCATGAGCCTACAGAGGCTTTGGCCTTAAAACTACATGTCGTTTAAGAACAAAGGATGAATTTTTGACTCCAACATCTTGAAAGAAATTGGTTCAGGGCATATTAATCAGTAAACTGCCCCGGAAGCTGCCGTAAACAGGTGACTTGAAAGGAACCATGTCACTAGGGATTTGCCTCCATGACCACTTTTATAGGTCGGTAAGATGGTATTACCTGTTTGTTAGTATCGCCATACCGCAGACTTTTGTTTTTATCTCTGTATTTTGCAGTTCCGCAGTCGTTTCGCTAAAGAGCCTTGCTTATGTAATCAGGTTGTTGTTGTTAAACAGGGCGTGAAACTGGTTTTCTGCAGCCGTCCAACCTGCCATGTGAGCTTAATGTCACTATTCTGCGCCTAATGAGGCGTGGACCTATACCGTCTGTGGTGCAATCAGCCAGCCCGGTGGAAATGTTCGTCGCTACGCCCCCTACAGGCTTGCGGAGTACACAGCGGAGGGCAGGTTGGTCCGATTAACTAGCGATTCCTTCGACGGCAATAAGTCGTTTACCCCCCCCCCCCCCCCCCCCTTGTTTGCTACACACAAAGCAGGGGAGAACAAAGACTCACTTTCTTCGTATCCTCTTCATTTATGTGAACATTCGTCGTCAGAGAAGCCATCCAAGCCTAGGAAATGAATGGCCTGAGTTAGGAACGCAATTACGGTAAATTAAAGAGTGTGTATGCGTCACATATTAACAGGCAACTCACATCTCTTTCAGAAAGTTCCTCTTTGAGCTGAAAAAACAAGAAAAGAAATCTTTTCACAGCATGGACATTCTAACTGTCTCAAACATATCCATGCACAGCAGATAATACATATTCCAATACGGCCAATCCTCCGGCCTTCAGCGCTTGAGTTACACGTTCGAAGCACACATGCACATGTCAGTTCATGTTTCTGGGTATGAGAGTGAACAACTTCAGTGATGACTTAGGCTAAAAAGACCTGGCGTTGAATGAGGACCGGTCAGCTCTGGCTCCAATATGGGAAGAAATTATGCACAAAAAACATAATTAGTTTTTGCTTCCGGAAGCTGGCTTAATTATGCCGTTTTTATCATAACCCTATAATTAGGCCTCTATTCTCGCTATAAAAATAGGAACACAGTAGACCTTACTTTGCTCACCACCTCCTCATTTTGTAGGCTATTCGCCGTCAGAGAAGCAGCGCTGTTCTGGAAAATGAACGGTTGGAGTTAGGAAACCAGGCACTGTAACTGAACTTGCGGATCTGTGCCATCAATTAGGAAATCACTCACATCTCTCGAAGAAAGTTCCTGTCTAAGCTGGAAATAAAAATAAATGAAAAATGGTGATCGCATGGACATTTGGACCGTCTAATGCATTGCATTCACGGAAACTATTGTGGAGTAAAACTAAAGAACAGACCCGGAACATACGTTTCAAAGGAGGCTCTTCAACCGGTAGCGTCAGCTGATTATATCGACGTCGTGTTTGATCTACCTAATGCGCTGTTATTCCCTTTCCAATTATAATCGCTTTTGTTGTTATGTATCAGGTGAAAAAAGTTACCCGTGATTTCATTACAATTTATGGCATTGGCTGCCGGACCACCTTTGAGGAGAACACGCCGCTTCATTCTTGAGTTGTATCTGACTACAGAGCGCATTGAAATACGGCGAATCTTCCACCCTTAGTTGTGTGAAAGTTTACTGGTTCGTGAGGTGTATGCAAATGGCGTTTCTGATTCTAAGTTATGACACTAAATAGTGGCAGTGATGGCTTATGCTAAGCCGCCTGTTGTGAAATGACAGAGCGTGTTCGAAAAAGGTGGGCTCATGACCGATTTACTAACTGAGCTCGGGAGCTAACTGAGCTCGGGAGCTGGAATAAATAGGCTTTTTATCAAGGAGACTCTGTGACTAGGTCTGACTGCTTAGTGTACAAAATAGGACGAAAGTAGAAATACTATTTTTACCTCATCTTGACCTCTCTGAAAGCACGCCCTCAGAGAAGAAATGCTATCCTGCAAAAGAATGATTCAAGCTATGAACACAGGCGCGGTAATGAAACTCGTGCACGTGCATCGCCTTTTTGCCAGTGACTCACATCTCTCTGCGAAAGCTCTTCCTTGAGCTGAAAAAAACAACAGAAGTAATTAAGTAGACTGGTAACATAGGCATTAAAAAGTCCGAAACAATTTATGCGTAGGAAAACTAACGCATTTTATTACGGTCAGCGGTCGTAAATTCGGCGCTCGAGTTGCGGAAATGAAAATAAACTTCAAACTTCAAAATTGAAACTCGTCGCTAGCATGCAGATGTTGGTTCTTCTTTTAGTGTATGGCAGCGACAATTTTTTGATAGGGCTTAAAGTTCAAAACGGCGTGATGTTGCATGACAGGGGGTGGAGCTTTGACAACAATATTAGCAAACACAGCAATTATTGCAAATTCCTCGAGGATAGTGCTAAGAAAACTAGACCAAGGATGAAACACTAGCGACACTTGCGAGGACAAAGATATTTAAGTACTTTGCGAAATTATTTGGTGACTGCGTTCAAGGCCAGGCATAACAAGGCAGTTGTGAGACGAATGTTGTCTAATGAAAAAGTAGGTTGAAGGTAGAAACCCTCACCTTCTTAACGTCTTCTTGGTTGGACTTAACAGTCGCCCTCAGAGAAGCAATGCAATCCTAGAAAATGAGTAGTTAGCGATAGAACACAGTTCCTAGAACTGAAATGGCAGAGCTGCATCATCAATAAGGAATGACTCACATCTCTTTCATGAAGATCCTCTCTGAGCTGAAAAATAAAATAGATGGAAGCAGCTGATCACATCCACATTCGTAGCGTCAAAAAGAAAGAAATGGAGGGGAATTATCGTATTTTTTCTTTGATGGTCTATAGGTGTTATAGGTTGAGCTCTCCAGAGTCCCGAGGTAAAAAAATAAATGTTTAAAGGCGAACAGCTCCACCTAAACAAGTTCCGAACCGCCAGCATACAGGTGAACCGGCTGCACAGCGGACGGCATTTCAGAGATGCAACCGCGTAGTGGTAAACTCATTACATCTGACTCACTGCGCCAAGCTGGAAGATTCATTACGAGGAACGTTGAGATATGGCGCGAGATGTCAATTTCATCACTTGTTTCAGTGAAGTTGCGCAGGCTCTCTCAACGTCCCTAATGTCACGAATATCGTACTTCGATGGAAAGGATCCTCCCCTGATGCAAACAAAGCTTGATGTTGTCACCGCTCCTGAAAATGTGTTTCCTCTAAAGTCCCAGCACCTGGCGCACCGACCGGCTTCAGTGAGCTCGTATCCTGCCGTTGAAGGTTTGGACGCCTTCGCGTGCTCGCTTAATGCTACCAAGACCTTGGGCCTGCTTTTACAAGGCATGATTCACCGCGCGGCTGGAAGAACTGGGAGAAGTTTCATTCCATGCCTGAAAAACATTTCCGTCTTCTTTTCGGCGGATTTCGACAAAAAAGGCCCCAGAACCGCTAAGAAGGCTGCGCGAAACCGGAGCTCGAAATTCCGACAATTTCTCTTTCAAATTGTCGAGCGAAAGCTAAAGGAACCGGCGTACATATTGCACACAGTGCGGTTCTTCAAAGGTGTCCCATTAGCAACTGGCTTGACTCATCGGGCGGTTGAGCTTTTGGCACAAGCGCATGATCGACAATGATGACACGGGTGGACTATGTACTTTTTTCGTAGCGGCCATATCTACAAATCTTCAGCGCTGCTGCCTTGAAACAGAAACTCAAACTTGTACCCGGGCTCGAACCCGACCACGACGGCCGCGTTTCGATGGAGGCGAAACGCAAGGCGAAACTTATGTGATGTGCGATGTCAGTACCCGTTGAAAATCCCCAAGTGGTGAAATTATTCCGGGGATCTCCACTACGGCACCCCTTCCTTCCTTCCTTCCTTCCTTCCTTCCTTCCTTCCTTCCTTCCTTCCTTCCTTCCTTCCTTCCTTCCTTCCTTCCTTCCTTCCTTCCTTCCTTCCTTCCTTACTCTACTCTACTCTACTCTACTCTACTCTACTCTACTCTACTCTACTCTACTCTACTCTACTCTACTCTACTCTACTCTACTCTACTCTACTCTACTCTACTCTACTCTACTCTACTCTACTCTACTCTACTCTACTCTACTCTACTCTACTTTACTTTACTCTACTTTACTCTACTTTACTTTACTTTACTTACTTACTTACTTACTTACTTACTTACTTACTTACTTACTTACTTACTTACTTACTTACTTACTTACTTACTTCCTTCCTTCCTTCCTTCCTTCCTTCCTTCCTTCCTTCCTTCCTTCCTTCCTTCCCCTCTTTCTTTCTTTCTTTCTTTCTTTCTTCCTTTCTTTCTTTCTTTCTTTCTTTCTTTCTTTCTTTCTTTCTTTCTTTCTTTCTTTCTTTCTTTCTTTCTTTCTTTCTTAATCTCTCCTTTGCCCCTTCCCTTACGGCGCGGTTCAGATGTCCACCGATATGTGAGACAGATACTGCTCCACTTATTTTCCTCAAAAGCCAGTTTCAGTTTTTTTTTCAATAAATGTAGGAGTAAGTATTACGGTCTGTGAAGGTTCAGAAGCGTGCACCACTCAGGAAATTTCAAAATAGCATCGTTTGGTTTGCCTTTTCCATTTTCCTTCTGCGTTTGTAGCAGCCCGGCTTTCGCCACGAATCACGCATTGGTCCATCTCCGAGCTTGGAGTGTGCGATTTCATAAAAAACAGGTCTGCCTATATGTGAGTGAATACGGTAGTGCACATTCCAATGAACAAAAACTTATAATCGTCACTGGATGGAAGCTTACAGGTTGGTAGCGCACATGCAGGCGCGGGTTCACATTCTAAGGTATGGCAGGGGTTATTTTCAGCAGGGTCATATTCTGAGCAAGGCTGATGTTCAATGAAGCTTTGATTTAAATGTTTGGAATGAAATAGGCTTTGCAAACTATAATGAGTAATTGCCCTCGGGAGCTGGCATAAATAGCCAATCATGAAGGCGAGCCCTTACTAACGCTATGTGTCTAAGGTTCGCATGAAGGTGAACCCGTTACTAGATATCTATGTCTAAGGTTCAAAGTGGGATGACAGTAGAAAGCCTCACTTTTTTTAAGTCCTCTTGATCCATCTGTGCAGAGAGCTTCAGAGAAGCAACGCTGAACTGAGAAAAAAAACCGAATGGTTAGAATGGCTGGGCAGGCGTAGTCATTGAACTGGTGCATCATCATGATAGTTAAGGTAATGACTCACATCTCTCCGAGAAAGTTCTTCTTTGAGCTGAAAAAAAAAGAAAATAAATCAAAGCAGCTGATAACATCGGTATTCAGAGCGCCTGAACCAAATGCACTATGGGAGAGTAAAGTTCGCTCCAGTGCAGCTTATTTTGCAGCTCAGCGCTTGAAGATTTGCATATTCATAGCAGACCAGCACTGGTCGATCAACTTTAAGGGAATGGCAGTGAATATTTTCAGTGATGGGGTAGATTTCAACAGCTTGTTGTTGAGGAACCAAGGGTGAATGGTATTCTTCAATCTATAAACCAGTGGCCTCAGGGAAGATGATTAGTAATTGCGCTCGGGAGCTGCAATAAATAGGCTAATGTGAAGGCGGGGCCGGTTGTAGCGCTCAGCACAGAGTGTACAAAGTTTGATGGGAGAAATAGTTTTACCTTTCTCATGTCCTCTTGATATGCCCGAGTATTCGTTGTTAGAGAAGCAATGGAAAGCTGTGTAATAAACAGGCACAACTAGTAGGACACAAGCTGGAAATGCACGGACTCCTCTGTGCCATAAATTGGGCATTTACTCACATCTCTTTCAGAAAGCTGCTCTTTGAGCTGAAAAAAAAAGAAACGAAAGCAGCTGATTACTTCTGTATTTAGATCGTGAAAAACTACAGTATTTAGTAGAAAGATGACTGACGCCAACCAGGTTAATTTTTGAAAAACACGACGTTTCGGGACCGGCTCGGTCTCTTCTTCACGGTGTGACTACGGGCGAGGCGCAGCTTGGTTTTTTAAGCCCTCGTGTTGAATACCTCCGCGTCAATGGCCGCAAACCATGGATGTAAGACGAAGGAAGTGTCCCCAGGGAGCGATTAACATTCCTTCGTGTCTGTTGTATGTGCCACGACTCAAGCAGAAGCCTCCTGCGCTGGTTAGCTTCGGTTTCCATTCCACCCACCCACCCACCCACCCACCCACCCACCCACCCACCCACCCACCCACCCACCCACTCACCCACACACACACACACACACACACACACACACACACACACACACACACACACACACACACACACACACACCACACACACACACACACACACACACACACACACACACACACACACACACACATATATATATATATATATATATATATATATATATATATATATATATATATATATATATATATATATATATATATATATATATGTTGCGAACGTAGGTTGCGTTGGCTCCGCAGAATAAAGATTTAAGAGAAGTGGGCACTTCTACAAAGACACTTTTATTTATCAACGTTTCGACCGCGGTGCGGTCTTCTTCAGGACTAACGTTTCGACCGCGGTGCAGTCTTCTTCAGGACTGTGAAGTCCTGAAGAAGACCGCACCGCGGTCGAAACGTTGATAAATAAAAGTGTCTTTGTAGAAGTGCCCACTTCCCTTATATATATATAAATATATATATATATATATATATATATATATATATATATATATATATATATATATATATATATATATATATATATATATATATATATATATATATATACGCTATCCCACTCGGAAAAGGCCGGTCCCCGGAACGTCCCGAATTAAATCGTGCTGCGTTTTTAAATTTCTGTTGACTTATATTATTAAATCAGGTGCTAAAAAATCACTTCCTGTATATATGTGTATATAGTTTCGGTCAGTGTTGGCTTCCTTCATAGGAGAAGTTTCTTGTTAATTATGGAAGGCTTGTTGCACTCTTGGTCTCGGAAGATTCGGTGAGGATCGTTTGAAACCTGCGGCGAACCTGGCGCCAAACCTGGTTCTAAAAATATTGACAGTTTCCGTCTCAACTGTTGCGCGCAAGCGAATGAAACTGGGGCGCTGCGAACAGGCGCGCGTCTTGCCGTCCTGTGAATGTGCCTCACCAGCAGACCACTCGACTCATCGCGCTGCTGATTTGTTGGGCGAAGTTGCATTTTTTAGAGGAAACGCCTAAGCGCGGGTTCGGTGATTAAGAACTGAGAATAAGTGTTTATCTATATAAAAGTCATATCTCAAACTCTTTTCAGCTCTTATCTTGAGATAGAGGGCGGCACTTGAGCAGTAACAGTGACAATCCGTGTTTATTGTATGCCAAGGCTCAAAAGTGCCCAGGAAGTGGGAGTTCTGAAAACAATATTGTTGGTGTTATATTGTGTTGGTTTGGTCACCCGCCGCGGTGGCTCAGTGGTTAGGGCGCTCGACTACTGATCCGGAGTTCCCGGGTTCGAACCCGACCGCGGCGGCTGCGTTTTTATGGAGGAAAAACGCTAAGGCGCCCGTGTGCTGTGCGATGTCAGTGCACGTTAAAGATCCCCAGGTGGTCGAAATTATTCCGGAGCCCTCCACTACGGTACCTATTCTTCCTTTCTTCTTTCACTCCCTCCTTTATCCCTTCCCTTACGGCGCGGTTCAGGTGTCCAACGATATATGAGACAGATACTGCGCCATTTCCTTTCCCCAAAAAACCAATTATTATTATTGGTGTTGCCTTTTCCCATTTTTTTTCAGCGTTTGTAGCTGCCTGAAGGAAGACCCATTACTTTTTCAGTTCGGGTCGTCCTGCTGCAAAAGGGTATGCTTGATTGCTACGAAAAACAAATAAACGAGATTTTGATTCTGATTTGGCTTGCCTTCGTATCGAATCTCGTATTGGTCGACTGTCGAGTTAGGAGTATGCGAACTTCGAAATCAAGTCGACCTATATGCGGGTATATACGTTAAAAAAAGTGCTTAAGATTAAGCTGGTTGGAACATGATTATATGCAAGACGTGCGCTGCCTAGGATGACAAAGCGTCATGCGCTTCTGTGCTGTCTCCTCTTCCGTTGTTATGATTTTATTAAGTTTTTTGTCGCATGCCCTTGTTTCCTGTTTCCCACTGGAGTGGAATAAAATCTCAGAAGATTGCACTTCAACGTTTATGTTATCTTTAACTCTTTGCCAGCCTAAGCAGCGCACGTCTTAGGAGCTCAATACGGCAGTGTGCATTTATATACGTGAAAGTATACAGGTGCGTAGCACAAGTGGATGTGTGAGTTCATGTTTTACTGTATGACAGGACATATGTTCTGTAAGGGCATATGCTTAAATACCATGTCGTTTATAGAGAAAAGATATGTCTTTGGCTTCAATATTTGGAACAAATGGGCTCAGCAAAAAATTGTTTTATGGTTTGTGGGTGTTTAACGTCCCAAAACGACTCAGGCTATGAGGAGCGTCGTAGTAAAGGACTCCGGAAATTTCGGCTACCAGGGGTTCTTTAACGTGCATGGTTCACGGGCCTCTAGAATTTCGCCTCCATCGAAATTCGAACCCGCGTCTTTTTGGTCAGCAGCCGAGCACCATAACTACTCAGCCACCGCGGCGACGCACTCAGCAAAAAAAAAATCAGTAATTTCGAAATACCCTCCAGAAGCCGACATGACGAAGCAATAATTGAGGTGAACCCGTTACCAGAGCACTGGTAACTATAGGTTCAGGATAGGATGAGCATGGAGAGCCTTACTGTCCTTATGTCCTCTTGATTTGCCTGAACATACGCCATCAGGGAGGCAATGATGCCCTGGAAAATAGATGGTTGAAGTTGTGAACACAGGTGCGACAACTGAACTGGTGCGTTAGCATCGTATTTGGGGTAACGACTCACATCTCTCTGAGAAAGTTCCTCTTTGAGCTGAAAAAAAAACAATAAATGAAAGGAGGTGATAGCAATGAGATTCAGAACGCCTGAAATAAAAGAGAGATAGAGAGGCTAATAAAAAAACAGAGAATTTAGCCGGCGTTTCAATATCGCTGGCATGCTACTCTGCGTAGGGAGGGGAATTTGGGAGATAAAGACTGAAGGAGAGCAGCGTGAAGAGGTGGAAGGAAAAAAAAACGAAGATAAAATGCAGCCATGAAATGGGTACTAAGGATGCAGTGGCGAGTATTGATGTAACCTATGGAATGATGGAGTGCATAGTCCGACAAATGGGCTGACGAAGTTCACTGCAAGAAGAATGCATGAAGGTAACCTGCAAGCGGATTTAGAGCTTATCGAGATGTCCAATGTCTTTTAAATATGTAAAAAGAAAGTTCATTGCAAGTCTCTGTTGCCTGAAGCAGGCTAAGGGGCCTAAAACTTTGTCCATTCCAGTATGACTAATTCTCCAACCTTTGAATCTTTAAAATTTGGGAATCATAAGAGACGTGCACATACAAAACCTTTTCATGTTCAACGAAATGGCAGTGTGAAGCTAGAGTAAAACGGCATGTCGATGGGCCAGAAAGAATTTTTTTCAAACTCTATAATATTGGGAATAGTAATGTATTTATTAATTCAGCCCTGGAGTTGGGAAAAGCAGGCTAACATAAAGGCGAGGCCGTTTCTGATGCTTCGGTTTGGTTTACAGGGTTTAACGTCCCAAAGGAACTCAGGCAATGAGGGACTCCGTAGTGGAGGGCTCCAGATAATTTCGACCACCTGGTGTTCTCTAACCTGCACTGACATCATACGGTACATAGGCCTCTAGAAGTTTATGGTAGTTCGTAGCGAGTTTACAGAGTATGAAGAGAGTAGAAATTTTACGGTTGTGATCTCTTGATTTTCCTGGGTATTCACTATTGGAGAAGCAATGCATTGCTGCGTAATAAATGTGTAGAGTTAGTAAAAGAGAAACTGCAAATGAACGAGTGAATCTATACCACTAAGTGAGTAATAACTCATATCTCTCAGAGAAAGTTCCTGTTTGACCGCAAAAAAAATTCTCTCGCGGTCGGGAGCACGCCTAAGCATGAAATGCCTTGAGATACTAGAGCAGCGCAAAGTGGAGACTACCTCTTTGAGTCTTCTCTGCCCAACGCAACTGTCCGTCAACACTGTCACTCAGGCTGCAGGGTGCAGCGCCCTCACTGCTTACGAGGGCTTTTTCGCCGCGCAGAAGGATGGCGCCATGGTACCGCACGAGCTAGAAGAGACTCTACGACTAGCTAGGATGGCTCGATCTAGCATTCCTTTCTCTGGTTCCATGCACCCTAGCAGGAGTCGAGTTCCTTTCCGGCATGCCCGCGAGCTGTGGATTAAGCAATGGGCGCAGTGGTTTCGCTCTGCGCACTCTACAGCCACGAGGACTACGCACGCGCCGCTCGGGCTTCAAGAGAAACGTATTGTCCTTCGGGTCACGAGCTGGCTCGAAAAATGATCCAAAATTCACAGGAAAAGTAAAAAAAAATCATTAGTCTGAGAAGTAGAGACAGCAGAAGAATGTAGGTTACCACAGAAATTCGTAAAAGGCATAGCCTTATTTATCGATAAAAAATATTATCGCCAGATTTGTCATTGACAAAAGGCACTGTAATGCTGCAGTACAAACTACTGATATCGGTAGGAGGTATCTGCAGCTGTGGAAATCATCTGTAGCAAAAACTCTGTACGACATTGGTGGCCAGTATAACTATTGTGGTGATAGTAGTTTGCGTTACTGTAAACAAACGCCGATTAATTTCAGCCCATTTCTGTGAAAACCGCTTTGTGTAAGCTTCTTCGCTTTTCCAATAACTGAATTGTTAGCTTTTCTCTTACTTGTGTGACTAGCATATTTACTTCCGAAGAAACGCATCGGCTCTGGGGTTTGCAGACACATCACTGCCACTTTCTTTACTCGGTCGACCCACATCTCAGATCAAGACTCCCTCTCGCCATCTGGAAACACTTTGTCACCGACTTCGCCTGAACGCTGCATTTACAAGCGGCTTGCGACACCGTTTCGGTCAAATGAACAGTCCGCTTTGTGACAACTACGGCTCGATCGAAATTCTGGAACATATCCTGCTTGAGTTCCACGCGTATGCTGACGACCGTGCGTACTATGAGCGTTGCATGGAGCTCTCCCGAGTGCCTCTAACTGTGGACAGTGCTTTAGGCAATTAGCCTGCCTTAGGCAACAGAGACATGCAATGAACGTTTTGTTTGCATATTTAAATTACACTGGACACCTTGAGAAGCTCTAGTTTCACCTTGCATGTAACCCTAATGCATTCTTAACGCAGTGAACTTTATTCGCCCATTTGTCGGATTATGCACTTCATCATTTCGTATGTAATATCATTACTTGCCGATGCACCTTAGCACGCATTTAGTGTCCGCATTTATCGTCTCCTCTTTGTATTTCTTTTATTTTACCTTTTCTGCAACGCTCTCCTGCCGACAGCGCAGACAGACAAACCCATGAACCCAGAGCGCTGACTAACAACTATGACATTTTATTGACCGATAAGTCGCTTATCTACATCAGCTGCTCATATCAACAGAACAGAATGGCAGGATAACGTAGGAAGAAATCAAAATAACTAATATCCCGTCATCGCACAAAGTGAAGACATCCAACTAGTTCTCCTACAGCGCGAGGTATTTCAGTTTTTTTCTTGATAACAAAATTGAGGGATTGCTGACAAACGAGCTGTCGGACTTGGTAATCTCATCAGCTTCCATGATTTTCTTCCTAGCTGCGTCGTACATCTGCGCAGCACTACCGTGTTATCTAACCTAGGAGCAAAACCACTGCATTTCTTAATGTGTTCATTTTACTGCCTTAATTTTTTCTAACATCATTTGTGTGCTCCCTTTACCACACAAGTCAGTGGCATGGAGTATACGTTCTTCGAACAACCTACAAAGCGCTTTTGGTGGCGTTTTGAACAGGGCACGCGCCTGTCTTCGGCATTCACTCTCCCGCAAATCCTGGAGAGTTTTTCAGATGCAGAAGAGACCGCCTTGACGCCGGCCCTGGCCCAGATCTTCTTAACGATGTGCGAAATCTCGTAAAGGTACGGGATAACTGCCACCATCTTTTGATCCGTTTGATCGGGCCGCCTGCTTACTGCTTTGTTCAGCTGGTCTTGGGCAACTGCTGTAAACCCCTGCCGGTATGCACCAACTAGCCCGCAAAAACGTTCTCGCAAGCTCTCCCACTGCCTTTATCTCCCAAATTCCATTCCACACAGAGAGTAGCATGCCAGTGTTTTTTGAACGCCGGCTATATCCTGTTTTTTCATTAAATAGTTTCTTTCTCTTTCTCTCTCTCTCTCTTACTTGTGGATAACCGTGCACATGCGACTCTATCTGAATGTCTTGCAAGTGTATAGGATAAAGCGTTAGATAGAGCAAATCCACTGCATAACGCCACTTCGAGCACACGCACATGAGGCGACAACATATTCTAGTGTAATCTGCCACATTTAAAGGAAAGAAAAAGAGCAGGAGGAATAGAATGCTCAGTGCGAAGCTTCTGTTTTTACTGGAATATAGAAGTTTCAACACCAAACCAAAACTGTGTGGGCGAAGAAAAAACAACAAGAGGGAATAAAATGCAGTCGTGACGCGAATTTGAGACGTCTTAGTTCCTACGATAGACTCGTCGAATAAAAGCAACGCGGCTTTAATCATCGAGCCATTTGGGGGGGGGGGGGGGGGGGGGTAAAGCGATGAATCAAATACCGCAACGTGAAAAGCCATAGCAGCGAGAAACAATGTGAACTAGAACACTGAGCACACCGAATCCTTGGGAGAAAGGAAGCACGAGGCTCAGCATGCACACCGCAATAAACCGAAATGGTTTACGCTTTATGGGAATTGAACGTTCCAAAGAGACTTAGACTATGAGAGATGCCGTATACACTGTAAAAAAAATTACACCCTAAAGGTGTAACGCAAATGACGGCATCTTTTCCATACTCTTATATTCTTGTTTTTTCTTTAAAGGGTGCGTGAGCACGTTAGCACATTTAATCCACCCATGCACCATCGAAAGGTGCATGGTAGCAAGGGTGTTGTTGCACCTTCGAGTGCAAGTGTGCGTGAGTGTGTACAGGTGTTCTTTGACTTGTTGATCAACATTACAGTAGTTCATCAAGCGTGCTTTTAAATTATCGTGAGCTATTCGAGCTTCCCATTAAAATACAGCTGCAGCTTTGATGCCAGCAGCTACGACTGCGATTTGCGCCCCATGATGTGATAATTAACTGAATTATTTTAGCTGAAGTGCTAATCTTAAGTGACCTAAAATAAGGGCTCGCTAAAATGGCATATATAAACTTGGAGAAAGTATGCGCGGCATGGCAAGCAAGTATTGCGCGAAGAAATGGTGCCTTCTGTGTTGAACTCGGTCAGCTCAGTAGTTTTGTGTGGCTCATTCCAGTTACACCTAAACCTACTTATGTTTCTTCGGCAATATACTCGAAAATTATAGCATCGTGTTACTGTGCGAGCAGGTTTGCTGAATACTGGCCTCCTTTAACAAGCTCTTTTTTCTTTGTGAATATACTCATAAAAAATTATGCCGTGAACGTCATGCAGACATCATAAATGTTATGCCACAGCAAACAGGTTCAGAAACCCTTAAAGACATATCAGGGTTTTATAATTATACCTGGGGATGCCACAACTGGAGTGCAAAGTTATGCAGGTATTCTTTTCCTCTTAACAGCAATACAAATGTGCATACGATTTGTTCCAATTAGGTTCTTTCAAGACCTCTGCATAAAACCCTGCACTCTTAGCCAAAATTAGTTCCGTGGGAGCAATAGCAGCAGTTAGTATCCGTGAGCAACACGAAAGGAGTAACTGCGACCGCGTGCGTGCCGTGTGCAGACTTCACGGACCAAATGCTTGGTCCTTGGCCCGAAAAAGACCGACTGCCAGACGAACGACAAAATTTTCTCCCTCTGCTTCGCCGTTACTCCCCAAACATAGCGGTGCCCTTCAAAGCAGGACCCCTCTCTTCAGACTGATTTCGTCTCGTCAATGTTACTTCCTTTTCACTGCATTCACTGTAGATAAATGGTGCACCGGTCTTTCGCTTCGTCTCTTCTCGCTTATAGCAAAACATATGAGTGACAAAGATTCTTCCACTAATAGGCTTAAGAGGTGAGTCGGTTTGTTGACAAAAATGTTTGCCGTCCTAACAACCAGATGGCGCCATTAGACTGCGCTTAACATTGCTTCTCTGTTTGCGCACGCTTAACTAGAAGAGGGATTGTGAGATATGGCGTAAATTCCCGCAAAATGCCTGCGTTTAGCGTGCGTAAGCTTGCTTTCGCATATGGTACGCCGACAGCGTCGCTTTATACACTTTTCTAACCGTATCTGTGTACGGCAAGAGCGGCGAGGTGGTGGCCAGGAAGAGAGTATATGAGGCAGCATATCGGTGGCGGCGGATTTCACTCGCTCTCGCCGCCGAATGCCCGCCGCTGTTCGTGCCGAAGCGGACAGACTGCTTTGCGTGAGGAAAAGGCTTCGTAGAACCGAAGTGACTGGCAGCTGAGAATGTGCATAATGTACTAAGGGCTTCAATACGTACCAATTGTGAGTTAAAAGGCTTAGCGTTAAGCGAGTATAAGTAGTTTCATTCCGTCCCCATTAGTTTTGCGATCTTATCTGATACTTATCCGATGTGGAACGATGAGCGACAAATAATCTATTCCCCAACGCCGTTGCTCACCAGCAAAAAAACAAAAACAAACAAACAAAACAAAAACGAAGCGATCAACGGCCTTTCTCACTAGAGTTCAACACGCCGCAATATGTAGCTTTGAGTTGCTGCAAATAATACCACCTTATCTTTAAAAAATAAAATGAAACAATGATTTGTGGTTGTCAAGTACCGGCCGGTATGTATGCACGGTACGAAACTTTTTTTCTGGCCAGAAACGTGATTTAAACCATTGTGCGTATACTTTAAGCCTTACCTTACCTTTCTGTAAAATCACGATGCTTTGCTCTTAACAGTAATACGCTTCATTAAAATGCGGGTGTTAAACTCAAACAATGTGCGTGCTCTGTATATAAGGCGTATACTTTCAACTCCGTCTTTCAACTCCTTTTAACTCCACCTTTGCGTTTCGATGGCGGAAAATCGACTTAAATTATAGTTTTCCAGCACAACGGCACAAGGACAAATGAGCGAAGAAGAAGGACGAACACGGTGCTGTGGACTTAAATCTATCAACTATGAACAAGAACAATAAAAACTATGAACTTAAGTTTAGCTAAGCGTAGACAGCTGGGCTAGTTGGTGTGTGTCTGTTCTTCCTTCGTCCGTGTTTTTCGTGCGCCAGAACGATGTATCAGAACTTAAGTTTGCCTTACCAGCTAGCACAGCTAACTCTTCTGATGAACTTTTGACACCCGAGAGTGCAAGCGGAAATATGTACTGAGAATGCTTACCACGGGCTATTGACTTACTACGGACTCAGTGCTTATAGAGAGGTTTTGTTGAGGAGAGTTACGTGATACCAGCACGAAAGCAAAATATAAAGACAGAACTTAACGAATCGAGGTGTCCCGAAGGGAAGCAACCGACGTGCAAATGGGGAGCTGAGCATTTCAAGCAGCAGTGGCGCTATACAAAGAGAAGGCCGTCATATTCATGAGTTCTTACCTTCAAGTTTGAAATGGCTTTTTCTATTTCTTGAATACGTTGATGACATTGAATCTGGACCTGGAGGAAACACGATGGCATCTTACTTGACCGGTGCTGCCGGAAATGGCGTTGTTATTACGCCAGTTTTTGTTTTCATTTCAAAAGCAGATGAAACACGTGAATTAAGAAGCATGCACTGAGTCCCGCGGTTTGCGGAGGCCGTCTGAAGCAACGCATTAGAGCCAGAATTCGTAATCATGTATGGGCGCCGCGGTAGTGAAGTTGTGATTGGTGCATATGCCAGTTACTGCATCAAGTTCTATGTCAGATATATTTGAAAAGTATTTATTTGAAGTGTGTTTTTGCCATGTGTTTTTGCCATGAACCCGTTGAAATATTTGAAACCAACGGTCGACCTGAAGATTGCGTTCTGGAGTTTTTGTTTTACCATGAGGGAAACCCGCAAGATTTAAGTGTACTCAGCCTCTGGAGGCGAATTATAGGTCCTCATTAGAAAAGACGAAGCTGAAACGAGAAAAAACTTTAAAATAGTATGCCTAGTTTTTGCCAGTCTGTTTTGAACATTGTGGCAGAGACAAATATTTTACTATGTTGGCATAATTTCCTCGTCTGCTAAAATATGAGAAAAACTTTCACAAAGAAGTGAGGCTATCATATTCTTTGAGTGAACAGCTGTGCATACTTATATAGAAGTGAATGATGGAAACGGAATTTAAAAAATTAAAATGCGTTTTTAGACCCGCAAGCTCGAGATATACACATACGTCTAATTTACAAATAAATGATACCGCGGCAGTACTGACAACAGAGATAAAGTACAGAATTTTTGTAAACGCGTACATCCTTCGCCATTTGTTGAAAGTTTCATCATTTAGAGCATTGGGGACGGTGACTAGGGCAACAGTATAATACTAGCTGCGACGCCTGTGAAAATTTTCGCGATTTCAAGCATGAAAGCCGACATACACAGCAGCCCTTGCAGCCTGTATCGCTGTGGGCACGGGAGACTTTTTTCATCAAACGTTAGCATAACTTCTTGTCCCGAGTGCTTGATCGGGAGCTGGCGTTTTTGGATTCGTGTTTCTTTATCGAGTTCAGGTCAAAGAAGGATCACCGATAAAGCAGGCGAAACGCTTTTCTGCTAAAGATAGCTCGACGTTGTGAAAAGTGGTATGTACTGCTTTTTTTTTTGCACACGAGGCGAGCATAAAGAAATTCTCTCTGCACACTGATCCTGTTAATCTTGTTTTGTTTCTAATGTCTTTGAAAAAAACAATAACGAAAGCATTGTGGATGCGTTTCTACGTGGCTTTGAAACAAACAAATAAGGCTCACGTTCATCACGTCTTCTTGAACTGCCTGAACTGTAACAGTCAGCAGTTGAATGTCATCCTGGAAATTCTCAGACGCACTCTCTGTAAGAGAGGTCTTTGATACCTGCAGCATAAAAGAGAAAAAGAAGCATAAAAGAAATTAATAATCTTTGCCAAGGGTGATGCTAGTGGGAAGCTGAGCTCATATCTCTAGGTTTTCGCATGCTGGCTCCTCCTTTCTAATTCATCATTCACATCCGATACGGCACCAAAAAAGAACAAATCGGCCGCTTATCGATTGGTATCACAAAAAGCAGTGGCAATATAAGAGAAAATTTTCTTATTCATCTTAACTGTTGGAGCACAGAAGAGAAGCGATCGCAATAATTCTGCGAAATATGCAGTTCGCGACAAAAGTGCCTAGGTACAGCAGCCGTTGGTTCCTCGCTTGTGAGTGTGTGAGCCGGTTGCCTTTCAGATGAAGTCCTTCTCATATGACACTACTTCACAGGCTACTCCTTTTCACAAATGAGAAGAAATCAGACTATAACGAACGACATAATGCGCAGCATAACGCAGCTTCAATAATCCATACATATCGTAGTGAACACAATATACATGCCGGAAATGCAAAAATAAAGGCAAATTAAGTGTTAATCAATGCTCAGCGATAATTGTACTAAATATAAGATGAAGAATAAGCAAAGAAATTGTGCAAGGGTGCAGGGACATAACGATAGGGTATAATTGAGCGAAGCATTAAGAATGTACAAAAATACGGTTTTCAGACAACCATTGCAGCCATGGATCTCCAGTGAAAATGCATCGAAGCAAACACTGTATATCAGGAATGCAATACAAGCAATCAACAAGGTGGTGTATTTAATTTTTAGTAAATTGCAACGTTTCGATTGGCGCAAGGAAAAAAAATTTTATGCATCCTGATTGACTACTGAGATCCTTATGCGACGTTTACATAAATGTCAATGAAAAGAAGCTGCGGGGTTTTGGAACAGTGGACCCAAACGTGCTGTTTTCGCGTCTCGCCCCCCCCCCCCCCCCCCCCACCCCCATTTTTGTTTCGAAGGAACGCGCAATATTCAAAAGCCCTCAAACACTGCAACTACATCTCCCGCTGGACGCTTGACAACTTAGAAGGCAAACAGCGGGAAGTGTGCTACTTGCAAACTACTAAGGACACGTGCAGTTGTCATAATGTAACACACTCCTTTAGCGCTAGTGGCACAACCAGATAACGACACTTAAGTGTCCACTTAGAGGCTAAGTTGCGTGTCTCGCCTCACGTTCTGGAGTTGAAGAGAAGTCTGCGCGTGCTTGACATGATATTGCATGCCATATTACCAGTACACACTACTGCTTGCCATGCTGCCCTGTGCCGGCGCGGCGTTATGCCAATAATTGATTTGGCTTCCACAGTGCTGAATTAGATCTGCCGCACTTCGCACAAAGTCCAAAACGTGCAGAAAAGGTTTGTGAGGAACGCCTTGGGTCCTTCGGTCTGCTTATCTGCTCACCTGAAGATTGCAGGGCTGCCCTACAAACTCTAGGTCCAAACGACCTAAAGACTAGAACGAAGTTGCGGGACTTTTTCTTCCTCTTCAGTGGTTTAACTTGACACCTTGATTGCATGTCCCTATCAACTTTGATCATGCTTCAGGTGTTTGAACGGTCCGTTTGACAAAGCCGTATGTTTGTTGTATTACCGTCCAAAACAGGCCTCATTGCACTAATGACGTGTACGTGTAACACCATGGCACCATCTGGTCCTGATATATTTCAACAGGATTTGAAATCTTTTAAGCGAAACGTGGTGTGCTCACAGGGACGCTTAACAATTTTTGACTGTTAACAATGTTTGACTGTTGACTGTTCCTATCATTCGTTGTTACTGTCATCCTCTTCACCGTTTTAATTGCTTTTTGGTATTTTTTACTCTGTACGTTCTCTTCTCTTTCGCGCTCTGACTGCAACACTGTAAAAAGCCTATGGCTGTTAGTGGGCACATCCGAATAAATAAATGCACCAGGAGGGTGCGCTATGCAGAATGAACCAGTCTGGCGTGCACCACAAAATTAACCAGAAGGTTTTGCACGCATAACTGAGGGCACCAGGCATGTCTGGTGCTACCACCAAACAGGTCTCGCATGCTCACTAGAATTATCAGACAGTTCTGGTACGCACACGAGGCAACAGGAGACTTACCTGGTGTGCACATGAAACAACAGTAGGCGGTGACTGTGCCGACACTAACCATACCAGCAAATCCTGATGTCAACATCGGTACATATCAAACCACTGTGGTGGTCTTTGAGTGAATAAAGGTAATAGTCACTGCAGTCCGTGGTTACGTATTCCCATATACTAAAATAACCTTCAGTAAGCCACCGTAATGTATTCACCAGTTTTTTTAATACGTGCATTACTGCAATACACACAGTACAATCCGCGGTAAGAGTTTGCTTATAATGCTCAAGGTCCGTTCGCTAAAGAATTGTGAATTAAAGGCAGTTTGACTTTATAAATTTTTGGCTATTCTACAGTAATTTACCACTGGTTTTTATTGCACTCACGTTACCTGCTACAGTAGTTTATCTCTGAAAGAAATTACCGGGCTGGTTAAGAGAGAATGACGCCAATTCTACGCAGGAAGCTTTTGCAGATGACGTTGTAAGAGCTCAGAATTATGCCTGTTTCAAAGAATACATTGACCAAAGCCATTTAGATGACTCAGTCAAAGGGAGCACATTTTCGAGAAAATTTACTTCTTTTAATCTGGCTAACAATCGTTCGCTAAGAGGCGAGATTTGGAGTTTTCAGCACTGTGGTGCTGCGACATTTGTTGCTCCAAGATTGTTTTTTTAAAAATATTTACACCGTTAAAACAGTTGACGTTGATAGCAAAGTTGATGATTGTGTTTTAGGCACATTGAGCGTGTGTTGGGCACGGCAGATAGAGGATAAAAAGAGAGTGGCCACTTTTACGCGAGTAATTAGCCGATATTTGCTAGCAAACTCTTTATTATTGTCTTCATGCAGCATGTTGCAATCGCAATCTTGAATACGGTATCGGTTCTAGACTACTTCAATTTACCAAACTTGCCAAAGTGTCTTGAGTAATTTAAGAATCGATCCCATCCTTTTTCTCAGTCTGTAACCAGTTCTAGCGAACATCGACCACCCAGTTTCGGAATAAGGCAGGGAATTGAACGATAAATAAAAACTCGTGGCCTAGTGCACTTCATCAAATTCTTTAAGTTGAATTAGTGTCGAACTGATATAACCTTCAATATTCCGATTGCATCATAGAATCATAAACTAACTGTTTGAATGGTTACAAATCCAGCTTTGGAGATCAGCCGCATAATTGTGAACGCTCTCGTCATCTTGTGCACCTCGAGTACACCACGCACTCAGTAAAGGCGGGTTGCACGCCAACATCAACGCCGTCCTTTTATAAGGCTGTCAACAATAAAAAAGCATTACCGAGCATATTTATGTATCGCTCACAAGGAACGAACAAGATTCTGAGACAGCTGCATGCTGGGGATAGGTAGCAGCTGGGATGGTTGAACCTTTCTGGGACATTTGTAAAATCTGTCTTCCGCAAGGACGAAGTTGTTGGGTACCGCTTAACTGAACCGAGGGAATTTAGTCATTTCGAAAGAGGAGGAATTTAAAGGCGCCTTTGGAAAAAAAAAAGTTTGGAAAAAGCTTGTTTTAAAAGTACCTTTCTGGAGTGCCCATTAGGCGGGCGAATTTTGTGTATACAAAGCAGTTATGAAGGAGAAATAAGGAGAACAAACCTAAGGACAATGAAGGCGGCAGTAATTTAACTTTGGTAATGGGACATTGAATATAATTTAAGCTTTTCCACCAAAATCCTATGTTTAGTTTGAGAGAAAAGTGAGAATTCATGGTCACGACGTGCCAAAGCTCTCTTTAAAGTTTTGAGCTGCAATGGAAGAAGCAGTCAGGGGTAGCAAAAATACAGGCCTCGGTGAATGCGTATTTGTAATAAAAGACAGGACTGCAGTGAAACAAAACGCTCGCAGATTTTTCACGTCACTTGAGATCGAAAAAACAAAGCGGCAGGCCTGATACGATGTCTGAGGCACAAAGTCAATCGTTCTTTTTATTGCAAAATTATAAAGGGCGTTTACGCAATTTTAACCATTGGTGAGCACAACATCAAGGCCCGTACCTTGACATTAAGTGCCTTTGCGCAGCCACAAGAGGCTCCGTTCTTACTGCGAAAATATGTTGAGCAGCTGTCATCTGCCATGTGAGCTGTCATGAGCTAGTGATTTTCGGACTCTCTCACTGCCGCTCTTTTAGCAATGGCATCGATGCCAGAAGCATTGGCTAAATAAAACGCGATTTGCCGGGGCAATACGCTGACCGTTACCTGAACAGAACCAGGTCGATCACTGACGGCCTCATCGTGAACGGTCTGGCCGCAAGAGTGTTGCTTAAGATGGTCCTGGAAGCAGAATTGAGTGGAATGCTTTCGTTAACAGGAAAACGTCAGTTCTAGGAAGTAGGATACAGTACTGATTAAGAGATAAAAATAAAACAATGGTTTCATTTGCAGTTTCTTCATTAGTGAAAGTGTAAGCTCGAAATATGAACTATGCATTACTCGCTGATTATCTGCATGCAATGAGTCTGATTTCTGCTAATTCATGCCCAGTATTCCAGCTTTTCAGGATCTTTTGATTAGAAAGAAAAATAGAAGTCCAGAAATTAGCACCGATGAGCCTTTCTTACCTTGAGTGCACTGAAATTGATATACACTGGCCTTCCTTGAGCAGAGTTGGGGCAGATGACCTTCCTTCCTCTGATTATTTCTGGAACTGATCGATCTTCTTTGAGCTTAAATGAAGAAAAGAAAGTATTCATCAGGTGCATATATGCCACCTGCAGGATGCTTACTTGAATTTTTAAAAGCAAAATCACTTTTTATAATCACAGAGACTTTGCTTAAAATCAGAAAAATTTTTTATACCGGCTAAGGGAAGAGACCCGATCCCGTTTCATCCATTGTTTGGTGTGAGTATCTTTCGAGCAGCCTAGTTTTAAAGCTAACATATTGTTAAATAAGAAAGTTGCAAGCCGAAAACATAAAAATGAATTTTTTTTGTTTTCAAAATCGGCGGCATATGACGACAGTGGTGCAGAAGAACGCGTATGTTGTAAATGTGCGCGTACGTTGTTAAAGTGCGCGCTTATTTTATACTTGGATGTTTTATTTTTTGCTTCCATCTAAAATCACAGTGACGGCTTAATAACCTCAAGTGAACTTCCTCGAGGGAACTACCTCTGGAAAAGCTAGCGTACGAACTGCATCTTGTAACTTACATCAGGTATCCTTTTAGTTGCAATAGCGCCTTGACTGTTTAGAGGTATAAGGATTGGGTATGATAGAAGCCTCTGAAAGAAGTTATTTGCGTATAAACAAGTGCTCTCAATATGGGTCTTCTTATCAGCCTAACAAAGAATATTACTTGCTGGTTTACCAGCTCTTGAACGTAGACAACAAAACAAAATTGACCGAATGTATTCTTATTCACCTTATTGCATTCGCATTCGAAGAACCAGTTCACGAGATCTTGGACATCTTTTGCTGCGTTAAAAAGCTGAAGGAAGCTGGGCAGCAAGTAAGTGAATGAAAGGTTCAAACTATTGCCCTTAAATGAGACACTCACCTGGACTATGATTACTACTTATTCGACACCGTCGCATGCGCAGCACGCCCCTGCAAAGCACGCGTCTGATAATCATTGCATATTTTTTGAAGAACGGCGGTTTCTAAACGAAGATAAACCGTTCATAGTTCGTGAAGATAAGCCATAAGTTTAGATTTTTTTTGCGTCAATAAGAAGGTGCACTTCGCCCTCTAGTTTCAGAAACAGCGCAGTGTTTTCTGACAGCGTTAAGAACACGAAGTGCAAAAAGGCTGTGAAGTATGTTAAAAAAATGACCGAAAGACTGCGCTAAGCTTCTTCCTCACTTCTGAGAGATGGAATTGCCGTGCGCATTCAGGACAGTCAAAGAAGGAATCACGGTCGGTGCACATCTTCAAGCACGAAGCGCAGTAACCGTGACCACTGGGATCTCTGTGCAGCACGGCCGACACGTTGTCGCACTGTGAGCACGTAATGTTTGGCGGCAAATCTTCGCAGAAGGTCACAGGCTGCTCTTCGGGAATGTCAGGTGTGAAGCCCCGGAGCAGCACCCTCCTTGGCATGGTTCTGCACGAGTGTTGAAACGAGAGTGCACCGAAGCCTTACTTTTTGAGAAAGGTGAAAACTCTAAATCTTTTCCAAGGCTGCAGAGGTGGTTTTGGCGGAACAGGTCTGCTATCCCGTCCCACCTGAAGGTAAATATGACTTCACAGGATATATTAATAAAGTGTGCCGCGAAGCTAATGTATTCCTTCAGACTTCGTTCAAACATAAATTGTCTTGGAACACTTCAGCATCAGTTCGTTAAGCCTTAGGTGATTACTATCAAGCTAGTCGGGACTGCACCTGTGTCCGACGCACCTATTAAGCGTAGAAAAAGAAGAAAAAGTTTGCACAGCTCACAGATCGCATAGCCTATGAATTTTAGGGGAGTGCTTCGGTTGTATTATCTCTGTTCTTACACAGACCTCGTATTCCAGGAATTATTTTTTCGAAATGAGCCAGAACCAGAAAACGAATTTAAGAAGAGTTCAGCTGTAACTGCATGTTCACCAATAGATATGTCCTTTGAAATACTATCAAAATTAATTGGGCAATATAACTAGCATTTAAAAGCATACCACTAAACTTCTCCTCTGTGTTTCTGTGGATAAAAAAAAAAACTTTCGTGTTGTGTTTGGTTCCGGTTACGGTGGATTTGGCCAATATTGAAAAAAACTAAATTTTTTGAGGTGCTCATCCAGGCTTGTATGTACAGTCACCCCGGAAAGAAACGCGAGTACGCATGTGCCGCACTTTTCTGCTTCGCAACAAGGTATACATTTACAACCGGTTTATGATAAGACTCTGGTGGACCCTTTACCCCAAAACATGTACCAGGCTAGTTGTGCACCAAGGCTAAAAGTAAACAATATTATTTTGTTTCGTTCACATGAGTTGTTCGCATTTTAGTCCCGCCTGACTATAGAAGGGCGCTCCACTTTTATGCAGGTAAATTTAGACCCGTATGAAATATGTTAGTTCTCCTTGAAGCCCATGTGTTACAGCACTACATGTAGAAGTTACTTCGTTTTCCAAGAGGGGGGGGGGGGGGGGGGTGCTAGGTGGTTATGGTGCTCGCCTAATGACAAAAAGGACGCGGGTTCGATCCTGGCCGCGGCGGTCGCATTTTGATGAAGGCAAAATGTAGAGGTCGGTGTGCTGTGCGATGTGAGTACATGTTGAAGAACCCATGGTGGTGGAAGTTAACCGGAGTCCTCTACTATGGCGGCTCCTCGTAGCCTGAGTCGTTTTGGAATGTTAAACTTCATAAAATCAATCAAAACTTCCTAAGGGGCTTCTCATTTGTTGCTTAATTTTTAAGTCAACTTTCACTGCATACTCTCCAACCCACATGTACTGAAATGACCAGGCTGGGTTCTTGGATATCAGATTTTTCCCGTACTACATGCGACACTAATGCTCACGTCATTTAACCTCGAAGAAGGTCTTCAGAGAGTTAGGCCCAAAAACCCTCTTTTGGTAGATTAATTGCACATCATGTCCGAAACAGCCAATGACTGCTCCGCTAGCTGAGACAGCAACAGGACAAGACATCAGAGCACATGTTAGGCGCATTGCTAGAGCGGCGGCCCAAGGCTGTCAGGTATTGTCAGGTATGTGTGTCAGGTATGGAATGTAGTGTGACCTTTGGTCTTTGGCAGCCTTGAATTTTCCTAATTAACTTTCGATTGCTGAATTTCTTCACGATCATTTTGTAGTGCTCACTAACCGCTCAGTAAGTTCCACGAAGCAAAACTACAAAGAAATAAAGCGGAACACGTTATGCTTTACTGACTAGGATTAGTAAGAGCTCCTTATTAGGACATGTGTTTCATGTGTGACTGAGCATGTCATGCACCCAAGCGCTGTAAACTTCCTGATTGAACTCAGCAGCAACGGTGTCTAATGACGTCGATAACTGCATTGATTTTCTTCACTTGTCAGTCCACTGGATCCTTCCGCTCAATAATTGCTCATAGAAGAGTTGGCGTGCGTTTGTTAAGCACAACTATATACGAAATCGATAGCTTGAGCTGCGGCTGCTGCAGCGGAAGCATATAATTGGCTTATGGTTTATGTGGGCTTAACGTCTCAAAGCGACTCAGGCTATGAGGGAAGGAGCCTTTTCTGCAACGCACTGGCATTTGTGTAGGGTCCTGTGAGGCGCCTATTTTATGTGACATTTTTCTGGCTTATACTGATCGCCATTTGGATCAAATTTTTAGTGAAGGTCCGGTTTTAAAGGTGTTTAGATACGTTGATGACTTTTTAATCTTTTTAAAAACTTCTAATGACTCTGCATACGAACTTTCATTTCGACATATCTTACAGTTGCTTAATGACTATGGCAAAGGACTGTCTTTTACCCATGAACTCCCGCAGAATGGCGAGATACGCTTTTTAAACCTGAAGCTTAGGTTAAGAAAGGAACACACATGCTGGGCGTATTTCCCACGTGCCATGAAAGCACTCCTGCCCTACGATTCCTCCCATTCTAAAGCTATAGAAAGAGCCATTGCTTCGCACTGCTTAGAATCTGCACTTCGTAAGTCGTGTTCGCACGAAATGCACGATAGCTTTAATAATCAGATTCACAGGCTTTTGGATGCAGGCTTCCCTTGTTCGGTCCTAACGGCAGTCGCTGAAACCCTCCTAAAGAAGCTTGGGCCCCGACGAACTATGGCTCCAACTGAACGCGCGAAGGCCAAACCCGAGGCGATGCCTTACATTCATAAAGTTTCTCATAACCTCAAGAAAGTGGCCAGTAGGCACAATGTGCCGCTTATTTTCTCGGCGCCAAATAAGTCGGCCAAACTATGCCCCCGTATCTGCGGGGAAGTTGAGCGCGGTTGCAAGAAGCAACATCAAGAAGCCTTCGTCAAATGTGCCTTGGGAGGGGTCTACATCATTCCCCTGTCCTACGGAAAATGCTATATAGGGCAGACGGGGCGTTGTCTCAATGACCGTTGAAGGGAACATGCTCAAAACTTATTACTACAAGATACGCTCGGGAATTTAGTTTCGCATGTTCTGACGTGCAAGTGCGAGCCCCGCTTTAAAGAAGCGAAGATTCTGGGCAGGAGCGCAAACATAAAAGCCAGAGTTTTGCTTGAGGCTTTCCACAATAACAGAAAATCGAGTCATTGCACTAGCGACGCGCCAATAAGTTTGTTCTCCTCCGAGCGCGCTTTTCTGGAAAGTTTTCTGTAAGAATAACACCGCCTGTTTCGTGCGTGCCTGTTTTTTCTTTAGGTTTTTTGTAGGTTCATCTTCAGTGCCTGATTTGCACCCCATCCTTTTTTCTCGCTGATGATTGATTCTGATACCAGTTATTTCTGCGATTGTAGATATGTAATCAGATTTCTCTTTTTTTTTCTGTCAAGAAGCCCAGTGTCGCCCTAGTGTCATGTGCGCATGCGATGTGTACACCTATATACTGATATTTGTTACGCAAAATAAAGCCAGTTGTTAGTAGCGTTCATCTTTTTCGTGTCTCCCTCCCGCGCTCGTCTCTTTTGCGCTACATCTTTACTCAAAGTTGCAACAGTTTCTGGCGCTGCCAGATGGGCTTCAGGTAACGGTTGACCTTGCGATAAGATTGCTGCCATCCATTAAATACAGCACTTTGTAAACTGCGTCGCGATTAGTGTTGTATTAGGTCACTCAACAAAACATTCTTAGCCGGCGCTAGTGGCAACGGTGTCATGAAAGGCTCGCGTAAAAGGCGACGTGTAACTCGTACAGAAAGGGCCCTTCACTGATGGTGTCTCTAATAGAATTGTAGTTAAGATTTGATGAAATTAAGTTTAGAATGCCAACAGGGCGCATGATAATCTCGAATCTGAGCAAAAGGAATAAAAAAGCGACGCACCTCTTTCTTGTCCTCCAAGCGATGCGCCGAGTCTCACTCCGAAACTACCGAGGCCGGTAAGGACCCCCGGTTGCTATGGCGATGAGCGATATGCGTGCAGTTTATTTTTTTCCCCTTTTGTGCGCCGTCTGAAAGAGCTAGGAGCGAACCAGGAACTGACGCAAAGTTCGTTTATCTGTTTCCGTCCGCGGAGAGGATGCCAAGCGACGACTGTTGCGGCGGAACTTGCACTACTACACTCTCGTCGACTGGAAACGCGCCTGGAAACCCGCCATGGTCATTTGTAGCTTACCATGGACGCCCCCTACGTTGAAAACATGGCGGTAGGGTGACTACACCAATCCACACTGGTGGTAGCTTATGGTGCGGAGGCAGCGCCATCTTTGAAACGTTAGTCGTAACTAAAAAAAAACAAAAAAAATCGTGATGTCATACTGTGCGTGTAATCCGGAGGGAAAACAAAATTGCTTGAACCTCTCAACTTTCGGCGAGACCCATCAGACAAGGGGAAAGTAGGTTGATACAAGAGGTGACCACCAACACCACTGATAGATGGCGTCCTTTGCACGGCCTTTTTTTTTCCTGGCGCAACAGGAGAGAGTTAGGCAAGAGCAGCAGCGGCGCCGGCGCCGCTGTTTCCGATGAGATAGCTCACTGCGAGGGTGCGCCGACCGAATTACGACAAACTTAGCCTTTCCTCCAGCGCGCTTGATAAATTCCGTATGCGCGGTTAGTGTTTCGCCACTGACGCTGGCGTCGGAGAATGTACTACGCCCGGATGCCCGCCCGCATGGGGAACCAGCACTGCCAAGGTGGCACTGCAATTGTTCATTCGGTGACTCAAAACTGTTTTTGTCGGCCGCTTTGGCCGCTGCAAACGCGAGAACACATTCTGTGCGATTAGATACCCGCGTTTGGCTGACAGCATTCATTGCCTAGCTTCTCTCCGCGTAGCCCAGTTAGCTGACGCACGACACGTGCGCCTTCGACAGCGCGCGGAGGCTCACGCCAATAAGCGCCTGAAGGTGGCGCGGAAAAGTACTGATAGTACTACCCAAAACTGCTTGCGTTTCTCGCTAGGCAGTGTGTTATGGCGCTGCAATCGGCACCGCAAACTGCAGCGCAAGTTTTCCATTGCGCACCGTGGCGATGGGAACGGGAAAGTCAATTTATGTTAAGTCGCGAAAGCAGAGCTGAAATGCGGTCTAGAACCAAGCGCTAGCGACATCAGTAAGGCTGCGAACTGCAGCGGAAAGATGAAGTGTGTGGATAGACAAAAATAGTTTACAAATAATTGGTTACATATTTGTAGTTTATAACCATTTAAAACTCGATTTTAGTTCCTGGTTTTAAAAATATATTAGTTCTGTACAATTCGTTAGAAAGTGCAGAGCTTTTTTTTTTCAGAAAAAAATATTAATTTTGCATTCCCTCATAGTAGCAATCAGCGGCTCTTATGTTAGCCACCCTGGTTAATTGGGCTAAAGTTGAGCCAGGGAAGCGATTCACACTGGTCATGGAGGAAGTAAAGCTCAGCAGAGGCTGTCGCTATCCGATTTGCCCATCAGAAAACGTGCCGGAAGTCACGCTCTTTCGGAAGGATTACTGGGAGTCTTTGGTCGATGGCGGAGCCAATCGTAACGTTGGGTACAGCGGTGTCGTCTGCTGCATTGTCTGCTGCGCACGCTCAGGCCTCCTGAGACGGCGGCCAAATAGACGAGGGGATAAGGAGGGAGCTTTCACGTCCAGCTTCAAAGACTGCAACGTAATGGCCTCTCCTGAATTCCTTCCTTCCTCGATGACACTGGTACACACCATCAGGTCGCTATCTTGGACGCCATGTTACAAGACACTGCGGCCAGCACAGTTTTTGCTCGGCAAGTCAAAGATGGGCAGTGTTCCAACTTCAATGCAGAAAGCTGTGGTAGAGAAAATAATTGTATGCCACTGTCATCATACTGACTGTGGCCCTTTGTTTTAATATCGGACGATTCTGAAAAATGTTCGCGAGTAAACGGTCTTGTAGTTTCGGGTTGAAACTTCTGCTTTCGAGCCTCGTTTCAGGCTACATAAAGGGATTAAACTATGGGATCACGGCACTTGTGTTTTTTTGTTTTGTAGTGTAATTGTGCGGTGGCACTCATACTTCTTGTAAGGCCACCGGAATAAAAATTGGAGTATGCCGTACCGTAAGTAAAAAAAAAAAAACTGGCTTAATGCACTGTGGACAGCAAGACAGCCAGAATACGTAGTGCAATGGCTAAAAAAAATCGTTCCCTGATAAAACGCATGTTAAGCAGTGAAAGTTTTCCTTAACTACCTTTACCACGTATTTATTCACGGTCAAAAGTTAAGACTAAGAACATGATAAAAATGGTAGCTAGCAAACAATTGTGCTTAAAGTGAAAATTCTATTTAAGCTTGGTTATTTCGTCTAGACTTTTTCCTATCGTGACATGGAAGCTGATTAACTTGGATTCTGGTCAATCACTCCTTGCATCCACTTCTGGTCGACTCTGAAGCGCTGCTGCTTTCAATTCCTGAAAAAAATTCGAAAATTACGATATGATACAAAGTACGGCAGCTTGTTGGAGACTTTAAATATTATCCCTCCATTCTGAAACTTATTAACGTGCCTTAACACAAGCTAAATACGTGCATTTATGACTGCGATAACCTGCGCGTCTCCTCGTCTGCATAGCATTTGTGGGCACCTCTAGTATTGATGTGTTGGGAGGATTAATTTGCGGACTACTTTGTGCAACATGGTAAAATTAGCGCTATTATCGCAGCAATAGTTCCCAACTAATTTCGTTTCGCAAACAACGCGCGTGACCATCATGACATGGTTCCGCAATTATGGCTGGCCAATTGTTGACGTGCTCTTAAAAATATATTTAGCTATTTATATGCTCCGAGTGGTGATTAATATCCGAAAACGTGTCAAGAAGAACGCCGCTCAGATATGCACCAGCATGATTTGTTCAAACCGAATAATTAAGCAAGGGAAACAGGTAATTGGACAAGTTATGCACTGTATGTTAGCGAGATTAAAAAGTGTATAGAAATTACACTCATACGCCTTTGTTTTTTTACCGCTTACCCTAGGGCATGAATCGATGCTTTCTTTGGAATTCTCGCCGGCTGCTGGCCTATTGTGGCATTCCTGGAGGTGGTGCTGTGGCAAAAATCATCATAAACTTATGATTAGGATTTGTACACGCATATTGCGCGCGCGCACACGCGCACACGCACACACACACACACACGCAAACGCACACGCACACACCAGGAATTTTTTGCCGAAAGAGGAGAACCCTCTTAACGCTGTAAAAAAAGTTGCAATGCAGTGCAGGCCGACCAATCTAAGCTCACAGCCGCCAATGTTCACTTAGGGGGACAGGAACAGCGCATCCCACATCAGATCGGCGGTAGCGTTGAAAGGAAGGGATCTCTGGTGCGCAGGCCTTTCAATTTCGAGCAGCGAGCGAAGGAGACAGGAGGGACAACCACGTTTACTTCGCTCAATATCTGCAGATTCACCTGCGCAGTAACGACACCAATCCTTTTGTACTTTAGGGTGGCCACGGCAGTTCGTATTGCAACGAAAAACGCGGTCTCGGTGTCTTTCGACTGTACGACGAACCTTTAAGCTGCCTTGCGCTAAAATCCAGAATGAGATTGAAGCACTTTATTAGGACCGTATGGTGGGCCTTCTCTTGCGCTTTGTGGGTGGTGTCCTCATTTGAGGACTCTACTGTCTTTGGCCGACCCGCTGACCTGCTGGATGAGGTCCTGCTGGCCTTCCAGGTTATCAGCCGTGCCTCCCAGCGCTGCTCAAATGGCACGTGTGGCGTCTTGCGATTTTTGGGCTTGCGCCCGCACCATGAATGGCCTCCGACCGTCGAGAAGCACAGAACGTCGGCTGGTTGAGCCAGCTGAACTGATGGAAGCAGATACTTTGGTCAATGAGGCTGCTCTGGTTGAGCCAGCTAAGCTGATGGAAGCAGATACTTTGGTCAATGATGCTGCTCTGGTTGAGCCAGCTGAGCTGATGGAAGCAGATACTTTGGTCAATGAGGCTGCTCTGGTTGAGCCAGTTTAACTGATGGAAGCAGATACTTTGGTCAATGATGCTGCTCTGGTTGAGCCAGCTGAGCTGATGGAAGCAGATACTTTGGTCAATGAGGCTGCTCTGGTTGAGCCAGCTTAACTGATGGAAGCAGATACTTTGGTCAATGATGCTGCTCTGGTTGAGCCAGCTGAACTGATGGAAGCAGATACTTTGGTCAATGATGCTGCTCTGGTTGAGCCAGCTGAGCTGATGGAAGCAGATACTTTGGTCAATGAGGCTGCTCTGGTTGAGCCAGCTTAACTGATGGAAGCAGATACTTTGGTCAATGATGCTGCTCTGGTTGAGCCAGCTGAACTGATGGAAGCAGATACTTTGGTCAATGATGCTGCTCTGGTTGAGCCAGCTGAGCTGATGGAAGCAGATACTTTGGTCAATGAGGCTGCTCTGTTTGAGCCAGCTTAACTGATGGAAGCAGATACTTTGGTCAATGATGCTGCTCTGGTTGAGCCAGCTGAGCTGATGGAAGCAGATACTTTGGTCAATGAGGCTGCTCTGGTTGAGCCAGTTTAACTGATGGAAGCAGATACTTTGGTCAATGATGCTGCTCTGGTTGAGCCAGCTGAGCTGATGGAAGCACATACTTTGGTCAATGAGGCTGCTCTGTTTGAGCCAGCTTAACTGATGGAAGCAGATACTTTGGTCAATGATGCTGCTCTGGTTGAGCCAGCTGAGCTTATGGAAGCACATACTTTGGTCAATGAGGCTGCTCTGGTTGAGCCAGCTTAACTGATGGAAGCAGATACTTTGGTCAATGATGCTGCTCTGGTTGAGCCAGCTGAGCTGATGGAAGCAGATACTTTGGTCAATGAGGCTGCTCTGGTTGAGCCAGCTTAACTGATGGAAGCAGATACTTTGGTCAATGATGCTGCTCAAGGCAGAGTTGCGTGTATGGTACAGGAATAGCTGGACTAGGGGGCATACTGTGCTGCAAACATAACAGGCATGAAGCCACAGGTCATTTATTTAGAGTGCCGCATTATTCCTGTCTTTGCCACCACATCTGATATGTATACGGCTGCCATTGCTTAGCGTTCCCAGCGCAAGAATGAAGATTTGGTGTCCTGCGTAGATGGCTTCGAAGAGTAGTTATAACGAGGGATAAGTTACAGTTGTGCGTAGCTAGCGCACCTAGGTTCGGAGATATTGTGAACGGAGAGTCAGCAGAAACAGAGAAGAGTAATTTTCGTACTTGTATTCAGCAATAAATTTCGTAAATAGAACCTAGAGGGTAGGAGAGAGAAAATGGAACGTCGCTGCGATAGGCTGAAAATTTTGGCGGTCGATGTTGTGGCAACATTGGGCCTTGGTAGGTGCATTACTGCTTCCATGCCCGCCTCTGCAGGGAATAGTAAGACGATAACCCGAGTGCGTTCATCGGCGCGAGGATTTCGCCTTTAACGCTCTTAGCAACTGCCACACATGTGATGAATCGAAGGCGGCCAAAAAAATATTTCGCTTGCTTGATCTTCACTGTTCATTTTCTGCGTTATGAACACCAGTTTCCCTTTTTGATTACGTCGCGGTCAGCATATTCGTTGACGCCAGTACTCTGGCCGCGCTATTTTCGGAACAAAAATACAAAGAATGTTTACAACATTCCACGCAGTGCGAAAGGACAGGCTTTTTTTTTTTGGCAAACGCTGTTTTTACTGATTTTCCCGGTATGAATGGCCGAACTGAGGCGCACACTTGACGACTGATTCAATTTGCTGTGTTGATTTAGCTGATACGAAAAAAGGCGGTTTTGCTCAGGTAAGAACCTTCGGATTAACCTGAACTCTGGCCTCACAGTTTAAAAAAAATATAAACAAAGGAACAAATAAGCAGGTCGACGAGTACGGGAGGAAAGCGGATAATTAATTTTGCGTTAACGTAAATATGTCGTCGTCAATTGCACAATTTACAATACACGATTTCTGAAGAAATGGCTTACACGCATTGTCCAGGCCTCAAGGTCTTTGACACAATGCCGGCAAGTGATGCTTCGTTTCGGGCACAAATCCTTTTGATGTAACGCCATTGATTTCGCATGTGTTGCAAAACTACTCAACAGTACATCAGGGAGTGTTCACTCGTTTCCAGGTGTTTGAGGAAAGCTTTATTCATAATGTGGTCGAGTGCCGTACAGTTCCGCATTCAGGTGCTGTGGCGGTAATGCCATGGCTACTGACACACATACGGACACCAAGACGCTGTCAAAACTATGGTGAACACAGACACAAACTAATTCTCGTTACCGATAAACCGGCGAGATAAATCTCCCCTGCTAACCACCAACTAGCCCGCCTTGGCTTTTTTTAACAATAAACCGGAGCAGCTTCTGGCCGGCACCGCCTTGCTACGTATGGTTTTCATTGTGATCAGTAATCATTATTTTATTTTCATTTCAATCGAAATGACGGGAACTTGCCCCCAATCTACGCCAGGTGTCTGGGGTCACTCATTCGCCGTGTATAAATAAAGGACAAAGCTACGTTATGCCTCATTGTGAACAAGGCTCCCGTGGGGGAGCCGAAACGTCCTCCCATCTTTTCTTTTGGTCGGCGCCTTCTTTCGTCATGTACCATCCCGACCAGACGGGTTTCCGTCAGACTCTAGACTTATCTTTATCCCCTCCTTTAAATATGGGTAAAACACGAGCAAGCTTCCAATCACCAGGAATCTTGGCCGTATCAATCAATTGCTGAAAGATGTGTGCCAGGATACGTGATGTGTAGGGTTTTGTAATTTTTAGAAGTTTTGTACTGACATCATCGAGGCCTGGGCTCGAATAAGTAGGTAAACGATCAATAGCCTTCTTTACGCCCCCGGAACGTATTTTTATGCAGGACATTGTGCATTCAGTGCTAGGTACAGGTCCAACAATGGACAAATGCTTTTTTTATTTCAAAAAGGCTGCAGAAAAATGAGTTGAAATGATCGCACATATCAACTGGGTCAATTCAGATACCATCCGCAATGCGGGAGTTCCTTTTTTGTGCAGGACAAATCACTTTTGCAAAACTTTTGTGGGTTGTTTTTCAAGAAGTTCGGTATGTCATAATTAAAGAATTTATCTTTCGCTTCTTCAATGTTTTGCTTGCATGTGTTTGCGAAGCAGAGGTACGCGGTCCAGTCTACGAGAGCTTCAGTGCACATAGCTTTCGCATACAGGCGCTTCTTTGTTTTAAATATCGCTTGATATATCACGTGAACTATTCATTATTCCCTGCCGTTGAAAGCCACCTTTTGGGAACGGATTTCTCTTGCAAATTATTCAACATATCATGAAAAAATACCCAGTTTTGAGACTTCGATTAGAATATGCAGACTCAAAGAAATAACAGTAGCTACCAAGGACGTTATTATAACTGTTGAAGTCTGCTTTGGCAAATTCATAAATCAATTTTTTAGATAAAGATACCTTCGGAATGGCTGACTGGAACACAAAGTGAACAACACGGTGGTCACTGATACATTCAAGTACAGTTACAGAGCCACGTTACGGGTGAGTTGTAAAAACTAAATCAAGTATGGCGTCAGCCCTTGTCGGAGCAGACACAAGCTGCGTCATTTGAAATAAATGCAACAAATTGAGAAAATAAGCACACCCACAGGGCTGAAAAGAATCAGCAATTGAAACAGATGACCAAGTGATGCATGGGAAGTCAAAATCTCCGGCCAGGTTAATAGGCGAGTTCACGTGCTTGTTCTGAACATGCGTCAAGACATCGTTTAATTCTGCAGCAAAGTCAGTGGAATTATTCGGCCGCCTGTAACAAGCGCCGATAACTACTCGAAAGCACGGCAAAGAGCAAGAAACCCATAACGTTTCAAGTTCACTATCTGCAGTGATAAGTGTTTGGTTTATGGGGGTTTAACGTCCCAAAGCGACTCAGGCTATGAGGGACGCCGTAGTGAAGGGCTCCGGAAATTTCGACCACCTGGGGTTCTTTTACGTGCACTGACATCGCACAGCACACGGGCCTCTAGAATTTCGCCTCCCTCGAAATTCGACCGCCGCGGCCGGGATCGAACCCGCGTCTTTCGGGCCGGCAGCAGAGCGCCATAACCACTCAGCCACCGCGGCGGCTAGTGATAAGTGTTGTATGTATGTATGTATGTATGTATGTATGTATGTATGTATGTATGTATGTATGTATGTATGTATGTATGTATGTATGTATGTATGTATGTATGTATGTATGTATGTATGTATGTATGTATGTATGTATGTATGTATGTATGTATGTATGTATGTATGTATGTATGTATGTATGTATGTATGTATGTATGTATGTATGTATGTATGTATGTATGTATGTATGTACAGTACTCACGGATTGAAATAGGACATTCGGAGCGCTAGCCTTGCAGTGCCACGCAGGCATGTGGTAAACCACAGGCCGGCTCATTGGCTACTGGAAGGAACAATTCTGCTTTGTAGATGTTCTCCCTCTCGCGCCATACCACAATGCACCACCTTGGTTCCATGAGCGTCTACGGGCGGCGCTCCATGAAGCGACGGCCACGCGCTCCGAATGTCCTATTTCAATCCGTGAGTACTGTATGTATGTGTGTGTGTGTGTGTGTGTGTGTGTGTGTGTGTGTGTGTGTGTGTGTGTATTTTCGCACATCAATCATGACACCCCCGCCTCTTTTATCTGCTCTCTCTTTACGAAAGATAGAAAACGAGTTTGAAATGTGAAGTTCTGAACAATTCTGAACAAGTTCTGAACAAGTTCAATTTCTGGAGTTAACCCCGTTTCTGCTCCGACGATGGCGTCAGCAGCGCAAGTATAGATGAAGGGGGCAGGCTGGTCTTGCTTATTGATAATGCTTCTAAAGTTTGCTGAGATGAAATAAAACGGGGCTGTTTTAGTATCCTGTTGCCGAGCTGTAGTTTGTCATGCTTGGCTGCTTTGGTTGTCGGCTGCTTAGGTTGGCGGTGGTTGGCGACATTGAGGAGCGCATAAACAGACCTTGCCACTCACGGCGTCATATCGGTACTGCTTCTTCGAGAGAATAAGTTTATTCAAAGAATATCTGGCTTTTTCATTTGTTCCACGGTTTACACGGGCGAAATCTCGGAAGTTTTTTCCGGGCAATTTGGATCCAAGGTGAAAAGTCTCCTTCAATATAAACCTAGGGGTCAGTAACGTCTTTGACCTTAGATGCATTATCAAGAATCATGCGTTCAGTTTTGTAGTTGAGGAATTTAACAATTATGGCGCGGTTGTGGTCTTCCTTTCGAGCACCGATGCGACGCGATGTGCTTCATACTACTTGGGGCGATATATCGCTGCGACTCTTTTAGGAAGCATTTGTGCAGGCTGATTCACCACTGAGTAGAGCGCTCTAGCGGTGTTCTCCACCGCATAAAAATCGGCACCATGTCGTAACGTTTAGCTTTTAAAGGCTGCATTTGCACGCAAGTAGAGCCACAAAAGCTGCAAGCAAGGTGGGCACAGGGAATTTGCCCGCAAATCCATGGGCTCCTTTCTAGTTTCAATTTTGATTTCGTGGTGGAGATTGCTTGAGCGCTCTACACAAGGGTGGCGCACACTGTGCGCCCTCAGTGGTTTTACGAATGTGCACAGTCTCTGAGTGTCTAATCCTTACGTCGAATATACTAAGACAAAAATTTTAATTATTGGAATATTGCAAAGTACTCTTAAGGGAATATTGAAGGCAATGGTTTGGCTTTGTTTATGGGGGTTTAACTTCCCAAAGCGACTCAGGCTATGAGAGATGCCGTACTGAAGGGCTCCGGGAATTTCGACCACCTGTGGTTCTTTAACGTGCACGGAAATCGCACAGTACATGGGCCTCTGGAATTTCGCCTCTATCGAAATTCGACCGCTGCGGCCTGGATCGAACCCGCGCCTTTCGGGTCAGCAGCTGAGCGCCATAACCCCTAAGCCACCGCGGTGGCCTATGGAAGGTAACGGTCCATTGTTCCGACGCATATAAATGTTCTTAAAGTTTTTCCATCGCTCTCTTCACGCAATTATGGCTGTCTTAGGAAGCCAATGAGGAACATTAATGACCATAGCAAAAACGTTAATAGCAGAAAAATGCAAGCCTTCTGAAGAAATATCAGGGATATTGATTGTTACAGTGAAATACTAAAATCTGTGAAAAAATTGCGTTCACTCTTTCCTGTTGAAAATTGCTTTTGCCCAGAATTGTTGGGAATGTCCTGCCGGGAGTTTTGAACGCACCCGTATGTTGATAACAAACTGCGATATCAGGCGGGGTGTAGCTTTTTTACCATTAAGATTAAAGCTAGCTATTCATAATTTGTGGGGACTCAAGAGACTCTGTCCCATTAGGTTCATTTTCCTAGTGATAGTGCGCCCTCCCTAGTTACGCTATCCACCGACAGAGGACATCTGAATCGAGCTGTGCGCGCGACGGCACTAGGGAGACAGGTTTCTCTATTGCCAGAGCAACAGTTGCATATGGGATGAGAAGGTGAGTGGTAAACAAACTTCACTGTAAAAAACACCCCGAGCTCAATAGCCCCGAAGAGAAAAAAGAACAGCACCATAACAGAAAACAGTCTGCATCTACACAACAACCTAGTTTAAAAGTTCGCCTAATGACACTCGATAAAACATAGAAACCACATTCTCTAAATCTACAACCACCACTGAGACGAAGACTGCACCACGCAAAAAATCAGTGAGTGTGAGGGGTGTCAATGTTAGGTACGCGTTGGCCATACAGTCCAAGTTTCTCGAAGAAGGTACCTCGAAAGGCGATCTCTGACAGTTTTCAAAAGTGAGGGAATCTACACTATTCGTCATCTGCAAACGATTGCGAAGCCTTAAAGGCTGCAATGTGAATTTTTCAGCAAAATTAAATAAAAAATCTGCGCAGAAGTTGCTCCTTACTTGTGAAATATGGTATTCCTGTCCGCACTGAGCGCACTCGAAGTAACCGCCGTAGGTGCACATCTTCACGCACGAAGCGCAGTATCCATGACCGTTCGGATCTCTGTGCATCACGGCCGACACGTTGTCACACTGTAAGCACACAGCATCTGCCGGCAAATTGTCGCAGAAGACTACTGCTTGTTCTTCTGGGATGTCTGGCGCGAAACCCCGCAGGAGAATTTTTCTTAGCATGGCTCTGCACCTATATATGGATACCGATGAGCGGGATTACTACTTTGTAAACCATCTGCACCTGTGCGTCATGCCATCGTCGAACATATAGCGTATGTCCTTAAAAAATAATTAGAAAATATCACATAACTTTTTCGCTATTTTACATGTGATCAGGTGATAGGTAATCGTGACGACTGGCTAACAAGATCAGGCCGATGTGAGCCACTTGAAGAAGAGTTGTAGACTTGGTACATTTTTTTACACCGTTCCAGAGATGGTCTCCCATTACCTCAATAGTATCGCAAGCAGGCATTGTGGGTTTGAGTTTTCTGTGCGTAACGTGTTTGCAAAGCTTCATTCCTGTATTGGTGGTGATAGCTGTCAATACTGGAAAAAAATACTGACCCGAAAGACGCGGGTTCGATCCCGGCCGCGGCGGTCGAATTTCGATGGAGGCGAAATTCTAGAGGCCCGTGTACCGTGCGATGTCAATGCACATTAAAGAACCACAGGTGGTCGAAATTTCCGGAGCCCTCCACTGCGACATCCCTCATAGCCTGAATTGCTTTGGGACGTTAAACCCCAATAAACCAATAAACTTATTACACGTGTGTTTACCCAGAATGTGCGTTATGCCCCGATGTGACGAAGATTTGTTCATCAGGCCAGTTCTTTAACAGCACAAATCTACTATCTACCTACTGGCCGGTTGGTATATATCATAACCGCGACGAAGTGGCAGCAAGAACAAGCTATTACGCACAATGTTGCTCCGGCTTGAATGTTCTCCACTTCGCTTTTTCTTCGAGCATGACGCAGCCCCGCCGGCTGTTTGCCCATTCTACACCAGGCGATAACCGCCGCGTCTTGAAAGTGCGTAAAAGACACGCACGAGCATAAAAGTTACTACCCGAATTTGTTGCGCCCGGGATGCAACAGTTTAACCTGCTGTGATAATTGTCCTTCGTGGGCCGAAGTTCACAGTGTGTCTGTTTTGTGTGAAAATAGCAATTACCTCACCAAGTTCTCGATATAAGCTGATTAGCTGCGAACACATCGCCTCCTGACATACCAGGAGAAGCGAGACTAAGCTCCGGAGGTTCGAAGACTAGCAAAATATTCTCTTGCCGATTGTACGTCCGAGAAGGGCGAGCGCTCCTTCCCGTTGCACTGCTCGCTCATCGTCGTCTTCTGCGTAGTGCAAATCCGTGCTTTCGCACTGATTCGATTGTAGTAAACGTTCTCTGTCCATTTTGTTGCGTGCTACATCTCTTACTTTTGCTCTTTGGCACTTTTTGATGCTTTTTTTTCTTGGCCATGAGCAACACATTGACATACTACTTCACGAGGTCTAACCCAAGCAGCACAGGTAATCGGCGCAGTATTGGACACATATTGGTAAAGGCCAGTCCTACGAAGGGCCGATTAACTGTTCTGCTTGGGAACCAGCTCACCGAGTTTCCGTGAAGCGCGACTTTTAGGGTGACCTTGGCCAAACCTAGCATAGCAACAACCCAGGCAGATATAAAATACATATTGCCGAGACTGGCCATTGAATCCACGGCGGCGCTAACGGATAAGCTTCGCTGGCCACAGCACGAGGGCACCATGCTGTCGCCGCAACCGATCACGCCTCGTGTTAAACTGCTACACATTGCATTCTAATTCAACTCTAATTACAATACAATAAAGAATTACAATACAAGGTGTGACGACGCCGGCGGGCAGCGGGTTTTCGCTCCAGCGAGAATCCTATACGCTTGCATAAAGTAGCGGTGTAGACTGTGCTGCGCCTAGACAGCCACACTTCAGGAATGCATGCATTCGTAACCCCTATGATGAATTCATCACTGCGCTACCGCACCTACAATCTGTACTCCAATGTGCCGGTCAATTTAATGCCAAGTTCGCGACTTTGAGCATCGTCGCGTCCACCAAAATGACATTCCAGACTCTTTTCTATTCTCCTCCAGCCAAACGTAAGGGGTTTACATTAACGACTTTGGCCAATATGCGAGTAAATATCGCATGTGCGTTGAACGGCACAGCCGGGTACTGATTTCAAGTTGCTTTACTTGGTCCAAACTTCGTGACCACCTGATAGAAAAATTAGCTATTGTGTGTGTCTCAAGGAGTTTTTCCGTGTGTTGGACTAGTCCAATTTCGATATAACATAAGTGACTGGCGTCTATACTCGCCGACTGCAGTTAAGAGTTCTCACTCATTAGCAGCAAATAAAGTGAGCTCCGAAGCAGGTTCTAAGAATAATGTTGGTTCAGCACAACGAAGCAAATAGGAGCAAGATATTGAAAAATAAATTGTCGTGACAGAAACTATGCCCACGGTGTTTGCCCTGTAGAAAGAACAAACCGTTATTTGATGCAGTGAACTGAATTATGAAACAAAGAATTGTGTTTTACGTTCCTTATCGTACGAGGCAATGATGTTTATTGTAGATAAATGCACAGAGGGAGTGCGCGGTTATGTCGGGAGTCACGACCAGGCTCACAGAGTGAAATCAAGCGGACGTTTCTTCTCAGCAATCACTCGATAAGAGGCATTTGCTGATAAGTCCCCAAATTTGCTCGGATGAGCACATTGTTTTGTTTTGCCTGTTCATTCCGCTTGAAAACGAAGAAATAAAGCTTCATCTCAACTAGCAAAATGTCAAAATGAAAACTTGAAAATTTGTAAGCAAATTAAAATTTTACCCCTGAAAAACTATCTTTTACTCGCTAGAAATGGGGCCTTTATCGCGGGTAGTAAGGCAGGAAACATCTAGGGACACAAATATTTTACTCCATGCAGTTTTCGACTCTTGACCACAGAAAGTGCATAGCAGGTTGAAAATGGCTGTTGTCTTCAGAATCACTGAACTGCTACGTACCGACTAGCACCGCATTTACAAGGCCTCTGCAAGCTGACTGGAATATCGAAATTATTCGTTATGCATAACAAAATCAGCGGACGGTTACGAGTGCGCAACGTGATTGTGCGAGCGTTAGCTGTTGTTGGAGAGCAATATAAATTTACACAGATATATTTTTTTTTCCTTGCAAAGTCAGACAGCCGCAGGTAAATCCGGACTTGTCCAGGACTGCAGTGATGCTCTGCTGTGGATTTGGGTGGGTTTTGAGTCAAACGCCTCCCGCAGTCGCGTCCCAGCCTCTCTCCATCTTCTCTTTCCCTCTGTTCCTTTCACTCCTCTCCTAAAAGCAGAGAGAATTTCCCTTTCTTCACTATGGCACTTGTCGCATCACACCTTTTCCCCCTCTTTCCTCGCGCACTTTCAGCGTCCCTCCTTTGCCTCAAAATTGGGAAGGAAATCTCCCTCTGTCCAGGTGGCGTGTGTCAAGCAGCAGGTCGCGCAGTGGACGCCGACGACAGCGCGAAACTAAGGAACGCTCTAAAAAACAGTTTTTATTGATGTTTCGGACTGCAGTGCATTCTACCTCCATCCCCTGCCTGAGGGCGCGAATTGCCCAGGTTCCGGCGGAGCTGGAAAGACACGGCGGGCACAGTTGTCGAAGCAAGCTTGGAGGTTGTCGTGGGAAGCTTTTAGGTGGAAGATGGTGCCGTTGAGCTGAAATGAAAAAAAAAAGAATCTGTCAGGCTGCTTGCCAGACATGAAAATTATCACCTAAGATTAGTGAATTCATAGAGTCGAGTATTAGGTGTCTGCAGACGACTGTATCTTGCAGACAAGTATAACCGCTGGTGCTGATCATCAGGTGCTTGAAAAAGATATACGCATCATACGGATCGGGCGAGAGTGAAAAATGGAACTTCTCTTGGAAAAATCAGTGTCTATGATGTTCTAAAAAAAAGAAATTTTAAGGACGATTATATTTCACCCTAATGCGAAACTTGAGCGCAGCTGCAATGCACAGCGTGCGAAAATGTGTATATTAGTTCGATTGAAGCATTAGTGGAAGACGACGACGCTGTGCAGTGCACAGCGCGAGAGTGTGTTGGATTTTAATACAAGCATGCCGTTTACTCGCTTGAAATGGGGCCCTTATCGCGGGTAGTACTATTACAAAGGTGGAAAGGCGAGGCATAAAAATCTTCAACCATTGTATCAAACACATCCGTTTTTATTACAAGGAACAAATTGCGAAATATAAACAAAATACTTAGATTAAAACAGTTGATTTTAACGCACACAAAGGCGACACAGCAAAGCGCTGATTCCAACTGTTCTATAAAACGATAAAAAAACAACAATGAAGCCGTTGCAAGTAGCTGCCTGTCCTGGCTTCCTCGTCCTTTACTGTGTTGTGTGAGTGCTAGAAAGAACACTGATAATTCTCCAACTATCCCCAAAACGCACATTACTGGAATGTTCAGATTAAAGCAGTCAGTCTATGTTCGTGCTGAAAGCACCCCTGATCCCTTTGCTCACTGCACCAGCATTGTAACAAGACATACGATTTTAGGGTTAGTGGATGGAAAGGCCCTTCGTGGCGACTCATGTCAAATGATGTCTTGGTTCACTATTCCAAAGAAATACTACACAGCAAAAACTTTCAGTTACATGTTTTTGACATCATGCTAATGAAGGTGCAAAAACAAACGCTATGGTCTGTGCTCGCAAATGCAAGTTATTCGTGAATGATAATATCAAATTACACGCAAATAAACTAGCCCTCGTCAAGTTTTTCGCCAGGTTTTTAGGCTAGGAAAGGTGATAAGGTAGCCTTCGTTCTTTACGAAGTTGGCATGAGTGAAATGCTGTCCAGAGTACTCCTAATGTGCTTAGAAGCACACATAGGCAAAAGCAATAGCTCCAGGTACCACGAAGTTTTTTACAAACTACAAACTTCACTTTTATGATCACGATGCAGCCTACATCATCTAATATGGGAAGAACAATATGTGGCTAACGCATCAATCTTATGTCAATATAAACCACAACACTTCAAATGATTTGGCGGAGCGCCACGAAAAGACTGGACAGAATATGAACTGGCATGTAGGTAGAACGACATTTAATTAGAAAGATTTGAAATCGCACCTTCTTGTGGATTAATATCGTATCCGATTATCTATATGCAACACCCTTGCCCGGACTCGTGGGCCCATTCTTGAAACATACACATACTCAGTTCAGCACATATCACACATAAAATTGACATTCCGTAATCCGTTTCCCGTGAAAGCAAGGAACTGTTTAAGGCCACAAAATGTCTTACACTTCTATTTTTGTTCTCAAGTCTGACCAATGACTTTTTTAAAGTGCCGTTTTGAATATTCTCAATATTTATCCAATCATTGCTCGCCCGCACAATACCGGGAGGCGCCCTATATCCGCTGTTGAAAATTATCAGTGGACGGGGAGCTGGGCTGAGATCTTCGTTTTTCGAGCTATCTGGAAACAAAGAAGTGTTTAATGATGTTGTTTGTATCAATGCTAAAAGCATAACAATACGCAAACAACAATGAAAACGCACATCCTGCAGAATGCGCTGCTGGCAGCCGATGAATTGGCTTCAAATTCCTTTTGTTGAGGGCACAGCATGTGTTCCGTGTGCCCCCTGTGCCCTCAGCAAGGCTAAGGTTGTAAAAACTGCGAGGTCAGACCGGGCCCCCAGTGCCATTGCGCTGCTCGATACTTGGCATAAACTGTTGTGAACGCATAAGAATATGAGAGCTGCTTTTCCTTCGCGTCACACGTGACTGCGACGCCGCCCTACGTTTGTGCAGCGAGTCGCTAAGTCCGGTAATTTTCAGCAAGTAAACTCCCTGACTCATGTTGAGGCATCTGAATCCACAGTTCAAGAACGAAAACGTAAACTTTGATACTTACTCGAGAGCATGCGAGATAGGATTCCTTCGCGATGTCTCTTGATTGCTTGCATTCCTCCTGCAAACAGGAGATTGCACGAACAATTATTGCCCAGTGATTACATGAAGACAAACCTCAACACACTTGGCGGTAGGTGCTGCATAACTCGAGACACGGCTACACGCATTACATAGATACCCAGCGAAAGTAGATTGGACAGCCGTCGCCGTAGCTCAGTTGGTAAAGCACCGGACGCGAAATTCGGAGGTCGTGAGTTCGGATCCCATAGGCGGCGGCATGTGGTTGTTTCTGCTTCTGCTTTCTAATCAATTAACATAAAAGAATTATTGCCCTATTAATGTCCGATCGATGAACACCACAAATAAAAAAAAACATCCCCTGTGCTTCTTGGCTTCGGTGACCGCTGGCTTCCGACATGTATGTCATAACGAGTCGCTCTTTTCATTCCCTATGTCTGCTTAATAGCTAACGAGTACCTCGATTGTGGCCGCCTTGATGCCATAGGTAGCATAAGAGGGCTCTCGTACAGCTTCCGCGCTCACCGTTCGATGACGTTCGACGTTATACTCGTGGTAAAACAGGATGTTCCACATCCGCCTCAATGAACGAGGGTGGTAACTGACGAACGCTCTCAGGGTTAGGTTACACGCAATATATAAATGCCCCCGAAAGCAGAAGATTGAACAGCCGTCGCCTTGACTCAGCTGTTAGAGCACCGGACGGGTAATTTGGCGATCGTGGGTTCGGATCCCACAGGCGGCATGTGGTCGTTTTTTTCTTCTACTTTCTGAAAAGTTATTTTGATGAACACCACAAATTTAGAAAAAAAATCCTCATTATTCTTGGCTTCGGTGACTGCTGGCTTCTGTCATGTATGTCAAAACGAGCACCTCCTCTCACTTCCCTTGCCAGCTCTAGAGTAGTGTGTGAGTTACCGCCTCGTTGTCTTGCAACTTTTTGTTCTGTTCTTTAAGGAATGCTGCGGCGCATATTTCAACATGAACGTGACATCCATGGCTTGGTCTCTCGAATCGGACAAGCAGCGTAAACTAAAAAGAAGGTCGAAATTCCCAGTAAATTTCTCTGCAGGTAAAAAAGCTACCACGAAACGCCGTCTTTCACAGCTTTCACGGACATCGGGTCCCTAAACTGTGTGGTAGCTGACTTCAGCGACAACTGACCTGCTTTGGAAAAATCCGTTTCAGTATGAAAACATAGAAAAAGGTGAAAAGACACGTGATTTCCTTGCCAAGAAAACGTGGAAATGTTTGTAACCTTTTACTTACTCGCAATTTGTCCAATTCTGCCGTAAGACTGTCCATCATATTCTTCTGTGCTGCTTCAATCTGCGTAAGAAGTGATTATGCAAGAATTTATTTCTAAAAAACAAAGAACAAACAAGAAGTTGGTTCCTTAGAGCGATGGAAGAAGAATACAATACATTACGGTCAATATGTACCTTGAACCGAGATTTTCATGGCCCTTGATTGGTTATATGACTTTATTATATTCAGTGACTTTCTGAATTTGTAGCCGTTTCAGGAACCTCTTGACGTATTGGCTCTTCATAAAAAGAAAGCTTATGTGTAGGTGAAAGTTCAGCAACATACGTGATTTTCCCAAATTCTAAATAGAGTTGAAGGTTGATCATACCAGGTGCATCCGTTTCTCTGACCCTTCGATGAAGGTGGACATTTCTTCTCGAAGAGAGTTGCGCACTGCCTGCCGAAAAAGAATGTGCTGCTGTTATTCGACTTTAATTGCCCTCGCTAGCGGCCAGGTAGTTAGCCTTACCTTCACACAACAAGCTGTTTTTTCTGCTATGTCTTTCTGCTGTTCACACCGAATGTGGATCTGAAAAATTAATTTTTTCGTGTTAATATTTCTCCCTGTTCTCCTAAATTTTAGTATCGCATACGTACGCATTTCCGCGGGGAAATTACTACAATTCTTTCCTCGCTCAGGCTCAGAACAGAGACGCAAGCTTTTGAAGAACACATATAGGTTGCCTTTCGCATACGCAATGTTAAATCAGCGATGTGAAGGAAATAAAAGTCTCATTTCTTATCGAATGAAACTGTCATTAACAGACGATTCTTCAGTAATCTAATTGCCTTTATTTGCTCCTGTACCTTAATATAATACTAACTGTAGCTTTAAGATAAAATATCCAGATGCCGCGTGCACAGGAACGTGCTGAGTCGGAAAATTGTGCGCTTGATGAATAAATTATTCAGAGATAACGAGGGAGCTTGTTCAAAGAAGGCGTTTTCCTCTGCAATACGAGGTGTGATATTCTCAAGTGAATTTCGAATATTGCACGCACGCCCCTGCTAATTTGATCACTGTGCTCATTGTGATTTGATCACTCTGTTCAGGTTAAAACGCTCATACCACGCCAGCCTAAGAGCGATGGCAGCCAGCTATGCTCTCGATACATTTCTCAGGTTCGATACACAACCTGTGGGAAAACGCCGCTTACAGCATTGCTAAGGGCCAAAAATGAGCGTTTCCACCGCGTCGCATGAGAACACAGGCTGCAAATTTTAGACGGATCCCCAGCCACACAAAATTCATCCCTATCTGCGGTCATGCTAATAATAATAATAATAATAATAATAATAATAATAATAATAATAATAATAATAATAATAATAATAATAATAATAATAATAATAATAATAATAATAATAATAATAATAATAATAATAATAATAATAATAATAATAATAATAATAATAATAATAATAATGAACATCATCATCGTCGTCGTCATCATCATCATCAGCCTGACTACACCCACTGCAGGGCAAATGCCTCTCCCATGTCTCTCCAATTAACCCTGTCCTTCGTCAGCTAAGCCTACAAACTTCCTATTCTCATCCGCCCACGTAACCTTCTGCCAGCGCCTGCTACGCTTGCCTTCTCTTGGAATATTAACGTTGTATCAAAATTTGCGATTTCATCGTTTAACTTCGTACAATATCTACGCAGCTTTGTGCTGATGCACCGGCTGTTGCGCTGGAAACGTTGCGTATGCTGGTACAGAAGACCAACACTGGCGCTACGCTTCTAAAACAAATTTAATGTAAAGTAACCAAGCCTTCCAGAGAATAAAAACTGTCGGTTTATCTGCTTGGCAGATTTTTAAAAGGGAAGCATGAATATGCTTTGCTAACATTGAAAAAGCACAAGTGAGTAAATTGGATGTCTCACGTTGTGCAGGTCAGTCTGAATAGAGGTTACTGTCTCCGTCAGCAGTTGATCGTGGTGCTGTAAGATTCGTGGAAATCATGAGTAACACGAAGCGAAAGCCATAAATGGTACACAAAAATGGAGCATATATTTGAGCACGCCCGTTGTCACTCACTTCTCGTTGCGAAAGTGCTTCCTGTAGCTGAAAAAAAGGAGGAAAACATGATTACAATTTACATCTGGCTGGTCTGAAGACGTCACCTGCTCGGCCGATGGACATTTTAATTTATTAGCGCGCTCCTGAATGCTAAATATGTTTATGCAAATGTTGTTAGACTTCTGTTAACTTGCGAAGCAGGAGAAAAAGAACAGCAGCATTGTAAGTTGTGGGGTTTTAAAAGGGGGATATATACGTTCTTCCCGCTTAACCGCGGCTGACACCATTCAATACCGCCTGACCCCACCTCGTGGTCGCGTACGCTACCGAACGCTCACCGACCACGGCGGGCCTTGCTCTGAGGGAACAAAGGAGCGACACTCTGGCTGACACAAACAGGCATTTATTGCTGCAACAACAATAACGCTGGCTAGAAACAAAATGTGCTAAAGAAGTCAGATCATCCGACTCACGAGCAAGGTTCCTAGCGTTTGTTCGTCCACGCTACGGCAAGGGATACTCCGAGGCCGGTGGGGACGAGATACGGGAACAAGTCTCCCCGCCGCTTCCTCGCACAGCAGGCAAAGAGCGGAGCGCGCGCCTAACACTCCGTACGCGCCGACCTCCCCCAGGTGTGACCTCCCCGGTGTGATTGCTGCGCGCGTGCGCAGCAATCACACCGTCTGTCGAGCTCGTGCACTGCGACTACGGCGCTCTCCCTTGTTAACAAGTTAAAGCAACTAGGCAGGATGCATCGCGGGAAAACAAACCAAAGGGGATGTCGTGAAGCAAATTGCCCCACAAAGTATGGGTACGTCAGGCTGAATTAATAAGACAACAATGGTTCCTTGGAAAGCTGTGGTGGTAAGCAAAGGACATGACTGCACTATCCACTGACAGCATAGATCCGTTATTTTAAACTTATTTGCGCAAGCGCTACGTTCCCGCGTAACCGATGCGCGACAACCCTTTCAAAACTTTTCCACGCCGTCAATAGACGGTCCGCGGACTCGTCAATAATATCTATAGACGTTTCTTATACAAATCCCATAGACTTGTCGATAGTCAATAAAAATCATATCGGCAGTTTAAATGTATGGCCAAACACCTTTAGGAGATTTATCTATAGAGAGGCTACAAACTGCAAATATACATGAAAATACCTGTGAAAAAGCGGTAGAGTCTACGAGAAGTCTATAGGTAGTTTATACACCGTTTTTATGACAGTTAAGTTCTCCTCTTGGATTCCCACAAATATGTATTCCTATTTTGTGCCGGAGACGGGTCACACGCTGGGCGGCTTAAGAAGGCACCGATGCTGCGTCGAGAGAGCCGAAAGTATATATTATGCGAAAGCATTCTGTCGACCAGAGGAAACATCGTGTCTGGGTGACAGTGCCTTGTACAGTACGTTTTTTTAGAAACTGTTTTGCTAAAATCTCTGCAGAGGGCATTCTTTAAAGGCACCCAATGAAAAGAAGCTGATCGATGGCAGTCAACTCAAGGCCTCCCAGCCAAATATCCTCCTCAAGCACCAATGGCATCCCCGTATACTTTCCGCACACTCTCGTTCCTTGGTTGCTACCTCAGCGAAACTGCCTTACCCTATCACTAATTTCCTCGCCTATGATATGTGAGGAAGAGCACTGTTATTACTTCTGCACCTCGGTTCAGTAACAGGGACCACGGAACGCTGATATGTGATGCAGAATTCGACTCTCGACACGCAATTTGGGTCACTGATTTATCTAAAAAAAAAGAAACGCTTGTAGACAGGCTTCCCATTTGTGGAAACACTGAACCATAGGAACCTTTCTGGAAATTATCAGAAAAATACTTAACATTGATGTCAGTGCTTGATGGTGCCTTACTCAATCTAATTGAGCCGTCACTTAAGCACGCTAAACATCCACCTGTTAATCACACTGCGTACTTCATAAATAATTTTTTTTGTACTCTCTCTGAGAGTACCTCAATGGTTTCGTTGCTTTTTCAGAGCAATGTAAAGGAACCGAATCTTCACTAATGCAGTTTTAATAGAGTTAGAATTGCTACATTTGCCTGAGCGTTTGTTGAAACTATGTTGAAAACAATATAAAATAACCGTGAGAACAAATTAGGCAAGACTTACATTCATCACGTGAACATCACAGGACTGCATGTTCTTAGATAGGTTTTGAATCTCGTCCTGCAAAAAAAAAACAAGATGGTCATTAGCGACCCTGACCAAATAAAAATTTTCTGCACATAGGCGCACATAGCTCAGTTTCTGCGAAGTGACTCACGTCTTTCTGACCAAGTGCCGCTTCTAGCTGAAACGAGAAGAAAAAAGTGAGAAAAGCTGACATCTGGTTGCGAAAAATGAAATAAACGTCACAGTCGGTAAAGAGAGTATTTGCGCAGTGCTAAAACATAGGAAAACACAGTGGCGTTTACAAGCGCTAGTTAAGAAACTTCTACCTTTCTTGTGCTCGGTACACACTAATCTGAAAAAATACTTGAAGACAGGCTTCCCATTCAAGGAAACGCGCTTCCAATGGAGCCTTTTCGGAGTTGTCTTTGAAAAGTACCTAACAGCGATATCAGTGCCTGATCGCGCCTAGCTGAGCTCAATTAAGGAGAGCGGTCACTTAAGCACGCTAAACATCTACTGATTAATTCACGCTATACATTTCCTAAACGCCATTTTTTGCACGCTTTGTGAGAGTGCCTTAAGGGTTTTGCTGCTATTTTCAAAGGAATATAGAGCAAAAGAATCTAGACTAATGCACTTATTACACACACAGAGCACAGAGTTCGCTTTACTTCGTTTGCTTGAGTGTTTGTTGGATGCAAAGTGCGCGGATATCCGAAACAATATTATCTAATCCTGAGAAAAGTCGGGAACACTTACTTCCACCATGCGAACTTCAGCTGACTGCAATCTTTCGGTTAGCTTTTGGATGTCGCTCTGCAAAACATGTGGTGACTATCAGCAACTATGACCAAAGGATATTTTTTTCTGCTCACAGGTCGGCTCAGAATAGCTCAGTTTGTGTTGGGTGACTCACATCTTTCTGACCAAGTGCCTCTTCTAGCTGAAAAGAAAACAATATAAACAATACAAGCTGACACCTGGTTGCTAAAAAGAAAGGCATGCCATAGTCGGCACCCAGACAGTATATTTGTGCTAAAACATTGGAAAAAATAGTGGCGCATAGAAGAGCACGCAAGGGTATTTCTAACTTAAAAGTTCACGAAATATATAAAATATTGATAAAGCACAAAAGTCTGAGCCACAGTTGGAGCATTATATTGATGAATGCAGTGAATCCAGAACCACGGAATAACACGCCTGAAACTCGGTATTCACAATGAGCTGTGGCCCATTGCGGGTGGCAGCTACAGAGGCAGCTGAGTTGGGCGAAGTTTAGGATTTGCCAGCAATTAAATTGCATCAAGTGCTGAACGCTCGAAGCAAATACGCATGTGCAGAGAATTTCAGCGCTACCTGTTCACAGTAATGAAAATACATACAGACGTGAAAAATTCCAGTTCAAACATTTTTACAAGAAAGCCTGTGCGGCACAGTGCAATTTTAAAAGCCTACTGAGCGCTTCAAGGTATTCTATAGCTCAATTTAATTACACTGAGGAGTGCCTGCAATCTGCGCACACAGCGACATCTATTAAACCACGAGCACTAACCACGATAAGTTGTCTGTCCAGCTTGCGCAGCAGTTACCTCCACTCCGAGCAGCGCCAGCAGAGGTGGTACAGAGAAGGTCACATGGTATATGCACGAAAAACTGCGACCAAGTTTTATGGGCGTCGCTGTGTGTGCAGACCGCAGGCGCGTGCGTTTAGAGTTGTGCGAGATATGACCATTATTTGTTAGCCACATCACCGAGGGTAATCCCGTTTTCTAAATTTTAAATACTAAAATGGCTATTTCGGATCAGCGGTTACTAATTTCTAATTACAACCAGGCCTGTATAAATAGTTAAAAAGTTAACTATTAGAACTTGCTTAATCTCTTCACTGGTCAACATCATTCGCCTCTCTCCTGGTGTTCACCAACACTGGCCTCAAAAGGTCTCTTTACTTCAAAAACCTTATATTTAAAAGCTATTGGTAGGCTCCGCAGATATATTTGTCTTACGTAACGGTCCTATATCTACTGGCTAATAAGCTGTTGGTTTTAAACGAACTTTGTTTCTAAAAAAATATTTTTGTCAGCCACAGTGACGGCTGAGTAGTGAACTAAGAACTATGCACAGTCGGCCGCTCCACATACCTCTTCAATTTTCTTTTGCTGGTCGCTGATCTTTGACTGGGATTGTGCACACATCACATAAATCTGCAACATAAAACGCAAGGACAGCTTCAACGCACGCGACACCACTCTTAATTTTTCTTCAGAAAAAATAGAAAAATCTACTCCGCTAAAGCCGACGTACCTTGGTTATTTCAGCTTTCATATTATTAATCTCTGTCAGGGTTTCAGTCTGGTTTTCTTCGGGCTGAAAAATGAAATGGAACGGTGATACAACAAATATGTAATTCTATCGACAAAGATAGGCCGACGTTTTTGATTTCGCAGAATTAATGAAAAGACGAGCAGGCCGCTTAGTACTTATTTGGAGGTGCCCCTTGAAATAAATATGCAGAAGCAGCAGATATGGGCAAACGATTTTCGTCAGTGAAACAAAAATTTGCACGAGAGTCCATTCAGTATTGTAGAATGCAGTTAAAAAAAAACAGCAGTAGCTAACACTGGCCACGGTCAGTGGCGTTCTGTATTACTGCGCCAAGCAATTACAACAGCGAACGAAATAAGCAAATTTATGTTCGGCTTTATCAAACAAGCGACAGGAATGAACATTCCTGAAATTAAAAATTATTTTCCTGATTAGGTTCTTGCTTGGCAACAAGAAAAACTTTATTAAAGGTCTACTTTTTGCCACAGAATAATTCTATTCGAGCGCCACGACTGTGGGAAGAGCTTAAATGCAGACATGAGTTGTATCCGACTAAAGGTACATAATTTTTTCTCCACAAATATTTAGGACAAATTCGGGATTTCTCTCTGGGGTCATAACTGTTTTTATCGACACTTTTTGTATAGCTTCAACCGGTCCCTCACAGCACATTTGAGGTGTACACTGAGGAGTGAGATATTTAGCCCGGTCTTGCTGTCCTTAATAAAATCTTTCCTCTTACTGGGCTTTGCAAACATGCACGGCGCAGTACGAAGACGTGAATAACGACGACGATCTCCACAGGGTGTGGCGATGCACGAGTGGTCTAAAGCAGCGTGAAGTGAAGCTGCTCTTGCTGTGCCGCTGCCGGTTCTAATCGCGCTCGGGGGGAGGGGGGGCGGGGAGATTTTTTTCGCTCCCTCCTATTCGCACGGGAACGTTCGGAGTATTTCGCCAAGATTCGGCGTCATGTTCTCCAGATTTTCGCTCTTTCTCATGCTCGAGGTCATGATGATGGCCATTAAAACCCTTACATTTGAAGAACCAGTGCATTCCTTGGCATGCACTCCGGCAGCTTCTTTGGTGTCTTCCTGAAGGAAAGCATATACAGTTGCTGTAGTAAAGATACTTTAGCTGAAAAGGTCGAGACAAGCCTCTGCTGATTGTTAACTTACCTGTCGGTAAGAGACATTTCGGTCAGAAATTTTTTCGCCTTGTAAGCGTTGCTGTGAGGATAGACAAAATTGTGATTAAGTAAAAAAACCCACAACCAGAAAACGAAAGCGCGGACAGCGTAGACAACTAGCTTACAACAGAGAACGGAGTCTGCTGTCCAGTATTCTTGGAATCATATTGTCCGCCTACCTATAGAGTGCAAAAGAGAAGACTGGCTACAAGAAGATTCCAAAAAAAGAAAATATACAGAAATGTTTGCAGGTTGTTCAATGGTTGTATATTCCTATGTCTATGGAAAACTGCATCACATCATAAAGAAAGCAAGGAATATAATATGTATCGTTTTTATTCTAAGGGGCCCAAGGTCCCACCGCGATGCGAGAGTATTTACGCTGCTGCAACTTCCTTTCGATTCAGGTTAATTCTTCTCAATGTGTTATAGGGCAGCTCGAGAGCTGTGAAAACTGGCAGGTATGTAGCTTGTTTCTATATGCAGAATGTGCTGCGTAGGACTGAAAATATTTTCAGGGGACTGCCAGAAAGAGGTGAGGACTTGCACATGTCGATGCGTTCTTTATTCCAGTAATCAGCAGATGCCCTGAGAGGATATCTATGAAGCACAATTACTGAGTCCGACTTTAAAATTAGAATCGAAATGACGATTTGTTTAGACTTCTGGAGCGTTTTTATTCTGAGCAGCGTTTTACAGCTACAAATTTAATTTTGCTTGCGCAGTGCAACGTGTGTGAAACAAAAATAAGAACTGACAAAGAATATAAGTCTTTCCTGCAACTCGCACAATTTACTTGTACACACGTGTTTACTTTAATCGCTATAACCACGGTCACATTGGTTACAATTATCTAAATGAACATTAAAACATGAAGCAGCTACAATGAAACACACGCAATTCGGTGTGCCAAGTTCACCATTATAGCAGCAGCCCCAAGCTAGGCGGTGCCTTAATAGAGCGATAACGTTCACGAAGACACAAGCAATCAGCTGAAATAAATTTTCAACTTACTACACGCATTAAGACATACCATATGTGTACCATACCCTCGTAGACAATTTTGTAACGATAATATGAACAACACTGTAGCAATAGCCACTTCCTTTCATGTGTTTTAATTCCAGATTTTCCGATAAGGAAGAACTAGCAGTAAAATTATACCCATCGAGTTTTTAAAATTTTTAGAGCTTCATAAAAAATTCTTGGTTTTATGATTTTATGGGGTTTAACGTCCCAAAGTGACTCAAGCTATGAGGGGTGCCGTAGTGAAAAGCGCCGGAAATTTCTACCATCTGGGGTTCTTTAACGTGCACTGACATCGCACAGTACACGGGCCTCTAGCATTTCGCCTCCATCGAAATTCGACCGCCGCGGCCTGGATAAAACCCGCGTCTTTCGGGTTAGCAGCCGAACGCAATAACCACTGAGCCACCGCTGCGGCTAGTAACAAAGAATAGTCATTCGGACAGCCTCCAGGAGTCCTCAGTACTATGTATAGTAAAATTATAGTCGGGCATCGGAGCCTTTTGCGAAGTTACCTCCAAACAGCGTGTGAGGGTGCGTCATAGAAGTAATGCAAAAAAAGATGAAATACTGCTACCTTAGAAGACAAGGCTTTATGCTGCTGTTGCTGATGAAGCTCGTTATGTTTTCCTCTGCAGTTTTTCACATGTTGAAAAACTTCCTTTTTGGTTACCTTCTCGTCACAATAGGGGCATGCGCTTTTCTTGTCGGGGGCCTGCAAAGCAAAGAATAAAATCTGAGGACGCCCATACAGCAAACAGCAAACTGTTCAAAATTGCCGGATTTCGCTATAGACTCATTCAGATGCAGCCGCTTTTTTACTGCCGCTAAAGCTGTTTGCTGCCTCCAGACCAATTAAAATCATTCTGTACGCATGATGAGCATCCCGGCTAACAAGAGCGCCTATTTAGCCGCTTATAGCGTGCTGCTGAATGCAGATGCAGACCCAATCGGATTGTTTAAGGTAATGGTAGCTTTTCAATGTGCAAATAAGGCCTTGGAAAGGGCTCGGCGCTTCGTGACATCCTAAACGCTAACAGCGCGTTTAAGTGCCAGCTTGACTTAGCAGAAAGAATCAAAAGTATTCCGAAGTAAAGGCTGCCAAGAAGCGAATTTGAGCAGTTTTTCTTAAAAAGAGCGGCTTTAGAACAAACATTTTAAAAATGCAGCCATTCAAATCAAACATCTAAGAAACTACGAGAATACTTAATTTTGACACAATTAGTCCTGATCTTTCGTTCGGCCAAGCAGGAAGTTGCGAATCGCTATACCTTACCGTTGACAAACGTAGTCGAGGCTTCACTGTGCAAGTTCCTGAATAGTATTGAGAAGATGCAAATTATGGGTAGCAAAGCGAAATAATTGGCGAACTCTTGCGGATATTTTTAGATATCAAAAATCAATCCGGCCAATGAGGCACAATCAGCGTCAACTCAAACGTGAACAGTGTAATGGTGACGCGTAAAAGAACGCTAAAATTTCAGCTTCTGAAAAATAAATGCAAGCAGAGCCCTTTTACACTTCAACGTACGCTGCTACGCACCATCGAAGTTTGGTTTATGGGGCTTAACGTCCAAATGCGACCCAAGCTATGAGGGACGCCATAGTGGAGGGCTCCAGTAATTTCGACCACAAGGTGTTCTCTAACGTGGACTAACATCACACAGCGCAGGGGCCTCTAGCATTTATCCTCCATCAAAATGCGACCGCCGAAGCCGGGATTGAACCCGCATCTTTTGGGGCAGCAGTCGAGCACCATAGCCACTGATCCACCGCGGTGACTGCACCATCGAAGTCATATGCAACAGAGCTGAGGCAGCAATGGGCGAGATTAATTTCAACTGCCTCGGCGTCTCCAGTTTTTTACAGTGCCCTAAGCCATATTACGCAATGATTTTTTGAATTAGGTACCAACGGAATATTGTCGATGATAACAAAAATAAAAGCATGAATTGCTCAGCAGCTAAGCACCACCATCGCCATCTCACAGTGCCGAGTTCATGCTTTAAAGTCTTTCTGAACAATGAACATAGAAAATGAACATGGCAACCACGATATAGAATCACTGGAGCGCTGACTAGTGAGAGTAATCTCGAAACATATGAGAATGAACACATGTTCGTTTTCTGCATTTTTCTAGCTACAAAACATGACTAGGTAGACATTGTTCGGCGAATGCTAGAGCACATGCCAGTCCGACGTTTAGGCCCTCACGACGAACTAATGGGTGAATTTAATTGAATTTAATGAACGAAAATTTTAGCTGGCGATACTTCCAGCATAAACGTGAAGAGCTGATTTCTTCTGTAATGCCTTCGTACCAGAGCTTGCCGCTGCAGACGGCTACATTACGTGCATTTGCTTCGAATTTTCCCGCCTCAAAAACTGAAAGCGCAGTTTAAAACAGATGTATTACTCCCAGGACCATGAAGCTAATACCAACAGCACTTCCGTTATGCGTCCAGAGCGAATTGTGAATATTGGCGTTTAACGGTTTGGTTTGGTTTATAGGGGTTTAACGTCCCAAAGCGACTCAGGCTATGAGAGACGCCGTAGTGAAGGGCTCCGGAAATTTCGACCACCTGGGGTTCTTTAACGTGCACTGACATCGCACAGTACACGGGCCTCTAGAATTTCGTCTCCATCGAAATTAGACCGCCGCGGCCGGAATCGAACCCGCGTCTTTCGGGCCAGCAGCCGAACGTTGTAACCACTGAGCCACCGCGGCGGCTCTTTTTGGCGTTTGACGTTCCTCAGCTACACATGGGCGCTGAGGAGCGAAGCAGCGAAGCGTTTCGGAATGATTTAGAACATCTAGGATTCCTTAAGGGGCTGACATCGCGCAGCACACGGGTGTTTTTGTGATTACCAAAAAAAAAATGGGACAAGTGATTCTAGTTCCGCAGGCTGCCACCATGTGGTGTATGGCTGTTTACATTGAAAAAATATCGCGTTGACATCATCTTTAATGAAAGAAAAAGATAATTACCAGTAGCAGTAGAACAAGAATGTGATAAGTCAGTAGGCTTAGCACACTGGCTGGGCGCTGTCCCGAATTTCTGGGAAAGATATTTTTCCTGCATAGAAATACGGCTGCCGGTGCACAGATCGAACCTCTGAGCTTTGTATGAGCAGGTGAACGCCAAACTCAGTTCAAAACGGTTAGGGCTAAGTGTTCGTTACCGGTACGGAAGATTGGTGATCAACTTCTTCAGTAGCGTTGTCCTTTTTGCTGCAAGTGCACCACTTGAGGTGATCCTGCAAGAAAGGCGACAAGATCACATGCTCCAGGGAGCAGTACGAAGTGACTTTGGCAGCGGCAAAAATGCAGCGATGCTGAAGGCACAACTTTAGGTTTTATGTATTACGTGAAAGAGGAGTTACATTACACGTAGAGTACAGCGCCAAAGTCCAACCGCAATCATATCTCAGAAGAAATGTGGTGGGAAAAGTTATTAACGAGTTTACAAACAAGTGAAGTGATGTTTCTACACTTAACCGATAATGCAGCTTTGTTCCCAGTGTTGTGGGTTATTTATTGTAATTCTTCAAACGTTCATTCTAATTTTTCCAGAAGAGTGAAGATTTTTGGCCTACCGGGCCTAACAATTTTCTAATTACTACCGTAAATTGTAGCTCATAGACGATTGGGCTGGAACCCACCTCTCCAAACAATCTCCACGACGTATCCTTATTAAGGCCGAATTGAGGGCTTTTTAGAGAAGCTGGTGAGGCCGTATATTATTTTCTTGAATAAGTGCTTTAAAAACAGGTTACCAGGCACAAGAAATGTGACGTTATCTTTTGCCAACTCTCGGGAAGCTTTCTTTTTTCGTTCTTTTAGCATATTGTTTGAAGAACAAAAACAGTGCAGAAACAAGGATAAGAAAGAAGACGGGACAGGCGCTGGTGCCTTGTCCCTGTTTCTGCGTTGTTTTTGTTCTTGAACTATGTACCAACTAGCTCAAGTCGCCGTTTTACTGAAGGCCTACTTGTTTACTCTTTAAAGTGCGATGCTTTTGGTCCAGAATTTATAAACAGTTGTCTCGCAAGGCACCTGGGAGAAGACCCAGAGCATACAGGTACAATTATAGCCTTTCCCGCTGAGAAAATGCCTGAACAACAAAATAAAGCTGCATTCCACATCAAAGCCGAGGACGCTGCTATCGGCTTAGCGGCGGCCCACGAACTTTACAACCCAATCGCCGATTCGCAAGCAGCATACCGAAACCTCGCTAAAGGCAAGATTACGCCGCTGGCATTAGGTATTCCCGGTAACGGAAAGCACTTCCCACAAATCAAACACCCAGCTTGGCTAACTAGCTATGATGGAGTGGTGGGGAATGAGTTTTTATACGCGTAGCGTCGGCATTTTCTCCCCGTGCTCCTCATTTATTTTTCCCGGTGCTACAACACGGCTTCCATCAATGGCGACCGTCAGAAATTTGCCGGCGCCGGCGTCTACTTTCTTTTAAGCTGTGTAGTGGAGTTAAAAACACTCCAAACCTGAAAATCTCTCAAGAGATGGGAGACATCCTTCCTACCTCTCAGAACCTTGGTAGCTTTACGGGCATCGTAAAGGCGACAATGTGGTGCTGAAAAGCGGACCCTTTGGCTTGAGAACTTGTGGCGCCCCATGAACATCATGCAATCGATGACTGCGTGGTTAGGCTGATAAGTACCGAATGCAAAACGATTCTTTGCATATGCAGGTACGTCACGCGATTGAGACATCTGATCTGTTGCACCCATCAGCTGTGGAGAATATGTAGATATTTAATAGAGTATTGCGGTCTGGTTCTACATTCATGCCTACTCCTGCAGCGTCAATCCCAGATACGTGCAAGGATTTGCAAAATAAAAGGACTGACTTCCAGCTACCGTTTTCATACAAGCACAGGCATTTATACAGCTTCCATATAGGTACGCATAGGTCAGTTGTGTTCTTTTGTCATATAACCAGAGAATTGTTTCAGCAGCGTGTGAGCAGCGAAGAGTTTTGAATAAGATCAGAAGAAGTCAGCAAGTCATACCTTGAGTGAGCCGAAAGGTATGTGCACAGGTTTCCCCTCGACTGTCATCGGGCAGATGATCTTCTGGTTATCAATTCTCACCGTTGTTGTTTTGTCTTGTTTGAGCTTGAAGGCAAATATTTAACGACAGTAATGAGTGCTTATATTTATTAATGCTCATTGAAATGCAAAAATACATACCACATTTCGTCACGCAAAATAGAATAAAATACCTTCAATTGAAAAAAAAAGTTTGGTTCGAAATGAACCAAATTTAATACTGGTCTTCGAATTGGCTTCTGTGAGGCACTGACGGCCAACCGAAGATGACCTTTACCAATATATCGCAGCGGTTTGATACAGACACGCTTTCTCAGGGAACGCAGCTTTTCTAAGCTGTCAAAAGAAAAAGCAACGCAATGCAGGTTTCGACGCCGCCAGCCATTAAAAAAAGCAAACTTCAGCAGCGCTACGCCGTTTTTTCAAACACTCATTCCTTAGACAACACTACACTGCCATTTATTTCCAGGCAATAACAACGGAGTCCATTTCTGTGTTGGCGGCAGAAGTTTTAAACGCATGGCCAAAAAGCAGCAGCGTTTCATTTTTAAACCGATTTCTTGTTATTGAATACGTCTTTTGCACCAGAGAAAATAACAAGAATTGCGGAATAAGTTTTTACGGGTAACGAAAACAAGACACCCGTGTCCTCGTGCCCATTTAAATGATAAAAGTAAGAGTGTAATGAGCTGAAATCAACGAATTGTAGCTCCAAAACAAAAGCATCAGTCACTCTGAAGGTAGCAGATGGTACCTGAAGCGATATTTACAGACACTTTTAATTTCTGTAATATGAAATGGGTACGCCGTTAATAATCACAATTTCTCCAAACTTACATAAGCGGCTAATAATGATTGTATACAAATGAAGAAATGCGCGGAAGACAACCAGCCCGCATGCACAGTATTCACAGGTTACGAAAAAGCATTTGCTCAGTGGAAGCCCCAGCTATCATGCAGCTATTACGAAACCAGGACGCAGAACAGGCATATGCAAAAGTACTAAAAACTATTGCCTGCCATAGTAAGCATAATAAAATTCAAATCGAAAAGTGTGCCAGGCATGGAGACGTGGTCTCTCCCGTACAGGAGTAGTTCAGGAGGCTTACTGGAGGTGTTCAAAGATCTGAATTGGGAACATTTGGGAATAAAAGTGGGAAAAACCTTAGAATTATCATTTTCTCATTGCATTGCCTTGCACAGTAACTCAGGATGTGACTTGTAAAGAATGAAGGACGTACCCAAGGGAAGAGCACTAGTGGAGCTAGAAATTAATATGACGAAATGAAATCTAAAGCTGTCTTTTGTAGTGTCAGCAGGACTCGGCAGTTTATGCTGAGAAGAAAAGCATTGGAAGCTGCCAGACACAATCTTGGGGCAAGTAGTAACAATTTACGCGGGGCACGAGAATGAAATAAATAAGAGAAGAACTATTAGGAGGAATTCATTCGGCAGGTCATGAATTTCGTATGGCTGGGCCTGATTAGGCAAAGGGAGTTTTCCTTTTTCTCCGTCACCTCGAACATTGTCTTGTAGCGTAGAAGCCATGCCCCGACACTGAGGAAAGAAGACGATCCGGAAGTGTGAAGCTCGCTTGCAACCGAACGCTTGGTCTGGGTCCTCGTCGGAAGTCGCAAGAGGCCTAGATTCACCTGAGCCACAATTCCCTCTTACATTTGGTGGAGGCTGCTGTATTTTACCCTCTCATCCTGGATCTCCGTAGCCGCTCCTTAGCACCAACATCCGGTATGCTCGATGTCACCAGCAAGAAAGCCCCCATTCCTTCAACTACCATCGTCTGTTCCGGCGGGATCCGGCAGCGCGACCCCAGCGTCTTCAGTGGCGCCGGCGACTATGATCTCCACGACTGGTTGCTGTCAGAGCTCGGTAACGCCTTATTCTATCTAACCGACGCGGCTAATCTGGGGCTCCGAAATCATGAGGCCGACTTGCTTTACTGGTCTTCCTTCGAGACCAGTTTCTCGGAGGAATCCGGCCACTATACGCTGTGTGCAAGCAGCGCGCCTAACTACGCCTCCACGCTCGCGCTGGGCACCAAACGAAGCCTTTACAAGAAATATCGGAGATGTTGTCCACCTGCTCAAGCGCATCAACCCACCGATGTCATAGGATAATAAATTGAAGAACATCCTGAAGGGTATTTTCGACGACGTTTTGCCGATGTTGCTCGCCAAGAATCCGCAAACAGACGTCCATATTATCCAACTTTTCCAAAGTTATAACATCCTCAATAAGCGGCGGGCCTTTACTCGCTGTTCCGGCGTGCATGACGAGTCGATTCCTGCACTGGCGGTTTGCAATCTGGCTTCTGACCCGACTTCGCTGCTTCACGAGATCACGGCCTTAATGCGGGAAGAACCGGCGCACCATCTTTTCTGTCTGTGTCTGAAGACCCTGCGCCATCCGGTTATCCCACGCTTCGACGTGTCATATATGAGCAGGTTGCCGACTTTTACTCTCCAGCCCACGGCTTCCAGCCTGTGACCGCCCCACTCATCTAGGCTGATGTTGTCGCCAAACCACGGCGACTCGTCGCCCATGCATCTCACACATCTGTCGCGCCGCCGCCACCACTGCCGGCACCTACCTGTCGTTACCCGCCTCCTTACTGCGTCATGAACCCACGGCACACCCAGAACAACCACTCCATCTGTTATGTCTGTGGCTTGCTGCGCTACGTCGCATGGGTTTGTCGCCAGCATGTGCAGCGCTTCAGGGAGGGGGGGGGGGGGGCACGTCTGTACAGCTACGACCATGCGAATCCCTCGCTACTTATTTCCTCCGGCCTTCTATGCACTCCTTCCATCTTCGCCATCGGACCTTCTCCTCTTCGTTGATCCCTCTCTTCCATGCGGCCTTGCTCTCCTTCCCGCCCGGAGGGAATCTAAGAGCCGATGTTCTGGGGCACGAATTGCGCTCCTCTCGAACTGTCCAAGCCCTGCATCTTCCCCGCCCTAATATTGTCAGGGGGTGGTTCAATGGTGTCGCCGTTCGCGCCCTTGTGAACAAAGACATTGCTTTATGTGTTATTAGCGCCGCCCTTTGCCGAAGACTAAGTAAACTGACGACGCCTGTTTCGAAATTTTGCCTCCGCACTGCTTGCTAAAATCGCGTTCTACCTCTGGCGGCGTGCACAGCTCGCCCTGTTATCGTGGACGTTCTGTACATCACCGAGTTTGTCGTGCTGTCCCGCTGTTCTAGCGATTTCATTCTGGGCCGTGACTTTCTCACCCTTCATGATGCGATCAGCGATTGCGCTCGCACCAGCATTGCGCTTTCTCTGCTTTGTCACCCCCCCCCCCCCCCCTTCGCACGACACCAATGCCCGTGCCGGTAAAATTCTGGTGGCTGAAGAAAGTGACATTCCTGCCTTCTCTACAGTCTCTACAGTCGTGTGCCTATTTTTCTGATTCGACTGTAGACTTCAATACGACTGATGCTGCAGCCCGCCGCCATTGTTCCCCGTTTCCTTTTGCTATTCTGACTCTTGCAGCTGCTACTCTGAGGTCGCGCAGGATGCCGCGCCATATGATCATATCAAGATGCTTTCTTCAGCGCCGTTGGTAGAGATTTGGCCTTGCCTTCTTTCGGCCTGGTGCCCCATTTTGTGACGACGTATTTAGTGCGCAGCTGCGGCTGTTTGCACGGGGCGGTCATATTTATTTACATTACACCTCACAGCCAGTGACATTAAAGACGGGGAGTGGTAGATATACAAAGGCATAGAGAAATTACAGTTGGTTACAAGAATGTTTGAATAGTATCTGAATATACAATGTAAGCTGTTGCTACGCGGAACTACTCATAATTTACAATGCCAGCAACTTCTGCGGGAAGGTGGTTCCAGTCACGTGAGGTTTGCGGCAGGAATGACGGCGAGAAGTATTTTGTGTAGCAAGACAGAATTCAGACTTCGTGATTATGATCAATGTGGCGGGATACAGGGCGAGACGAAACACTTTTCTACGCGATGTCAGTGTTGGGAGGCAGAGATATTTCATGGCAATTATACTCGCTGTGCGGTTGTGGTTAGCAAGGATGAAACGTACAGAGTTATTTTGCACCATCTCAAGATCATTAATTAAGTTGCCATGAGCAGTGTCGCATACAGGTGTTGCATACTCGAGTTTAGATCGTATTAGTGTTTTATAAAGCAATAGTTTCAAATTCGAAGGAACATTAAAAGAGTTGCGACGTAAGAAGCCTAGCATGCGATTAGCGTTTTTAATTATATTTTCCGTATTAACAGGCCAATTAAGATTTGAAGTAATGTGAATGCCTAGATATTTATATGAGGAGACTGATTCCAACGAAATGTTATCAATGTAAGTAGTGAGGCGGGGCGGAAGTTTTTGTAGATACACGTATGACTTTGCATTTGTTAATATTTAGCTGCATTAACCAATTTTTGCACCAGTTCCCTATTGTGTTGATGTCCGACTGAAGTAATGTAATGCCGTTAAGCTTGGTTATTTCTCTAAAATGACGCAATCATCAGCGAATAGGTGAATGGAAGAGTTCCCAAGAGAGGGAAGATCATGAATGTAAATTAGAAACAGTAGGGGTCCAAGAACTGAACCTTGTGGAACCACGCAAGACACCTCGGTAAAACTGGAGTTAAAACCGTTAGCAAAAACAAATTGTGCGCGCTTAAGTAGAAAACATTCAATCCATTTCAATAAGTTACGGTCATTATTCAGTTGTTTTAGTTTGTGAAGAGTTTGTGACATACCTCATCGAAAGCCTTTGAAAAGTCTAGAAATATACAGTCAACCAAGGATGATAGGTCTAAAATACGATGCAATGCATGTGTAAACGATATTAACTGTGTTTCGCAAGAGTAAAATTTTCGAACACCATGCTGCGCAGACGTAGAAAAAGGAGTTAAATTTGAGAAAGTTAACAAGGTTGGTGAATATTATATGTTCAAGCATTTTGCAACAAGTGCTGGTAAGGGATATGGGACAATCATTACTAGGGGATGTTTTGCTGCCGCACTTGTAGACTGGAACCAGTTTTCAGACTTTCCATACAGTAGGTTGAGCTGATTGGTCAAGTGATTGCTGGAAAAGATTGGTTAGTGCAATGAAAGAATAAGCTGAAGTGCTTTTTAAGACCTTCGGGTGAATGCAATCGTAACCTGGAGTAGAATGAACACTGAGTGCATCAATAAGCTTACCGACACCAGGAGCAGCAACAGCTATAGGTGGCATGGAAACATAGTTGAAATGGTGAGTTGTTGGCATATGTACATCAGACATGGCTGTAAAGTTGTCAGTGAATGCACGGTTCAGAATCGTGGCGCAAATGTCGGAAGGAATCGGGTTGCCTGATGGATTAGATAAAGGATGCTATCATCGGTGGAAGGATCAATGACCCGCCAGAATTTTTTCACATTGGTTGTTAACGTAGAGGGAAGAACATGCGAGTGGAAGTGCTTTTTAGCGTCTTTGAGTGCCCGAACATACGTGTTCGAAGCTGCCATGTACGAAGCCCAATGCTTACTAGTTATCGAGAGCTTTGCGATGCGGTAGAGGCGTTTCTTCTTTGTTAGATAAACGCTTAATGTGATCGCGGATGCTATTGGTTCGTTGCCGCCGAAGTCGCTGCTCAACATGGAACCCGGAGAACTTAATTCGATGCGAGAGTTAACGCTATTGAAACCCAACCAGTTTTGTTTAAGGGCAGAGGATTTGAGGCGTCCCTCTTACCTCTGTAATCCGGTATGCCTTTGCACATCTATAGCACTGGAAGAGGCCGTCGTTGGTACACATCTTGATGCAGGAGGTACAGTAGCCATGACCTTTAGTATCGCGATGCAGCGTGGCGGACACGTTGTCGCACTGAGCGCACACAGCATCCGGGGGCAATTCATCGCAGAAGATGACCTGGAAGTCTTCAGGTATAGAGGGTTCGAATCCTCGTAGCCTTGCCTTGACGGGCATCACACTGCACGATTCCGAGCACACAAAACAAATTCACAGGTAAGTTCAGCGTTAGTCTCCGAGGGCCAATAATCCAGACACCAATCGAAGTGAAAATAAAGCTGTTCGCACCGAAACCTGTGAACCTTGTGTTTGCTGTGGTGATATAAGGAGAAAGGTGCTTGTATCGTTCAATTCCTCTATAACCTAAAAATGTCAGAAGTGGTCTTGATTCATTCAATAGATGTGGGGTTCGATTAACTGACTAGAATGCCGTTCGCATGCTGAAACTGCAGGCGTGGAAGTAGCACCTAAATTGAGACAAAGAACTCCGAAGTTTCCCCAAATGGAAGTTTCGTCTACTTACGCTTTAAATGCATGTACAATGCGTGAGAGCCGCGAATCGCACTAGGCCCAGCACTCCGCAGCAGGCTCTAGAAGGAACACCACGCTGCGGAGGCACCGATTCAAAAGTTCCTATTCTCAGTAATGAAGAAATTGGCTGATATTTAAGCCGGCTGAACCTATCAGACGAGCGAAAGCAAATCCTGCAGTATTTATAGCGAAGAATGGCGTGACATCATTGCTACTTCGTCGCACGACGTGGCAGCAGGCGATGAGAACTTAAGCTTTAATGGTCAAGGTCAAATGTCAAGTGAACACTGGTTATCTTTCACGTGCTTGCTGGTCATTAGCTATGACCGTACTATACAGGAATATCATGCCTATGCTCAGCAATACCCATGCTAGTCTTGGGGGTGTGTGTCTGGTTTGACAGTGGCAGGGCTTCAAGGTCAAACATGCAAAGGCAGGCAAAACTAGGAGTTGTACCTCGACTAGTAGAGCTTTCGTTCTAACAATGGTTGGAAAGTGAGACGCTTATCATCATACCCGCATGGCTCCTCACCACTGAAGGCCACGAGAGCACTGCCTGAAAGAAGTGCTCTTCGCTGCTGTATTTGTAACGCATAGACAAGCTGAAAATAATACGCAGCAGGCTTCGGCGGTGAAAATCTCATGCGCTACAAAGGAAAATTTAAATCTGTTTTATATTTGCAAAAGTGAAATGGAGGAAGTAAGCCTTCTTATTTAATACTGGTAAAGTGAAGCAAAGTTTGGAACAGCGTAACGTGCTTCCTGTTACGGTGCCGGTCACTGTTCATGAATACTGTTTCTAATTTTCTTTCATACAGCCACTAAACAGCTATACTGCTAGGTGCTGATCACAGTGAGTGGTCTTTGTCAAACCTTTCCTTTTGCCGTGAAATTCCAGCTTTAGTTACGCGTAGAAGGTTTTATTTTGACTGATTTCTACTTTCTGGCCGTCATAACGTGAGAAAGTTGAGAAAAAGCGCGGGAAAAATATTTTAGTCCCATCACGCATCGATTTTGCCTGAAAACCCTAACAGGTCACAGTTTATACCGTTTAGCATCACAGCGTGTGTTGCTGTTTGCGCGACATCTGATGTGCTCCACAGCTGACTACTGGGGCCACAGTTCTTGATTTCTTGTAGAAATAAAGCCATAAATGCAACTGGTAACACTGCTGTAAAGCTTCGTGTATACGCTAGTGGCTGTCCAGAATTCTAACATCAAACAGCCTACTGACCAACAAGCATCGCATAACCCGTTTTCTCCATTTTCTTGCGGGGCGACAAAAGGCAAATGGCAAAAAACTTGAAAGGTAAACAGCAATCATGAAGTCTTTTGAGAAAAACAGCAATTCCGTGCTATTGTAAGAAAAGTTCGCTCCAACAGGCATCGAGGAAATAAAATACCTAGGAGTCACGTTCAAGTCAGACCAAAAACGGCAGAGAGGCTATACGCGCTACGAGAGTCAGAAAAAATTATTTTAGGCGTACTTTATAGAAAACAACAACAGAGGAAACAAGGTAAATGCAGAACCGTTACCTTTTCCATTCTTGAATAAGCATCTATTCTCTTGATCCTCATTGTGGAAATGGCATGCTAAGCTAGGGTTTGTCCAAAATAAAGCAGTTAGATTAATTAGACATTATGGCATTGCGGCTACGTCAAAAGACAACGAAATATTCCTTCAGCCATTAAAATACCTGTGCATCTGCGACCACATTGCCCTATTGCGCAAGGTCGTCCAGGCTTCGACACCCATTACAGTGCTCATTAGATTCATTGATCATTCCAAGAGTTGAACCTCAAACGCTTGCGCGCTAAACATTGTCTTTTCGGCGATCCATTTAGACTGAGTCGTTTTTTTCATTAAAATCTAATTACTGAATTTCCGTGGTGGATTTTGGGGCAGTGGGCGACTTGCAAAGCTTGCTATTAGAACACTTTGTCACGCTATTTTATGATTCTTTGTTTCCCAATGTACTACTTTTGTACCACCTCCTCTAATATTTTTTTTAACGCAGGCGGCAGTGTTTGCAAATAAATTAATGTTTCAGTAGGCTTGCATGCTTCACCCTCAAAAGAACATAGTTGGACGCTAAATTTGTTTTCGAACACAACCATCCCGTGAACTTTCGCGGCGGCCTGAGCGTCGATCGTACCTCACGCCTGACTTCTCAATGTTCTAGACGCGTAATGATGCCGCAATATATTCCACATACGCTGCATAGTTCCTGGGGCAGCCTCTGAGGATTTTTCTCACAGCACTGAAACTAGCACCTGAAAGCCGGCTGGGACATATCCGCATGGCATCCATTTCATTGAAAACTCTTGGCAAATATCCCTTGCATTGTGTACTGCTTCATTTCTATGGAATCAGTTGAGCGTAATTAGCTGATGCGAATTGAGCGCTAAAGCAATTGGAAATCGACGTGGTTCTGATATCAAAGAGCACAGAAGACGACATCGCGAAGCTGACGCGAGTGCAATGTAAGCGTGTGCAATTTGCTCGTCAGCCTATAGAAACTCGTGTAGCACCAACCATTTGGAAGCTTGCCAGTGCCGTTAGGACTCAGCGGCGTGCACAGATTAAGCCTGATATTACTATCATTTTCTATCACTCGGTCCAACTTCCTAAGAGGTACGCTCCATATAACGAGAACAATGCTAAAAATACATCCACCTAGGTATAGATATTAACCGCATATATGTGCAGTAAAAGGAATAGCCCCGATATCAATCCCTATCGTTGGCTAGGACTTGGTCTAAACAACAATCGGAACTATTTATCACTCGTGATTTTTCCTGCGTTGTATTTGTATTAACATATCGATCAACGAAGGTGCTGTTTTGTTGTAATATGTATGAACAGCCTATGCAGTCCGTTCTGAAGAACGTTATTAAAACCGATTAGATCCTGACCATGTGCACGCAACTTATATGTTCCTGCCTCGGGGGGCGGGGGGGGGGGGGGGGGGGGGAGAAAAACTGTGTACAGAATCGGCATGCCCGGAAAGACAGAACACAAAGCTACCTGCGAAAAATGATTACTTATCAGCGTACGTCTTTCTTTCTGTGTGACGTTTATTTGTAGGCTGTATTTCTCGTTGTTTTTATCAGCCCTAACTGCTGCTTCCAAAATTTAGTGACGCATGCTGGGATGGGACCGCTCAGATGTTCCCCCAGCAAACATCTCATACCGGAGCACTACCCATGCACTGTCACCTGCGAATGCGAATTCGCGACGATCACCTTCGCATGAAGTTTTATTGCGCTTTATTTGCTGTGTCAGTTTACAGGATGTATATGGTTTAGATAATGCCACGCCTCTGGTGATTTCGCTGCAGGCTTTCACACATGGACCATGAAAGTTAAAGCAGACATTGAAACCTGTGAGCACGACCACAAAAAAACTTCATAAAGGCAATGAAAAAAATAAATTCCGGACTCGAATAAAGAAACACCCTGAACGGCCGATGTTTAGGTTGCACCACAGGGAAGAACCTTGAGCGAGTCAAGCACTCGATAATTAATCGGCATCTTGAGAGGCATAAGCGAAGTTCCTTTCTGAATATTTTGTAAGTTTAGACGTGCTAGCAATCACGCCTTATATCGCTAACAACACATTTTTTTTTGTGCCGTGTGCCTGATGTCCGACTAAAAAAATGAATGCTTGCTGAAATCAGGAACACGACGTGCGCATCTGAGCAGAGGAAGCTTTTGTGTGCGCAGCTGTAGCCAAATGCTGACGCTAGACACACTGAAATCACTGTTCGTAAACCCAGGAAACTCCTGGGAAGTCTCCGTAATTCGAATAAGACCAGTCAACAAGCGCATGCAGTCGTGCGGGCGAAGTTTTTGCGAAAACAACTCACCTCTCTTCGGCGTGTCAGAACGCAGCGGGCCAGACTCACAGGGGAAATTCCGAAGCCTGACACGGCCGTTCCGTCGTCACCGGAACGAGTGATAAACGCCCAACGGTCGTTTCCTATCTCGCTCTTTTTGCACACGTCCAACCACGTCGGAAAAAAAAAAACAAACGTTTCAAACTAGAAACAGCGCTTATCAGTTCCTGCCTGGAAGGCGCCAGGCGATGACTTCCGAGTGAACTATGCTTGTCAGTATAATTTAGCCGCGTAGCGGTATCGTGGTCACTAAATGTACAGAATACAGCGATGTCGAGTCGTCTAGTGTCGCAGCCACAGGAATGAATGCGGCGTGTCACTTTTGATTGAACAATTCAATTAATTTTCTCGCATACAGAGCACAGCACGTCGAGTGTCGCTTTTCTGTCAGTGATAGTGGTTCGCACAAGGGCAAATGTCCGCTCATGTAGATGATGCGACTTTCCGAAACAAGTGCGCAGGTCTATCCCAGTGCTTTCAGTACTTTACGAACGTAATTTGGCGTCGTTTACTTGTCAGTTTCGCTTACCAAGCAGCTCTCCGAAAAGAGGGGTTGTGATCGTGACAGCTGGTGGTGTTCACACTCACAATCCTTTACGGCGGTTTCGGGCTGTATTTCATTTAAAAGCGGGCAATGAATGTCTTGCGGACGCAGATGACTCGATTGGCGTGGTGGCGAAATGCAAACTGAAACCTGATCACAGCAGTAGGGGCGGTGCTAATCTCCAAGTGGATAAAGAGTTTACAGCTTACTGCGGATTTGGTCTAATCGCTCAAACACATGGCTCTTGTAGACGCTGGTGTCGTGTAGAATGGCATGCCTGGTCCAAGAAAGGCGTCATGTCTGTCAGCGGCCTCTGTCGAAAGAGAGTACAGTTACTCCTTGCGCCAGCTGCTGCTGCGTCGCTGTAGCGGTAGTTTCATCCATTGTCGATAGGCGCCGCAAGGCGGACAATGCCACTTTAACGAAGATGGCCAATTTAGCGCGGGGAAATCTGCTGTCCTGGCTTTTAGTACCAAGGGGAACCATATTAAATTGGAGAATTCGCAGCTGTTTAAAGGCATGCAGATACCGTGTTGTGTAGATAAATGGTTCAAGAGACGATACGCATGCGTCAAAAGACAGTAAGATGGTAAAATGAAACGAAAACGAAGCGCGTGTTTCACAAAAACACAATACTAGTGAGACATACATAAATATCGTGGGATTGATGGTATAGGAGAGGGGGAAAAGTGTGTCGTGATTTGCTTTTGAAATGAAGTTGAAGGTCTGGGATCTGGAACAAGTTAAGTTGAAAAAAAGAGCAAGCTGTTGGAAGTCATCAACTTTGATTGCACACAGAGAAGCGTGCCTAACGAAAGAATTCACGAAAATATGGTGCAGTGAGCACTTAAATCACGCAGCACGAAAACGAAAGCTCAGTGACAACAACACTTGAAGAAAATACAGGAGTTTTTCCGGTACTGATGGCTCCATGGTTTCAATATTGCCGCTTGGGCTGCTCAAGATTGGTTTATTGAGATTTAATGTCCCAAAGTGACTCAGGCTATGAGAGACGCCGTAGTGAAGGGCTCCGGAAATTTTGACCACCTGGGGTTCTTTAACATGCGCTGACATCGTACAGTACACGGGCCTCCAGAATTTCGTTTCCCTCTAAATTCGACCGCCCCGACAGGGATCGAACCCGCGTCTTTGAAGTCAGCAACCGAACACCATAACCACTGAGCCACCACGGCGGCTGGACGGCTGAAGAATGAACAGACGAAGCTAGATGTAAACTGGTATCGAAGCTACCGTAGACACCCACCACCATCATCATCATCATCATCATCATCATCCTTACTGCACCCACTGCAGGGCAAAGGCCTCTCCCATGTCTCTCCAATGAACTCTATCCTTTGCCAGCTGCATCCACCCTTTGCCTGCAAACTTCTAATCTCTTCCGCCCACCTAACCTTCTGCCGCCCCCTGCTACGCTTACTTTCTCATGGAATCCACTCCGTTACCCTTAAGGAACAGCGGTTATCTTGCCTTCGCATTACATGCCCTGCCCAAGCCCATTTCTTGCTCTTGATTTCGACTAGGATGTCATTAACCCGTGTTTGTTCCCTCCCCCACTCTGCCCGCTTCCGATCTCTTAACGTTACACCTATCATTTTTGTTTCCATGGCTCGCTGCGTTGTCCTTAACTTAAGCTGAACTCTTTTCGTTAGCCTCCACGTTTCTGCCCCGTAGGTGAGTACCGGTAAGATTATGCTGTTGTACACTTTCCTCTTGAGGGAAATTGGTAAACTGCCACTCATGATCTGCGAGAATTTGCCATATGCGCTCCACCCCATTCTTATCCTTCTTGTTATCTCCCTCTCATGATCCGGATCAGCTGTCACTACCTGCCCTAAGTAGACGTATTCCGTGAAAATTTCTAGGCTCTCGCTGTCAATTGTGAACTGTTGTTCCCTTGCTAGGCTGTGTATGGGTGTGTGTAGACACCCATACCAAGGTCAAATGACACTGGTCACTAAGGCGAAGCGCTCGAATGCGGTCTCATCCAAGGACGAGGGCATCATTTAGCGGCTTTGTATCTGAAGCGTCATAATGGGGCACGGAACAGACAGTACAAAAAAATAAATTATTTGAGCATATATTAGTAATCTGTAATCTAAATATTATAAGGATACTCCTGCTTAAAAACTTTGTCACATACATTTCGTTTCAAAGAAGGATGCTTTTCTCATCATAAAAGCAATGCTTTGCTAGAGTCCCAGCTAGCCTATATTTTAATAGTTAATAAAACAAACTTACATCCACGCAAATCTTAGAAAGGCCCTTGAATAAACCACAGCAACAGGACCCTCGTTGTGGTACATTTCATTGCAAAGGATGATGCTTTTCTCATCATAAAAGGAACGCTTTGTTAGAGTTCCAGCTAGCTTATACTTTTATAGTTCATAAATCTTGGAAAGGCCCTTGAATCAACCACAGCAACAGGACCCTCGTTGTGGTGTCGCGAAACGATTAATAAATTTCGTTTCGCTTGGAAAAGCGTTCTGGATTTGAGAAAAATCAATGAGCCTTTTCTATGGTGGAATGACAGCTTTAATCTAAATACGTAACATGAATGTTATTCGCCGCCTCAAAAATTGAGTGGCGTGATGGAATGCATGCCTTTTTTTGTTTCCACTTATGCCTCGGAAGAAATAGGTGCGTTTTCGACTTGAAAATTCCGGTGTAACTCAAGAATAAATACCGGGTAGAAGCGTGCTGACACAAATGAAAAGCGCGCCAAACATCCTTGGTTTAAATCGCTGCTTCGTAAATATCACTACAGATTAGTCGGAGGGTAGGCCTGCAGTAGAGCACCAATCATCGGCTCTTGTTCGCCAGGAGTGTTAGGAGAGAATAGAAGGCAGGAGTATTTCACACCATTTTTGTGTTATTAAAAAGCATGGTTCAGAAGGTTGTACCTTGGCAGGATATCTCTGGACATTCCTTGGAAAGCAATGTTTATTCCTTTGCCGCTGAGTTCAGCCACAAAAATTACCAAACCTGTGTGGTTCTTTGGGGGGGAATTGATGAGGGGGAAGTTGGCGCCGCGGGGCTTGAGCTAGTGACGGCAGTCATTGTGCGATGAAACACTCCTGTTTGTTTCCTGAGAATGCTTCACAGGTTCCAGTACGAAGCCCTATATAAGGGGCGGTTATTGTGCTGGAGACCGAGACGAACCTGCGAACCACGTCCTGGCACTTTCGGCCGACGCCAGGAAACGTTAATGGTCGACTTGGGTGTTTTCTGCTTGCCTACGCGCATGACTTAGACAACAGCACCGATATTCAAGGACTGAAATCTATAAAGGCAGCAGGTAAAACATGTCAAGTGTTTTTGCGTTAGCACTTAAAATAGAGACGTAATCGGCGATTGAATTTTGCGACTCTACTGAAAGCACCAGAGGTGCGCGAGGAAGCTCAATATGACGTCATGGAAGATATAATTTCAAACTGCCGCTGCCGTCTGCAACACCCTGCCGTGCCTCGTTGGATGCTCGGTGGAGTTTGCATTCTGTAAAGTTTGCAAAGCAGGCGTTTATGCGTTGGAAATACACAGATACCTTCGATGATGTCATCATGCGGCCGCTCCGTGGCGTTGCGCACTGCGGAGAAGCTTGGTTTTTGGGGAAAGGAAATGGCACAGCATCTGTCTCATATATCGGCGGACACCTGAACTGCGCCGTAAGGGAAGGGATAAAGGAGGGAGTGGAAGAAGGAAGAAAGAGGTGCCGTAGTGGAAGGCTCCGGAATAATTTCGACCACCTGGGGATCTTTAACGTGCACTGACATCGCACAGCACACGGGCGTCTTAGCGTTTTGCCTCCATAAAAACGCACCTGTCGCGGTTTTAATTAGCGATTACGTCACCATTTCAAATGTTAGCCCAAAAAGACTTCTCATTCTTTAACTGGAAGTTTTAAACATTCGACCCTTTTATGCTCGTCGATTTCTAAAACCTGTGCAGTTGCCCCTTTAGGCTGAAGGGAACCTGACGGTCCCATCTGCAGATTATTTTCGGTCCGAATGGTAAAAAATGGGGCTCCACCTTGCCCATTTCTCATACACTAATGGAGCCCCAATAAATTTGGAAATAATGAGCTCCGTCAGAAGAAGCTCGTTTGAAATTTCCTTCCTTCTTTATTTGTACACTCGTAGGCTGTCATATTTCCGTTCAGTGGTTTTTTTAATTGTAGGAGTATGCACATTATGATAACAGAGTGCACACGTGAAATTCAGGTTACCAGTGCTGCAAATAAAAAAATTGATAGAAAATCAGCCCTTAGAACTGATTGTACTGACGTTTGTAAGAAAAAAAAGGGTCAGCTTGCCAACTACTAAAAGCAAAAAATATTGAAATTCAATGAATTGAGAGAATATGCGAGTCAGTTCGAAGTTATATAATAGCTTGAAAAAGGGCTCCTAATAAAGGAATGAGGGCTGAACATAGAAAACATGCTCAAAACAGTAATTCTATTCCCTGTGGTTTGCGCCTCCGGAGATTGCTTCCGGATAAAGACTTGGAAGAGTGACAGTGCCGTGTTTTATTCAGAACCACTGAGTGACGACAAGGAGGCTACGATTACAAGGTGATCACAGATGATTGAAGGTCCCCCCCCCCCCTTCTTTTTAAAGGTCGTGAAAATTCAATTTTCTGTTGCTTTTTAGAGCTGCCGCACAATTTATCGTTGTCCCCAGTGGGAAGAGTGGAACTGCTGATGGCTTTGTTGGGGTTGGAAAAGCTGGAACACAAGGCTGTCGTAGGCATTTTTCAGAGCGTCATGTTTTGCTTGAAGCTGGAAAATGAAAAAAAAAGAGGTCAAGCGTGACTTTGCAGTGCAGTGCTGCCGAAAGGAAACTGCTCTGCCGCCGCTTTGAAATTAGATACTGAGACACAGGAGAGAGAATGTACTGGAGAAAATATCCGCTAAATTGCTATATACAGCCACAGTCATAAAATCTAGATTGTTGGAATTACCTTCGAGAAGGTTGAATTTTTGACATTGGAGATTAGTAGGGTAGAACGTTGGGCCAGTTGGTGTAGCGACATAATTAAAAACTTTACGCAGAATAACACAGGACGGGAGGGAGAAACACGCGCACGCACACACATGAGTGCTCGTGTGTGTGTGTGCGTGTTTCTCCCTCCCGTCCTGTGTTATTCTGTGCAAAGTTTTTAATTTTGACATTGGAGTAGATATGAATCGATTTAAAAATTTATAAGCCACCAAGTTCGCTTCCTGATCCTTCAGGCTGGCTTGTACGTCTTTCTCAGCGTTTCAGGTGTCCGAAATGATTGTAGGGTTGTAGGCCCCTGTAGTTATTAGGAGTTCGAGTGACGCTGTAGGCTACTGCTTCAAGACCAGACTGCAAACTCTGTGGCCGCGCAAAAAATTGTCGACGGCGTCTTGTGTGACTTGTGATCAAATTAAAATTAAAATTTGATGCAGAAATGATATTCTCTATATTACTAACCATTGTTCTATGAAGTTGAACAAATTGAAAGTGCTGAATATAGTAGAAATGTGCTGCCTTGCCGACTACTACCTTAGATGTAATAACTAACCTAATTCTATGTTCTGTTCTGTCATTACATTTAAGAAGGAAATTTCGGGATCCATGCAATGCAATGGAAACTCATTGATCTCATAGTCTAAGCAGGACGTTTTTCCCTGAAGAATATTTCATGACTCCGAGGAGTGAAACATTATATGGGATAGAAGCTTGCTGCGAAACCACAGTTAAAACATTTTAATGGTCTCTGACAGTACAGGGTCAGTAAAAATTCCTAGGCCATAGGCACTGCTTTCAAGCGCTATAGGTGGGCAGTTACGATAACCGCCAAGCCCAAAATCTAGGATAGGAAAAGAATCATTCTCACCTCTGAGAAACTTGATACCTTTATTGCTATCTTATGTGGCAGGACATGCCGCTGAAAAGCCGACCCTTTGGACTGGGGACTTTTGACCACCCCTGAACATCTATGAGTTGCCTTATACATCCCACATTAAGCAGCGCCCTATTCCATCAAAAGCAGCGTTTCCTACTGCAGCGCCTCTCTTACTAGAGTACCAGTTTGCCAGTAATGACAAAAATGTCTTGAAATATAACTAAAATTTACTAATTAACTTTTTACGTAATTTGACGGCTGTTGCCAATGATGAGCTTACAGCTGCGGTGAAGACGCTATACCCATTGTTAAAACAACAAAAAAAATCCTCCTACAAAGCGCTGTAAAGAGAAAATCTAAGTTTTTTTCGCTCAAAACAGAAACTCAACGCATGAGGAACACTGTAACTATAGTGCCAACGCCCCGTTTGTTGGTGCGTGTTGCAATGGCTGCGGAGGGCTATACGAAATGTATGCTTTTTGCCTTGGATACATATATTAGGTTGGGACAACCTAAAAGATTGAAAAATAAGCCCCTGCCTGCACCACGGACGTGTAAAAGGTATAACCCAATTTTAAGATAAAAGAAAAGGCCGGAGGGAAATGGTAATATTACCACACTTAGGTGGAGAAAATGGAAAAAAAATGAGGTAGGGTAAAAAGCTACATAGCGACCCACAGCCGGGGGAGCGGGCCCGGGGAGACTCCCCTGATCTCCCCTGGGACGCAGCGGAGAGGATGGGTGAAATAGATAGGTTGTATGTTTGCCGGGGAAGGGGTTATGGGAATTGGGATGGGAATGGGGACAGCGAGTTTTTTTATCCGATCCTTCGAATGTCTCGAATCCAACGCTGGCCTGCCTGGCCAGGACAGGGAGGGCGTCAATGTTGCCCAATGGTGCGGCCCCAGGAAGCGCCGACCCTCAGCTGGTACACGCCCTTGTACACGTAGGCCTGGCGCTCTGGCTTGTGCAGTTACCCCAGAAGCAGACTTATTTCACAATAGGCTACCTTAGCTAAACGAATAGCGACGCTCTCCTGACAGCATGGGTGCTTCTGTTCAACGTTGCTAGTTCTTTGTCATTCATTGCGGAATTTCGCTCTAGCATTCGTTTTCCCTGGGGTATCGGCTTGACAGTTGAAGAGAACAGCTCAAGTAAGCCAAAATTACTCCATCGCTAAAAACCTTCTGACACCTATAGAGCGATGTTGCTGCCTACCAGCTGCCTCAATTCCATTGTCAAGTGCGGGAGCAGACGCATATCATTTGTTTTAAGTGGTGGCTAATGATAAGGAAATATTGACATAAGATGTTTAGCAGTCTCGGATCATAACGAACATAAACGAAAAAAATTGTATATTTCAAAGTTTCAGATGGTTGCGGACCATTTCGGGCATAATTTAGACGCAACGCGCAGTTTTACATTATGTGTTCAATCTGCTTTTTGTACAATGCGATGCACAGAAGGTGGCCGAGTGTGGTGTTCAAAGCAGATAAATGCACCTGTCTGCGCTAGTTTCGGGCGACGTTCTTTGCTTCTGATCTTCGAGGTCGGCCACTTAAAAACCTAATTTTTGACATCATCAGCTTGACAACGCAAAAGCAGGGCAAAAGCCTCTTCCATAGCTCTCCAATCAACCCTGCCCCGTGCCAGCTGCGGCAACCCTATCCCCGCCAACTTCTTTATCTCATCCGCCTAGCTAACCTTCTGCCGCCCCCTACTACACTTGCATTCTCTTGGAATCCACTCCATTACGCTTAACGACTAGCGGTTATCTTGCCTTCGCATGCATGCCCTGCCCAAGCCCACTTCTTCCTCTTGATTTCGACTAGGATGTCATTACGCCGCGTTTGTTCCCTCACCCACTCTGCCCGCTTCCTTTTCGTACAATGCGATGCACAGAAGGTGGCCTTTGGTGGTGTTCAAAGCAGATAAATGCATCTGTCTGCGATAGTTTCGGGTGACGTTCTTTGCTTCTGATCTTCGATGTCGGCCGGTGCCCACTTAACCTAATTTTTGACATCATCATCAGCTTGACTACGCAAAAGCAGGGCAAAAGCCTCTTCCATAGCTCTCCAATCAACCCTGCTCCGTGCCAGCTGCGGCAACCCTATCCCCGCCAACTTCTTTATCTCATCCGCCTAGCTAACCTTCTGCCGCCCCCTACTACACTTGCATTCTCTTGGAATCCACTCCATTACGCTTAAAGACCAGCGGTTATCTTGCCTTCGCATACATGCCCTGCCCAAGCCCACTTCTTCCTCTTGATTTCGACTAGGATGTCATTACGCCGCGTTTGTTCCCTCACCCACTCTGCCCGCTTCCTTTTCGTACAATGCGATGCACAGAAGGTGGTCTTTGGTGGTGTTCAAAGCAGATAAATGCATCTGTCTGCGATAGTTTCGGGTGACGTTCTTTGCTTCTGATCTTCGAGGTCGGCCGGTGCCCACTTAAAAACCTAATTTTTGACATCATCAGCTTGACAACGCAAAAGCAGGGCAAAAGCCTCTTCCATAGCTCTCCAATCAACCCTGCCCCGTGCCAGTTGCGGCAACCCTATCCCCGCCAACTTCTTTATCTCATCCGCCTAGCTAACCTTCTGCCGCCCCCTACTACACTTGCATTCTCTTGGAATCCACTCCATTACGCTTAAAGACCAGCGGTTATCTTGCCTTCGCATACATGCCCTGCCCAAGCCCACTTCTTCCTCTTGATTTCGACTAGGATGTCATTACGCCGCGTTTGTTCCCTCACCCACTCTGCCCGCTTCCTTTTCGTACAATGCGATGCACAGAAGGCGGTCTTTGGTGGTGTTCAAAGCAGATAAATGCATCTGTCTGCGATAGTTTCGGGTGACGTTCTTTGCTTCTGATCTTCGAGATCGGCCGGTGCCCACTTAAAAACCTAATTTTTGACATCATCAGCTTGACAACGCAAAAGCAGGGCAAAAGCCTCTTCCATAGCTCTCCAATCAACCCTGCTCCGTGCCAGCTGCGGCAACCCTATCCCCGCCAACTTCTTTATCTCATCCGCCTAGCTAACCTTCTGCCGCCCCCTACTACACTTGCATTCTCTTGGAATCCACTCCATTACGCTTAAAGACTAGCGGTTATCTTGCCTTCGCATACATGCCCTGCCCAAGCCCACTTCTTCCTCTTGATTTCGACTAGGATGTCATTACGCCGCGTTTGTTCCCTCACCCACTCTGCCCGCTTCCGGTCTCTTCACGTTGCATCTATCGTTTTCCTTTCCATGGCTCGCTGTGCTGTCCTTAACTTAAGCTGAACCCTTTTCGTTAGCCTCCACGTTTCTGCGCCGTAGGTGAGTACCGGTAAGATACAGCTGTTATACACTTTTCTCATGAGGGATAGTGGTAAACTGCCATTCATGACCTCAGAGAACCGGCCAAATGCACTCCTCCTTATTCTAGTTATTTTGCTCTTGTGATTCAGATCTGCGGTCACTACCTGCCCTAAGTAGACGTATTCGCTTACCATTTCCAGCACCTCGCTACCATTTTTAACATATCTCCTCAGAAAGAGGCAAAGCTATGGTTTCACCATGACCAATTCATTGGTAAGAAAAGGAGTCGTTCATGATATGCCGAGACTATGCAGAAAAGGCGGTGGTTCCATCATGCTTGAAACACATTTTTTTTCCAACGCAACAGGGAAAACTCTGAGGCAAATTGAGAGACGCCGCACTTTACAACGCAGTCTGTGCACTAATTTCTAGCAAGGTTTCCGTCGATGAAATAAGGACTGGAAAAACGTTCGTTATAAATATCACAACAAACATGTGCTGACCATTTACCCCTTGCATATGCTCGCGTAGCTAGTCTGGGTTCTGGTCGCACCAATTATGGGCATTGCGCAAATTGGCATAGTCTCTGCAAAACTACACCTCATTTGTTCGAAGCCCTCTGTGTAGAAATTCGGTGTCTTCGTCGCATTGAATCTGGCACCACTCGCAGAAATGGAGACGTTCTTGAAAGTCGTGTTGTCTCAGCTCACGGTGAAAGCACACATGATAAATGCGGTAGCTGTGTTTTGAAAGTGACCTCCAGATTGAAGCCTCATTCGCTTCACATGCGCTGGCAATTTCTCCGACGCTTCCTGCCGGCCTAACGGAGACGTGCTTCAGGACATCGACAACAAAAGACATCGACAGCAAAAGACATCGACAACAAAAGACATCGACAACAAAATCATCGGTTTCGGTCACTGGTCGCTTCATTTCAACAACTTGGACTGATCCAATGTCCTGAATCGATTAACTATCGACATGAATGGGAGACGTAACGGCACACGACGGCTAGGATTTTGGGCAGCATTGAGCCTGGATGTGAGCTCTGCGTAGACTTGCGGGCAAAGATAGCAGATCGCGTTGTCCCTTTCTAGTGCATAAGCACTAATCTCATAGGCCCAAACCCGGAGCAAAATCGTCCGTTGTCGATTTGTCTGTGCGCCTAGCGTGAGCGCTCCATCCCGCGGCACTACCCCCTCATCATCGTCTAAGTACAGAAAATTCGTGGTTTCAAAAGACATCGACAACAAAAGACATCGACAACAAAATCATCGGTTTCGGTCACTGGTCGCTTCATTTCAACAACTTGGACTGATCCAATGTCCTGAATCGATTAACTATCGACATGAATGGGAGACGTAACGGCACACGACGGCTAGGATTTTGGGCAGCATTGAGCCTGGATGTGAGCTCTGCGTAGACTTGCGGGCAAAGATAGCAGATCGCGTTGTCCCTTTCTAGTGCATAAGCACTAATCTCATAGGCCCAAACCCGGAGCAAAATCGTCCGTTGTCGATTTGTCTGTGCGCCTAGCGTGAGCGCTCCATCCCGCGGCACTACCCCCTCATCGTCGTCTAAGTACAGAAAATTCGTGGTTTCTTTACTAATTCACAGGAAATAAACATTCTCTGCAGTTTTTTTTGACAAAGGAGTATTGGAGAAGCGCTGGCGGGGGGGGGGGGGGGGAGGGGGCATTGTCACAATATTCACTATGCGACGTTGAAGTTTTGGTCCTTACATGGCTGAGGTGACACATCCCAAACCTCAGTAATTTGAAACACTGACACTGCAATGACTGTGTCGCCAGCACACCACCATATAAGCACCTAACAGTCGAACAGCAAAGCTTTTAGTGGAAGCGGCGCTATGAACCACAATAATGAGTGTCTAATAACATGCAGACAATGCCTTGCAAGCCCTCCTTGTTTCGCGGAAGAAGCCTTCCTTTGCTTGATGCACTTGTTAACACGTAGCGATTACACAGGAAGTGCAGTTAAACCTGGTGACTAAATGAGCGGATGACTACGCCTCATACCTAGCGTGTATGAAAGCTATTTATGTCACAGTAAAAGTGGGGGAGACTAAGAAGAAAAGTGCAGACAGGGGCTATCAGCCTAGACTAATATAACTAGGGGAAAGCTGCCGGAGCTACACTTTATCCCTCATGGATTGACGCTGCAACGCCGGAAAGACAAGGTTTCCTACTCCGCTTGACTACTGTTAGGCATAAAATGTGGATTCAACCGTGAAAATACGTCTATTGTCAAGGAGAACTTATAAAAAATTTTGTGAAAGTTTTCATTCCAGCCCAATACAGAACTTTAAATTGCGTTCAATGCATCGAAGCGAAAAAGAGCATTGAAATAATGTAATCTGGGTACAGAAGACAGGATCGCGGCGAAAATGTCAATTTAGAGGCACAATCCACGTTTTCGACCCGATACAAGCCAAGCCAAATACGAACCCTCGTCTTCAAGGATTATCCTTTGTGGATGAAACGTTCTTTAAGAAACTCGCATAGAGGCTGGTGCCAAATCTACAGCTAGGTAATATTGAGGATCTCTATGGCTCTCAGGGTTGTCAGAATCGACAGGCGCGTAATTGGCCACGACTACCCATTTTCGTTTTAGTTCTGAACTACGAAGCTTATAACGCACCAGCAGTCTAAGCATAGCGTGGAGGCTCCCTAGTCGAGAAGAATACCCCCGACGGTTACAAAAGGGAGCCAGTTTTTGCAATGCTTTATAGCTGATGTTGCTTGTGCAATAGATTTCGGGTGCTCCTCTTGTTGAGAAATTTGTTGTACCAAAAAAAAAAACGCGTTCTCATCGCGCTGCAGAACTTCAGAGAAGGAATATACAGTTGTTTTAATAACGGATACCTGATCGTCTTCTCCGTCGCCATGAACCAGCCTTTGGCAATAACCACCAAAACTTCGTTAAGTGGAATGTTTATTAAATTCTAGTTAATTAGGTCAGTCACTCGCGTGTTCTTCACCAATACTGACTTCTATCGGCACTTAGTTTCCTCCCGCAGACGTTTTTTGTTTGTCTCTAAAAGTCAGTTCTTAACAATTTTATAAAATCTGCACTGAAACACATGGTATCTACTCCAGGCAAACTAGTCCGGCTAATAGCTGAGCAACATTGCTTCGTCATAGCGCATGACCACCTTCGAGTCAGTCATAACTTTTGACTCACTTTAATCTAAAATGCAATTTTCGCGAACCTTCTTGTATGGAACTGGATTTTACAATAACTCAGCATGTCCTACCAGAATATTTCAATATTTTTCATTTCAGTCAACGAAAGTAGGCTGTCCCTTCAATCTAAGCAGAAAAGGAAATTAAATACTGCACCTGAGAAAGCAGACTGAGATACGGCAGCATGCCATCTTGGACCGCTTGCTTGATTTCCTCCTGCGACGAAGAGATTTTTCAAGTAAATTTCCTCCAGATTTATAATTATTATGCATTCAGTTAATATAGTGAGGTTATAAAAATTGTGCAGAATAAGGTCCCATTGTCGGTACTTCCATCGGGACATCGTATCACTGTATGCAACTGGACACACCCAAAACAGCGAGAGAAAATAAGTAGTGAAAAGAAGACAGACGACAGCAGCTAAACAAATGCAAAAATCAATCTACTTCACAGAACTCGCACTAAAGCAAGGGTGCGATTCATTCACTGCATGCGTGTAAGTAAGTTTGAGATAAATAAATCGAAAGGAAGACAACAGAGTTGTGAAATTGGTACATGTATGAAGAAAATCCGTAAGGAAGTATTGTCACAGGACATGGAAAAAATAGAGCAGTATTAATCGCAGAGAACCAATTTCGTAACCGAATATGGCACGAGATTGTAGCATAATGTTTTGGGGGGCAAGGGGCATTTTTATGCTAGGGGTGACAAGTTACATATTGAAATAGCCGAATAATAAGTAATCTTTGTGCGATAGTAGGTACGATGGTAAGATAGAACGAAATTCCTATTTAATGAAAGCTACTACTATTACTATCATTGTACTATTTCTCGGTGAGACGCGAATTAAACGCGCAGAAACTTCTTCATTAAATTGGTGTGTAAACGGTGATGTTACATATAGTTGAAATTAATGAAAGGAAATATCCTAACGCATTATGATGCGGGTGGTACTGTGGCTGTACTGAAATAGGGACATGCCTGCCGCGCATTCTTGTCTCCTTCAGGAAGTGCTAGAGCTGTGCCGCCATTTAAAAAAATTGTAGGAACCAATGAATTTATTTTTCCCTTGACAAAAGTGGTGGTACGGCATACTGATGGTACGAAGGTTTGTGACTCCAGTTCCTAGAATAGCTCTACGACTGCTGTCGATCTGCCTCAGAGATTCTCTCCGAGATTCTTGTTGCCTGCACGTTTGCATATCTGTTAATAACTGGAGAAGGGAAGCTATGACATGTTCTCAGTTCGCTATCTTGTGATTGACATGTATGCCCTCAATGCCGCAACAACTTTGTTTTATGGGGGTTGAAGGTCCCGATGGGGGTTGTAGAGCGCTATAGGGGTTGAAGGGCGCTATAGGGGTTGAAGGGCGCTATAGGGGTTGAAGGGCGCTATAGGGGTTGAAGGGCGCTATGGGGGTTGAAGGTCCCAAAAGCGACTCAGCCTATGAGGGGCGCCGTAATGAAGGGCCCCGGAAATTTCAAGCCGAACACCATAACCACAGCCACCACGGCGGTGATCAGGAACAGATGATTATGGTGATTATAGATTTTTCTGGCGCAAAGGCTTCTGTGGCCAAGGAGCACATTGAAAGAAAGTTATTTCTTATACTCTAGGTGGGGCCAAAGACTCGTTTCCAAAGCATTTCACCCTAAAGAAGCTGAGCACCATGGCAGGGGAAAGCTTGTACCCATTGTATCACCGGTGGGTACCCGGCGGTACTGGGGATCGAACCCTGCACCTACCGCATGCGAGACGGATGCACAAACGACTAGGCCACCGCTTTGGTGGTAACCCGGAACAGTTTAGACCGCATGGGTATATTTTGTCACGCGCTAACATCGTATAGCAGAGAGATTTTTCCGCCTCAATCGAAATAAAGCCGCCAGGATCGAGCCCGCGACCTTAAGCTGCGCAGCCGAACGTCAAAACTACTCAGGCTGCACGGTGGATTTATGATGACGTTAGATCTTATGGCAGTGGGCAGGCTGTTTAATCAGAGATATCTGTACATCTAAGCTGGGCCTGTCGCGGCCTCGTTTCTTCCCGGTGTTTAGGAAAAGTCGGTAGTTGTACCAATCAAAAATGTCAGTTGATGTTTTGCCTTTCGTGGTATGCGCGTCGCCACAAGTATGGGAAACTTGGAAACAACTGACAAGAGCAAAATTTTCCAGCTAATTTCTGCTTAGGCATTAAACCGGTTATGAAACGCCGACTTTTATGGATATGGGAGCCTGAACTAAGTGGCAGCTGACATGTGCGATATTAGGGCTGCTTTGGAGAAATCAGGTGCAAATATTAAATAACAAAAGAGAGTTTAGTTTATGGATTTTAACGCCCCAAAGCGACTGAGGCTATGAGGGAGGCCGTAGTGGAGGCCTTCGGAAATTTCAACCACCTAGAGTTCCTTAACGTGCGCTGACGTCGCAATGTACAGGGGCCTCTAGAATTTTGCCTCCTTCGAAATTCGACCACAGTGGCCGGGATCGAACCCACGTCCTTCGGGTCAGCAGGCGAGCGCGTTAACCACTGAGCCACCGCAGCGGCTGGTTCAGAAAATAGATATAAGATGTGCCTTCCTCCTAACAGCGTGAGAATAGTTGCAGGGTTCACTTACCTGTATTTTATTAAGAGATGCGGAAAAATGGTCATTGGAATTCTTCAGTCCTCCTTCAATCTGGGGAAAACGTGGGCACAGGAGAATTTTTGTATAAAAATTACCTTATTTCGCTGAAGTCATGAAAAGAGCAAGATCCAGAACGCTTTTGCCGTTTCCTACCTCATGCAGGAAGTTTTAATTAAGTTTTATTGAATATTTGACTGATATTTATCGCAGTGAATGAACGCCGGAATAAGATGCTGTTTCTGGTTTCTCTCGATTGATTCCCTTGGTAACCAGACAAGAAAGAACGAGGAATTCTGGCAGAATATTACATTTTCAAAGGTGGGGAAGATAATTTAAGATTTCGCATACCACGTGCAGCTGATGATTTGTCTCTCCAAAGGCGGTAGACATTGCTTCGAAATTCCTCGTCATTTCCTGCAGAAAAAAGAACGCTGCAGTTCGCCGAATTGTCGCCAGCAAATAGCCAGTCTGTTAGCCTTACTTGCATATCTGATGTCATTTGTTTTAACACCTCGTGGTCCTTGTCGCATTGAGCTTGCATCTGCAAAAATTACATATTAAAATTGAAGCTGTTTGCTCGCTTCCGCACAAGCTTATAAAGAACTGCGTGCATCTCGTTGAAGAATCGCTGGAAGTAGTGCATGGAGGCACCCTGCGAATAAACAAGCATCGGGAAGAAAAACGTATCTTACGTTTTTCATGTCAATTTGATGAGACTGTACGGTCTCAGTCAGTAGTTCACTTTCACCCTGTGATATTGAAGGCATTAATGATTAACTCTGAGCAAAAACTACAGATGTTGCAAATAAGCTGTCTCATGCAGTTCCCAATGCCGATAGTCACTCACTTCTTTCTTAGCAAGTGCCTTTTTCAGCTGAAAAATAAAGAAAAGAAAATAATTAGAATTATCCTAGGCTTTTGTAAAGCTAAAACCTAACCTCCTTTTCTTAGTAACATGTCATTCTTTTTGCGCTGCACTAGAAATACTAAACTTGTTTTCGGCTATGCGCAGCTGATTTGCCAGTTCATAATAATTATTTTCATCAGCCTGACTACGCCGACTACGGGGCAAAGGCCTCTCCCATGTCTCTCCAATTAACCCAGTCTTTAACCAACGGCGGTCAATCTATCCACGCAAACTTCTTTATCTTATCCGCGGACCTAACCTTCTGCCACCCCCTGATACGCTTCCCTTCTCTTGGAATCCCCTCCGCTACCCTGAAGGAACTGCGCTTATCTTGCCTTCCCAATACGTGCCTAGCCCAGAGCCTGTTTCTTCCGGTTTGCCAGTTAGCAGCTGGTAAATGAAACGAGCGTTGAGGAAATGCCATAGTCTAGATGCTTTAATCGTATCAGAAGAGGCACCCCGGCTGCTTAACATGTAAGAAAGGTGTGACGGGAGGTATGCGATCCTCCTATACTGTCGACTAACTTATCCAAACTCTTCGCACTGTCACAGTCATTGCAACAGAAGCACCGCTTTAGTATCGATTGCAGGCGCAGAAGCTGTGCCTCAAACACGCCGAGTGGCTGAAAACTAAACGAAGTGCAGGTGTTGTGTTCCGAGACTCAAATGGATGTCTGTCCGCATTTTAGCGGACGTGCCTTGCGTAAAATTGCAGTCGCTACCTCAGGCGCTCTACCGAGGCACACGCGGCATTCACACAACACAGATCTGTGCATATGAACTTTCCTATGCCCGCCATTTTCCCACTCTTCGGTTATTCCTTAATCCAAGCCGATCTGTAGAAGGTAGTCTACCCATGGCAGTCGGCGCAAGATGGATTACTCGGCACCGTCAACCGAAATCCATCTAGTGTGCTTCATTTCCAACGCACCGTCGGGCCAGTTCAGTGAACTCAAAACGGCCGATCGTCGACAAGAACCCCTGGCCTCCATACATGATTGAACTCTATGTTGCTCTTTGCTAGCTGCACAAGTGCATGTTTCCTATTAAGCTCTTCTCGTTCCCATGATATAAAGTAGGCAAGAGCCTTAACCGCTTTTACTCACTTGTTCCGTTTAGGTTTGTCTGATAGGGTTTAACGTCCCAATGCAACTCGGGCTTTGAGCGACATCATGGTTGAGGGCCCCAGATAATTTCGGCCATACAGAATTATGACATCGCAAAGTACACGGGCCTCGGCGGCCATTTCGCCTCTATCTGAATGTGACCGCCGCGGGCGGGATGGAACCCGTAAGTTGTAGGTCAGCAGACGAGCTCCATAACCACTGAGCTACTGCAGCGGCCAATGTGGAAATGTATGCAAAGGAACTCAGCATTAGGCTGTTTTCCGTGGCTAAGCTAGCTTAAAAGGTGGCTGAGATAAAAACAAGCTGGCATTTATGGCTCTGGTACGGCCTTCTAATTGTGAAAAAGGAGCCCTACCCTAAAACGACAGTTATATAAGGTATAAAAATAAACAAAACCAAAGTAAAGATGTTGCCGCCAATGGCTGATTTTGCAAGTAAAATGCGTTTGTCGTTTAAAATTTGTTTTTGAGCTAGCTGATTCATATTTGTTTCATAAGTGGGCGACGCAAAAATGATATCGAACGCAGAAGTAACAGTGAAGGGTGGACGGGGGGAGCGCCTGTCCTATATATCCAGTGTTACTACTGTGTTCACTGTAGCGCTTGCGCTGCCTTCTTATGATGCTTCTCTCAATGCTGCTTTTACGGATGCTGTAGCCTTTCCAAACGGTGGCAACCATTCTTTTTCTACACCTCACCGCAGTGGCTCAGTGGTAATGGTACTCGGCTGCTGGCCCGAAAGACGCGGGATTGATTCCGGCTGTGGCGGTCGCATTTCGATGAAGGCGAAATGCTAGAGACCCGTTTATTGTGCGATGTCAGTGCACGTTAACCTCAGATGGTCGAAAATATTCGGAGGCCTCCAATACGCGGTCCTTAACTGCCTGAGCCCGCGTTGGGACGTTAAACCCATTGAAACCAAAAACCAAACTTCTTTTGGGGTATGGACGTGACGACTTTGAATCCATCGGCGGGAATATTTTGAAATCATGTCTCGCCTCTAAATGAATCTTTTACGGCAGCAAAAGCGTCAAACACAAAAAAAGAGCAATGAAATCAATTTTGGTGACAATGAAAATCGATGTAATTGTCCTCAGGGCCCTATAAAAAGAAAAGCTTGTATTACTACATCTGCATTCCAGGGGAATACGCCACCATAGGGTGGCATATTCCTTTACATTACCTTTATCTTTAGCACTTATCAGTGAAAATATTTTAATCTGGCACTGCTCCTGATCGCGATTATGAACAATTCATGCGGGCCAGTAGATCATCGCGTCAAACATTGTTAATAGCGTAGGCGCCGCTAATGCAGCGCCTATTAAGATGAATACATGCGCACACAGCGAAAATTCCTCATGGGGTGCGTTCAGGCTTTCTACACACTTCTAAGTAAATGGATCAAGGTTAACGAAGATTTAAAAGGCGTAATGCACTTTCCTGGTTAGTTTACTGAAGTGTTTATGGAAACAAAGTATCAAGATATCTTGCAGAACCTACGAAATAAAAGTAAGCAAAACTGACAACACTTACGTCGCCTACGTCATTCTGAGTGGAGAGTAATCCCGCATTTAGCTGTTGAATCTGTTCCTGGAAAACCCATGGCAACAATGAGCAACAAGAAGGGAACACAAGAGCTGCCCCGATTAACTTGGCACATGCAGCTCTGTGTGCGCATTCTTACTCACGTCTTTTTGACGAAGTGCCACTTTTAGCTGAAAAAAGAAAAAGAATAATGAGAACAAGCTAGGAAAATGTCTCCTGAAAAAGTAAGGCTTGTGACGCTTGACAGCCCTACACGCGGAAATTTTTAATACTCCTAAAACTTTGGCAGTAACATCAGTGTAGTGAAGAGCTAGTGGGGGTAATTCTATCGGAGAAGTAAACACCAGGTGGGAAAATAGATGAGCAATTTTCTAAAGTTTTATAACATACGAGAATTTAGAACTAACCTGCCAATGTGAACATCTGAATAATTAAGATTTAGGGTGAAAAAAGAAGCACCAGGAGCTATTTTTCTGAAGACATGACTATACCGAACGTTTTTTCGTAAGTTATATGAACACACCAGAAAGCCTGGATTCGCAGTGGACCACATATAACTAATCCACTAATGAAAATGCATTAATAGCTCAATGTTCGAAATAAATTTGCATATGCAGATAAATTTAGCGTAGTATGTTCGTACCAACGTTAAAACACTAAGCCAAAATTTCCAAAAGTCTTTTTCTGACGCTCTTACACTATAATTAAGACACGAAAGGAAAGTGCCCAGTGATCCAAGGGTGAGTTGTGGTATTCTTGTAGGTGATTGTGAACAAGTTTTAATCTGCGAAACTGAAGAGTTCGTTTCAATAGGGGATATCGACTGATATCCTGTTTTAACGCGATAGCGTTAAGGAGCACGTGTCGCAGAAAAGCCGGTGTCGTCGGCGTCTTTGGCCGTGAGCGAAAAATGACGCATCTCGGTGGACACCTGAACCACGCTGTAAAGGAAGAGATTTTAACGCGATAGCGCTAAAGATTGATTGATTGATGGATTGATGATGGATTGTTTGGATTGATCAGTTGATTGATCGATCTATCGATTGATCGATCGATCGATCGATTGATTGGTTTGGTGTATGGGGGTTTAACGTCCCAAAGCGACTCAGGTTATGAAAGACGCCGTAGTAAGGGCTCCGGGAATTTCGACAACCTGGGGTTCTTTAACGTGCACTGACATCGCACAGTACATGGGCCTCTCGAATTCCGCCTCCAACGAAATCCGACCGCCGTGGCCGGGATCGAACCCGCGTCTTTCGGGCCAGTAGCCGAGCGCCATAACCACTCAGCCACCGCGGCGGCACTGTACACCGATTGATTGACTGATCGATTTTTCCTACCCTTACGGCGCGATCCGGGTGTCCAGCGAGAAATGTGAGATAGGCGTCATTTTTTTTCCTTAAAAGCAATTGTTAATTTCATTTTCCTCCCCTACGGCGCGGTTCGGGTTTCCGCCGAGATATGCGAGACAGGCGTCCTTTCCTTAAATTGTCCAACGGGCCACGCGTCTCGCCGAACGGGCGATGGCGTTCCGTGTACTCCTCGGCAACGCTGCGATACACTGTCGCGTCTCAAAGACGAAGGTTAAGCGTCCTGCAATTTTAATTGCATCGTTATGGATACGTCATTAGATTACAGTTATCAGAGATTGACGCCGTACTTTCTTGCTTTTGGTGCAGGCGGCTTAGGGATATGCCTTAGAGTTTAATGCGCACATATTGTATAACTTTTCGGAATACTTATTTAATGGTACGCGGAAAATTTGTCCATTGAGACGATATATATTTTCATTTCAAAGCGACAGCATTAAGGAGATTGTGTCGCAGAAAAGCCGGTGTCGTCGGCGTCTTTGGCCGTGAGTGAAATATGGCGCCCCTTGGTGGGCACCTGAATTTTCCTTCCCTTACGGCGCGGTACGAGTGTCCAGCGAGAATTCTGAGACAGGCGTCATTTCCTTTCCTTAAAACCAATTTTCATTTCAATTTCCTTCCCTTACGGCCCGGCTCAGGTGTCCACCGGGATATGTGAGATAGGCGTCCTTTTCTTAAATTTTCCAACGGGCCACGCGTCACGCCGAACGGGCGTTGGCGTTCCGTGGACTCCTTGGCAGCCCTGCTGCCCGCTGTCGTGTGTCACTCTTAAAGACGAAGCTTAAGTGTCCTACAAATTTTTATCTTGTTTTAAACGCCCAGAAACACAGCTTTGGGGGCCTGAGGAGCACTTTTCTGGCCATTCTAACGAATTACTATTGCGGTACAGTAAATAAGCAAATAACTACACCCAGCGGACCAATCTGCTTGCCTGCATCATTTTCTGAATATATATCTGGAACTGGCATTTTTTATGATAGTCACGAAGGTAGCGAAAATAAAATGCGGGGACGGCTTTAAGACACCGAGCGTTTCAATCTCTCGAAAAACAAATGTGGAAGTAAAGAACCATACTTGAACTTCCATCCACCTACCTCTGCTACTTCATTTTTCAGGCCACGAATCTCGGAGAGGCTTTCTTTCACGAAGTCAGTCAGCTGAAAAATGAATGGCGGGGGATGCGCCAATGTTCAAAATATCTCATTCTGTTGAGAAGTAGAGGAATAGACGCATTCTTTGAAGGAATTTATAGAAAGAAGAACAGGCCTGGCGGAACGGTGGCCACCTGAACGGTCCCGCGGCATAAAACAGGCCGCAGAGAGGTAAGCGCTACTTGCAAACAAGGCGTAGTGTTGGAGATGTGCGTCTCGCTGACGTTTAATTCAAGACAGCTTTGTTTATTACACTTAGAACACTCGTTCTTTGGCTGGTATCATGTAAGCTGCGTCGTAGCAAAGTGGCAAATGAGGTAAGAGCCGCAAGCGCTGTTACATCAAAGGCTACTCAAGAACGTGGCAGGTCGGGCAGGTTTTGGTTCATTTGTGAGACACTAAGCGCAACGAAATGATGCGATTGCCTGCGAATTGTGAATGCTTTCTGCTTTCGCTTACTGGTTCTTTGTTACGTTTGACGCCTTAAATAAAGAAAAAAAATTGATCAGGTTTTAAGTAGTTAAACTGAGTGGAAGTGCAAAAGCGTGCGTTTAGACTGATTAGCTCAAGGTATTGTTTTGCTGGGCCGTCGGCACGTCTGGCGATGATATTAGACTGAGGTTAAGCTCTGATTGATCTGTTCGCGCCTCAGATGGAAGTTTTTATAGACGACGATGTGCAATTCACAACGCGAGAGTGCTGCAGTTCAGAACAAAAGGCGTGTTCGGCGGCGGCGCCTAGGTCGCCTTGTGTTCTCGCGCAGCACCCTTAGAAGCTGATCTGTTCGCTCCGCCGCCTGTTCGACTTCCAGTCATGGATATTGATGTGCATGGTTTTTTTTAACCCCCTAACGTGCTATCACTGTTGCTAGGCAACGGCACAAGATCCAAAGACCACGAGATCCAAAGATAAGATTCCTGGTCGGAGTTGGCGAGCGTACAAGTGCTTTCTCTCTATATCAAAAGAAGCTTGAATCGGCGAGTTGTTAAGGTTGGGCCGGATATCGAGAATGTTTGCGCTGATAACACCATACTAATTATTCGGAATAATTTCCTTCATGTCCTGAACCAATCAAAAGTCAAGTAGAGGTGCCCACGGAAGCAGCAAGGCCCAATCCCAACCGGAAGTTATACGCCTCGGCTGATGTAGAATCACTTACATCCTGGGACGGAGCATTTTGGCTGGAAGTCTTCGGATCAGGTTGCTGGAAGAAAAGATAAGAATATAATGGTTACACAAGAAACCAGAAGAGTGCAAGTGCCAGCTGCACAGATGACTCGCTCGCTACAACCGCAGTACTGCGCACCCTAGAAAACGTAGCACCACTTTGGACCTTTTTCTAAAAAGGAACAGAACCCACTGGTTGCAAGATGAATCAGTGAAAATTAACAAAATACAAAAAACTGAGGAAAGGCTTTTGAGTGGCGTGCGTTACTAAGTTTCAAGTAATTCGCGTTACAAAAATACATATAAGAGAAAGAAAAATCGGGGAGCACTGTTTGCTTTTTAATCTCTATCCATTTATAATAATGAGATTTATGCCAGTGTACATATCATTGTGTAAGAGCCTTAACGTGATACGGCGTCCGGATTCACGTTTATTTAAACGCATTATAAAGCGCTTCTCGAGCAGCCAAAGCTGGTAGGTGGTGTGGCGGGCGGCTACACAATAAAGGGGTGGCGCACACAGTCCAAGAGTTAATCCGTCCTACCCGTACAATAATTACATGCTTTTAATTTTACAGTCGTTGCTTTTAACCTTCTGGGTCCTTTTATCTTTTTTTCAAGGTTTTCATTGTATGGGTTTGAAGTTTTACTTAAACTAGTATTCTCCTTGCCCCATGCTCTGTCTATTGAATGTATATGTTCCCGCTTTTAAGACAAAACTAGTTTAGAGTCAGCACTATCTACTTATACCGTTTTTGGTCAGTAAACAAATAGCTCTGCTGCGTGAATTATAACCACGTGAAATCAAGAAGCCGGGCAAAGTACGATACGAGAAATAATTCTGCAAGCAACAACAATGAAGAGGCAGCGACTAGCAAGTGCTGAGATTAATTCTTTACGGGTGGCCCGCAGACGCAAGTTAAATTTTAATGTACATTGAAAACATAGAGATCGGTTTTACGTGTAAACATTGTACAATTACCTGCAAGGTGCCGCACTTTGTGTAGGTTAAGCAAGTGTTTTTATGGAAATGTGTAGCAGATCGCAAAATTTCTCTGAAGTCTACCCAACTCATTCTGCCTCTAAAGGAATAAAGGGCTACCCACTTACAGGTTATACTAGGAACAGCTTGCCACTAATAACCAGGAGGGTGGGACGGCAGATCCAGCTTTGTAGCAGTGATCCTTTGCATGATGTATGTTTATTGCAAGAATAGCTACTGGCAAGCGATAATTAATTAAAAGTAACAAAAATTGCAACTATATAATTCCCAAGGTGAAGACATGTTTGCACAGCACATGTAAGTGAAAAAGCATTGTTATGATGAACTCATTGATAGAAAGATGAATTACTTCCTGTGTAACTTCCTCTTTAGAAAGCAATGCAACTGGCAATGGAGACATATGAAGGTTATGCTGCATCAAAGGCTGAGGTTCGCCTTGCTTTGCATGAAATATATTCCCTGAGGCAGCTTTACTGCCACTTTTATACCAGAGCCTTGAAATTGGTTTTGAGAGAGAATCCTTGTGGTAAAGCGACACACACACACGGGCACAAAAAAGCGACGTACCTCTGGGACCATTGCTCCTTCTGTTCGTGAATCGCGCAGTTCTTTTCCCTTGTCTTTGCATTCCTTCATATGTTGCATCATTAGCTTCTTGGGCACCTGGTCCTTACAATAGGAGCATGGGCTCATCTTCACAACGATAAGCACAAAAAATATACAGCAACAATATTAACAAACACTTCACAGACATGCACTTCAAATTTAGCAGTTGTTTTAATGCACATCTCGTGATTGTGTTTTCACGGAACGCCTCAGTAAAAAAAAAAATTAGGTGGCCGGTGACATACGAGCGCGCGCGCGCGCGCGCCCACACACACACACACACACACACACACACACACACACACACACACACACGCACACGCACACGCACACGCACACGCACACGCACACGCACACGCACACGCACACGCACACGCACACACATACACACACGCACACACACATACACACACGCACGCACACACACACACACACACGCACACACACACACACACACACGCACACACACACACACACACACACACACACACACACACACACACACACACACACACACACACACACACACACACACACACACACACACACACACACACACACACACACACACACACACACACACACGCTGGTCAAAATTTTGACCAGCTACATCAACGAAGTTTCCAATTGATCCACAACCACAAAGCAGGAGTGGACGTCGTTTTTTCCGCCCCTCAGCGCCTTTCGCAGCTCTGTAGGATTGTAAATGAAAAAGAGAAAAGAAAAAGAGGCTGCACCATTCGGCACAGAGATCCATCTACTGCATGCGCGGAAGGCGTCGTTTACTCAATTCCTTTGTCTTGTAGCAAGGTATACATCGGCCAAACAGGCCGATGTATCAATGATAGGCTGAGTGAACACAAGAACGATTTATCTGGTACTTCACTCAGGAATCTGCCCGTACACTGCCGAAACTGTGACCCACAAAATCCATGCCATCCTTTGTTCGAAAAAGCCACTGTGATAAAAAAGCACAGGAACAAGTTGACACGTGAAATAGTGGAAGCAACCGAGATTGCTAGGCACGAGGGTGAATGTGTAAGTGCACCCTCGGTTTCATTGTCGAAAAAAGAGTTAATCTTTCTATCGGGGCCTGTTTGAAGTAGTAATGGTTCAGCGCCTGTGACGTCGTCCTCTGTGTTTCTTCTGTCCCTGTGCTCTAAACGCGCTGTCAACAAGAATGAACCAGCCTTGGCCCGTAAGTAATATTCAGAGAACTTCCAGGGCCTTCCCAGTGCGAAATCGAACTGTTCACCAGTCTTTCAGGATTGAATCGTAATCACAAAAAGCAGCTCCTAACTGATGCTCGAATTCATCAAGGCAGAGTTGATGGACTACTTAGGAGATATCTGTGCGTCCTAACCCTCTATCATGCTGTATTCAAAGGAATTACAATATTTGCGTTGTCAGTGATTAGTTTGCTGGCTTTGCTTGTGTGATCTCGGGCCATGACTTGCTTATATATTCCGCTATGCGGTTCATAGTGAATTTTTACAGGTTAGCGCTCGTCAGTCACCTGTGTTTCTTCTCCGTCCTTGTCTGGTCATGCGTTTAACTTTCATGCGTTTAACGATAACCTGACATCAATAATTACGGAGTGCGCAGTAGAAGTAGGCGGTAGGACAGTTCGAAAAGATACCGGGAAGCTATCTCAGGTGACGAAAGATCTGATTAAGAAGCGCCAAAACATGAAGGCATCTAACACTACCGATAGAATAGAGCTAACGGAGCTATCAAAGTTAATAAATAAGCGCAAGGTAGCCGACATAAGGAAGTTTAATATGGAGAGAATCGAGCATGCTATAAAGAACGAAGGTAGCCTGAAAACAGTGAAGAGGAAACTAGGCATAGGTAAAAACCAGATGTATGCATTAAGAGACAAGCAGGGCAATGTCATTAGCAATATGGATAAGATAGTTAACGTAGCCGAAGAGTTCTACACAGACCTGTATAGTAGCCAGTGTAATCAGAGCGCTAATGAGAAAGACAGCAGTGCACAGCAATGCGTCATCCCGCCAGTAACGAAAGATGAAGTAAAGAAAGCCTTAGAAGCAATGAAAAGGGGAAAAGCAGCTGGGGAGGATCAGGTAACAGCAGATCTGTTGAAAGATGGAGGGGACATCGTGCTAGAAAAACTAGCCACCCTGTATACGCAATGCCTTATGACCTCGACAGTACCAGAAGCTTGGAAGAATGCAAACATTATCTTAATTCATAAGAAGGGAGACGCCAAGGACTTGAAAAATTACAGGCCGATCAGCTTACTATCCGTTGCCTACAAAGTATTTACTAAGGTAATCGCTAATAGAGTCAGGGCAACGTTAGACTTTAATCAACCAAAAAATCAGGCAGGCTTTCGTAAAGGATATTCCACAATAGATCATATTCACACTATCAATCAGGTGATAGAGAAATGCGCAGAATATAACCAACCTCTCTATATAGCTTTCATTGATTACGAGAAAGCATTCGACTCAGTGGAAACCTCAGCAGTCATACAGGCATTGCGTAATCAGGGGGTAGAAGAGCCTTATGTCAAAATACTGGAAGATATATATAGCAACTGCACAGCTACTATAGTCCTCCATAAAGTCAGCAATAAAATTCCAATAAGAAAGGGCGTCAGGCAAGGAGACACGATCTCGCCAATGCTGTTCACCGCATGTTTGCAGGAGGTTTTTCGAGGCCTGAATTGGGAACAGTTGGGAATAAGAATAAATGGAGAATACCTAAATAATCTGCGATTTGCTGATGACATTGCCTTGCTGAGTCACTCAGGAGGTGAACTGCAAATCATGATCAACGAGTTAGACAGGCAGAGCAGATCGATGGGTCTAAAAATTAACATGCAGAAAACCAAGGTAATGTTCAACAGCCTAGCAAGGGAACAACAGTTCACAATTGGCAGCGAGAGCCTAGAAATTGTGACGGAATACGTCTACTTAGGGTAGGTAGTGACAGCTGATCCGGATCATGAGAGGGAGATAACTAGAAGGATAAGAATGGGGTGGAGCGCATATGGCAAATTCTCGCAGATCATGAGTGGCAGTTTACCAATTTCCCTCAAGAGGAAAGTGTACCACAGCATAATCTTACCGGTACTCACCTACGGGGCAGAAACGTGGAGGCTAACGAAAAGAGTTCAGCTTAAGTTAAGGACAACGCAGCGAGCCATGGAAAGAAAAATGATAGGTGTAACGTTAAGAGGTCGGAAGCGGGCAGAGTGGGTGAGGGAACAAACACGGGTTAATGACATCCTGGTCGAAATCAAGAGAAAGAAATGGGCTTGGGCAGGGCATGTAATGCGAAGGCAGGATAACCGCTGGTCTTTAAGGGCAACGGAGTGGGTTCCAAGAGAAAGTAAGCGTAGCAGGGGGCGGCAGAAGGTTAGGTGGGCGGATGAGATTAAGAAGTTTGCAGCCAAAAGGTGGATGCAGCTGGCAAAGGATAGGGTTAATTGGAGAGACATGGGAGAGGCCTTTGCCCTGCAGTGGGTGTAGTAAGGCTGATGATGATGATGATGATGATCTTGAAGGAAGTACGAGATAACAGTCAATACTCTTCTTATCCTGAGATTACATACAATGAAGAACTCGGTACTAAATATATATTAAATTTTCGTCCAGAGTGTCGTAACTAGCAGGGTTCGAATCTGTAAAGTGGGCGTGGGCAGTTTGACACCCGACGCCATTGCCGCTTAAGAGCATCGGCGACTGCATGCTATTATTTAAACCTGTAGTCCAGGTCTGCAGTTGATATAGTTCAGCGATAGGAAAAACGTGCCCGACCTAAGTACATTCTCCGCGAAAATTTGACGACCCAATTTTTTTTCTTCATCTCCTTAGTGTCAGTTTACCCTTGCAGGAAACAATTCTGTGCACGTTAAGACCACATCTTTCTGCCGCAACGGCCTGGGAGCCATCTTTCAATCCATGTTCAACTCTCAGCGATCTGACACTGATGTCGCTATCCCTAGCTGCCAACGAAAGAGAGGGGATAATTACCGTAACGGGAGATGCGTGATCCGACACTTCGGAACCGTGAGCAACTTGGAAGCACGGGCAATCTACGAGGTGGACCTGGAGAAAAGGAAGTAAAAAATGAGTATTTTTTGCGAACAGTAGGACGCCATATCCAAAAGAGTGAGAACTCATTGCAGCAAAAGTAATCTTAACAGTTACAGTTGTAGTACAACAATGGGGCGGGAAAATGAACCCATTTGCTCACGCTTTCAAACAAGCGAGGAGACGATCGAGAGTAACTGCACTTGACTTACAATGCGGTATTTTTCCTCGTCACTTTGGCGGTCCATTGTATTGTCACGGCTTGATGTAGAGGTCGGCGGCGAGCAAAGGTGAAAGCAGGAGCCCAAAAACAGGCAGGTCCGCCAGCAGCAGCGTCGTCGTCGTCGGCACGCGGTGATCGCGCTTCGACTTTCTCTTCGCTACACTACCTCCCCCTATAAAGAAGCATCGTCCCGATGCTAACCCGAGAGCAAAAACACGCAGCGGAAAACCACACACGGCCTCAGAAAATTTTGCTGGCCGATGTAAAAGGCAGTGGAAAATGCAGGCGATTATCTCGCCTAATACGGCTTAAGCCGGACTACGTGCACAATTTCAGGGCGTGGGGAACGACGAGATGACGATCGCGCTCCTTCGGCCAGCACGTCGTAGTTCAGTTCACCTATGCAGCGAAGAACCGTATACTGGCCGAAGTAGCGCTTCATGGATTTCTCGGGGAGACCTCGACGGCGTACCGGCGTCCACACGCAGACCTTGTCCCCATGGTTAAAATAGGCGTCACTTTGAAGATTTTACTGACTAGCGTCTGTATGGTGTAGGTGTTGGATGCGGAGTCTGGCGAGTTGCTGAGATTCCTTCCCGCGCTCGCACAGTAGTCGGCATCAGGGTGAGCAGTTCGCGCGTCCTCATCTACGCTGTGACTGCCTGCTATGCCGCTGTGCCCCGGTGAGTTATGCACCCGTCGAAGAAGTCTGGTGAGCTATCCTAACTATAATTTCTGTAGCCCTTACGGGGACGACCCCGGAGTCCGAAGAACTGGTAAGGTTCACTGAGCCGTCGGTGTAGACATGCTCCCAGTTTGCATGATGCTCCTGGGGTTTTTGGGGCTTCATTCTCGGAGGCTAAAGACACACGTCAGAATTTTCAAATTTTTTACATTGTGACACTAGCCCAGACTTCACAGTAAAAAAAAAAAAGACCGCAGTTCCTAAAAGATCACAGCGCCCTGAGCTAGTTAGAGCAAAATCGACAACATGATGAGAAAAGTAGCGCTTTGACACATGACGTAAGACTCACAAACCTACGAGAAATTCCCTGACGAAGGACTGTGCCGTCGTTCCCGTAGTACGGAAACCACTACCTACATCTTCTGGGAGTGCCATGAATATTTAAAACATCGTAGAAGAAAACTAGCAGGAAAACTTATTGATATCCGCCTTTTCCCGCATAGAGTCCAGACCGTATAGCATCAAGGTGTACGGCATTCAGTGACGACCGAATCAGCACCCGCCTTAGCCGCAGTTACAAATGTGGGGCAACATGCCGGCACAGATTCCTTGAGCAATGTACACGTGAGGGATTTTAATAAAGGGCGTGTTTCACGTCCTTTACTAAAAGCTTTAACATGACGTCAAATGTCAGTGCGTTCTGTTTTTATGATCTCAGTGCAAGTAGTTCGCCTGCAATGCGTACAAAGCGATAAAGGGCACTAGGAGTTTTTTGCACACGGCTGGAAACGAAAAGTTTTGAGAAATTTCATTTGAGCTCTCTTCTTGCTGACGTAGAATAGTCTGATCGCAGCGAGTTCCGTGCATGAGAAGAATCTTGATAAGAAATAACTTTAGAAGATCCTCCATATGAGAGGCAGATATGTCTTACCTTAAGTGCGCTGAATGTTATGTACACTGGATTTTTTTCAGTAGTTTTGGGGCAAATGATCTTCTTCAAAGCGATTTTCCCCTCTGTAGATTCATCTGTTGTGAGCTGGAATGAAAATGTTAACAAGAAATAAGCGTCCTTGTATTCTTCTAGTGATTCTAAAAAATGAATGAGCAGAGCTGGTTAAGCCAAATGGAATAGAACAGCTAAAAATGTATAGAAACAATTAGTGGATGAACGCTAAGGCGCCCGTGTGCTGTGCGATGTCAGTGCACGTTAAAGATAATAATAATCCCCAGGTGGTCGAAATTATTCCGGAGCCCTCCACTACGGGCACCTCTTTCTTTCTTTCTTCTTTCATTCCCTCCTTTATATCTTCCCATACGGCGCGGTTCAGGTGTCCAACGATATATGAGACAGATACTGCGCCATTTCCTTTCCCGAAAAAATCAATTATTATTATTATTATTATTATTATTATTATTATTATTATTATTATTATTATTATTATTATTATTATTATTATTATTAGTGGATAATTTCTCTGGAGCTAACTGCGGCCTCTGACACTTTCTTTAAGTACTAAAAACTACGAAATTTGGAAAAGTTAGGCTGGCTCTATAGCATCTAACGTTACAAAGCGACTCAGGCTAAGGCAGACGTCGAGGTGGAGGGCTCCGGATTATTCGACCACCTGAGGTTCTTTAACGTGCACTGACACTGGGACAGGGATCGAATCCGCGGCTTTCGGGTCAGCAGCCGAGTGGCATGGCCACCAGGGCGAGTGCCACCACGGCGGGCAAAATTTGCTAAGTGCAATGAATTGACATCGAAAAATTTTCGCGTAGAAGCAAAATGACCTTCAAGATCGATAAAGAAAGGTGGCTTTTAAAGTGGTACGCATATTTATATATACAAATATATCTATATAAAATGTTAGCCTATTGCCTAACGCCAAACGGGTGTGCCGGTCGCAGTCTTTCTCCTTTCGAAACTCGTGCAAAGAACGCGATGTCATTTTATGCGTACGCAAAATGCACATATACGTTCTTCACGTCTCAAGGTTACCAAAGTAGAGGTAATGTTAGTGATCGAGAGCTTGGCCACTGTAAAGTTTGGAAGAATTTAGGTGCTAGTTCACATGGAGGCACTGCCATGAATATAACTTAAGTGAGCTACAGTACTTCCTTTGCTGCTTTCAAGATCTTGATGTCTTTTCTCTAGGTGTTTGTAAATATATTTATAGTCAGTACAATTCAGCCAATTAAAAATTTTAAATTAGTTACTTAGTGCTTACTTAGTGAGGCGCGAGGACGAGGCTGGGCCTAGCTGTCGGAGTTCTAACAAATAATTATTAAATTTTATTGGCTGGCAAGGTGAGTGATATGAGTGATCATCCTACCATTAAATGCATATAGATGAGAGAACCATTAATAGAATATTTACGTTCCGGAAGCATGCAAATAAAAGAATTAGGTTACAGTGTTGATTTTTTTATTTTCAGAACGCACGCACAGTGTCAGTAACGACAAAACCAAAGAACTTGTTCCTCATTTAATATAGTTATGATGCAGAGTGCTAGCAGTTCAAGCGGAGATTTCCTGCCTCTACGTTGTGTTAGTAGTGCTAATTGCGACCACCCAGTGTCTCCGATCACGTGACCACCACGTGCACATACCTTTTGCCGGGCGCCTTGCGCTGAAGGCGCTGTCTGGTCACTTCACGCACCTAAACCCTTTATTTCCCAGTGTTCCTTAATTGGAGCACGAAAACCCAATGTTTTATTTCCCTTCAAAATACACCCTTCTTCGCAACTTTTGTGTTCATATGCTGTATGATAATTGTGAAAACATCGCTACTATATTATTTATAATCGATTTATTTAACGACTTTTAGGTATTATGATAAAAGGACATATTTCGAACCTTCTCGCAGCTGGGTGTTTATTGGAGCCCGCTGGCGGGGAAAAAACCCGATAAAATGCAAGAGAAAACAAAGTAACAATTAATAGTTGTTGATTAGGTAAAAAAATTAAGACCTACAACTTCTGTCTTTCAATGAGGGTCAGCTTTACCTAAATGTTCCATTTTTTGGAACATTGGCGTTTGGAAGTAGCAAGACTCAGACACGCGGTCCCACCCTCCCCCCCCCCCCCCCCCGCTTTACGTCGGCTGGCGTAAACGATGTCCCATTCTGTTTTTCAAAATATGTCGATGAAGATTTAAGGATGGAATCAGGCTGCGCGTTCACAGGCAATGTCCAAAGCGTATGCTACAAATAACGGACCCGTCGCAAGTCTGTGGGCACTCACCTCCCGGCTACATGTGGTGCCTGACAGACGAACAACGCATAGCGAAGCACATGAATAACGTGGTCACGTGGTCAAGGAAACCATCCACGCCTGGGTAGCCGTGGGGCGTGCGTATCATAGCTATATGCTGTAAACGCCGGTGCTCAAGAAATGCTTCCCTGCTTAACACGGTTTCTAAAGCGCTTCATGCGATACACCTCGCAATGTGAAAGAAAACATGCAAGCATTGTGCTGTTCTCTATGATTCGCTGTCTATAATTAGCGAAATCATTGCGTGCAGCTACAAGACTCATCAGAAAGGAAGTAATTCGCACTGCACATGTCATACAAGCTGTTTGAGACGACATTGGCGATCTATACATGAGAAACGCAATGCTCCAGAAATTGGACATAAAAATGAAAACATGCTTCGTGACTGTAAATGTGGCTACACATTTTTTTAACGCGAAAGCGTTAACTCTCCCGTCCTGCGGAAAATCAGGCGTCGCCGGCGACGCTGTGAGCGAAACATCTGCGTAGAAGCAACCAGGCGGGACACCTAAGTGATTTGGCCTTGTGGCGTCATCACAACCTGCCCATCGGGTTGTGAACAAACTGGCCAATTTGGCAGGTTGCAGTTAATGATTGGTTACTTGGGAAGAGCGATTTTGGTCGCACAAGCCCCACCGGTGGCAGCACCTGCCATCGCAGGGCAGTGGCGCATCGCGTAATCGCTGCATCGCTGCGCCAGGAGTGGTATGAGGACTTCCAGGGATCTTTGAATGTTAAGTCGAGAATGATCAAGTCCGAATTTGTGAGCATTACCCCTTCACGCTCTGGTGTCGCACCCTTAAGGCGGAGCTAGAGTATCCCCTCCAATTATTTTCACGAGTATTTTAGAAAGCGTGCGTGAATTGCCATTAGGAATTTCCGTCCCTGAAACGTAACTTTGTAGTGCGGTGTTAAAGCGATCAATATGTTGTTACATATGAATGAGACAGCTAAGCGAACAGACTCCTAAACCTGGACCACCCTTGAGCGTCTATGCTGCTTTAACGCGCAAAGCTAGAAGGTTGGCGTTGAACTGTCGCTGCCAACGCCCGAAAGGCGCTATCGCGGATCGCCTCTCTTCCATCGCGGGTGCCCACTACTTCCTGACCCTGGGGATACTGCCTCAATTCTTATGGACCGATTGCTGGCACGTAGTTATCTTCTTTGCACAAGTAGTTACGCTCCTCTGTTAAAGATTTTCGCGACCTAGAAAGGGCTCCTCAATCTGTCAAAAACAGCGCCGTTTTGGAGGGCTCTCATAGGGTCAGTATAGAAAGAGATGCCCTTGTTATGAAATTTCCCGCCAAACTTGCGCCTCTTTTTCGCTGACGGCAGTCTAGTGTTAGCTAATGAATCTGTTGACGACGGTCTAAAGGAATAAACAAGCTACAGATTCAGGCCTGGAGATTGAAAACGGCCGGCGAAAAAGCAGGGCAGCACATGGTTGATGCAATTTTAAAGAAAATTTAAAAGCAATGACATCGACGATGAATGATGAAACAATAAGCGATAGGAAAGTTTGTGAGAGACTGTTGTTTCGGTTTTAATTCGTTAAGCTGCCGCGTTTTTCCTTTTGCGCCAATCTATTTTCATTCAATTAACAAAAATATTCTTTTAGCCGTCATTACGTACCCCCTTTATGCCTTAATGTATTGAATATAACCCCCTCCCTATAAAAAATGCTTAATGATAGTTTAGAGTTTTTATGGTGTGAACAAGTGGAAACCGATAATAATGAAGTCACATTTTTCTATGCTATGCCTTCTCGGACCATTAGCATCGATTTGTGCTGTCAACATTTTTCGTAAGTAGTGGATGAAAGACATGTAATAAATGTAAGGCCGCTGCTGTACGATTAGCTTTGTCCGATGCAATTCGATTCTTGCCGTTTGCTCGAGTGTGATTCCAGTGACAGCAAGGGTATGACTATTGGATGCGCGAAAAAAAATCATAATGAAATGAAATTCGAATTAAATGATTATATTAACCCCTCCTGTCTCTGCGGATGAGCACAATGTCACTACAAGTACATTACGTAATGAGGTCAGCATTTAGAGGTAAAGTCATGCACAAAACTGTTCGCTCTTCTTATGTGCCCGTTACCAATGTGTGCTTGGCGAGGTTTCTTAAACGGCGCCTCGTATTTACATTGCACCGTTCACCGTATTTACATACGAATTAAATTTTTTGAAACAAAGGCTGGGTTCTTGATAAGAACGAGCCATGAGATGGCGACATAAAAGCGCACCGCTCCGGCCATGCAGATGAACTTTCCAATAATGACCTGCGCTCTATATCGCGGCAGTAATAATTCGTGATGGAGGGATTCAAGCGGTGCATCTTACCTGTGAAAGACGGTAGCTCATCCGACACACTGAACACTTAAAGAGGTTTCGGTCGGTGCACATATTCCGGCATGATGTGCAGTAGCCATGACCTCTAGGATCTCGGTGCAGCACGGCCGACACGTTGTCGCATTGTGAGCACACAGCATCCGGCGGCAAGTCGTCGTAGAAGGTCACCTGGAGATCTTGGGGCACGGGGGATTTGAATCCCCGGATCAGCGCTTTGACCGGCATCCCTCGGCACGATTCTGCAGGTCAAATGAAGTTACTTTTTAGGCGGAATGCTCTTACTAGTTCGCAATATCCTGAAGCTTTATTTTTTTGCTTAAGCCTCTCCCTCTGTCATGGCAATGCAATTAGAAATATGCATATTGTTCTTGAGTATTTTCAAAAGACGTCCTTCAGTGCGCAAGGTTCTGTCACCAGCAAGAGTTTATGAGGTACGGATGGGGAGGGGGGGTAATTCATCGCCGTCACGGAAGAAGAGGCCTCAAATGGCACCAAGTATACGATGAAGCGGTGCCAATGCATCATCTCCTGATATTAATTACAAGCGAATATGTGCTGCAGCAGGATTACAGCAATTGTTGTCGAGCGCATGCATCCTGTAAACACTCGCTGCCGACTTTCTATACATAGTGGGCCCCAACAAAAAAAATGACATTTGACCGTGCTGGAAGAAGCTCGAGCTTCAGCACCCCAAGTCCCTGCGCGTGTGCCTATAGGCCTGCCCAAAAACTCGCAGTGCGCCGCAACGCTGGCCGAGGCAGGAGCGTGGCCCCTTGAGCTCGAAGCAGAGCGCAGGGCACTGAATCACATCGACCGGCTTCACCGAGCACCGGACGGCGGCTCGCTGCTGCAGCGTATGCGCTCGCACCCGCGCTCACGAATGGGCGCGGCGCTGCTTGAGTATGAGCAGTTGACCCAAGGCCCACCCCCCTACGGCTCCTGCGCGCCCTGGCTTGCTGCCTCGGAGGTACAGCGAGAGATCGTCGGCATCGCGGGAAAGCGGAGCACACCCCTCTGCGCTGTGCAGCAGCTGGCCAGAGCCGTCATACACGAGGAGCTCCAGGACCATCTCCTCGTGTACACCGACGGCTCAGTGGCCCGCGACAGCTGCTCCCTTGCTGCGGCGGCCACCATCCCCGCCCTGCGACTGCACAGCCAGCAACACGCAGCCTTCCTGGGCTCCTCCACCACGGCGGAGATGATGGGGATCCGGCTCGGGCTGGACCTGCTGCTCACCCTCGGCCCTCCGCCGCCCAGGAGTGCTCTGCTGTGCGACTCCCGCGCCGCCCTCAGCCGCCTGCAATCTAATGGCCGCGGTACCCCACTAGTGCGGTAAATTCGCTCGCGCATCGAGCGCCTCGCGCAGAGAGGTTGTGCCGTGCGTGCACAGTGGGTGCCCGGTCACTGCGGCATCGCCGGCAACGAAGAAGCTGACGACCTCGCGACCGCTGCACACCAACTACCTGCCAGCGATCTGCCCCTTGCGCTGGAGGACGTGCGTGCGGCCATTCACGACCATCTCCGAAAGCAGCACCCCGACCCACGCATCGCGGGAGGTGAGCGCATCGACAGTGTCACCGGCTGTCGCGCACTTCCACGGTCACAACGTGCAATGATCCTCCGCGCGCGCATTGGCTGCGTGTGGCCCGGGGAACGACGGGTGCGTCACGGAATCGCGACGAGCCATGTATGTGACGGATGCGGTGCAGTGGAAACACTAGAACATCTGCTCCTTCACTGTGCCGCGTTCGCCGATGCTCGTCGCGATATGCTCGCGGCCTATAGGGCGCAGGGCATACTACCAGACTCCATCAAGACGCTATTGTGGCCGCAGGGCAGTGCGCGCACTCGTGAGCGAACTTTGGTGAGCCTCTGTGCATTCCTCGAACACACGGGCTTGACGTCCCGTCTGTTCTCCGTCAGGTAGTTACACGCAGTGACCGAACGCTCCGCGAGTTCTACCTTGAACGATTAATAACTGGACGCCCCACTCCAGTTGTAACCTACACAGTGCTGTGCGCGTTTGTGATTTAATTCCTCTAAAATGAACTAATCACGCGCACAACCTGGACACATTTCTTATTGTGTAAATAGTTTGTACATATTACTTCTCCCCCTGTCCTCTATTCCTGTCCCCTCACCTCTTTCATTTCATTTCTCCATTCTGCCTGCTGTCCTTTATTTCCGCTGCCCCAGCTCAGGTGCTTCAGTATCGATGGCAGATGCCGGAGCTAGCAAAAATCTTTTCCTTCCTTTTTACTATTATTTTTAATAAAACCACTACCACCACCACCAGCTCGCACCGCCTATGAAATAACGCTGCAGGTTGCACCTGACTGTTGCAGACCTCTACCGGTGTTTCCTGCTCCTTACACCAATGGCTTCTATTTGCGGGGCACTGTTTGTGACAGGGTTAATTGGAGAGAGTAGAGGATTAATTGGAGAGACATGGGAGAGGCCTTTGCCCTGCTGTGGGTGTACTCAGGTTGATGATGTTATTTGTGAGAGAACAGCAGCTTGGAATAGCTTTTATTACGGTTTTCCCACAATAACCTGAATGTGAGCAGCGGGACAACTGAGTGGGCTGTTTCCTTTTGAAAACACCTGGCGAACATCTGTCTTGAGACTTCTCACCGGATGTATGCTGCCATTCAATGGAATCAATCTGGGGTAAATTAATGATGAAGCAGGAGGCAAATTCGATCCTTCTTGTATCGCCTAAATAATGCAGAAGGCTCCATTTCTTTCACTGCTCAGAAGGAAGACAACTGCAGTACCGAAATCTTGGAATCCCTCAGAATAGGCTCTCCTACCAGCCCAAGCAGTGTAAGGTACCGGACGGTACCTAATCAGTGCCTTCTGTTAATAGGAAATCGGTACTAAGATCTCTGACCTGGGTGTCCATCAGCCCACTAAACCTCAGTCGTGTCACTTATGAACCGGGCAGCTCGCGCGTGTTCGAAAGAGGATAGCTTCAAGCAGAAACATGGCACGATCAAAACCCGCTTAGAAAATAACGATTTACTGAATGCGTCTCCACAAGTAAGATCGACTAGCATTCGCAGTCGAGACATATCGAGAGAAGCTATATCCCAAGCAAAAGCTAAGCCCTGGGACGGGTCATCAAAAAGCACACGGCGTATGTTGCGTTCATGCCGACTAGTATATTTTGCAGAGATTTGGAAACGTAAACAACGCTTTGCCACATTTAAAGATTTCTGATACTGATGATAAGATAGCTTTCGGCGATTGCCATTCTCGTATATCAGGAAAAACAAAATGTTTACCAAGAAGGATAAAAAGAGGACAGAACTGATGAGAAGATTGTCACGTCCTCGATGGTGTGGCAGAAACCGCAACAACCGGCCATGACGTAGCCTTAGATAAGGTGGAAATCATATCTATCGAAAGAAATTATCGGCGTGGGTGCGCTGAACAAAACAAAAAAATTTTGCCCCAGCTCATGAAAAATCATTATGCCGATAAGGAAGGAGGGACGCGGCTTGTAAGTTAAAAAAAAAAGACGAATAAGTGATTTTTAACAGTTATGGGATCTGCTTGCATGTCTCTTTATATGCTGCCCGAAGTTCTTTGTGAAAATGGAACTGGAATGGGTCGAAAAAAATTTTTTTGTGATCTGTGGCGGCTCTGCCTTTCGCAAGAAAAAGTTCGTGCTATAATAGTTTTCATCCTTCACAGTTTACTCCAGATTTTTTCACGACTATTTGTTTATTATTTGTTGCACTCCTAGGACTGTAGTGCAGCTCAAGCGATTCTTTGCATTTAAATGTACATAATTCTGTATTTGTGTTAAATTTTCTTGCCCCTCCAGATATGTCTTGTAAATAGAGAAATTGGAAATGCCTTCGCCTGTAGCAGGCCATTACGAATGCAATTAATTGTTGAACCAGCCTTCTGTCACAGTTTCGTAACTGTGCAGCCTTTTGAGGAGATTCAGAGGAAAAAAATATCCGTTAGAAATATTATAAAGCAATTTTCTGAATATATAACAGTTCAGGTTAGAGAGATTTTGTGAGAGCAGCCATAAAATTATGTTCGATAGGCTAAAAAATACGTAAATACAGAGTAAAATAAAAATATCTGCAAAGATTCCCCCTCCATTAAGTTGCGTGAACTCTTCGAAGGCCGGTTCTTATTGCGAAGGAACAACTTGTACGTGTTTCAACACTTCTATTGGCGTTTCAACATGGTCAGTTGCGAAGATCTGGAGTAAACTTTCAAAGTCACAAAACAAACATGGCTCAGTCAGCAAATGCTGGAGACGCCTACCGTGTTGAATTGGGAACCGAGTGCCGCGGTCTTAAAGGGACCCATTAAGGAGGTCTCAATAAAGGTGCGATATGTCTTGGATGTCAAAAGGCGACGGTTGATAATTATCCTCAGCAAGAAATATTTTAATGCGTTTTGTGGAAGCAAAGTTATATGCAGACAAAATTTGAACTTCCGCGTCTTCGCGCCTTTCTCTCTCCTCTCCCATGCTAAAACGGCGGCCCTCCTCCGCCAGCCCCACTCATACCCCTGTCACACGGGACTTCTTCTCAGCCTTTGCCGTAAAGTTGTCTTATTGCACTAAAGGAGGAAAACCGAAAAGGAGCAGCGACGCTGCTACACGGCAAATCTAAAGGAGCTAGAACGCGGCCTCCGTGAATGCCAAAAGTCACCGCTGTGTGTGAAGCAGCGCTAGTGACATTATGAAATTAAAGCAGACGGTAGCACTTCACCTTAGAGTGCATTCGTTTATGTTGGAAAAAGTAGCTATCACGATAATAAACGAGCGTTCTGACGGTGAGAAACGAATATTTTGAAACAAACTTTCTTTTTTTTTTTCATCGTTCTCGGTCCGACCATGGTAGGCGCACTTTTCCGTTCGGCTCCTCGTTGTGTTCGAGAAGCGTGCTTTATTGCTTGTGTCTTTGTGCACACAAGCAAACTCAAAACACGCACTCAACAAAGAGCAAACGAAGAAAAAACAGCAAAGCGAGATGCGCAAGCACGTGTGTGTAGATGCGGCTGCTGAAAAGCGTTCAAGTCCTTTCTTAGCAGTGTGGATGTCTTTAGTCATAGCCTCCTCTACGGTTAAGTGCACTGTAACGCAACATTAACCATTGAATAAGATAAATTAGATATTTTTTACGGTTTCAAAGCTAAAAATTGCGTCAATTTTTTATTCTTTGAGCTCGCTAGCTGGCGCTGCCGTCTGGGTTGCTCCTTTAAGCAACTTTAAGGCCGCTGACGGCCGCCTTTATTGCTACGGAACTTTATCGCAAAGGTCTCGACGCTTTGCCGTGTAGATGCGCGTCACGCGCCTTTGGGGCAAAGGACCTTAATTTCTAATGCCTTACAAGTACCCGTGTGACAGGGGTATCACTCGGCCCCTTCCCTACCTCTGCCGCCTGCGGCGCGCGCGGAGTGGCCGCGGCCGCGCGTGACGTCGAAAGAACGTTGCGCTTTGAACCAATGATAACCCCCGGCTGCTGACCTCATTTACAAGACGTGGCGCCGTCTGCCAGGTTTTCGGGCAAAAGCTCGGCACCGCGCGTCGCCGCGAGGTGCGAAAGCGGGAATTTTTAAAAATGTATTGTAAATTTCCCGCTCGCTTCTGAGGTCTTGTACGCAGCATGGACGCTCGGTGGCCTGTACTCTACATAGTGCAAGCATCTTAAAGCCGAGCTCAAACACCCCTTTCTGTGGTCCTTTATGCGTACGCGCGCAGTTCTTGCGCGAGTTTGCGGCAGCTAAAGTAACGATCACCAGGCAGCTTGTTTTGGCAGTTAGTGCTGAGTACCGCGTACAAAACCAGCTTTGAGTTGTTGATTCATTTCATCCGTGTTGTCTAATTGCGCAAGGTGAAACAAGCTATTCTATAAAAATAAAGGAAATAAAATACTGCAGCCAAATGCCATTGTTAGGAGCAAATATGCACAATCATGAGACTTACGAGCGTGAAGTCAGAAAAGCGTGAAGAGTTGCAGAGAGACGCTAGCGAGTTAAGCCTCTTGCGGAATTGCAGAGTATATTAGACGAGTGGTTGCAGGAGAGCATGAGTGGTTGCATTGCCAAGAAACGGCCCGTGTCATTTGCTATGCATGCTGTCACTTATGCACACCCATAACCTGCAACAAGTTCGGGAACACTAAAGAAGTGCCTGATCGCCTTGGCATGCTTGTAGGAAGGAATATGAGCGACCTTTCCGAGCTCTAAACAGAACGTTTGCATTTACGACAAGATTGCTTGGATCTTTAGTTCACGTACCTGGCAACCTACCAAAGTGAAAAATGAAGAAAAGTCAAGGCACATCAGCTTTCACAGCCGCTCGTACATCATTATCAGAAATCAAGGCAAGGAAATGTGACAGTTAACTGTCACATTTGCGTATCATTAAGTATTATTGCGGACACAATTGTGTCCACAATAATAGTCTTGCTGCAGGTATGCGCGGCAAGCAGCGGTCGTGTGATGGCTCCATTGTTTATCGTCCCACGCAGCAAAGAGACAGTGCGCCAGAACAAAGTGTGAAAGCAGGAAACAAACGCGCGCTGTCGCCAGACGGCAGCAGCCATGCAGTTCCCACAAGTGACGTCAATCAAATCACATGCGAAACTACGGTGACTGTACAAGAGACGCGCGATCCTCTTTTCGTGCCCAAAAATTTCACACACTAAGGGCAAAACGCTTGCCTAGATTACATTCTGGCCTTGCTTCCGGCTGAACACGCGATATCCAGCGATAACTATTGATTAAAAATGGTCCGCCTATACACACTGTCACTGTCTACAGCTTGATTGTGAGCCCGTGCGAGGTGGAATGTGCTGCGGATGCGTATTAGAGGTCTGTGTGAAATGCGTCAATGAGAACGCTGCTGACACAGCCCAGTGGAAGCATGGCTGCGCCCAAAAAGAAAAATGTTAAAAGTTCTATAGCATGCGCTGCTTAACCCATGGGAATTGATCGTTTTTTTCCTCCCCGGTCCCCGCGTCTTTGTGTTTTGCGGAACGCACAGTTAGTTGTAGATATGTGCTTCGCCCTCTGTTCTGCATTTGCAAAAATAGCCGTGCATTGGCGATGGCGGCGGGAACGACCTCGTGACGGCGCTAAACCCGTTGCTCGTCGGCTGCGAGTGTAAACGGACTGGCGGCCCCAGCTCTCCTTCCTGTGATAAGAAGAAGCAGGCGGGTAACATGCGCGGGAAGCGATTCCCGTCTTCGGAGCGCTTTCGTACTCGGCGAATGCACAGGCATACATTCACAGCCGGGTAGCAGCGGCCAGCCAGCCCGGAAGTCAGCAGTGCTGCCGCTGACTCAACGAAGATGCAAAAGTAATTGTCTCGTTTTTAATCTCTCTAGGCTTTCACTCCCTCCTTTATCCCTTCCTTTACGGCGCGGTTCAGGTGTCCAACGATATATGAGAGAGATACTGCGCCATTTCCTTTCCACCAAAAACCAATTATTATTATTATTATTACTAGGCGGAACGCCGGAACTCACGGTTCAGCCACGTATCAATCGTCAATGCTACGCACGATTCGCAGTACAAGGCGCTCATCACAGCTGAGATTTTGTTGAGATGTGCATTCGTAACTAGGCTACTGCTCGCAGTGAATAATGTCACTACCACCGATAAAATTCGGAGCAAGTGCATGCAAAAAACTACGTTTCCGTCGTTGTGGGGAGGAAGACGGCGCGAAGGACTGACTTGTGTAGAAACTAGGCGAAATAAATCGGCGAACACTAATTACTTATTCGTTAAAGCGGGCGCTTTCCGCATATTGTGACTCATGCAGGATGGCAAAACTCGCATGTGCCACAAGCAAACGCTCCGAAGCTAGCCACCGCCAAGCACTTTACAGCTGCGAACTTTCGAAGAATGCTGTCAAATGCAGTTTAGTTATTGGTTTCCCCATTAAAGGGTTACTACCTACGTGTCGAACCGATAATTTTACAACACCATGCTGCGGGCTGTGAGCGCCGAAACATGGCAGACTTGTCAGAAGAGGAAATCTCTGCACAACACCCACAGAAGTTTGGTTTGGTTTATGGGGGTTTACCGTCCCAAAGCGACTCAGGCTATGATGGACGCCGTAGTGAAGGGCTCCGGAAATTTCAACCACCTGGGGTTCTTTAACGTGCACTGACATCGCACAGTACACGGGCCTCTAGAATTTCGCCTCCATCGAAATTCGACCGCCGCGGCCGGGATCGAACCCGCGTCTTTCGGGCCGGCAGCCGAGCGCCATAACCACTCAGCCACCGCGGCGGCTCTCCCCCCCCCCCCCCCCCCCCCCCAGAAGCACTACATGAAGAAACAAAGAAATGAACCCAGTACTCAAAAACGAGGAAGCTAAACGCTTTAGGCAAGGTTTAAGCGTGAACACTGTAAATAGCTTTAAGGAAATCAAGCGCTTGTAACCCAAGGCGGTTCTTGAAACTAAAAAAACGAAGCTCTCTTCGATTCTGGCGAGTTTAGGTTCGCCAGAAACTTGACATGCTGTTGCGAATTCATACCTGTCTTTTTCTTGATGTGCGTCACGTTCAACAACAAAATGCATCCATGCTGAAACACAAGCAATACGCGTTGCTGGGCGTAGTTAACTGCTTACTGCGCAACTAGGGCTAAAATACGCGCCAGAAGCGGGAAGCATTCAAGTATGGAGACGAAGATACTGCGAAAACAACCCACCTTTCGCCGGCGTGTCCACGCCAAGCGCCGAGCCTCAAATAGGAACTGACGAAGTCTGATACGGCCCATCCGCTACCATGGGAACGAGTGATAACAACGCAGCGGTCTTTTCCTTTCTTTTTTCTTTTTGCTCACAATTAGCAGCGCTGCAAAGGGACAAATCTCGGAGTGAGACGGCGCTTATCAGTTCCTATCCGGAAAGCGCCAGGGCGCAAGGCTGATACTTCCCAAGCAATACCATTCTGCTTGCGCTTGGAAGCCTGTATCGTGGCGAGCCAGCATGCAGAGTACGACAGGCTTGAATAGCACCGCTGACTATAAAAACCATGAGCATATTAGATAGTTTTAGCTGAGCGTTTTACAGAGAGCGGGGCGAGCGGGTGAGCGGGATACGCCAGCAGAGAGGCGCGCGAGAAAACAGTTTTAGCCGGGCGGATCACCCGTCTTCTCGAGCGGAGTAGAGCCGCTTGCTCTGTTGCTCCGCCCATCGGTCACAATTCGAGTTAGAGTGAAAATAATATCAATTAAGCCTGCTAATAATGCGCTGAAACTGTTTAGTAAAGGCAGATTGTGTGTTTTCGGTTAATTATTCGACAACGCAGCAGCGCCGGTGCATGTGTTGACGGCTGCCATCTTGAATACCCATACACGCCCGCGCGCTCTTACGCACGCTCGCTCGCTGCCTATCGCTCCGCTGGGGAGGGCTTCCCAGCGAACGTAAGCTTCGCTCCGTAAAACCGCTGGCCGGCCCGGCGACGTACGCATGCGCAGTGGCGTCTGCGCTCCTGCTACTCTCCGCTGGCCGTAAAAACGCTCAGCTAAAACTGTCTATTGTTTTTGGGCTTGTTGGTGCATCACTTTTGAAAAAGACAAAGCGCATGAAGACAGGACAGAGCAGATTTCAACACAGGACGAGCGCTAACTGCATGAAGACAGCGCTCGTCCTGTGTTGTCTCTGCTCAGTCCTGTCTTCATGCGCTATGTCTTTTTCAAAAGTGATAATTTTGTTCACAGCACAGGGTGCTGCCCTTTTTTTACGCTGTTGTCTTGCGCTATTTTTGTTCTAAAATTGATTTAATATAGTGTAGGATATCTCTTGTGGCTAGATCGCTCTAGCGGTGCGCTACGAAGTATGTAGAGCGAAGTTTGATCAAAGCCTCTAAGCTCTAGGGGTGGTGTTAGTTTGGGACTCGACGAATTCTAAAACGGCCTTGAGACTTGGTCCCACGGTATAAAGAAGTGGCACACAGTAGCATAAGCAGATGCTTGCTTAAGATCTGCCAACTTGCCTGGCAGCATGGAGGGATGGATTAGGCTGAACAGTTTAAATCGGGCGGTGGTTCAAGCCACCTAGCCATGACTTGTGAAATTTTACTCTTGTTTTGATTTTAGGCACCAATCAGATAATTTTCGCTTGGTTACTTCTACCCGCTTAAAATCTACTTTCCCTTCGCTGTCCTTAAAACCCAGTGCCTTGGATGAATCAGCCCCACTGCTTTCCACTGTAGGGTGAAGCCCTTTACAGAAAAGTATGAAGTGTTGAGGAATTTCCTCCTCCTCTCCACACACAACGCACAAAGTGTCTATCTCGTGGTACCTGACTCTATATGTCTTAGTCCGCAAAACCCCCTTCCTGGCCTCAAACAACAAAGAGCTTCCCCTAGAATTATCAAAGATATTTTCTTTGCAATTTTCTGCTTCAAGGTCCTGTATGTTCCTAGTGCCGATTTCGTCGGCATCGCTGTTTTCCGCAGAGCTCTCTCTGTTTATTTAACCTTTTTCTTAACCGATAATTGCTGATTTGCCCCCTACTGCTGTCCAGGTATTTGCTTGTCGATTTTCTAGCTCGCTTCCTCCATTTGGTGTCGTCTTTATATACAGGTATCTGAAAACTTTCCTAGCCCACTGCTTTTCCTCCATCTTTCTCAATCGTTCCTCAAATGCTATCTTACTGCTAGCCTCTCTGCTCTCGAAAGACGCCCATCCCATATCACCCGGTACCCCCTGATTTGGTGTATTGCCATGTGCTCCCAAAGCTAACCTCCCTACTCCCCGTTGTTTAACTTCTAGCCTTGCTTGAACATCTGGCCTCATACACAGGACCGCATTACCGAAGGTCAGGCTAGGGACCATCACCCCTTTCCAGATCCTTCTTACCACTTCATACCTATTGTAATTCCACAGTGCCCTATTTTTCATGACAGCTGCATTCCTAACAGCTCTATTCATTGCATATTTTTCATGCTCTGTCAGATACTCAGCACCGTTATTTATCCACACCCCAAGACACTTCTACTCATCCACTACTTCATGTGTGAACTCCTGTATTCTATGCTCGCCGCCTTCATCATTAAATATCATGACTGCTGATTTTTTCTTACTAAACTATCCCCCCTTGTACCACAAATGTCTATCAACTTCTGCAAATCTTCATTGTTGTCAGCCATTAGCACGATATTGTCTGCGTATACTATTCCCGGTAATGACTGTTTAATCCATTCCCTTTGCTTGAAAAAAGAAAGGTTGAAGTCTAGTTCGCTCCGCTCTAGCTTGGTCTCCAACCCTTGCAGGCACAACATGAACAACAAAGGGGACAGAAGACATCCTTGCCTAAGCCCCCGCTGTATCTCTACAGGCCCTGATACATTTTTTCCCATTTTATGAGCGCTCTGTTACCTTTATAAATATATATATCCTTTAATAGATTAATTACTCGATATCCCACACCCAATGTGCCTAGTATGTCCCACAAATACTCTTGAATAACGTTGTCATAGGCTCCCCTAATATCGAGAAATGCTAGCCATAGGGGCCTGTGTTCCTTTTCAGCAATCTCTATACACTGCGTCAATGAAAACAGATTGTCCTCCAACCTCCTTTGTTTCCGGAACCCATTTTGTAGTTCGCCTAGCACCCCCTCGTTCTCCACCCAAGCCTGCAGTCTGTACTTTATAATCTGCATCACCACCCTGTAAACCACAGATGTTACGGTTATGGGACGGTAGTTACTTGCGTCAGCTTTACAATGTTGCAATGACACTGCTCCGAACCGGGGTGTCCTGCCGGCCGCGAACTTGAGCGCTTCTGCCTGCTCTTCTAGCTGGGCCCGCTTTTCCCGCTCCTCTTTAAGGTCGCCCACAATTCTCTCCAACAGGTCGGCATTAGCTCCCTCCCTTTTAAGTGACTCGGCGGCCTGATTTTCTAGCTTAATCCGTTCCTTTCGTTCCACCTTCAGGTACCCTTTGAGTTCCTTGATCCTAGCTGCCCATTCCCCTTTCAACGTCCGAACGGCCTCCTCAAAACGCTTACATAGCTTGCACGCGAAGCTAGCCCCACCTGCCTCGGCTAAGCTCCCGAACTCGGTCTCGTCTAAATAGCACCAACGGTCGCGCTCCTGGCACTGCACTAACTTCCCGTCCACCCGGACTTTCCTAGCTTGCCGACCCATCGCCTGACCGGCTACGTAGCCTAAAAGCCCGCCAAAATTCCTATACAAAAACCTTCGGCACACAAACTTCCGCTAGACTTCCTACCCTTAACACCGTTTAAAACTACCGCCCCTACAGCATGTTCAAGAGCAAATACCAAAAAGCACTTATAATAAACTGCACATCTCCAACCAAACACTAATATTAACCCAACGTTTCGAAGCCTTTAAGACGCTAGCTACTGCCCTCAATCACCCCTAATGAAGGAGCCGAGGGCAAAAAACAGGGACCACTCCTACGCCAAACAGCATGCTGCCAGGAATGTTCGCCGCGGGATCAGGGGTTCAGCGCCACGAGGGGGACAATTCATGCGTCAGCGTTTGCAATGCTCATTCATGGTCTTCAAGGGGAGGCGAAAAGGCAGGCTTGAGGAAGTTTTAGCAAACCCTGCCCTGATGCCTGGTCTCTGAAGCTGAGGCTCCTCATACGCAGCTCTCACCTTCTCATCCAGTGATGTCTCTCGCTAGTTAATTCGTTGTCGTCAAGAGTAGCGAAAGATAATTTTCCTCTATGCATGACATGACAGACATAGAGTTAAAATACTTACTGGGTGTTGCGTTTCCCGTCGGTGAGATCAGGTTTGGGTATTCTGACAACTATAGCTATTATTCCATAATTGATACCACCGCACCACAGCGTCCGCGTTAGGGCTTCGTTTTTTCTTACTTTTTGTTCTCTGCGAATATTTGCACATGTTGGGAGTGTTCGCAAAAAAAATTCTATTTATATTCCATTCAGATATCGATTCGTATTTCGATGCGTTGTTTAACCACACTATTCGTATTCGATTTATAGCGAAGCTGCACTCTTCGTATTCGATTCGGCTTTGAAATTTACTATTCGGACACTCCTAAAAAAAACTGGTCCGAGGCCCCGGCTCGGTTCTGTATTAAGTGGGGCGGGTTACATCAATCAGCGGATCAATCTGTCCAAATCAATTTTTCAGTTAATGCAATCGTTCGACCCCCTTCAAATAATACGAAAAGTGCCACATAGTTGCCCAGAGAATAAAATTCAGTGGGGCACTTTGTTCACCTAAAATGAGGTGAGGCGAAAGCCTTAAGCGCGGTGTTTCTGCTTGTGTCACCGATGTGTGTTGAAGATAGACAAGGAGGACTACATATGCTTTGGCTGGAAGAAGAGCAGTCGTTAGCACGCTCGGGTGCGGAACTGAAGGATGGTGGTTCGAATCCCATCGTGCCCAAATATTTTTTCTTATCGAGTTGAAAAACGTAACGGACGGACGGACGCGAGCATGAGCCAGTAAAGGCTTTCGCCTTAATACAGAGGAGAAACTGCAAAACATACATGTCACAGAAGAGATCTCGTCCTGTCTGCATTTCTCTTGTGTCCTGCTCATTGCACCGTTTGTTTAATATTGGTGTCTTGGCAATTAACCCCCGTGGCACGCTCGTCGAATAGCCGTTCAACCTAAGTTGTGCATTCCGGACTCCAAGCAGGATCTTCATTTTCACTTTCACCACTGCGTATTCACTTGTGCATTAGAAGACGTTCAGAGGGCGCTCAATGTGAATCGACATTCTTCTTTGCTTACTGAGTTAAGAGCACTTACGGTCAGCTGGAATATGCGGCAAAAAGAGGAATTTAGAAGCCTCTTATTTTGCTTCACGTTGTCGCACCTGAAAGGAACAAGAGCACTGGAGATGGCCGCCTGTCGAAGCCACGGGCCATCCTAGTAAGCATAGCGTCGCGTTATTGAGCAGATACGTCGCAGCGCATGAACGGCTCTTGAGTGCTCACACGCTTATTTTATCTTACGCACCACCCTCCCTCCCCCACATAGGCGAACAGGCCCACTTTGTCAAATAATGTTCATTCATTCATTCATTCATTCATTCATTCATTGACGGTGTAAACGAAGTGTATAGGTGTCTTTATTAAAGCAGGCATTTTAACAACAATAATTCGCTGCTATCTAACACGCATGGTACCAATTGTCGTGAATACCATTTGTGAAATAAAGTTGAAAAAATATTGAAATGAAATAAAAAAAAAGCTGCAAAGGCAGTTCTATTTGGCTAAACTCGATGTCAGAAAGACACATGAAGATTTCTGGAGAGAAGAGAACCGCGCTGATTCGTTGCTGGTATTGTTTTGTGCTAGAAGCAGCCGGCCAAAGCAAGTGGTTCAGATTTGTTACTTAATTTCCGACTTGCACAGAAGACTAAACACACAGCTTTGACTAATGTGTGAAAATTGATTAGGTTTCTGTTACTTTGACCTATTTTTGTGCGAATCACGGCACGGCTATTTTCAGGACGACGCAGTCACGAAGGAGGAATCCCTTGTTTGCGTTCTCCAAGAGCGGAATCGATATGACTTCAGTGAAACCAAACTTTGCGTTTGGTTCACCGGACGCAGGTTTGTTGAAGCATACAGCAGTGGGGTCAACTGTTTCCGTGTCTAATTCGAAGCTCTTGCTTCCACGTTCATCCTGCTGATTGAAAAGTATCAGGATAAGCTGTAAAAAAGAAAGAGCAGGAAGAAGATTAACCAGCGAGATATTTTGTACGCGCGAAGAAGCATTGAGGACTATTGTGAGGCACCAGAGACGCCAAGTTTCGTATCACTTTAGATTCCCAGCAGTTTTTCAGCTTGAAAAGAAATCTCAGAGATCGCCTCTGTCGCAATGCAGCAGCTGCGGCCAGGAGTGACCACACACCTCGTTTTAAATATCCTAACTTCATTGCCGCTAGGCTACGCGGCTGGCGAAAAAAAAACGCTAAATGGTAAATATTTATTGTACAATATGGGTCTGTGAATATGCAGGGACAAAGAGTAATCCATTACGTTTTTGTATACTTCATGTTAATGCGACAGCATTCGAGCTGTTCACACCAAAACAACGCTGATGTCCGGCGTCAAGAAATTTGCTGATTGATAGAAAGAAGCTATGTGACTTTGAAACGTTTTTTCAACCTGCCTAGCCTGGGAGGTGACAAATAAATTAATGCCCGAGAGAGGTACCATGACCTCGTGACTTCATCCCAAGCTGCCCATCGGGTTGCGAGCACCGTAGTTTCTAGACAGTATTCTGGGTAGAGCGTCTAATCCAGAAAGGAGAAAAAAAAATATACAGGATGCCCAAGCTAACTTTTGCCAAGGTTTTAAAATATGCCGCCTCACTCTAAGGCGACGCGACCAAATGCATTTTGCTGGCTATTGCATGGAGCAACTCACACTATTTTTTGTATTGCACTTAATTTTCTAACTAGTCGAGATTAATTAACCAACCTCGCAAGCGACGAAGACAGACGGAAAAGTCCAATAAGAAAGTTGTAGAACGGTCTCCGAGACGTCCAATTTAACAGTTTGTAACTTTCCATCTATTACGTATCGGCTTTTTTTCGCTCACTGCAGATGCCCGCGAAATACAAAAAAAAGAAACACGTGACATTTCCACTTGTGCGCCGCGATTGCAGTGCTTTCAAACGTTCCTCGTAGGAACGAACAGATTAAATAGCCCGATGCGCTGCCGCTTAAAAGGTGACCGGGCAGCGACGGAGCAGCTGGCTGTGCGATATAGGCAAGCGGTAAACCTCCCTTTTGGTGCTTGATAGCGACAAGCAGACACAGTCTTTATCGCTTGTGCTGGCGTAAATCGCGCAGCCAGCGCCTGCGTCGCAGCCCTGTCACCTTTTTAAGCAGCAGCACACCGGAATAAATGTTCTGTTCGCTCCTACGCGGAACATTTGAGAGCACTGCAATCGCGGCGCACAAGTGGAAATGTCACGTGTTTCTTTTTTTTTGTATTTCGCGGGCATCTGCAGTGAGCGAAAAAAAGCCGATACGTAATAGATGGAAAGTTGGAAACTGTTCAATTGGACGTTTCGCAGACCACTCTATAACTTTCTCATTGGACTTTTTCGGCTATATTCGTCGCTTGCGTACTTGGTTAATTAGTCTCGACTAGTTATGCAATTAGGCAAATACAAAAAAACAGTGTGAGTTGCTCCATACAACAGCCAACAACATGCGTTTGGTCGCCTCGTCGTAGAGTGCCGCGATATATTTTAAAACCCTTGATTAAAGTTAGCTGGGACGCCCTGTATATGCAACTGTCAGCACTGTCACAGCATAGCGGGTAGCTGCTACTGCAGCCAGCAGTCTGAATATGCTGGTTGACAGACTGGCAATCGCAAACAAATAGACACAGGCACACACAAAAGATGCAACAGAAGCTGCGATAAGTGTCAAATGTAATGCTAACGCATTCCAATGTTAGGGTGACTTAAACGTCCCGACAGTTTTTATTTGGCACTTTGCAGGGCATTGGGGACAAGAAACACGTGGAATATTCAGCATCTCGCTGCAAATTTAATTTTAATTTTCTTATGTGTTTAATACGTGCCACTAGTGTTCATGTGAATCAATTGCCATTCCATATTGAAACAGTATACAACATTGATTGGAGGCGTTCACATGATGTATTACGTGCTAATAGTGATCACTGCGTCATTGGATGCTTTTTAAGGTAGGAATATTCATATCCGACAGCTGTGTTCGCTCTGGTGCGTCGTTTGAGTGATGTGTTTGTGAGGTGATAGTTTCACGATACTACTGATGTGCAAAGACGATACTACTGCTAGAATGTTTTTTTATTAGAAAAGTACTATTCCAGAGAGGTCAAACCAAGCCAATAATCTCGTGGCGTCCCTCTCTAAGACGGCGCAGAAAAAAAGTAAATATTGCCTCCACTGAGTTTCGAACCCACGGTGGCACGAAATGATCAGCTTAGCTGGCCTCTACAATAAAGCACTATGCTGTCGCCGCAGCCGATCATGCCTCGCATTAAATTGCCACACACTCTCAATCAGTGCACGGCACATCTTAGTGTTCATAAACTTCCACCTGCATCAACTTCAACCCGTGTCACATCTTAGTGTTCATAAACTTCCACCTGCATCAACTTCAACCTGTGTCACATCTTAGTGTTCATAAACTTCCACCTGCATCAATTTCAACCTGTGTCTAATATTGTCACCATATGTGCCGACGACCCAGCAAAGCAAAACCGTGAGGCAGCCTTCTTAAACACATGCTGTCGCACGTGTGCCCGCTTTAAATATTTAAAAACCATACCACTTTTTTAACTTTATATTATATATTTTAATTTGTTAATCAAGTTTAATTTGTTAAATTGTAAATCAAGAACTGTTCCCTCTCCACCCTCTTCTTCCTAAATTAAATGCTTTTACGGGTACACTGAATAAACCCAGTGTACCCAGGGCACCGTAAAGCTGGCTTGATAAGTTTTTTCACATGTATTCACCGGCATGAATATGGTGATCTAAATTGAATGAAATTCGATTTAAGGCACATAATGTGGATGTGGGCAGCTTTTATGGAATGATTTGCACCATAACGGAATCCATACTCTGAAGATTCAGCTACTATTTTCGTGCCAACTCTGGGTGGGACTCGACTTTAATGCAGTATGAGCAACAAATAAAATCAGAACAAGCAGTATTGCGCTTATCTCACCGCACCAGCCATCAGTTCCAAGTTGCGCGCCCACGAGCTGGAACCGCTACATTCACTACTTCCTTTTTCTTCCGAACCACCACAGACTGGAACGGCCTTTCCTCAGACATCGCTGCTGCCACGTGCCCACCGTCGTTTTTACAGCATTTAAACGACCATTTTGTTGAGCGATTACTTATCACGAGATGCTTTTCTTTGTATAAAAACTTCGCCTTATTTAATGTTCCTTTTGGAGAACCCTAGAGTGATAAATAGAATTGAACAGAATACAGCTAAAACACGAACAGCAAAATGACAAGATATCAGCGATGGGATGCTCAATGCCAGAGCAGCCTAATCTGCCTTCCAAGAGACAAGGACTGTCATTTTGAAGTGTTAACCAACCTCGACTGACATTCATCTTCAGGAGTTATGTTTTTGTTTTAGCATTTGCATTTCAGCTCTCTTCCTGTTTTGTTAGTTGTTGGTAGTACGTGAAGCGGTCAATGCATTTTCCGTCACAATTGCTAGGCGGGCGAGTTGGTGATACATATTCAAATGATACATGTACGGTGATACATATACGGTGTATTAACAAAGGACTCAGAGAACATTATAACTCATTAGATTCTACCCGGTCTACTAATTTAGTTGATCATTGCCGAGAGTGCCAATCCTGTTCTCATTCCTTATACTATACTCACATATTGTATAAACACTTCGACCAATTGACCAAAGATATCGTCGAAGCCTACCAATTGAGGAAAAAAACCGAGATAGTGCGTCAGCAAACTACCTTTGCTCCTGCGTGATACTGAGGTTGCCTATCTTAGGCCAACGTAGTAAACGTGCCGTATGGCTTTGTTGCTGTCCTTGCCTGTTCCCTAATATTTGTCTGTTTCCAGTGAATAAACTTCAGTTGAGAGCCAGCGCTTGTCCTGTGCTTTTCTACCCTACGTCCCCGTTTTTCGCGCTGTTATTTTTGAATTTGTGCCAAATGTGCTGTTCTCACAGCGATTAGGAGGTGCCGCTTGTTAGACACCGAACAACGACGTTGCAGTAGTTTCCGCGCGCTTTTCAGTATCAGCTAAGTACATTTTTTGGGGTCATAATGCAAATGAAGCGAATAGGTACCTAGGCGGTTTTCTGGCGGTCATTGGCACAAAAAGTCGTTATTTAAAAAAAAACTATCAAGAGCACAGCCTGTGGTATCAACAATCAAGAGAATGTTGGTGTCTACCTTTCGCATGGCCTCTCTGCACGGAAGACAAGGAAAGCGCAGAAAACGTAATAATCAATTAAGCTTATGGAATGTGTTAATAATCATGTAATAGTGTACGCATCCATCTGTATTTGTGACCCCGAAAGTGTTTGTCTCTACCCTTTCGCTTCTCTCTAGAGCTGAATTAAAAAAATTCTGTTTTCATGCTCTTTTTTTCTTCATGTAACTTTGTGGTGTCGCTCCATATGGCTTTTGATCTGTGTTAACCCCTCACCCCTTTCCCCCGTGCAGGGTAGCAAACCGGTTATTCTTCCGGTTAACCTCCCTGTCTTTCTTTGTATTTTTCCTTTGTTGTGAGAGAACCAGCGTTAAGAGTGACAGGTTGATACTTAGCACCATAATTAACTGTCATTTTATGACCCTTTTTTATGCAATGAACAAGCATGAAAAAAAAAAAAAACGCGAGAAATAGCAGACGCAAAAGGAGCACGCTCGCATCCACGAGCCGAGAGCAAGTTCTCCACAACGACACGTTGCTGTTGAATGTGATCATCGACAAATTTGCATGCCTCTTAAAAGACTAGCGTATTCCTAGTATTACTACACTCACCTTGTTCTTTAAGGGCCAAGGAAGCATGTCATCGAAGTCTCCCGCATGAATACGGCACTTGAACGAGAGCTGGGGCGCAGAGAACATGCCTGACGGATGCGGGAAGCCAACTATGAACTCGAGAGCGTAGCCAGGTTTTTTGATGTACACAACGCCAGAAGATATCTCTCTGGTGGAGGCCATGGCGGCGTTCTTCAACGCAAAGTATGGCTGAATTTTCCAAACGTACTCAAAGCCCGGCATCATCTGAGGATAAAATGAGAGTACGTATTTTCTTTCTTAGTCAAATTAAAGTGCCGTTGACATTTCATGAGGGGGGTGGCATCAAAGAATTGAAGTATGAAGGCGGTTAATTAATACTGCAAACTGAAATAAACATGCAAAGGCTGCATCACAAGGAAAGGCTTAGGCAAGGTGCACAGTGAACACTACGAACACAATTCTTTTGAAGGACTAAATGGGAGCTTAAATAAAATAATCCGGAGGCTATACAGAAACCAGAAAGGCCGTCCTAGATATTGCTATTAAAATGCTCCCTTATATTGTTCATTGCAAATGGATGCAGATATGACAGGGCTAAAATGCTGCATTTGTTCTCCTGAATCAACACAGGAGTTGTCTTGTTCAAAATATCTTTTGCTTAAGCAAGTTCTCCTCTTGAAAATTTAAGCTGTGCTCTGAATAAATTGCTTGGAATTTCCAGGAAGAGGCAGATTTCTTACAAACAAGGAGGCAGGTGGAGTGCAACATATTTTTTTCTTTACAGCAGGGGAAATGATAGTTTTGCGCATACTGTCCGCCGACACTCAGGCTCGAATCGAACATAAGCCGAACTTAATTGTGAACAGGCCTAAAATGACGCTCATGCAGTTGTAGCGTTAAAATGAGATATCAAGTGCATACAGATTTTTATGCAAACTGCAGCAAGGACAGGTACTGAGTGATAGACCTTGCGTGAGGTATTGTCGAAGGATACATTTTAGTCCAAATTTCCAACATGTGGGCCGTAACGTCGCCACTCCTACCGTTATAGGCACGGAGACTAGGTGGCTTCGCTTTACGATAAAGAGAAAAACCTAATGATAGAGCATAAAAGATTTTACAAGGTCAAAAATACAAACAAACGGCCTTTCAAGACTTTCGTTCCTTCGCTCAATGTCCTTCCCGGCTCGCTTCTCACTGCTCCTGCCTTCTAACCAAGGCATGACAGATGTCACGTGACACGTGCACCACCGATTGTAATGTGTCTGAACGTTCCTGTTTTCCACTTTGTTTCGTGGGCCGCCGATCCTCGCGGCTGGTGAATTCAACCCAAGGCTGCAAAAATCCGCGGAAATAACCAGAATTACGAATGTGTAGAATGGTCATTCGTAATGGTGGCCAGTGATATCTAATTGCTGGCGGGCTTTGGTCGCACATTGACTATTTCATTATGAATATTCAAGCATGAATGTCAATTGTAGAATGCATTATTCCAAATTTCTGGTTTTAGTTTGGTTTTAGGGGATTTAACGTCCCAAAGCGACTCAGGCTATTAGGGACGCCGTAGTGAAGGGCTCCGGAAATTTCGACCCCCTGGGGTTCTTTAACGTGCACTGACATCGCACAGTACACGGGCCTCTAGAATTTCGCCTCCATCGAAATTCGACCACCGCTGCCGGGATCGAACCCGCGTCTTTCGGGCTATTACACATTTTGTTATGCTAAATAAACTGAATAGGAACTTGTAATAAGGGAGTAATTACTCACTGACATCCACCCAAGCGAGAAAACTGTATAGCTTTCCTTTGTAGCCACGTGGCTGCGCTTGGGTGGATGCCAATTAGTAATTACTCTCTTATTGAAAATTTACTCCACCTTGGTGGCTTCCCCTAAAACATTTGTCCGAATAGGAACTTGCGAACATATCGAATAGTCATGGACGTCACAAAGAGCTGTCACCTTAGCAATGCACTCTACTTATATTGACATAACTTGTGGGACACTTATTTTTAGCGTAGGAAAGATTTATGTTGATGCCACAGGTTCGACAGGTATGCATTTTTATTTTGTACGACGGCTTTCAAGAAGTCCGACAGCACGAAGTACTTGATGAAAAAAGTAGGAAAGTAAGAAGAGCTATTCTAGAAAAACAAAGAAACATTGCTTTCCAATCAGCTTCAAAGCGCGACACACATTGCAGCCTGAGGCTGATAGAAGTCCCGTAATTTTCGGACTGTAGTCCGCGGACAATACATGTCTGAAACTGAAATTTTGCCTAATGCGGACTGTCCGTGTGTGCGGACTATACATAATTTTATTTCTTCAGATTGTCTGTCAGAGTCGGAGTAGACTACCGGTGGCTATAAAAAAAAAAATGCGCCCCGAGTGGGCGCGTACGACATGTTAACGTGATAAATAACATAGCGAAATCAGTTCCGAATGCAATCAACTTCAATATTTTAATTCCGAAATTTTTTGTTTTTAGCCTGTAGACTACACGCCAGGTGCTCACTATCGAAGCAAGAAAATTTTATTTTTAGCCTATATTTGCCCCTGCAGACTACACGCGGGATGGGCACTACCGAATCAAGAAAGTTTTATTTTTAGCCGAAATTTTCCCCTGCCGACTGTACAACGGATGCGTACTGTATTCCGAGAATTACGGTGTCTTTTGGCGCAGCAATTTTCTGACCAGCCATTGAGTATTGCGAGTTCTATCTATTGACTGACATCGCACCAAAAATAAGACTCAACCACCAGAGCAAAATTTTTCGAAAATAACCCTTACAAAAATTTCTTCAGGCAGTCTACAAACTGTCCGCTGGCTTCTGTCTATAAAGTCTATAGACGCTCTATAGACAAATCCTAGAGAAGAGTCTAAGCCAATAGCAATCTTATAGACAGTCTGTAGACAATCTATAGATTCATGGCCATACACTTTTGGTAGACTTTTGTCTACAGAGAGTCTATAGAATTTGGATAGACAAAAATAAATATCTATAGGAAGGCAATAGAATCTATAAGAAATCTATACACTGCCTATAGACCGCTTTTGTAAGGGAAGGGTTTCGAGAACGTACCGGGTTCAGGTGCAGCTCGCGGTCGAGGCGCTCTATGGCGAGTTGTGTTTCCTAAAATAGAGTTCAGAACCAAAAATGAAGCTGGCTTTGAGAGTGACGAAAACAAAACTTCAATTAAGAGGAGCGCACTCCTTTATGAAATGACTTACAGTGATGCGCTCTTCAAACAGATCACCACCTGTCTGTTGAGCGGTCTTGAGAGCCTGCGAAGAATACGCACAAGAAAATTTATCATGCGTACTAATCTTAGAAAAAGTAAGAACAAGTCGCAAAGAAGCTTTCATGAATGAAAATAGGACCGGAGGAAGAAGTTTCAAAGCATATATTCCGGAATCGCAATAAGTATACAAGGTGTTTCACCTATGACTTTACACAATTTTCAAGAGTAGGCTTTTTTGAGTTAGAAGAGCGCTTTGTTTGGCTTAGCACTGACAGCGGTGTAGTACATCAGAATATAAAGATGACGCAGTAACTAACAAACTAATTAACCTATGCTGAATAGTTAGCTTTTTAACTATTATTGTTAGTCTCCTTAATTGTTGAGAGCCCAGCGTAAGTAATATTCATATCAGTTTTTAGAATTTTGAGAACGAGGGTACCCTCGGCACTGTGACGTAACAAATTCTGGCTACATCGCGCCAAAATATATGCGCTTTAGAGAAGATTGCAAGCAAAGTAGACTCTCCGTCGCACGTAGCTCGTCGAAATAGCCAAAATTTGTTTCGCCACAGCAGAGAAGGTAACCGCATCTTCGAAATTCTAAAACCTGATATGGTTATTATTATTACTTAGGGTGCCCTACACGCCTCCAAATAATTAAAGAGCCAAACAGTAGTAGTTAATAGTTAACCGTTCAGTATTAGTTAATCAATCTGCTAGTTTGCACCTTTTAGTCATTCTGACGGATGACACAAATGACAACGTTGTGCCCAAAAAAAGAGCGCTAGTTTAAATCAAAAAGGCTATTTAAACAAAAACTGTGAAAAGTCTTTAGTGAAACACCGTGTATATCAGAAGACAGGCTAAAGAAGTAAGACCCCCAGGTGGTCGAAATTATTCCGGAGCCCTCCACTACGGCACACCTCTCTTCCTTTCTTCTTTCACTCCCTCCTTTATCCCTTTCCTTACGGCGCGGTTCAGGTGTCCAACGATATACGAGGCAGATACTGCGCCATTTCTTTTCCCCCAAAACCAAGTATTATTAATTATTAAGCAATATGAGCGGATCACAAGGCACAGTAAAACGTGCAGAAGAGAAGCGTATCTATGGCAGGGCGAAAGAGGAAGCAATCCAGTAAATAATTTTATAGTGAGGGCTTAAGGTAAAGGTGGAAAAAAAATGTTTTTGGGAAGAATTTCACAATGAGTTTCACTCTAATGAACGTCAGTATCAGCCTTTCGGCACGCTATGTACAACCCTGTGCACAAAGAACTGTGCACTGTGCAAACTCGCAGCTTTTTCTGAGCGCTTGCTGCACCCAGCAGTGATTTCTTTGTTTCTCGTGAATTTTGCAACATTAAAGTAGCAAATAATGTGTTTATTCTTGCTCTATATTGGGTGCGGCAAAAAATATAAACAGCAGCCCGCTAAACAGTTTTCTTTTAGAACTTTTGGCTGCCTTACTCCTTGCTTCGACTGCCGTCTCCACTGCGTGACAATATTTCGCTTAATAGTAAGTGGTGTGGCACGTAGTCCATTATTTTTTTGCTGCCTTCTTTTGGCAGCAATACTAACACCACAACATTTTTTAACCAATTTCAAGCGCAATGAGCACCTTTTTTCTAAAGAGACTTGTTACTTCTATCGCAGTGTTGAACATTAATACAAAAAAAAAATTAACCGCTAGTATTTCACTCTAGAAGCCTAGCGGTTTGTCCAGCTTAAAGACTGGAGAAATAGTTCTGTTCGATGGAAACAAAGAATGTCGTCTGGAAGAGTTACACTAGTTGTCTTGCTTTGGGTTATTGAAGTACACATTAGAAATGAGCAGTAGCGAAGGTAGCTGATAACTTCACATCAAACGCACTGATATAATATTTTAAAGAGTGCGCCGTAAATTCTAAAATGCATTTTAGAGGTCAGACATATGCTGAGAAAAAGGGCCCCTACTGCATTTGCACACCTGTGAAAGTTTCGAATGCTTAAGAAAGTTTTATCTTTGATGTTTTCTTTATTTTTTGTCTGTATTATTAAAACTCAGAATCGGTTCCGACCACCAAGAAAGGCAATCACCTGTAGCTCATGGTGCATTTCACCCAAGCTGTTCGTCAAAGTTCCAAGTCGATTGGATTCTTTGTCAGTCTTGTCCTGAAGTTGAGCCTACAGGATGAAGAGGTACAGAGAAGGGTTATTAGAACAGGAAGGTGTTTACAGGGTTTTGCTTAAGCTATGTGATAGGCAGACAAGAAAAGGTAATTACCACTGTGGCGCTAAGGTGCTTGATTTTTTCTTCATAACATCGCTCCAGAGTAGCTAGCTTTTGCCGGATAAACATATTAAGACCCTGGAATGGAGACGAAAAGCCAAGATACACACACGCAATTCTTAGGGCAGCTGCAGCGGGAAATAATTCTGATCACTGATAACGTATAGAAGCGGCCATGTTCTGCGGAGGCTGTTTCCTTTGTGTACTGTTGAATATTTCTGCTCCAGTAATTCGGAGCTTACCGTGATAGCATATAGTGGCTACGCTGTCATGAAAGCAATGTGCGCTGTATCTTGCCATGGTTTTAAACATGAGCGGTCTTTTCTGCTATGCGAGTGAGTATGGGCCTGTACTGTTCTCTGGTTTAGCTCTGCTGTGAAGACGCCAAATGCGGTCACTTGCAAAGAACGTAAAACTAATTTCAAATCTACCCTATTAGCCCTACAATGGTTTTATGCGTTATACGGTGATCGCTGTTACTGGCGATGACACCAAGCAGATGGCGTGTGTTGCTGTGATCATATTCGGTATTTGCCTGATGAGGGAAGACTCAGGCGTTTCCAGGATTGTAGTGATAAGGCGGAGAAAAAGCCCACTGGAGAACTGGGCAAGATCTGTGTTTTTCATATTTATGCATGTTTTATTGTAAGAGTTGAACATGTCTCAGTGTATATTACTTATGTTTCGCGCGATGAATTGATATTCACAATGCTGTATTTTTTTTTCGCCCCTTCATTCAGTCTTCATTTTCTCTTTGACGGAGAAGGAGACAGGACTAAAAGCTCGTAAGCTTCACAGACGTCCTGCCCCCTTTATCAACTTGGCAGTACAGTACACAGGCAGAGATTTTCAATTTTCCAAATAAACACTGAAACAAAATAACAAAACACTTTGTAAAAAAGCCGCGCTATGCATTGCAGCACAAACACAGGTATTAGAAAAACAAATAACTGGTCATGGGGAAACGAAAAAAAATAATGCTAGGGACTGCTAGGGACCTCTTAGGGCCTGCAGTATTTGTTAAATAAAATAAAGTCTTCCTACTCAGGAGGCTGCCCCTCCATCTGCCTTGGATGTTACCTCTAATTACGCATCCTCCATCGGACTTCAGCTATCCGTGCATAAAACAACATACACGACGGTCGCCAACAGCTGGGGACGCCGCAAACATGCTGCAAGTCCAATCTGACTTTGCCTATCGCGCACCCCCCTACAGGAGAGTTCATTTGTTCGTGAGCACTCGTCCGTGTGGTCTTCCCTTCATCTTTTGTCCGTTTCGCGCTGTACCACCCGCAAGGGTTACGACTTCTCACGTACAACGCTGGAATAAAATCAAACACGAAGCATGACACTGTGCTCGATTTTGTGTGTGAGAAGGAACTGCGTAGCACCGACAGTCTAAGTTTAGAAGAAATATCTTCGATTTACGAGAATCCTACTAGTCTCACAGTAATAATTTCGAATAGTGGTTACGATACGTTCGTGAAGTGTATCTGTGGTGTGACCTTGCGCAGTACATCGTGTGTTGCCGCTGTTCTTATGCAGGATACGGCAAGGAATCGAAAATTTCAGCGCTAGTAACCATATGGTAAATGACAGATACGGAGAGAAATCGTGTTCACACCACGATGACGCCATGATGAAAGTTTCTACCAAGTCATTTATGAAGTGGTTGAGCTTTTTCCTGCGATGGAAACGTCTCGAGAAGCTGCCGACTCTTCAGAAGCTGACAGTAAAAAATAAGCCAAGTTGTCAACAGACTAAAAGTTCCAGTCGTGCTTCCTACGTAGCTGCCATAATTGCTCTCGTGGCCAACGTAAGGCGGCGACCGCTTTGATCTCAAATAGTTACGCGAACTCATTGGTTTGGCTTTGAGCTCGACCGATTACCTCGCCTTCAATAGGGTTTGATGCCTGGCCTGGCCTACCGCGAAACTTTGCGAGCAAAAAGAACAGAGACACACTTTGTGAGTGATGGATGAGTTCTTGGTAACGACAGAGTCATAGAAATCACTGCCCCAAATATATGTAGCCCACGTGAGTGATGAAAACAATATGCATGCGAATAGTGAGCGAACTTGTGTGACTAGGTGGTCTAAGTAGAATAGCGAGTCAGAAAGTCTACAACTCAACTGCGTTAAGTGGTACGAAATCAAAGGCCCACACCAGACATTGAGGAGCGGAAGTTCAAAACTGTTCATAAGTGACAGCATTTCATCTGTAGCCTGAGCATGGCGACCATCCACAGCTGCCAGCAGAGCACGGATAACTCAGTGGTAGTACGTGAGCACTCCGTGTAAGTAGCTGCCACCGGCTTTGGCCTGTGTGAGAATGCACCATTATAATAAAGCAGTGTACCACTGTATGAGGGATAAAGCAGCCAAAACAGATTGTCAACACTTGAGACAGGAAATTTACCCGATAAGAAAAGAGAACAATAAAAATGGCTTGTCTAGAGTGTTCGCTTAGTGTTAATATTAAAGCTGACTTCAGAGATCAGTACTTGTTTTCATACACAGATACCACTTATAACGAGTGGCTCTTCCGGGTAGAAACGTGAATCTGCCTGATTAAATTTCTGCGAGCGCAATTTGCGTTGATGCAAGCGTGGCTAATAGGGACACATTGCAGCTGATGACGTGGTTGAATGACCTGCGAACAGACGTAGAAAATTAAAATTTGTGAAAATAAAACTTGTATCGAAAATACAACCAAGAACTGTTAGAAAAACTGAATGGAGCTGCGGAACACGTACTCATACAGCAAACAGTTTTTATGCCTAGATGCGGTATGCCAGCGTAAGCGACAGCTCCAGTTCTCGTGTACGAAAAATAAGGATGATAAATACTTAAGGTTTTTAATATAACATCAAAGAGGCCAAAAGCTGCAAACAGCCGAATGTTCATTATATGCTGTAGCTCCGCGCGGAAATGGTCTGCACTGATTTACACAAACACTAAAGGCAAAAAGGAGATGCAAACAGCAAAAAGCAGCGTCCTCAGCGCCTCCTTTCAGCTTGAAGCTGTAGTACCAGTGCGATAGGTCACGCCCACTAGAACAGTTGCTACCGGATTTACCGAACCCAATTTTAAGAGTTCCTTGAGAATATTCACAAATCTAAGTTCTGGATCTGAGGCGACTCACCTCAGTGTAGAAGAGCAATATGATGGAAGAAGAACGCAGCTTTGCTTTGTGGGACTGGTAGCACAAAGAAGCGCCCAATCCCGAACCCAACCTTTAACACACTGATTCCCACAGCGTTGGATGCAAAAGGTCTGTACCCAAGCGTTAATACAGTATTTCCAGCTGCTGGGGAAACCAAGACCTAAAATGTTACTGCGTTTTTTATTGGACTTAACTCATTATGTTAGGAAGCATCGCAGTCCTCATAGAGCTCCGTAATATAGGACTCCAGCTTTATGTTGAAAGCCTTTTCGCCGTTGCTCGTCCAACATTAGGCATGTTTACGCAAGCAAACATGACCACTTTACCTCATTTTCTCGTCGAAGATCGCAGATAGCTTGGACAAAAAGGGTGTCATGCCGGCTCTGTGAGATATGTCTTACCATATCACATCTTGGCGCCTGAAAAAAAAAGAGGTTATGTGTATGAGGATAGAATAAACAACTGTTTTTCTCACGTAACACTTAGGTCAGCGCCTAGCAATGTCAAATATATGAGATAGCGAAATACGTGTTCATTTCTGTATATTTCTGCTCCTTATCTTATAGTCTACGTTCTGTTGAGCTGTTACTCTGAGATCTGCCTGGCCATCTGCAAGTCGTAAACTATTTGTCTGTATACGGACAGAGGTGCTCAATTCTTATTCCTGTAATGGATGGCGGCGTTGACAGCACACTCAGTCCTAACCATCCTTTTCTTGTCTCTCTAGACTCAAATACACTCATCAAAGATAGAGAAAACCAGTCCAATGGGAGTTTACCTCCAACAAAGAATTAAGGCGGTCATCTTTTAGTAGAACTCATTGGTGCAAGACATGCCTCACAGAAGACTACATATTGTTGGAGAAGACACTAAAGTCTCGCGATGAACAGTAGAAATTGTAGAGATTGTTCCCCAATGCTTGGTCGAGCAACCACCTCTTTCAGCTATTGTGATCAATTTGGCAGTAAGTTAGCGGAAGGTTTCCTGATCATTGAAAGGTAGGAAACATGTGTGCCTAAACCTTTGTTTTCAATGAAAGCCACTGGAAAAGCTTTTTCGAACGCGCATTTCTGACAAAAGTGATCTGCTGGCGACTCTGCCTTGCAGATGTGCGCTTGTGAGAGTGAAGTGTTTTCCCCAATTTTTGCCCCCTGTGTTCCATTTGTTTTCGCGGTATAAATACGTGTGCTCCTTCAATAAATGTTCTAGTTGTCATAGTAGTGCCTGCGTTTCCTTTCTTTCTGCTGTCCTTGTCCGCACTCTGCGCGTAGACAAACAGCACCATCGTGCCCAAATTTTCGTTTAAATAGGAGGGAGGATTGCTTTTCTGTTATCTTGAAAAGATTTGAACATGCCGATGCATAATTAGCTACACCGCGCGATCCAAAAGTAAACCCCCTTGGGCTTTAGGATTTCGAAAAATGTACATGTCCTGTACATTTTACGCAAGCCCCCCCCCCCCCCCCCCCCCTTCCCCCCTGTATAGTGCCCCAACTGCCTCCAATGCTAAAAAATCGATAAACAAACAGTACTATTGCACCAGATGCTATACAGTGCCGAGCCATGGACCGCACATTAAGAAAACATTGTTATCTAGCCGGCTATGCATAGAGCCATACCTTGAAGAACGCTAAGTTTTGATATTTTCCGATTATCTTGGTCTTCAAAGCGATATTTTGTGGCAATGTGCGTGGTGTGATAGGATTATTGGCTCTTCTGAACTCAGTATCTCTTACTGTGTGCCTTTCATGGAAGCGCTGAATCGCTTTGTATAATACCATATATAACCATGCCTCCTTAATACGACCCCCGTAAATATGGACGACTCGAATTATGGACAGTTTTTCAGGGGCCAAACTTTTTCAGTGCATTTCCGCCTCGTTAATATGAAAACTCGCTCTTCGGACAATGAAAAGGAAGAAAATGCACAGCTCCCAATAGGGCCCATGTATATTTGTCTCGGTAATATCGACGAAGATGAGAAGCCCCTGCGATGTGTTTCGAGTTATGCATTTTGAGCGTAGGATATCAGAGGAACACAATGAAAAAGTGCGAATGGCTAAGTATTGACTCTTTTATTTGGTCGCTTCATACTATACAGTACAAAGTTGCTTAATAGACGCGCCTCACTTTTTTCCACATTGCATGAATGAGTGGGATGAAAACCCTGTATCCAGCTTGTGCCACGTAGAACGCTGCATTCAGCAGTAGTCAGCCGACTTTGCACTGAGATATAGTAGCGGTTCGTGAGATGTGAGCAGTCGTAGTAGTAGTTAGGTCATTTGGCCACGAGACGCCTTCAAGCCTATCATGGACCACTAGGCGGGTAAAGCTGCACGACATTATTTCAAGCACCATGGCGACCAGCATAATCAGTCTGTATCTTCGAAAATCATGTCCAAGTTCAATTTCGCTGGACACCAGTATGCACAGAAACAGTCTTTAATCACATGTTTGATTTTTTTTTCTTCGTGATTCGGTATTACGGATGACTCTCGCTTTATGGAGAGTTTTTTCGGGAACCAAAGTGTTTATACTAACGAGGAAGGACTGTACTTCCCTCCCCCTCCCCCTCTCTTTCCCTCCCCCTCTCTCACCCCTGCACATTTTTAAAAACATGAGCTATGAGGAAACAGTCCCGGCGTGTCTTTTTATGACTGTAAAAATGTGCAAAAATTGGCCAAAGCAAATACAAACTGCAATTTCTCTTAGCTACCCACGTCAGTATTCTCGGGGTGGTTGCGATATTTTGCTTTGCGCTGTGGAAAGATTTGGGAGCTTGCAGAAAGCCTAGTGACTTCACCGCGCATTTCAATCGCAGGAGTCATGCGGCAGCTGGGATTATTCATATTTGTGAATGTAAATTTCAGTACATAGCTGAAGATATAGTCAGCGCGTCTTTGTGTTTGCGTAGGTCACGATGCTTCCACGTGGTATAGTTTCTTTGCTAAAATTTTCACACTCCTTTGTTTAACATCAATATTCGTTAACAGTGCGATAGTACAACATCAGAAACACTTCGAGTCAAACCTGTTTATTATAGACGGACCTGACTGCGCTTTTCATTTTGAGATACGCTTTCTGTCTAAAAAGTAAACGGGTATTAACAATAAAGATGACCGCTGAGCTGACGCATCAAAATTGCATATGTAATCTTTCGCAAAATGCTACCTACCACAAGCGATACCGCGCCATGCAGAAAGCTGTCACTCTGATGAGAAAGCTATTTTGTTGTGTGGCGATTTCCCACTCCATGCAGAGGCAAGCAACGAGACAACACGTGCATTAGCTCGGGCGCGCTTTTGATGCAATGGAAAAGGAGACTTACTTTATACGGGCAGCCCAAGGCTTCAAATTCGCAGCTCAGTGGCATTCGCGGGCAGATGGGGTAGTGTTCCTGCTCCAGCTGAAACATCAAGCCCAAGCGGTTCCAATAAACGCATATCACAGAGATTTAAACAAATAGCAGGAGAAAGAGCGGGCTTTCACTTCTGGCATTCAGAATTAATAAGTATTATTTAACATAAAGCTCGAATGCAAATGGGTTAAATTAATTAGCGGAAGTTGTCATTTACGAAACATCGTTAGTGTACCTGCTGTACTTTGAAGGACTAATTTCTTTGGCAGGCCAATATTAGAGGCCCAAAAAGCCTTCACTACAGCCAATTCGTATTACTGGTACCTCTTTGCGCAGCCACTTCGCTGCTTCTGTTTTTCTAAGTGAGCAAAACTTTATATGTTGTAAAAAGTTCACTCATGAAACAAAGGACAGGATTTATTTGAATATTAATTCAGAATCTTGCCATGACAAAATACATTGCATACTTTTTTCTATTTTCGAGGCTATGATAAGCCTGAAAGCCTAAACATACTGAGGCCATAACTTATAACCTTAGTTTCGTCCCAACAGTTATCGGTACGAGAATAGCCACCCAAAAGCGGATGCGAAATGCTCGCGTCATACTTCATTTAAGAACTTAAAGAATTAGGTGAATGCCATGGTAAGAATCCCCCTCTTAAATCAAAATATAAACTGAAAAAAGGCTAAATGTGTCGCTGGCAAAAGAGCTGCAAAATAAATTGTAAGCCACCGTATGTTGTGAAGATTTGTTTTTATTTTATTAGGCACACAGTAACGGGTCACGGTAAGCTGCTGACGTACACCGCGGCGGAAGCCATTAAGCTGGTCATTTCAGAAACATGCCCATGCTGCCATTTATTTCATAGAAAAGCCCACGGTGCTACTTTGAAAATTGTGCTGATAAAAAAACGTGTCTTCCTGGTTGATGACGCGTAACTTCATTTCAGAAAATCGAAATATGCGGTCCCGTTGAGGCTGCGGCAACCGGCCTCGGTAGCGTTCTTTTTGTCGGCGCCGGCTGAGCACTCAAACTCAACCGAAATTGCGAGCACTCTGGTTTATGTTATTTGCCAGGCATTAGAAATATGAAGCGAAAAAAAGACTGTGGTTTAGCTCTGGTTAACCCTAGTTGAATTGCGAAAGCTTCGTTTCCTCGGCACGTCGTCTACGCAGCGCCTCATTCCGACACTCTCGAGAACTCAAACCGGTCTCTTCCGCAGTTGAAGAGTCACTCCGGAACGTGGCACGACTTCTTTTAGCCGCATCTTCGTTACGATGCCTCTCGAGTCGTGCAGCTCGTTCTGCCGTCTCTTGAGCGCGTTCTCTCTTCCTCGCTTCGTTCTTTCGTTGTTGCTTCTCTTTCGCGCTCTCCATAACAACGAATCCACTGAGACGAAGTCCATATATATATACCCCCCCCCCCCGAGAGGCGACACCTCCTCTCCCTCTAGCCAAGCCGAGCACATTAGGTGGAGCGAGCGGCGACGGCAGCGGCGTCGACGGCGGCGCCATCTGTTGGAGAGCGGATGCGGCGTTGCTAGGCAACGGCGGCTCAAGGTTCGTTCGGCCACGGCATACGGCTGAAGTGCGACCACGCGACGAGCCGAGCGGGCTGCCTGGGTGGCGTAGTACTGCTTTCGCAACAAAAAATTGCAGTACAGTGCCATGTCAATTGCCATGCTGCTGTGCTCAGGACGGATGCCACAACAAAATGAACATTAAAAGCAACGTGAGAAAATAAGATCTGACAACGGTGGCAGTAGCAATGACAGGCTTGTAATGGTAAGCAGTGCAACGAAGCTCGGCATATATCGGATATCATGTTCCACTAAGGTACCGTGCGTATATAAATGTTTCTTACGGTTCTTTTCAAAACTTAAGCAACGCTTCAACTTTCAAGATAGAGTGCGTATGTGATCATGCACACTGGATATTATACCTGCAGTTGTCTGCATGCATATTGCCCTATGAAGCGCATGCATTCCTTCAGTATCAAAGAAATCAATACTACTAATGAGCATCAACATCGCACCACAAGTTGAATGGGGACATCAAGCGCACAACTTGATAGTATAGAGTTGTCCAGTTACTTTCTGCCGCGAAATCATGAAGAAAGTTGGCACAAAGTAGTGAGAAAATGTGTTGCACGGAATTCTTTCGCGTCTAGAAGTGCAGCACAAAGCGGGACATTACCTGGTTGTACGTTTTGATTGGCTGTTTGCAGTGTGGACACACGGCTGGGCGCTCTCCACAATTTGTCTCATGAGCCTGGAAAAAGTTATTTTACAGCACCATCGGGTTCACAGGAAGGAAACACTATGATGGCAGAGATATTTGTGGCAGCTGCTAATTGTACTTGAGATTGTTTAGTTCACTTTACATATTTAAACCAGAGGAGACTGAGAAATTAAATATATTTGAGGCTAAGATTTGGAAAACTTGGCAAAGATCTTGTTTTGTGTCCTCTATGAGTTGTCGAAAATTGAACATAAAGAAATCATTTTAAGCGTAAAAAAACTGCAACTTAGGAGGTTGCAGCAGGGAATGCTGGATAACGTGTGCGAACAACGTTTGCAATGCTTTGGTGCACACTGAAGTGACAATCGTTCACATTATGTAGTGTAATGCGACAACAAAGCCACGACTGCCACCCTCTGGTAGGTAACACTGCCTTCCTCCTTGTGACACCACGTCGCCAGTGTTGTCCTTCCTTGGTAGTGCTGTAAGGACTCACCCTTTCCCTGCCGCACTCATTCTCCTCTTTCTCGAATTGCCTTCTACCTAACCCAGCTTTCATTTTTTTTATTCTTTTTACTGACGCAACTCCTATCCACCTCCTCCAATACCCTACTACCTTCTTCGTGTTGAAGATATTTACAGCAGCGTAGAGCTTCTTGTGGTTTGTGCCGGAATCAGCTGTCTCTTTACAAGATTCAAGTATGGGGTGCTGGAGAAACTGCACAGGATGGTCCAGTCAAGTGCGTGGCGAATGACAGCACGAGTTCTGCTGTGGCATATAGTTTACTCTTTAGCTAATATTTAGAAAAAGTAATCATAATCATCCTCATCATCGGCCTTACGAAGCTTAGGGCATGACAAAAACCTCTCCCATGGTTCTCCAATTAACCCTGTCCCTTGTCAGCTGCTGCCATCCTAATCTTCGAAACTGCTCAATCTAACCTCTCCGCATAACTTTTTGCCTACCCCTGCTATGCTTACTTTGTCTTGGAATCCAGTCCGTTAACCCAAACGACCATCAGTTATGTTGATTTTGATTACGCGCCCATTCGAAGCCTTTTCATTCTTCTTTATTTTCACTGGGGTGTCATTAACACGCATTTGTTACCTGACCAACACTACACTCTTCCGGTATCGTATAGTTACATCTATGATTTTCCTTTCTATAGGTTGCTGCGTCACTCTCAGTTTATGTTGAATCCTTTTCGTTAACCTCCTTATTTCTACCCATAAGTCAGTGCCGGGATGATGCAGTTATTATACATTTTTCTCCTGAGGGGTATTAGTAAACTGCCGTTCATCACCCGAGGGAACCTGCCATATGTGCTCCACACTCATTCTTAATATTCTAGTTATTTCGCACTCGTGATTTGGATCTTCGGTCACCACCTGTCTTATGTACACGTGTTCTCTTAACAATTCAAGTGACTCTCAAGCAATTATAAACTGCTGTTCCATTCCTAAAGTGTACAGCAGTACTACAGAGTTCTACGTAAGGATTTTTCGACACACCTGTCAGCCTATGCTGTCTGTAATTGATCACGTTTTGCAGTTTCTTAGCGTAGCAATAACATCAGGAAATCGTAGGTTACTGAGGTGTTCTCCATTAACGCTTCTCCACAAATGTTTGCAATACAGGCCTGTTAATATTTGCAATAAACAGGGGGTCAATAGCATTGGTGAGATCTTGTCTTCCTGCCTGACATCCGCCCTTATTGGAATATTAGTGCTGGCTCTAACGGGGACTATGGTGGTTGTGGAGCATTTATAGATATCTTCCACTATTTTTACGATTCTACGCCCTGATTACCCAATGCCTGAATGACTGCTGAGCTTTAGACACTTGAATAACTTGGTCATTTGAGGTCTGAAGTCTTAAAGAATGCACTCACCCGTTTGTCGCAGGCTGTGACGTCCGAGTTGCAGAAAGTGCATTCCAAAATCCTTTTGGGGCACTCATCATTTATGTGCTTTGCGAGCAACTTGATCTCTAATAACTGTCCACAAAGTGAGCACGGAGCTTTCCCTTTCACCTTGCAAGACAAGTAGTGCTCCTAAGAGAGAAGAAATGTGTAGCATGCTCAATCCACACGATCAGTCACTCGGTCACTCATTGGCTTGTTCATTGTATGAATGTTTCATGGAGCGCTTCTTTATTACAGCGAAAGCTGGCATTGCTTCGGTTCAGCCATATGACCCTGCAATCTAACGCTGAATGTATGCGTCAGCCGTAATACCCTAATTACTTATTGAAACAGTTGAATTTATGTACTTGGATTCATTTATATTTAATTCTAGTAATTTCTGTCCAACAGCCCGGCGAAGTGGAGAGAGAAATCCTCCTCTCTACGTTTTTGGAAGAGGGAGTAGACGTAAATGGGAGAGGGAAAAAGGATTGGGTGGTAGGCGATGGATACCCAGGTGAGTTTTTGGCGATTGCTTTAGTCCGGCTAGGCATTTTTTTTTGTGGCTGAGAATGTAGATTCTACAGCAAAATGCAGGGCTGAATGCCTAAACCAAAACTACATCAGCTTTAGGCGATTAGCACGCTAAGCAGGTAAGCTTAGCTCTAAAAATGTTTTTATACCGTAGTAGCCTGCAGTAGTCCATCTATTATGGCAAAAATACTGCCGACGAAGAAAATCGAGACCTAACATCGCAGCAGAGCAGGATTTTTTCTGACGGTTAGAAGAAAAATCTGCGAAGAGAGGCTTATGGCTGGTAAAGTCAAACTGATTATTTAACTTCCTAGCTGTGTCAAGCTGTGAAAAGTAAAAAAGCCAGAGAGGTAATAAAAATGATGGAATGACATGCATTCTAGGTGCTGGTTTGTTGCCACGAATTCAACGTAGTTATAAGAAATGCAGTATTGTCATGTAATATAACATCTCTTTCATCTGTTACCAAATCTGCATTACCAATTACGAAAATCAGATGAGGGGGTCCGGTGATATCTTAAGGGCATCAGTTGGTTTACATCCCAGTGAAAAGCGATTGTTGCGTCAACAAAAAAGGCATAGAGACCTAACGGTCTGCTATGTACGACGAAGAACGAAGAACTTACCAAGACTGCTTTCAAGGGACCGCTGAAATAGCAGGCACTTTTTTCGTTAGGACAAACCGATTCCATCTTCTCCAGATTCTTCCATTCCTTTTCAGTGGTTTCCATCTGCAAAACAAGACAATATTAAGGTATTTTTTTTGTTTACAGCGCTTAAAAAAACACGGACAGAACACATGGACGAATAAGTCACAGGCGCTGAAATAGAAATCAGTGCCCGTGACGTCGTCGTCCATGTCTTCTGTCCGTGTTTTTTAAGCACTGTGAACAAATGAATGGATCATTACCAACTAGTCCGACAACTTGTCCTATTCAATATTGAGGTGATGTATTTCCGAAACATCGGATGCCGACTCAAGATATTTTATTCATTGCCATGCTCTAAATTAATTTTTATCCGCCCAAAATTCCAGCTGAGACTCTTCAAATTCTAATCCTTGGTTTTCGCTGTGGTGCTCTCTCTCGTGGCCAAAGTAACAGCAAGAATCATGCATACAGTAAACAGAGGGAAGGAAAAAAACAAATTTCTATTGAAAAACTTAGTTGCGGATTTAAAGTGCGAGGTCAAAGGACCGCTAAGGCACCACCTGCAGCTTTCAACGAGAACTAGACCTCTACACTTTGGTTCGTTCGATGGAAATAAAAACTTGTTTAATCACGGAAATGTAGCCGCCCTGGTGATACAGTGCCGAGATGCCGCAAACATGAGCAATTGCTACGAAGGACAACGAGAAATAAAAAGAAACATGTTGAATGAAATCTAGGAGACGACCGCCCTTGCTACAAGGCATTCAGGTTCTACCTATGCTGTATCTGCATACGGGGCCTCACTACTCCATGTGGACTGATAACGGTGTCAACGCGTTACGCTATAGCACCAGAATGCACCGAAAAGTGAAAAGTGTAGAAAGGGCTGTGGGTAAAATTGTCAACACAATTGGCAGGTATAAGTTTTGTGAAAGAGGATCTTCATTACGGCTGTACTTTGTAATACCTTCTTAACCGCTTTTATAAAGAGTTTCCGCTTGAAGGAACAACGCCGACAATTACGTTTTTAACTTCAGAGCGGAAACAAAATTCGTTTCTGTATGAAAAATGACTCCTCGTTTTTATTGCAACTGCCCATGCAGCCAAAGCACAATTCATCATCATCAACATCATCATCAGCCTGACTACACTCACTGCAGGGCAAAAGCCCCTCCCATGTCTCTCCAATTGACCCTGTCCTTTACCAGCTGCGCCCACCATATCCGTGCAAACTTCTTAATCTCATCCGGCTACCTAACTTTCTGGGGCCCCCTGCTACACTTGCCTTCTCTTGAAATCCACTCCGTTACCCTTAAGGATCAGCGATTATCTTGCCTTCGCATAACATGCCCTGTCCAAGCGCATTTCTTCCTCTTGATTTCGACTGGGATGCATTAACACACGTTTGTTACCTCACCCACTCTGCCCGCTTCCAATCTACTAACGTTGCACCTAACACTTTTCTTTCCATGGCTCGCTGCGTTGTCCTTAACTTAAGCTGAACCCTTTTAGTTTGCCAAAGCTAACCGACAAGGCACTCCCTCACCAGAACGGGTTTTGGCTACCCTGGTGTAGTAATGGGCCACAACATTCTATGAACAAACCAATTAAAGCGCCATTATTCTCGTACATTTACACTGTTGCCTTAGCTATTAACGACGCATTAAAGTTTTTATATTTTTCTTGAGATTTCGATGTGACTTTGTTTCTGCTGCAAGTTCTCTCGCTGTCCTCTTAATCTTTGGATCAGGCTAAAGTCACTGTACGATTTTAATTATATGCGTAGCGTTAGCGGCACCTCAGGCAGTATTTTGCAAGAATGCTCGATTTGTCATTAATTATAGTTGATGTATCATCGTAGTGACGTGGGTCGACCTGAGACTGGATGTACTGAACTACCAAATAACCTTCTCTCGCAAAATCTGGGAACATGAGACTTGCACTCACCGACTGAATCACGCTTAACTTTTTAAGTTTTCTCTTCCTGCTCTCCTCTTATTCGAATCAGCGAGCGGAGTGCGAAACGCCATATCATCGTACTAGTTGAAGAAGACAGCAAATGTACTTGCAGTAAGTTAAATAGCAGGTACATATAACAATACTAAAAGTAATTTTGTTCACCTTGTCGGCGGTGGCAAATTTAAACAATACAGTCCTGAGATAGCTGCGTTTGTTGTGGGTTTACACTCGTTTCACATAAAGAAAGACAAGCTAAGCTCCTCGTTTCGCTTACAGCTTAAATCCTTGAAACATAAAGGCCGGAGGTGTTTCATATTCCGTGATCTCTACACGTCGTTAGAGGCAGTGTTTTAACTACACCATCAAATAGCAGGTTGATCGTAAGAATAAGCGGAAGGAAATTTTCCACTTCTTGCTCATTTGAAAGAAAACGTTCGCAGAACCGTTTATAAATAAGAAGGAAAACACCTAAGAGCAGTGAGTCTTAAAAAGAACAGAGTACTTTTGCATGATGTCCATGAGTAGTTCTGCATTAACATGAATGTTCCGTCGGTATTATAACCACGTTTCCAGTTTTCTAGAACTGAGGAGCTACAGAACGCGCGAGCTTCCACCACGCCTACACTTTGGCGAAGTACTTGAAGTAGGTTCGTTTTATGTAATTTAAACCTAAAAAGAAATACTCGCAAGTTCGATAAAATGTTACCGTCTCGTACACAATCCTGAGCGAATCAATATGCTAGCCCAGCGTGAGTGCAAAACATATTGCGAATAGGCTGCGCAAAATATTCATTGAGTAACTGCAGCAGATACACGGAAAACTTACGTATTTCCGGGAACCGTGCCAATCACAGACTTGGCAGGTAAATTCGTTCTTGTCATCTGTGAACACTTGCACACATGTCTGGCAGTAGACGTGACTCTGCTCGTCTTTAAAGCCCTGGGGCGTGATGGCATCACATGTGCTGCAAATGAGCTCCGGGCGGAGCTTTCTCAAAAATTTTATCTCCAAATCGTGAGAAATTTGCCAGTGGTCCCTGAGCGTGTAGATGCAGCCGTCCATCTGTGAGACTCCGCTGCGGCAATTGAGTGCTCTGCTCGGTTCCCGCTCGTGCTGTGGAATGTGAAGAGGGAACCGAATCAGGCAACAGCTTGGTAACTATTGCATGCAATATTAGTGGGCAAAACCACTGTATAATCTAAACTTTCGTTTCAGTTCGCTATTGGTCTCACTAGTCCCCGGGCCCCATGTCCGGCTGTGGTGGTGATGTTGTCCCTTGGTTTAGAGGCAGTATAGTCACTTTCAATAACTTTATAGTTTCAACAGTACCCAAGAAGACCCCGACACGGGCCCGGAAACAGCTCTCGATTCCTGCGCAGTTTACTGCGCATATCTGACAAAGGGCGTAGAACATTCCTGCATGAGGAAAAGCTAGACATCCGTGAGACCAAATGGCTATGGGCGCAAACTGGATCAGCGTAGCATACGGCTCCCAATATACACAGTGATGTTATATCATAAAGTAACAAAACAGACGTAAGACAAAAAAAAGACAAGAGCTAGTGTCGCTGTCATGTTTTGTTCATACGTGAGAACGTTTTTAGTAGATCACCTACTCTAAATGTGAATTACGTTGCAGGCATATCACGCTCCCCTACCTGTTACTACCGCAGAATCCGAGTAACCTTCGACTACTTGATTCTCTATTTTTATGGGGGCAGATGTGATCGCCCAGCCGCCGCGGTGGATGAGTGGTTACGGCGCTCGGCTGCCGGCCCGAAAGACGCGGGTTCGATCCCGGCCGCGGCGGTCGAATTTCGATGGAGGCGGAATTCTGGAGGTCCGTGTACTGTGCGATGTCAGTGCACGTTAAAGTACCCCAGGTTCTCGAAATTTCCGGAGCCCTCCACTACGGCGTCTCTCATAGCCTGAGTCGCTTTAGGACGTTAAATCCCCATAAACCAAACCAGATGTGATCGTCCACTGACAGGCCGCTGCATTATGCATCAACAACCGCTGCCGCTGTTGGTTTCATCACAAAGGGGTAGCGTTAAGAAACGCACCTGGGCACGGTTGTCTCCATTCTTTAGTGATTTAATGCGGGTGCATTTATTTGTCTTTTTTTCATATAATCCGCAATAAAAAGAAATGACGAGCGAGAGAGCAACGCTCATTTCGAGAAACAAAGCCTGCAGGATTGGCGAAACGAAGTCCCACTCGCACTCCATCGCTTTTTGGTCGAAATGCAATTCTTCTGCGTGAAACTACAAAATGAAAGGAAATAACTTCAGGTTTTCGTAGCGTGACTGCATAACCCCACGCATCTTCCCCATCCCTCTCTCCATTCGTAGCGAAGTAACAGAACTAACACTATTGCATTAAACTACCTGTCAGTAAGCATGGCACCATGGTGTAGCGATGGGTATGAACGATTAGAATTGGGGAGTTCAGGACGTTTCCCTATGAGATTCAGGGCCGGCTAGGACCAAATGTGGAGGAGACAGAGGCGCACTATACGTTTTTGTTACTTCTCCATGGGGGTTGATTAGTATGGGTCTTTCATTCGCGCTATTCGCGCCTTCAGTTAATTTATTAATTCACATTTCCTGCAGCGCCGTAAAGGCATAATTGCAGGGGAATACAAACATACAATTTTCAAAGACACATTTTACAGCATGCGACATGGGCTCAACCTCTGGTACAAAAAGTTATGTAAAATGAAAAGGATCGTCAATGTGAAATCCCATCAGTCAAAGTAAGGAAATGGAGAAAGCGAAATATAAATAGCGGGAAAGAGTATCCAAGTACATAAAGCATATCAAAGGTCCAACAACATTGCACGAAACTTTGCCTCGGACTGGCATTCGATCACACAGTGAGGCAGCTTGTTCCATTCATTGATGGTATGTGCAAAAAAAGAGCGTTTGTAGTCGTCACTATGACACGTCATTTCACGTATCTTCCATTCGTGGTCGCATCTTCTTGATTTAAAATGTGATGGAAGCAAAATAAGGTTTAGAGCTAATCGCAGTTTTATTGCAGTAAATCCGGTAGAAAAGTTCTAACTTAATCCGCAAACGGCACTTTTCCAGTGAGTCCCAGTTCAACCCCTGCTTGGTGCAGCTACTACGGACATCAGAGGACAAATTTGTTCGTGACAAATCGTGCTGCACGACTCTGTACATGCTTCAGCATAGCACAATGGGTCCCGACTTGAGGCTCCCAGACTGTGCAGGCGTACTGCTTAATAGGTCAGATGTTTGTGAAATACAAACTTTCCTTAATCTTCAGAGGAGCATCTCGGAAATTCCTCTAAGAAGTTCAACGTTCTTGTTGCCTTTGACAATATATATTCGATTAGTTTTTTTTCAAGTCAAGTCAGCAGAAAAATAAACACCAAGATATTTATAATCGGTTATATTAGTCAAAGGTTCGTTGTTTAAAAGGTAGTAATACAAAATTAGAGCGCGCCTGCGCGTAAAAGAAATACAGTAACATTTTGCAGTATTCAAACACACCTTCCATTTATCGTACCAGTGTTGAATGCGGTCCAAGTTCTGCCGATTATTAAATGAGTCACGTGGTGCTTTAATAGAACGATACAAAACACAGTAGTCCGCGTATAGGCTCACCTGGCAAGTCGCACTTTCCACTATGTCATTGATATAGATTAAGAACAGTAAAGGCCCCAACACAGATCCCTGCGGGACACCTGAAGTCACCGCTGCAATGTTTGATAAGCACCCAGTTACTAAGACGCGTTGCTTGCACTCTTGTAGGTAATCTTTAATCCATTCTTTGTTTTTCAAGTTCATAATAAAACAATTGCATTAATAATACAGTTTTACGCCGCCGCAGTGGTGAAGTGGTTATGGCACATGGCTGCTGACCTGAAAGACGCGGGTTCGATATCGAACGTGCAGGTCACATTGGAGAGGCCCGTGTACTGTGTGGTGTAAGTGCACGTTGAAGAACCACAGGTGGTAGAAATTTCCGGAGCCCTCCACTACAGCGTCCCTCATAGCCAGAGTCGCTTTGGAACGTTAAACACTATAAACCAATAAAAAGTGTACAGTGAAAAATCCAGACCCTTTTCTCCTCCTCCAAAAACTTTTATCACTAAGCACCGCACTGTTCACTTGCCGCTCACTGTGGTTTTCTTGGGAGGATTCAAAGTTGCGGGAAAAAAAAGCAAGCGCGCACACATTCCTCGAAAAGAGCGCCAATAACCGCCCGCCGGGGCATGTGCTATTCTACCCTATGGCTACGGCACCAACTGCGGTGCGTGCGTGGGAACAGGCTAGCAGAGAACGATACTGCGAGGAAGAATTCGTTGTGCACGCGCATGACGTCGCTAATCTCGCCGTCAAGTGCCATGATAAGGCGCTGACGCTCTGTCCGGTCGATGGTTCTAAAAATTACCTCACTGTACTTTGCTTCGAGCCCATTCTTTCGCTTAGGAGCGTGGAAATAAGCTTGTGTAAAGGCAACTGACAAACCAACTTGGTCAGCGCTGCGAAATAGCTTCTGCGCAGGCACCTCCTGTCGAATGGCAAATCAAAGAGTTCAACAATCTTTAAGTGTTTCAAGTTATAGATTTCATTGGTATATGGCTAAGATTGGTTTTTGGTTTTATAGGGGTTTAACGTCCCAAAGCAACTCAGGCCATGAGAGACGCCGTAGTGAAGGGCTCCGGAAATTTCGACCACCTGCGGTTCTTTAACGTGCACTAGCATCGCACAGTACACGGGCCTCTAGAATTTCGCCTCCATCGAAATTCGGCCACCGCGGCCGGGATCGAACCCGCGTCTTTCGGGCCAGCGGCCGAGCGCCATAACCACTCAGCCACCGCGGCGGCTGGTCTATGGCTAAGAGCAACGCCGTGGTGGGAGGCGGCAGATAATTTCTACCACGTAGATTTCTTTAACGTGCACTTACATCACATAGCCCATGGGCCTAGAGCAATTCACCTCCATCGAAATAGTAGTGCGGCGGAGGATTTCGAAGGCACGTCTTTTGGGTCAGCAGGCGAGCGCCATAACCACTGAGACTCCGCGGCGGCTAAATTTTATAAGTGCCTGGCACTAAAATTTGCGTCAAAAGTGTATTATTAAAGTGTATTGTCCCGATTCCATACACAGGAGCGTCGAAAAGAATGTCACCATAATAATTTACGCCATCTGAGTTTTTTTAACGTGCGCTACCAGCTTAGGAGATTTCTCGTGTTTCGCCCCACCGAATCACGGCTTCCGCAGCCGGCGTCGAACCCGCAACCTTTGAATCAGCAGTCGAATGCCAAAGCCACTCAAACAACGCGGCCCATCACCGACTAACCGCGTCTGCGCATGCATTCAAGAATGATTTTTAACTAATTTAATTTCTCTGCACGGTCGTGGTACGAATAAGCATCACAGATGTTGAAGCCGCTAATATGAGAGGCAATATGGGGAAAATCTGAATGAGTTCGCGGCGATGAAGGTCTAGAAGACAGCTCCGGTGGGTTCTATAGAGGTTACCATGTTGTAATGAAACTTACATTCTAGGTGGTTCTTTCCGTAAATAATTTTAATTAGTTGGGGAGTCATTTGTGCAGGAGGTCATCTGAGGCCTTTTATTAATGTTCTCACCACGCCTAATTGCTAATTATGCATTTAAACGTGCGCACAAAGGTCTTCGTTTATCTTTTACAGTCGGCTACAACTCAAGAATGAAGCGGCTTTTTCCCGACAACAAACCCCCTTCCAGCCAATGGCGTCGGCTGATCCTCCCAAACCTGCTAGCATGGAAATGCGAGGAGTGGCGTGGCCAATGCAGTTAGGGGACTATCCCCTTTGATCGGCCACTTTCTGCATTGTCACGCTAGCAGGCTCATGACAACCGACCGACGCCATTGGATGGAAGTGGATCCTTTGCGGGGGAAAATCGCTGCGTTAAGTTGTATAGTTATCTTCTGCAGCGTCGCTTGTGGCACGCCAAGCACGACTCTTGGCCACGGGACCGAGTTTTGGTTTCGCTCTGCTGTTAGCTTTAAAATGGTTCCACTTGGTATTTTGAGAAATGGTTTGTTGAGGCGGAGAGAACGAACGGACTCTAAAGGAATGTGAAATAACTCTTCACTCAATATGTGAAAAACCCCAGTAGTTGCTCGTTAATTCAAGCGCTTCGCAAAACCAACAACAGAAGAGCACTTTTAAGTTGTGAAAAATAAGCAACTTGACGTCAGGTAAGCGAGCATTCAAGCTGAAGTCCAAGTTTAGAACTGATTCATACTTAACGATATGAAACTGAAAAAAAGCGACGTACGTCATCGTTATTATTTTGCCTCGCAAACATTTAAATTGAAGATAGTGCATTAGCGAAAAAAATCGGGCTTTACATGACAAAAATAATGTTTGTACATAATGAAGTCAGTAAAATGAAGGTAGAACGTACTAGCACCTGGTGTACTTTATTAGTACTCTATTAGTACTTCATACAAATATAGATAGAAGAAGCATGCACTGGAACACACGAGGATGTAGCAATGTGGGCCAATCTCACGCTGATGGCTCTTCCAAACATTGGCGGCACACCCATTCTGAATGTTGGTGGGGTGTGCCGGCAAATTATAGAACTGCAACGATTTTAGGAGAGGTGCCCAGGCCTTCGAAACACTATGCGCTGCCCCTGAAATTGTTGCGCATTAACCGAATACTTTGGCGTACGTATCTGTCCTAGCAATTCCAAACCAGACTGTGCGGAAGCAAAAAAGGGAGAGCGTGCACTGTATAAAATAGGCCAAGGCGTATGATCGGTCCGTGTCGCCAGTGGCTTAATTTTTTCCTTTCATGGGGCTTGTGCCTGTACACAGATTCAAAGGGCCAATGAAATCGGAATGCGTGAGGAGTGCCGGCCGGATAGTGTAATGTTAGAGAAGACACACATATATGCTCAACTAATCGGCTTTCAAAACAAACTACGAGAAGTATATATCGCAGGATTGAAGATTACTGTTATTGTATGCTCAGTTTTGTTCACATCATAGTTGTTTCGTTTTGTGCAGTGAAGCTGTAGACGCTAAGACTAACTCTACACAGAGGTGATTGCTTCTGCGGAAAATACTATGGAGCCACCGTCTAGAAAAAGTGGCTAAATATGATGCCAAAATTTGTCATATTTCCGGAATTTAACTCAGCGGGTAGTCACATTCCGCCCTGAAAACTGATGATTAGAAATAAAAATAAATACAAGATGAGTGTTTTGTGCGAGTGCGATGTCAGCGCACGTTAAAGGACTCCATGCGGCTGAAATTATCCAGAGTCCTCCACTACAACGTCCGCCAAGCCTCAGTCGCTTTGGGACGTTAAAACCGCATAAAACTAAAGCCTACAAACAGCTTGAAGAGATGCATATTCATGAGAAATATACAACGCTTGGACGCCCCTAATGCTGTTCAGGGCACAGGAGTTCTGTACTTAATGGCTTAGTCTTCATAGTAACTGCTGGAGTAGCGCCAAATATTTTTCTCTTCACGTCAGAAATGTATCAGCGCCGACTGCATAAAACATAGTGTAACGCGAATGCTTCTTTTTTAGAATAAGCATACCACTGGCGTTGACTGCACGCATCTTGCGAGGACATGCGACATGTGCGATCGCGAAATACTGAAAGTATGTCACAAGTGCCACAAAATGAGACCTGGCTCGCGACAGAACGAAAAATGAAGGCTTGCCTCGACGGGACGCTTGCAGTTGTGCGGGGCAGCTAGGTTCTTCAGTGGCTTCGCTGTGTGTGAGACTGAAAACAAGGCGTTTAGTCACCGAAGGGTTGATAAGATATGAGCGAAAAAGGAAGTTTTCAGCCCCAGTGACAGCAGCACTTGCTTGGGCGTTGCACAAGCGTATTAGAGCAACAGGAAGGTTCCGCCATCTTTTAGCGAGCACTGAAAACTGGTGCGTCAACGGCATGTCTGCTGTTGAAAAGGAGGGCAAAACAGAAGATTTTGTTTGCAAAAAGCAAAGGTGCAAACCGAGAAAAATCTTTTTTTTAAGAACGCCAATTGCTGCCTGGACAGCACGGTTTTTCAGTAAAGAGTATGCGGCTTTGTATCCAATTATGGCAGTGGTTGGCTCAGCGCGATGATTCCACATCTTGGAGGCAAGGCTGCTGCACTTATTCTCCTTCCGAGCGGGAGTTTCGAATAAAGGTTTAGTTTTGAGGGTACAGTAGCGCCGCCTCATCGCGGGAGAAAAAGTTAACGGGGCCGCACCAAACAACCTCGGATTGTCTGCGGCACGTATCTCGCCGGCTTTATGCGCCGCCTAGAGGTTGTTTTAGGCCCATTCCTAATTGAAAGAGAGGCTTGTAACATACAACCATCACCGTGATTGATTGATTGCAAAACATTTGTTTCGTCAGAAGGCGAAATGCAGGCGCCGTTAACTCGAGATCACCGGCGCAGAAGCCGGCGTTGCTCTCTTCCAGCCGAGATGTTCCTGACCTGCCGGAACCTCCGCTTCTCTGTTCTCCCCCCCCGTGCCTCGGGCTCTTATAACCTTGGCGATCGTCCACGTCATCCTTGTCGTCGTCCTCTTCTTCTCTGCTCCAGCAATAATGTTTTTCCACCTCACCGAATACTTCTTCTTTCTTCGGTTAATCTTCTGTATCCTTCGGGTAATGCACGTCAGCCTTATCGCCATTCTCGTCTTCTTCAAACCTCTTTCGTTCATACTTCTATTTGAAATTGCCTATTATATTTGCAACTTCGTCTGTGTACACTTGGTGGTCATACAACCTTTGTCCGTAAAGTTTCAAGACGGAGTTATTTCCTTCTCTGGAAATGATTCCCCAAAACAAATGTTGGTGCGTATGTATAGCGGCACCTTTCGGGCTAACCTGAGCTATTTGTGTCAATTGCTGTGGCAGCCGCTAGACGGCACTACATGTAGAAAAATGCATTGTCACTAGTCGTTTGCGCATTCTACTATTAGTGAATGTGGAGAGGTGGACGTCCACCTCGAACAGCGTGTAAACATAAAATTCTGTGAGACGCTTGGCAAGACAGCCACGCAGACGTATGAGCTACTTCGTGACGCTTACGACAAAGAGACATCGCGGGCGCTAGTTTTCGAGTGACACAAGAGGTTCGTTTCGGGGAGAACGTCGGTGGAAGACAACACAAGGCAGGGGTGCGCCTCAACCTCACGGAATAAAAACAACGTGGCTCGCGTCACGGAAATCGTACAGCAAGACCACATCATTACAGTCGGCATGCTATCAAATGCTCCCGGCATTAGTAAGACAACATGGCACCACATTTTGCGTGAGAAATTGGGGAAACGAAAGGTGATTGCCAGACTTGTGCCGCTCTCCTTCACAAAGGACCAGAAGGGCACGCGGGCGTCAGTGAGCGCTGATTTGCTCTCTGAGGCCGAGAAGGATGCTGCATTCATCGACACCATCATTGCTGAAGGCGAAACATGGTGTTTTCAACACGATTATAAAAAAAAGGCAGAACGCCGAATGGCGGTCCACAAGGTCTCCGTCGTCGAGAAACGTGCGGCCATAGAAGACCAAAACAAAGACGATGCTTGTAGTTTTTTTTCGATGCCAGAGGTGTCATACAACACTAGTTCGTCCCACAAGCGGAGACGGTGAATCATGAGTTTTATATCCGCGTGCTTCAACACATGCGTGATGCACTGCAATGCCGTCACCCTGACTTATGGGCATCTGGACAAAGGAGCCTTCTCCGCGATAACACAAAGCCGCACACTGCTTTAAGCGTGAGAAAATTTCTCGCCAAGCACAGCATTACCTTACTTCCCCATCCGCCAGTCTCGCCTGACCTCTCCCCATGCGATTGTTTCCTGTTTCCTCGTGTAAAGAGAACCCTAAATGGTCGCTGGATGGGGAGCATGTAGGCCATTCAAGGCGCCACGACTAAGGAGCTGACAGCCCTGCCAAAAGAAGCGTTTTCCAACTGTTTCCAAGACCTCAAGAAGCGTTGGAAGCTGTGTATAGACTTCAAGGGAGACTACTTCGAAGGGGTGCTGAACAAATGATTTCAATGTTAAACGCATCTTTTTTAATAGACTCAGTCTCGGAACTTTACGGACAAAGGTTATAATCGCGGATGCTCTTGCTTCGTTGCCGCTGAGGTCGCCGCTCAACATGGAGCCCGGAGGACTTAACTCGATGCGAGAGTTCACGCTGTTGAAGCCCAAGCAGTAAGGGCAGATGATTTGAGCCATCCTTCTTACCCCTAGAATCCGGTAGGCGTTTGCACATGTATAGAACTGGAAGAGGCTGTCGTTGGTACACATCTTGACGCAAGAAATACATTAGCCGTGACCTTGAGGATCGCGGTGCAGCGTGGCGGACACGTTGGCGCACAGTGCGCACGCAGCATCCCTGGGCTATTCATCGTAGATCGCCTGGAAGTCTTCAGGTATGAAGGGTCCGAATCTTCGTAGCCTTGCCTTGACGGGCATCACACTGAATGGTTCCGGGCACACAAAACGAATTCACAGGTAAGTTCAGCGTCAGTCTTCGAGGACCAATAACCCAGTGCAAGTGACAGCGATCGAAGTGAAAATAAAGCTGCTCGCATTAAAATCTGTGAAACTTGCGTTTGCTTTGGTGATATAAGGAGAATGGTACTTGTACCGTTTAAAATACTTTAAAATCCAAAAATGTCAAAAGTGGTGCTCATTTATTCAATAGCTCTGGTGTTCGAATAACTAGATATAAGGTCGTTCGCATGCTGAAGCTGAAGGCGTGGCAGTAACAGCTAAATGGAGATAAAGGGCTTCGAAGTTTCCCCAAATGGAAGTTTCTTCTGCGTACGCTTTAAATGCATGCACAATGCGTGAGAGCTGCGACTCGCACTAGGACCAGAACTCCGCAGCACGCTCTAGAAGGAACACCATGCTACGGGGGCACCGATTCAGAAGTTCCTGTTTTCAGTAATGAAGAAATTGGCTGATATTTAAGCCGGCTGAACCTATCAGACGAGCGAAAGCAAATCCTGCAATATTCATAACGAAAAATGGCGTGATGTCATTGCTATCGCGTCGTACGACGTGGCATGAGGCGATGAGAATCTGAGCTTTAATGGTCAAGGTCAAACGTCAAGTTAGCACTGGTCATCTTTAGCGTGTTTGCTGGTCATTAGTTATGACGATACAATGCAGAAATGTCATGGCTATGCGCAGCAATACCCAAGATAGTCTTGGAGGCGTGTACTTGGTTTGACCTTGGTCGGGCTTCAAGGTCAAACATGCAAAGCGAGGAGAAGGTATGAGTTGCACCTAGAGTTGTAGAGCTTTCGTGCTAAAAATGGTTGCGAAGTGAGACACAGTGGGGTTGGCTTGAGGAGATAAATAGTTTCTCCCCGCTTAACCGCGGCTGACACAGTTCAAAACCGCCAGACCCCACCCCGTGATCGCGTACGCTACCGAGTGCTCGCCGACCACGGCGGGTCTTGCTCTGAGGGAACAAAGGAACGACACATTGGCTGGCACCAACAGGAATTTATTGCTACAGCAACAAGATATGCTAATTAATCGAGGTAGTCCGACTCACCAGCAAGGTTCCGAGCGAATGTTCGCCCACGCTAAAGCATGGGATAATCCGTAGGCCGTACGGGACGAGATACGGGAACGAGTCTCCCCATCGCTTTTTCGGAGCGGAGCCGCCAGCGACACGTCCGCTCGCGCCGACGTTCCCATCCGAAGAGCATAGTGGCCTCTCCCGCGCGTGGGCTGCAAGCAGTCTCTGAAGCTGTGACACTGGCGCCCTTCCTTGCTAGTTAATGTAACTGACAAGGAAATGCGTTTCTCTTTGAGGTGAGGCTGCTGCTGGACGGTGCCTCGCGAAAAAGCAAATACAGGGGACTACAGGGGCAGGTCTCCAAAACACTAATTATCATACTCGCATGGCTCCTCGCCACTGCAGGCCGCGAGAGCACTGCAAAAAAGCCCTTTCGCTGTTACCATTGTAATGCACAGACAAGCAGAAAATAATACGCAGAAGGCTTCAGCGCTGAAAACCTCCTGCGTAGAAAAGAAAATTGAAATGTGCTCTATATTTCCAAAAGTGAAATGGAGGAAACAAACCTGCCTGGTAACACGAAGGAAAATTTGGAACGTCGAAGCGTACGTCCTGTTATGGTGCCGGCTACTGTTCATGTATCGTGTTTCTACTTTTGTTTAATACAGCATGACAAACTATACTGCTAGCTGCTGCTTCCAGAGCCTGGTCTTTGTCAACCCTTTCCTTTTGCCGTGGCACTCCAGCACTATTTTTGCGTAGTAAGTTTTATCTTGGCATCTTTTTTATTTTATAGCCGTCATAATGGGAGAAAACTTCGAAACAGCGCTAGGAAAAATATGTCAGTACCACCACCAATAGATTTTGCCTGAAAACGATACCAGGTCACAGTTAATACAGTTTAGCATCAAATAATGTGTTCAAGTTTGCGCGAAATCTGATGTACTCCACAGCTGACTACTGGGGCCGCAGATCTTGATTTCTTGTACAAATAAAGTCATAAATGCAACAGGCTACACAACTGTATAGCTGCGATTATACGCCGGTGGTTGTCCAGAATTCTAACATCAAAAAGCCTACTGACCAGCATGCATTGCAGGACCCATTTTCTCTATTTTCTGACTGTGACGACAAATTTAAAAAAATCTTGAAAGGTAAACATTAATCCTGACGGCTTCAAAGAAAAACAGCAATCACACAACTTGTACACACAACATTTTTTGCGTGGTGTGCCCGATGTCGAATTAAATAGATCGGTGCTGAAATCAGGAACACGACGTGCGTATCTGAGCAGAAGAAGCTTTTGTGTGCGCAGCTGTAGCCAAATGCTAACGCTAGACACACTGAAACCGCTGTTTGTAAACCCAGGAAACTCCTAGAAAGTCTCCTTACTTCTAATAAGACCAGTCAACAAGCGCACGAAATCGCGCGGGAAAAGTTGTGGAAACAACCCACCTCTCTCCGGCGTGGCGGAACGCTGCGGCGAGTCCCACAGCGGAAATGCCGAAGTCTGACGCGGCTCTTCCGTCGTCATGGGAACGAGGGATGAACGTCCAGCGGTCGTTTCGTATCTCGCTCTTTTTGCACACGTCCAACCACGTGGGAAAAGAAGAAACATTTGAAAGTAGAAACGGCGCTTATCAGTTCCTGCCTTGAATGCTCCAGGCGATGCCTTCCGAGTGGAAATATTTCGCTTGCTCATATAGTATAGGCGTGTAGGGGTATCGCGGTCACCCAATATTGAGGATACGGCGATGTCGTGTAGTCTAGTGTCGCAGCCACAGACATGAATGCGGCATGTCACTTTTGACTGAACGGTTCTAATAATCTTCTTGCATACTGGGCGCAGCATCTTGAGCGTCACTTTTCTCTCAATGCTAGTGGTTCGTACAAGAGCAAATGTTCGCTCGTGTAGATGATGCGACTTTCCAGAACAAGTGCGCAGGATTATTCCTGTGTAGAGCACTTTACGAACCTAGTTTTGGGTCGTTTGCTTGTCAATTTCGCATAAGAAACAGCTCTCCTAAAAGAACGATTGTGGCCGACACAGCTGGAGGTGATCATACTACAACATTCTTCACGGCGGTTTCCTGCTGTTTCATTTAAAAGTCGGGAACGAATGTCTTGTGGCCCTGGATGGCTCGACTGGCGCGGTGGCGAAAATAGAAACTGAAATTTGGTCGCAGCCCTAGGAGCGGTGTTATTCCCCAATTGGACGAAGAGTTTACAGCTGACTGCAGATTTGGTCTAATCGCACATACACATGGTTCGTGCAGACACCTGTGCCGTGTATAATTGCCGCCATTGTCCAAGAAAGGCCTCATGCCCCCTTGCGGCCTCTTTCAAAAGGGAGTGCAGTTGCTTCTTGCGCCTGCGGCCGTTGCTTCGTTGTAGCGGTAGTTACATCCATGGTCGATAGGTGCCGCAAGGCGGACTATAGCACTTAACGCCGATGGGCAGTTTTGCGCGGGAAAATCTGCTGTCCTGGCCGTTAATACCAAGAGGCAAAATATTAAATTGGAAAATTCGCAGCTGTTTAAAGGCTCGCAGATACCGTGTTGTGTGGATAAAAGGCGGAAGAGACGATACGCATGCGTCAGAAGACAATAAGAAAGCGAACTAAAAGCAGATTTAAGCGCGTGTTTTATAAAACACAGTTCTAGGGTACATACATAAATATCGAGGGATTGATCTTATAGGAGAAGGGAAAGAATGCCGTGATTTTAAATTGAAATGCAGTTGCAGGTCTGGGACTCAGAACAAGATTTGAACTAAAAAAAAAGAGGAAGCTGTCTGAAGTCATCAACTTTGCTTTATGCGCACAAAGAAGCGTGCATAAAAATAATTCGCGAAAATATGGTGTAGTGAGCACTTATATCATGCAACACAAAAAAGAAAGCTCAGTAAGAACTACGGTTAAGGAAATACAGGAGAAACGATGAGGGAAAAGAGTTTTTCGTGTACTTAAGCCTCCGTAGTGTCAATACTGCCGCTTGGGTGACTCACAAGTGAACAGAGCAAGCTAGATGCAAGATGGTATCGAAGCTACCGTAGATACCCATACCAAGGTCAAATGACACGGGTCCCTAAGGCGGTGCGCTCGAATGCGGTCTCATCCAAGTGCGAGCGAGATCATTAGCGGCTTTGTAACTGACACACCAAAATGGGGTAGTGGACAAACAAAACGTTATAAATTATTTCAGTATATATGTGTCATTTTTAATCCGAATATTATATGGTTACTCCTTCTTAGGAATTTTAACCCCCTGCACTTGATTGCAAAGAGGAATGCTTTTCTCATCATAAACACAATGCTTTGTTAGAGCCCCAGCTAGCTAGCTGGTGAGCTTGGCCGGCCTGCGTAAATGTCGTCTTCTCGTGACTTCTTCGCATGAATCAACGTCAATTTCAAGTGCTGGTTATTTTTGTCCTTGAGATGCTTCTCGTCAGGAACACGTGCGCGCCTGTTTTTTTTTGTTTTTTTTTACACACCCGCAACGGTTGCAATAGTAAGTTTTCCTGCTGCTACCCTTCGACATTGTTCAGAGACGAATAGCCCACAGCGCGCGAAGAACTTATGCTCCTTTGAAAAGTGTACAAAGCGCGAATTACTCCACTGGTATCACACTGCGACGGTAGATGATTGTATTCACTTTAGTACTGTGGTATGCCACTGACAATGGGTGCCTATAGCAGCCGGAAAGACGTCTTATAACACCAGTGCTGAAGGTGTCAGTTGTGACTTTCTTATGATCACTCGGTGCTTTGAACCCAAGAACGGATTCCGTTCACACGTTTCTCATTTACGGCATCTCAAAATAGGACTGTAAATATAATTGCGTTGTTTTCAGTGCACTGGAAGAAATAATGAATGAGAGTTACTGCTGTTCACGGGGACGGCGCAACTACCAATTTGCACTTGTCATAGCTTTAATGACTAAAATATGATGGACAGATTTTGCGCGGCGCGACATTCGGTGATCTGAAGCGTACAGCCGCGGACAAAACAATATGGATCACGCTTCAGTGGTGAAATCTCTCTGACTCGTTTCTTAGTGAAGAGTAATGAATGCTCGATGCATATGCAAGTAATATCCACTTTTGTTCTTGCATATTGAAGCAGGAATTAATTTTATTTACGTTAGTGAATGTGACATAAGAGTTTGAATATGGAAGCGTTGTCCTATTATTGTGTCTGCGACTGTACATATGCTTTATATCTCTACAAATATTGGGCGACAGTCGGAAATAAATCTACATTTCTCTGTCTCGGAAGCGCAATATCCACGATGCCTTGAATTTTTTTGCTACCTGCATGTTAATGAGCACTTATAGCTGCGACTGAAAATATTTTTGCACACAGTGGCTTTCGAAAAGATCTTGTGGTCGTCTCGTAATACTGTCCTCTTACACCGCCTTTTTATCGTGGATCAGAGGAGATTATTTGTGTGTAACTTCTATGAACTGCTCCTTTTTGCATATTTTCGATGTTCAGATTCCAGTTCTATTAATGTCCTATAAAGGTCCATTCACGCAGGCCTCAATCTCGACAGCACCAAGCCATAGAGCATCTGCTGCTGCTACAGAATAGGGTACTCTGCGAGCTGTCTAGCATGTATACGCCTGCACCCACTCAAATACTCGGTTATCTTCACTGATCTTCGAAATGAACGGCAATCAGTGAGGTGATCACGCACACATGAACAATTTAACACTGATATCAGGCGGCTACCATGAGAATATTGAGGACTACGTTGCAGCTTTATGCTCGAAACGTTTCCAGTTCACTGCGGGGTCGCAGGCTAAGACGACAAAAGTGGCGTTGCAAGAACGGCGCATGGTGCTTCATGCTAGGAAATCCCTATTCCTTCTTCTCGAAGTGACGATTGTGTCCGCTTTAGCTTGGCGCTTGCAACGCGAACTGCAGCGTTACCCCGACCTTCAACACGGTCCCCTACAGCATGTCTACGCCACTTGTGATTCTCACATGACGCGCAGCCAAGGCGGCCATGGCAGCACTTGCCAACACCGGATACGCCTGAATGCAGCCCGCTCAAAAAATACTTCCTCTAAAATATCGAATTATTCAGCTGTCTAGTGAGCTGAACATGTGGTTTGTGTGAAAACAGCTTACTGGATTGCCAGCTGCAGTAATTTCACAATATCCCTCAGAAAACTGAAAGCTGAAATTTTTCTTCGACAAGATTATACACTCAGTTTGTAGAATGTGCATGGACCGTGGTGCGACGCACAATTGGTGAAACGGGCAGAAAAATCCTTGGTAACTTAAGAAAGGCACAGGTCTAATAATACACCATATAATTCATCCGCCTTGCCTCAGGCTATCATCCACTGGAATGGCCTTCCGGAACACATCGTCAACATTCATGATTCTGTTCGTTTTAGAGCTGAAGTGACCACTATTTTTCTAGTTACTAACGCGTCATTAACTATTTTACAAAGAAGTTCTTGCGTTTCAGTGCTCGGCACTAACAGTCAATAAGCTACTCGTTCGTAGCTAGCCGAAGTAACCACCATATTTTTTTAGTAACTAACGCGCCAATAACTATTGTATAAAGATGTTCTTGCGTTATAGTGATGTTGTAGTGATGATCTGGCGTTGTTGTCGAAGTGACTGCCATATTCTGTAGTCAATAACTATTGTATAAAGATGTTCTTGCGTTGTAGTGATTGGTACTAACAGTCAACCAGCGTTGTATAACCATGTTACGCATGCTACTTAGCTTGCACCTATATTTGTAATCCTCCCTTCACACAATGCTCCGAAGCTCGGAGCCTGTGAAGTGACTTGAATAAATTGTCAAGGCGTTTATTTGAAGCACAGGTCGGTTGGTCTTGGTTGTCCGGCGACACGACGGGCACACTCACAGACGTCGTTCGAAAAACCCAGCTGCACTTCGTCTGCTTCTTCGTTGTCCCGCTTGAACTCGTCCGCTTCTTCGCTGCTCTGCGCCTGTCGGTCCCATTACAATTACTCTCCCTCCGAAAAAGGAGCCATCCTGGCGACTTACGGAGAGGAGAGGATGGGCGGGTCATAGTAAGGCTTGAGGCGCTCAACGTGCACAGTTTCGCGCCCCCGGCGACGGTGGTCCGAAGAGGGAACGAGCGGCTCAACGATATAAGTCACCGGAGAAGTTTGGTGGACAACCCGGTAAGGTCCGTGAAAGCGAGACAGTAGTTTCGTGGCGAGGCCGGGAGTGGAGGAAGGCACCCAGAGCCAAACGAGGGCGCCAGATGGGTATGACGCTGGAGGGTCCGGGGAATCCCGACGGTGCTTCTGATCCCATTGTTGCTGTGTGTTGAAAGAGCGGGCAAGTTGCCGGCATTCTTCGGCATACAGGTGAGATTCGGAGAGTAAGGTGGTCTCGGAAGGGTCAGGGTGATAAGGAAGGATGGTGTCCATGGTGGATGTAGGCTCCCGGCCATATAAGAGGAAGAAAGGAGAAAACCCCGTTGTTGTCTGAGTAGCTGTGTTATACGCGTACGTGACGAACGGGAGCACTTGATCCCAGTTGGAGTGGGCGGTGTCAACGTACATGGCGAGCATGTCACTCAGAGTGCGGTTGAACCGCTCAGTCATGCCGTTGGTCTGGGGGTGATAGGCGCTGGTGTAGCGATGAACGATTTGGCATTGCTTGAGCAGGGCCTCGACGGCGTCCGAGAGAAAAACACGGCCGCGGTCACTCAGAAGTTCTTTCGGGGCGCCGTGACGAAGAACAAGACTGTGTAGAATGAAGTGGGCGACATCGTTTGCGGTAGCAGATTTGAGAGCCGACGTTTCGACGTAACGGGTGAGATGGTCAACGGCAACGATGATCCACCGATTATTAGCCGAAGTAGTTGGAAGCGGGCCATAAAGATCAATGCCGACGCGGTCAAAGGGACGGCCAGGGCAAGGTAACGGCTGCAAAGGAGCGGCGGCGGGGTGGGGAGGTTTCTTGCGACGTTGGCAGGCGATGCATGACCGAATGTACTGACGTATGTAGCGGTACATACCTCGCCAGTAGAATCGCTGACGAAGGCGAGCATATGTTTTCAGTACACCGGCGTGGCCGCATTGTGGAGCGGAGTGAAAAGAGGCACAGATTGTAGCACGGAGGTGTCGAGGGATGACCAACAGCCACTTCCGGCCGTCGGGGAGGTAATTACGGTGGTATAAGAGGCCATCACGAACGGCGAAGTGGTGGGCTTGGCGGCGAAGGGTCCGGGTCGAAGGATGCGGCGAGGGAGTGTTCAGGAAGTTTAGCAGCGAGGTGATCCAAGGATCCTTCAATTGTTCGGAGAGCATATCAGGGATGTTGAACGAAGAGAATTCGTAGGCACAGACGAGGGCAGAGGTTGACTCGCATGGGAGTGGTGAACGAGAAAGGGCGTCGGCGTCCGAGTGCTTGCGGCCGGAGCGATAAATGACGTGTATATCAAACTCCTGGAGACGTAAAGCCCAGCGGGCGAGTCGGCCAGAAGGATCTTTGAGGGAGGATAGCCAGCATAGGGCGTGGTGGTCTGTGACGACATAGAAGGGCCGGCCGTAAATGTAAGGGCGGAACTTGGCAATTGCCCAAATGATGGCGAGACATTCTTTTTCTGTAACAGAATAGTTTGATTCCGCCTTGGTGAGGGCGCGGCTGGCGTAAGCGACGACGTATTCCGGATACCCAGGCTTTCGCTGGGCAAGAACTGCGCCCAATCCCACACCGCTCGCGTCAGTGTGAACTTCTGTCGGACAGGCGGGATCAAAATGGCGAAGGATGGGGGGAGAGACCAGCAGGCGACGTAAAGTGCTGAACGCGGTATCGCAGGCGGGACCAAGACGAAAGGTTCGGGCTGCCGGCAAGAAGCTGCGTTAAAGGGGCGATGATACTGGCGAAATTTCGGATGAAGCGGCGAAAATATGAGCATAAGCCTATAAAACTGCGAAGTTCTTTTAAGTTGGTTGGTTTGGGGAAGTCAGCGACGGCGCGAAGTTTGGCAGGGTCAGGAAGAACGCCGTCTTTGGAGATGACATGGCCTAATATTGTGAGCTGCGTTGCACCGAAGTAACATTTTTTCAAGTTTAGTTGGAGGCCGGCGTCAGTAAGGCTAGTGAGTACGCGCTGAAGGCGGTGCAGATGGGAAGGAAAATCTTTGGAAAAAACGACAATGTCATCTAAGTAACACAGACAAGTTTCCCATTTGAGGCCACTGAGAATAGTGTCCATCATCCTTTCGAATGTGGCTGGAGCATTGAAGAGGCCGAATGGCATCACATTGAACTCATACAAGCCGTCTGGGGTGACGAAAGCGGTTTTCGGCCTGTCGTTCGCCGCCATCGGGACCTGCCAGTAGCCGGAGCGTAAGTCGAGGGATGAAAAATACTCCGCTCCCTGCAAGCAATCCAGTGCGTCGTCGATTCGGGGTAGAGGATAAACATCCTTGCGTGTGATCTTGTTGAGACGGCGGTAGTCCACACAGAACCTGATGGAGCCATCTTTTTTCGTCACCAAGACAACAGGAGAGGCCCAAGGGCTGTGAGAAGGCTGTATTATGCCGCGCCGAAGCATGTCGTCAACATTGTCACGGATGACGCGGCGCTCGCTCGGCGAGACTCGGTACGGTCGCTGACGCAAGGGAGCGTGGGTACCAGTGTCAATTGTGTGAGAGACGGCCAATGCGCGCCCCAAATAGGGCTGGGAAAGGTCGAAAGAGTTGCGGAAGCGGCAGAGAAGTTCCAAGAGTTGGTCACGGTAAGCGGACGGAAGGTCGGGAGCGATGTTACGACGAAAGACGTCGATGGAAATCGGATCGGGCGCTGTCGCACAACAGGCTAAGGCAGTAACTGGGGAGCAGGCACGGGTATCGGAGAACTCGGAAGCAAGAGCAGGGTCTAGTTCTTCAATAGAGCCGAGGCATTCGCCGCGAAGAACAAACGACGGGTAAGAAAATGGGTTGGTGACATACATGGCGCAGTGGCCATCGGAAATCGAGACAACGGCGAATGGAATGAGGAGGCGCTGATGGCGAGTGGGTGCTGCGGTAGGTGTGAAAAGAACAGGGCCGCTGAGGAAAGAGTCGGGGCGGAGCAGAACGAGGGCTGAAGAGGAGGGAGGTATGTCGGTGTCGGCAGCTACAAGAAGCTTAGCGGAGCGCACAGGTAGGTCACACAACGAAACATCACACAGGGGAGAAAGCTCAAGTTCCGCACGGGCACAATCAATCACTGCACGGTGGGTCGAGAGGAAATCGCAGCCGAGGATGACATCGTGAGAGCAGGCGGTCAGCACAACAAACTCGATGGTATAGGCGACATCGTTGATAGTAACGCGGACCGTGCAGGCTGCGATGGGGTGGATGCGCTGAGAGGTGGCCGTACGTAGTGAAAAGTCAGACAGCGGCGTTGTCACCTTACGAAGTTTGCGGCGAAGAGCATCACTAATTACTGACACTGCAGCACCCGTGTCAACGAGCGCGAGAACGGGGACGCCTTCAACAGACACCTCAATCACGTTAGCAGGAGAACACGGAGGACTTAAAAAGTTGGCAAAACACGCAGTTCTTGCCTCCTGAACTGCGGCAGTCAGTTTTCCTCTGGGAGAGGGTCCGGGCGGCGGAGCATCGGAGAAATGGAACGTCGACGAGGGGAAGGCGAGAGACGAGTAGGGTACTGGGAGCGATGTGTAGAGGAGGCAGAAGAGACATTAGGCAAGGGCGGCCCGGAATCGTACCGGAAATTGCGCATGAAATCGCCAGAACGAGGAGATCGCTGACGGCAGAAGCGTGCGACATGGCCCGGAAGACCGCAGGAATAGCATATCGGTCGATTGTCCTCGGTACGCCAAGGGTTCGTAGGGTTTCGGCGGGGTCGACGAACCGGGACCTGCGGCGGGGGTATAGACGGCGGTGGAGCATAAAAGGCCGGGCTGCTAGGGTAGGCGGCAGAGGTGGGCGAGCGCCGTGTACCGGTGACTGCTTCAGCATAGGTGAGCGGCGCTGCCACAGGAGGAGGTGGGGGACTGGATGGCAGAACTGCAGCGACCTGCTCCTGAATAACACGACGGATTGTGGGCGTGAGAGATGGCGCCAGGTCGTGCGGAGGGCAAACGGGGTCGGCAAGGTGATGCAGCAGAGAAAGCTGGCGAGCGACCTCTTCGCGGATGAAGTCTTTAACCTGCTGCATGAACAGGGACTGCTCAGCAGACGAGCCACCAAGGGCCAAGCCAGCAAGACCCCCCGCAGGCGCGCCGGACTGCCGCGTAGATGCGCGTTGCTTGCGGAGTTCGTCGAAGCTTTGGCACAGCTGGATGACGGTGGCGACGGAGGTGGGGTTCTTCGCCAGCAGCATCTGGAAAGCGTCATCGGCTATGCCTTTAAGTATGTGGTTGACTTTATCCCCTTCGGACATGGAGGGGTTGACACGCTTGCACAGGCCAACGATGTCCTCGATGTAGCTGGTGAACGTCTCGGAAGGGAGCTGAGATCGAGCACGAAGACGTTGCTCGGCGCGAAGCTTGCGGACGGCGGGGCGGCCGAAAACGTCGGCCAAGCTTGTTTTAAACGACGACCAGGTGGGAAGGTCGGCCTCATGGTTGCGAAACCATAGGTTGGCAACGTCCGTTAGATAGAATAGGACGTTGCTAAGTTTGACGGAATCGTCCCACCGATTGTAAGTGCTGATGCGCTCATAGGAGGCCAGCCAATCGTCGACGTCTTGGTCATCGGTGCCACTAAAAGGAGAAGGGTCACGCTGGCGCTGCACCCCGTGACAGAGTACGGTGGCAGGGAGGGGCTGCGATGGTTCACTCGGACCTTCCGGCATGGTGGCGGAGACGAGGAGCGTTCCACTTCGAAGTTCCAGGATGAGGACCGGGACGGGAACCGAGGTACCTCCACCAAGTGTCAAGGCGTTTATTTGAAGCACAGGTCGGTTGGTCTTGGTTGTCCGGCGACACGATGGGCACACTCACAGGCGTCGTTCGAAAAACCCAGCTGCACTTCGTCTGCTTCTTCGTTGTCCCGCTTGAACTCGTCCGCTTCTTCGCTGCTCTGCGCCTGTCGGTCCCATTACAAAATAAATAAATAAATAATTCTCTGTGTTGATGTGTGTGTCTTGTCTGCGAACGCGTGTGTGTGAGTGGGCATGTGCGTGTATGTGCGTGCGCGTGCACGTGTGCGTGTGGGCGCGCGCGCGCAAATCTTTTGTTAGAATATAGTTCGCTCCTCAATGCAACCGTCGTCTCGAGTAGTGAACCAAATTATCAAGATGACCCCTTCAATATTCTTTCAAATGTGGCTCCCTGGGTTCAACGCCTCAGATTTTTTTAAATATCTTTGCATATGTGCTCGGTGCCGTCCGTTTGCTACTCTTTCATTTGTTTTTATTCTACTGTTGCCGCTTCTACTAACCGTTTAGTGCTTAAGTATCAAGTAATAAATAAAGGAATAATTTTCACCGATATTTTTATTGTTCACAAAACAAAGTAACATGCACACAAATCTTAGAGTAAGGCCCTTATAACAACCCTAGCAATGGGACCACCGGTGTGCTGTCAAGAAACCAACAACAAACTGCGTTTGTCTTAGGAGATCGTTTTGGATTTAAAAAAATAAATTTATCTTCTCTTTCATCAAATGACCTCTTATATCTAAAACGTTACATGAATGTGATTCAACGCCTCAAAATTAAGGGGCGTGATGGAATTCAGGCCTTCATTTTTGTTTCCGCTTTACCCTCAAAAATAGTTCCGTTTGCGACTTCCAGTGGAACTCACAAAGACTAAATGCCGAGTGGAAGCGCGCTGTTATACAGGAAAAGTACGGGAAAGATATTTGGTTTGAATCATTGATTCGTTAACATCACCATATATTGATTCATTGATATCACCAAATCTTTTGCAGTGCAGCACGAGTCATCGTCACTTTTTCGCAAGGAGTGTGGGAGTAAAACATAAGGTAGGAGTATTTCACACCTTTTTTTCGTTATTAAGAATCATGGTCCAGAAGGTTGCACCTTAGCAGGGTATCTCTGGATATTTCTTGGAAAACAATGCGTATGCACCGGCCGCAGAGTTCGGCCGCACAGATTACCAAGTATGAAATAACAGTATGGTCAAGCGGTTTCGCCTACTCTTTGGAAAAAAAAGAATTGAAGAGGACGCATCAAAACCTGAGCCAGTGAGTGCACTGTATGTTTATTAATATCTTTTTCATGATTTACTGAAAACGTTTCAGAGGTTCCAGTACGAAGCATTAAATAAGGGACGGTATTTGTGCTGAAGGTCTAAATAAACTGGCGATGAACATCCTGGTATATTCAGCAGATCCCAGGAAACGGTAATGGTAAGCTTGGAAGCTTTCTTCTTGCTTACGCGCATGGCCTAACCTCGGAGAACCCGATGGTTGCAGTACAGTGGCATTGCTGTGTGCGTGTTTAAAAACGGGGCTCGATCTCGCCCCTTTATCATGCCCTGATGAAAGAGTCAAGCAGATTGGAAAATAATGGGCACTGCCAGGTGAATCACGTTCGGAATTTTCTGCCTTCTTTTTTAGCACCTAGGCTGTCATATTTCTGGTTATATTGTCATATTCATCCTAGGCTGTCATATTTCTGTTCAGCACTTTATTTTTAATTGCATGAATGTGCACATCAAGATAACAGAGCGCATGCGTGAAATTTAGGTTGCCACTGCTGGAAATAAAATATCCATACAAAATTAGCCCTTAGTGCTGTTTCTGGTGATGTTTCTAAAAAAAGAGAAAAGAAGGCCTATTTGCTCACTCCTAAAAGTAAAAAAAGTAATTAAATTTAACGAATTAAGAGAATCTATGAGTTAAACTCTACTTATAATAGGTTGAAAAAAGGCTCTCAATACATGAAGTAGGGCTGAACACAGACAACATGCTGAAACAGCAATTCTATCCGCTGTGGTTTGAACCTCCGGATATTGCTGCAGTAAAGTACGAAGGAAATGGAAGAGTGACAGTGCGGTTTTTTATTCAGAACCACTGCGTGGCGATTAGGAGGTAACTGTTACAAGGTGATCACATATATTTGGAGGGTCTCCTTTCTTCTTTTAAAGGTCATAAAAATCCCATTTTCTGTTGCTTTTTAGAGCTCCTGCCCGATTTACTGGGGTCTCACGTATGGAGGGTGCAATTGCTGAGGTCCCTGTTGAGGCGAGGAGAGTCGGAGCACAAGTCCGTCGTAGGCGCTTTTTAGACATTCGTGTGCTGCTTTAAGCTGGAAGAAAAAAAAAACTAAGATCAGCGTGATTTGGCATGGCAGAATCAGAAATTGCGAGGTGCAAACTTTATATATTTGCTAGTTATGCAACCTCAGCGGTTTGCAAGGATAGTTCTTTCCCGGTTAAAAAACCCGCACCCTTTCCCGCACATTTACTCTAGTCTTTCCCGGTGCCGTAAGGAAACTTCTTTCTCGCCGCTTTTCATATTAAATACACAGACACCACGTGTGACGCGCATTATGCACTGGAGACAAAAATTCGCTAAATTGCTCTATAACGCTGCAGTAATAAAGTCTAGACGGCTGCTGAAATCTTTGTAAATGCTGAATTATCGGCGTTGAGTAGGCGAAGATTACATGAAATTATTAGCCACCAAGTTCACTGCCGGATCCGGAAGGCTGTATTCTAAGCCTTCCTCAGCGTTTCAGGTGTCTAAAATGATTGTAAGTTCTTTGCTATTGACGCTTAAAGTGATTAGAGGAGTTCCAGGAAGGCATCAGGCTACAGGCGTAACATTAGCCGGGAAAGTACATGGCCTCGCAAACAACGGCCGAAGGTATCACGTGGGACTTTTTCTCAGATTAAAAAGTTGATTAATGAATAATAATAATAATTGGTTTTTAGGGAAAGGAAATGGCGCAGTATCTGCCAAAATGTTTTTTTTCTCTAAATCAAGTTGCATTGCTAACCATAGGTTTATGGATCTGAACAAATATTAAATGCCGGAGAGAGAGGCAGTTGGGTGCCGCCCCGCTGAGCACTGGCATAGGTGTGAATAAAGAATCCAATCCTACGTTCTCTTCGTGATTTATTTTGCACCTGGAAATTTCGGGATGCATGCATTGGAATCTCATTGAACTGAAACTCAAAGCAGGACATTCCCTCCTAAAGAATATGTGAAGAATCTGAGAAGTGGGACATAACATGTGATATAGAGCTTGCGACGAAACCACAGCTAAAACATTTCCATAGCGTCAGGACGCACCTCTAAGACCTGCGATATCTCCAAGAAAACAGCAACTCTAGTTCGTCAAATGTAGCATTACCTACGGCAGCACCTCTCTTAGTGCTGTGGCAGTTTCCCAGTAATTGTGATAAAAAATGTGCCAATTTTCTAGAAGATTAACTAAAATTTACTGATTACATTTTTACTTAACGAATTTGCCGGCTCTTGCCAATGGCCGGTTTATAGCTGCGGTAAAGACGATGCCGTGACCGTTATTAAAACAAAGAAAAAATCAGTCTCTAGAGTGGCGTAGAGTGAAAAAATTCCGTTTGGTTTTTTGCACCAAACCGAAACTATGCGAATGAGGAGCGCCGGAAATATAGTGCAAATGCACGTATGTTGATGGCATCTTTCAATGGCTCCGGAGGCCTATTCCAAATGTATGCGGTTTTTGCCTTGGATGCAGAAAGCCTCGACACTCAGGTCATACCGTGGAGGGCGTTGTCTTTTGCTCCTTCGCTTAATTGGCGCAAAATAAAAAAGAATAATCACCACCTAACACGCGATGGTCTATTTGTGAACCCTGACACTCGCTGGATTGGTGCTCTGCCCGTGCGGTTATCAAGGAAGCAGACGTCTTTCGCAATATGCTAGCTTAGTTAAAGGAGCAAAGCCACACTTCTCTAACAGCATGCGTACTTCTGCTCAGCGTTGCGGGTTTCTTGACGTATATTGTAGAATTTCTCTCCAGCATCTGTTTTCCCGGGTATCGGCTTGACAGTTGAAGAGAAAAGATAAAGTAAGCCAAAATTACTCCAAAGCTAAAACTTTCTGACAACTTAAGCGTGACGTTGCTACCTGCTAGCTGCCTAGATTCTATTGTCACGTTCGGGAGCAGATGCGTCTCATTTGTTTTAAGTGGTGGCTAATGATAAAAAAATCTTGACATAAGATGTTTAGCAGCCTGGAATCATAACCAATATAAAAGAAAAAATTTGTATATTTCAACGTTTGAGTTGGTTGCGGACTATTTCGGGCATAATTCGGACGGCAATGCGCAGTTTTACATTATGTGTTCAAGCTGCTTTTCGTACACTGCGATGCACAGATGGTGGCCTTTGGTGGTGTTCGAAGCAGATAAATGCATCTGTCTGCGAATGTTTTCGGGTGATGTTCTTTCCTTCCGATCTTCGATATCGGCCGGTGCCCACTTAAAAACCTCATTTTTAACATCATCATCAGCCTCACTACGCTAAAGCAGGGCAAAGGCCTCTCCCATGTCTTCCCAAGTAACCCTGTCCTTCGCCAGCTGCGCCCACTTTATGCTTGCAAACTTCCTAATCTCATCCGCCCACCTAACATTCTGCCGCCCCCTGTTACGCTTGCCTTCTCTTGGAATCTACTTCGTTACTCCCGAGGACCAGCGTTTATCTAGGCTTCGCATTACATGCCCTGCATTGAAGGAGCGCTGGAATGGCCATTCTCACAATATTCGTGGGGCGACGTTAAAGTTTTGGTCCTTACATGGGTGAGATGACACACCCCCAACTTCAAGTAATTTGAGACGCTGACACTGCAATGACCGTGTCGCCTGCACACCACCAAACAAGCACCTAACAGTCGAACAGCAAAGCTTTTAGTGGAAGCGGCGCTATGAACCAAAATAATGAGTGTCTAATAACATGCAGACAATGCCTTGCAAGCCCTTCTTGCTTTGCGGAAGAAGCCTTTCATTGCTTGATGCACTTGTTAACACGTAGCGATTACACAGGAAGTGTAGTTAAACCTGGTGACTAAATGAGCGGATGACTACGCCTCATACCTAGCGTGTATGAAAACTATTTGTATCACATTAAAAGTGGGGGAGACTAAGAAAAAAACTGCAGACAGGGGCTATCAGCCTAGACTAATATAACTAGGGGAAAGCTGCCGGAGCTACAATTTATCCATCATGGCTAGACGCTGCAACGCTGGAAAGACGAGGTTTCCTACTTCGCTTGACTACTGTTAGGCATAAAACGTGGATTCAGCCGTGAAAATACGACTATTTTCAAGACGTGTGTAAAAGAAATTTTGTAAAAGTTTCCATTCCAGCCTAGCAGAGAACTTTCAATTACCTTAGATGTATTGAAGTGAAAAACACAGCATTGAAATAATTTAATCTGCACACAGAAGAGAGGATCGCGGCGTAAATGCCAATATCTAGGCGCGATCCGTTTTCGAGCCAATACGAGCCAAGCCAAATCCGAACTATCGTCTATGGGGCATTCCGTTAGCTGATTAAAAAAAAAACTCACATAGACGTTGGTGCCAGATTTGCCACTAGGTAATATTTAAGATCTCTATGGCTGTCAGAGCTGTCAGAATCGACACTCACGTAATTGGCCACGACCACCCAATTTCATTTTAGTGTGGAGCTACGAAGCTTAAGATAACGCCACCAGCAGTCAAAGCACTGCATGGAGGCTCCCTGGTCGGGGAGAGTACCCCAGACAACTACAATAGGCTGCCGCTGTCTTTGCAATACTGAATAGAAGATGCTGCTTTTGCAATAGATTTCGGGCGCTCCTGTGCTTCAGAGTTTTAGTTCTGTACAAGAAAAAAAGGTCGAGTTCTCGCCCTGCAGGGCTTTACTCAAGGAATTTTTCAGTTGTTTTCAAAACTGATACCTCGTCGTCTTCTCCGTGGCCCCAAACCAGCCTTTGGCAATAGCGACCAAACTTCGATAATTTGAAAGTTTATTAAATTTTATCTAGGAAGGTTGGTCATTCGCACGTTTTTCACTATTACTGACGTCCGCCGCCGCTGAAAGTTTTCTCGCGCAGACGTTCCTTTGTTCTCGAAAAGGTAGTTATTAAGAATTTTATATAATGTGCGCTGAAACACAAGGTATTTACTCCAGGCAAGAACGTCTGGCTAACAGCTGACCAACATTGTTTCGTCGTGGCACGTGACCACCTTCGAGTCAGTCCTAACTTTAGATTCACGTTATTCTAAAATAAAAATTTCTCGAAACCTCCTGTATGCCACTGTACTTTACAATAAATCCGCATATCCTACTAGATTATTAGATTATTTTATTATTTTATTTCATTCACCGAAACTAGACTGTCCCTTCAATATAAGCATAAAAGGAAATTCAATACTGCACCTGATAATGCATAGTGAGATACGGCACCATGGCATCATTGACTGCTTGCTTGATTTCCTCCTGCGACGAAGAGATTTTGCAAATAAATTTCATCCCGAATTTTAATTATTATGTATTCAGTTAATGTAGTGAGGTTATAAAAATTATGCAGAATAAGGTCTCATTGTCGGTACTTCCATCAAGACATCGTATCACTGTATGCAACTGGACACACCCAAAGCAGCGAGAGAAAATAAGCACTGAAAAGAAGACAAAAAACAAGAGCAGCTAAACAAATGCGAAAATCAATCTACTTCACAGAACTCGCACTAAAGCAAGGGTGCGATTCATTCACTGCATGCGTGTAAGTAAGTTTGAGATAAATAGATCGAAAGGAAGACAACAGAGTTGTGAAATGGGTACACGTATGGAGAAAAGCCGTAAGAAAGTATTGTCACAGGACATGGAAAAAATAGAGCAGTATTAATCGCAGAGAACCAATTTCGTTACCGAATATGGCACGAGATTGTACCATAATGTTTTGGGGGGCAAGGGGCATTTTTATGCTAGGGGTGACAAGTTCCATATTGAAATAGCCGAATAATAAGTAATCTCTGTGCCATAGTAGGTACGATGGTAAGATAAAACGAAATTCCTATTTAATGGAAGGCTGCTACTATTACTATCATTGTACTTTCTCGGTGAGACGCGAATTAAACGCGCAGAAACTTCTTCATTAAATTGGTGTGCAAGAGGTGATGTTACATATAGTTGAAATTAATGAAAGGAATTATCCTAATGCATTATGATGCGGGCGGCACTGTGCTGGACATGTGCTGACTCCGCGTGTGCCGCCGTTTAAAAAATTGTAGGAACCAATGAATTTATTTTTCCCTTGACAAAAGTGGTGGTACGGCATACTGATGGTACGAAGGTTTGTGACTCCAGTTCCTAGAATAGCTCTACGACTGCTGTCGATCTGCCTCAGAGATTCTCTCCGAGATTCTTGTTGCCTGAACGTTTGCATATCTATTAATAACTGGAGAAGGGAAGCTATGACATGTTCTCAGTTCACTATCTTGTGATCGACATGTATGCCCTCAATGCCGCAACAACTTTGTTTTATGGGGGTTGAAGGTCCCTATGGGGGTTGTAGAGCGCTATAGGGGTTGAAGGGCGCTATGGGGGTTGAAGGGCGCTATGGGAATTGAAGGTCCCAAACGCGACTCAGCCTATGAGGGGCGCCGTAATGAAGGGCACCGGAAATTTCAAGCCGAGCACCATAACCACAGCCACTACGGCGGTGATCAGGAGCAGATGATTATGGTGATTATAGATTTTTCTGGCGCAAAGGCTTCTGTGGCCAAGGAGCGCATTGAAAGAAAGTTATTTCTTATACTCAAGGTGGGGCCAAAGACTCGTTTCCCAAGCATTTCACCCTGAAGAAGCCGAGCACCAGGCAGGGGAATGCTTGTACCTATTGTATCACCGGTGGATATCCGGCGAAACTGGGGATCGAACCCTGCACCTCCCGCATGCGAGGCGGATGCACAAACGACTAGGCCACAGCTTTGGTGGTAATCCGGAACAGTTTAGACCGCATGGGTATATTTTGTCACGCGCTGACATCGTATAGAAGAGAGATTTTTCCGCCTCAATCAAAATAAAGCCGCCAGGATTGAGCCCGCGACCTTAAGCTGCGCAGCCGAACGTCAAAACTACTCAGGCTGCACGGTGGATTTATGATGACGTTAGATCTTATGGCAGTGGGCAGGCTGTTTAATCAGAGATATCTGTACATCTAAGCTGGGCCTGTCGCGGACCCGTTTCTTCCCGGTGTTTAGGGAAAGTCGGTAGTTGTACCAATCAAAAATGTCAGTTGATGTTTTGCCTTTCGTAGTATGCGCGTCGCCACAAGTATGGGAAACTTGGAAGCAAGTGACAAGAGCAAAATTTTCCAGCTAATTTCTGCTTAGGCAGTAAACCGGTTATGAAACGCCGACTTTTATGGATGTAGGAGCCTGAACTAAGCCTCATGATTCTCAAACCAGTATTTCGCTGCGGCATTTAGATTATAGGTGCTGGAGACATTGCTAGGGTGTCCACCCGTTTTGTCGAGCTACCCATTCATAGTGTTGAACCCAGTTATCAACATCATCAAGGCCATCGCCATGAAACTGGGCGACAGATCCTGGGATGACAGTCACATAGACGTTCCTCGGCGCAATCGCGGGGCTGGTTTGTTGCTACTGGGACGCCATGGTGACGTTGGTCCTAGATGTCCGCGATCCCCCGGGACAAGGGTCCTAATTCCGACGCTTGGCCTTGCTGACGTCGCCTAGCGCGAGTCTGTTTCGGAGGGATCCAAGAAAACCCGACGACCAGGACTTAGTACCGGGCTCGAATTACGAGGCGGGGTACGCTGCATGAGATGCGTTACCCAGCACCTCCACCAAATGTCACTGCTTGACGTAGCGGCCGGTGGCGAGCAAAGCTGAAAGCAGGAGCACAAAACCGGGCAGGTCCGCCAGCAGCAGCGTCGTCTTCGGCGATCGCGCTTCGTCTTTCTCTTCCAGTCGCTACAGTATAGCGGTGGTTTCGAGCAATAGTTTCATTTTTTTTCCTTCCTCAAGATCAATCTTTGATTCTAGTTGTGGTAGGATTTTGCTGGACTGCCGACTCTGCTAATAAATTGTACACAGAGCGTAAGTAGGTCAAAGATATTGAAAATTAAAGAACATTTTATTACGACTTCCCAAGCAAACCGCATTTCAGGCACTAGGCATCCAAAAGCGAGACGTCCATGTATCTATGTAGCTAAGCATACTTGTTCAGTAAACTCGCGTGCTGAGTAAACCATGGCGTGGTGGTTGAAACTGTCATGGTTTTTTTTTACAATTGTAACGAGTAGGTATACGTGGTACCACTGCCAGAAAGCGGAGTGTGCGGAGATAGCACACAACGACGGGGAGGACGAAACAACCGCTTCAGATGGGACGCAGGGAACTAGACACACATTTGTACACCCCTGAGACACACTCGACTACGTATATAACGGCGGACACTGAGTTATTTACTTTGAGAGACATTGTCAACTATACAAAGAGCAAATAGCTGAACGCTACCAGAACGCCGGGGAAAATGGCACAATTATGCACCTACTGCACCCGCCACTGAACACAGAATAAGCACACATCCTTCGCAGTGTTCAACACTCTCCTCATTCCACTAATGCTCCACAACTTCGGATGGCGTGGCAGAGCTCGCTGTCCCCAACCGTCCAGAGGTCAAGGCAGACAGAGAACACATTTTCTTCTCATGTATGTGCCATTACCTGTCGTTATTTCTATTACCGCCCTCTTCCTTCCTGGAGTGCTTAGCTTCATTCGGATCCGGCTGATTACCATCTGGCTTTGGCGGAGCACGCGCTCTTCTTCGAGGGCCCTTAGTGCTGGCCTCAAAGTTTTTTCCCTTTCCTTCTCAATTTTTGTTCTTACAAAGCACTACCTGTTTCTCTTCACGGGAACAGCTCACATGCAATGGAAGAGCAAAATTTGCCCCTGCGGGCTACACGCCGGTTGCGGACTACCTAAGCAAGAAAACTTGATTTTAGCCGAAATTTGGCCCTGTGGACTATACACCGGGTGCGCACATATCATGAGAATTTGACTTTTAGCCGATATTTGCCCCTGCAGGCTATACACCGGGTGTACACTATCTAAGCAAGAAATTTTTTTTTTGCCGATATCTGTCCCTGGAGAATATGCACCAGATGCGCAATATCTAAGCAACGAAATTTTATATTTAGCCACAATTTGCCCTTGCCGACGGTAAACCGCGTGCGTACCGTATTCCGAGAATTACGGTGTCTTTTGGGGCAGCATTTTTCTTACCCGCCATTAAGTATTGCGGGTTCTACCTATTGCCTGGCATGGCACCAGAAATAAGACTTAACCACCAGAGCAAAAATTTTAGAAAATAACGGTTTCGAGAACGTACCGGGTTCAGGTGCCGCTCGCGGTCGGGGTGCTTCATGGCGTGTTGTGTTTCCTAAAAGAGAGTTCAGAACCAAAAATTAAGCTGGATTTGACAGTGACGAAAAAAAAAAACTTCAATTAAGAGGAGCGCCTTCCTTTATGAAATGACTTACAGTGATGCACACCTCAACCAGATCACTATATGTCTGTTGAGCGGTCTCGAGAGCCTGCGAAGAACACGCACAAAAAAACTTATCACGCGTATTAATCTTAGAAAAATTAAAAATGAGAGAAAACTGCACAATTTTCAAGAGTAGGCTTTTTTGAGTTAGAAGAGCGCTTTGTTTGGCGTAGCATTGTCAGCGGTGTAGTATTTCAGAATACAAAGAATACGGAATAACTAACAGGGTAATTACCTTTTACTGAATAGTTTCCTTTTTATCTAATAATGTTAGTCTCCTTAATTGTTGGGAGCCCACGGTAAGTAATATTCATATCAGTGTTTAGAATTTCGAGTACGAGGGCACTTTGGCACTGAGGCGCAACAAATTCTAGCTAAATCGCGCCAAAAACATGTGCTTTAGAGGGCTTGCAGGCAAAGCGGACTCTCCGTCGCACGTAACTCGTCGAATTAGCAAAATTTGTTTTGCCACAGCGGAGAATGTAACCGCATTTTCTAAATTCTAAATAATGATATTGTCACGGGTGGTACAGCTCGGCTGGATACGTCAAAGTAGGTGACTGCAGCGGACGTCAGTAGCAGTCCCAAAAGCGGAGCATTCGCATCCAGACACTTCGGCTTCTTTTTCTAAGGCAATCTCGCGCGTGCATTCCGCGCTCTCGTGGTTCTAGTAGAACGACGACGATGAATGGGCGGTGTCATTACTCCCCGGCAAAAAGAAGCATCGTCCCGATGCTGGGAGTGAGTGGAGAGGTCGGAAGGACTGAACGGGGTTAGTGGGCGAGGCTACCGATCGTGATAAGGCTTCAGGCGGACCACGTGAACCACTTCAGGGCACGGGGACCGTCGGGACTTCTGAAATCCATCGGGAATGACCTCGTAGTTGAGGTCGCCCAATGACTTGACCACGCGGTATGGTCCGAAGTAGCAATGGAGGAGTTTTTCGCTCAGTCCTCGTCGCCGAATGGGGAACCACACCCACACACGGTCGCCAGGCGCATAATGGACGTCGTGACGGCGCCGATTGTAGCGATCTGCATCTCGAAGTTGCTGGTCCTGAATTCGAACTTTGGCCAGTTGGCGAGCAGCTTCGGCGCGTTCCAGGAATGTGTAGGTATCAGTGTGTAGGCTAGAGTCGTCCAGATGTGGTAACATTGCGTCGAGCATCGTCGTCACTGCACGGCCGTAGACGAGTTGGAATGGGGACATCTGCGTTGTTTCTTGCATGGCCGTATTGTAGGCGAAGGTGACATAAGGAAGCACTTCGTCCCACGTTTTGTGTTCAATATCGACGTACATGGAAATCATGTCAGAAAGGGTTCGGTTCAGTCTTTCAGTCAACCCGTTCGTTTGAGGGTGGTACGACGTTGTTCGGCGGTGGTCGGTATGACTGTAAACCAAGATCTCCTGCAGCAGCTCAGCCATGAACGCAGGGCCTCTGTCAGTGATCAGCACTTCAGGTGCCCCATGGCGGAGTACGATCTGATGCACGAAGAACTTAGCGACTTCTAAAGCGGTGCCGCTGGGTAGAGCTGACGTTTCTACATAACGGGTAAGGTAGTCCGTCGCGACAATTATCCCTTTTTGCCAGAGTTCGAACGTGGGAACGGACCCAACATGTCCATTCCTATTCGTTGGAAGGGCCTTGTGGGTGGTCTAATGGGCATCAAGAAGCAAGCTTGTTTGGTTGACGGTACCTTGCGACGCTGACAGGCTCGGCACGTTCTGACGTAGTGAGTGACATCAGCACGGAGACGAGGCCAGTAGTAATTCTCTTGGATTCGGGCTAGCGTACGGGCTATGCCCAAATGTCCAGAAGTGGGTTCGTCATGGGAGGCTTGGAGGATTTCATTGCGCAGGCTAGGCGGTACGACGATTAGGTATTGCGTATTGTTTGGAGCGAAATTTTTCTTGACCAGAAGACCATTGCGGATGCATAAAAATGGCAACACGCGCCTGAAAGCGCGTGGGGCGGTCGTGTTGCTGCCGTTGAGAAATTCCATTACGTCTCGAAGTTCGAGGTCGGCGCATTGTTGGTCAGCGAGGCAGGAGGCGCTGAGAGCAGTCAGTAAGATGTCGTCATCATTACAGGCGTCGGTAGAAGGATCTACTGGGGCGCGGGACAGACAATTGGCGTCAGAGTGCTTGCGCCCGGATTTGTACACGACAGTCATGTCGTATTCCTGGAGCCGCAGACTCCACCGGACGAGGCGAGCAGACGGGTCTTTAAGGCTTGCGAGCCAGCATAAGGCATGATGATCGGTCACCACCTTAAAATGTTTGCCGTAAAGGTACGGTCGGAATTTCGAAGTGGCCCATACAATGGCAAGGCATTCTTTCTCGGTAGCGGAATAGTTTGATTCGGCTGGTGACAAACATCGACTTGCGTAAGCGATGACCCGTTCTTGACCTCCTTGGATCTGGACCAGGACAGCACCTAAGCCGATGTTGCTGGCATCAGTATGGAGCTCCGTGTCGGCGTTTACCTCGAAGTGAGCCAGAGCGGGAGGCGCCTGCAGGAGGCTTTGAAGGCTGCGGAATGCATTTTCTTGCGCTGCTTCCCATGTGAAAGGTGTGTCCGACCTTGTTAGGCGCGTCAGCGGCTCGGCAATGCGAGCAAAATCTTTCACGAAGCGACGGTAATACGCGCACAATCCAAGAAAACGGCGGACAGCTTTCAGGACTTGCGGCGGCGGAAAATGGGCAATAGCTGTTGTTTTTTCAGGATCAGGCTGAACACCGGCTCGATTCACAACGTGCCCTAAGAACTTCAGCTCTGTATACGCAAAGTGGCATTTCTCATTTTTGAGCGTGAGTCCAGAAGACCTTATTGCTTGTAGGACCAATTCGAGGCGGTGAAGATGCTCCTGGAAAGTCGGGGCGAAGACGACAACATCGTCAAGATAGACGAGACACGTCTGCCATTTTAAATCGGCAAGGACGGTATCCATGAGGCGTTGGAAAGTTGCCGGTGCAGAGCACAGTCCAAAGGGCATGGCCGTAAATTCATACAGGCCATCTGGAGTAATAAAAGCTGTTTTTTCACGGTCCCGCTCATCGACCTCAATTTGCCAGTAACCTGACTTGAGGTGAAGAAAAGTATTTAGCGCTACAAAGGCGATCCAGAGCGTCGTCGATCCGGGGGAGAGGATAGACATCCTTTTTGGTGATTTTGTTTAAGCGACGGTAGTCTACACAGAACCGCAATGTTCCGTCTTTCTTCTTCACAAGAACGACTGGCGCTGCCCAGGGACTCCGGGAAGGACGAATTACGTCGTCGCGGAGCATTTCCTTGACTTGGCGGCCAATAGCGTCGCGTTCAGCGGGAGACACTCGGTAGGAGGACTGTCGGAGAGGGTGCACGTTATCGTCCGTAATAATGCGATGCTTCGCTAGGTGAGTTCGTCCAACACACGATGATACCGAGAAGATGTCGCCGTAGCGCAGAAGAAGATCTTTAACTTGTTGTTGCTGCGTCGGGGAGAGTGCTGGATTGACGTCGAACGTGAAACCAGTGACTGGGCTCTGCTCTTGCGACAACGACATTATGGAAATACTGGGTGTGCTGCTGACATGGGCGATGGAATCAACGTTAGCCACAACGGTTCCTACGTTCAGATGTTGGTGTGCACCACCGAAATTGGTTATCAGCACTTCTGTTTCTCCGTCCACGAGATTAACGACTCCTCTGGCGACAGCAAGGCTCCTGGCAAAAAGCAAGATCTGGTTGCCTTCCACGACGCCTTCGAAATTCCGCACAGTCTTGGCGCCGACAGAAACCATAATACTCGAACGAGGTGGGATGGTGACGTGGTCATCCAGGATGCAAAGTGCGGTCGGATGGTCTGGATCTCTGTGTATTGCGTTCTCTGTGGAGAAACACACGGCCTTTGACTAGAGGTCGATGACCGCTCCATTCTCGGTCAAGAAATCCATCCCGAGAATGACGTCACGTGAACAATGTTCGAGTATAACGAACGTTGCCAGGTAGGTTGCGCCTTGAACTGCTACTCTTGATGTGCAAGTCCCGGTCGGTGTAACTAAGTGACCCCCGGCAGTACGAATCTGTGGGCCCATCCACGGAGTGGTGACCTTTTTCAGAGTGGCGGCGAAATTTCCACTGAGGATAGAGTAATCCGCCCCTGTGTCGACGAGTGCAGTGACGTCTGTTCCGTCGAGGGAAATGCTCAGGTTTGCTGTCGTAGACGGCGTGTGAGCGGTACGGTGCGGTGTTCGGTCATGGCTGCGGTGCGGCGCGGGTTCATTTCGATACGTCAGGTGGCATTCTCGTCGAGTCGGCGTTTCACGGTGTTGGACGGCATTCGGTCGTGGCATCGGGTGGCCACCTAGTTGCGGCGTAGGAGGGTCTGTTACATTTCGTCGGTGAGCAACCTCCCCCTCAAAGATTGCTGCTTTTAGTTTTCCTGGCGGGGGCTTGGCGACCTTCCCCGAGGAAAGTCACCGTAAGACCGACGGCGTGGGGATGGCGACCTGCGGGTCCCACCGGCAGATTCGGCCAGATAATCGTTGATTTCTCTGGGTCGCTGCCCAGGCTGCGGACGTGGTGCATCTGCAGGGAACCCCGGCAGGCCCATCTGACGATACCTGCAGTTGCGGTACAGGTGGCCCGGCTCACCGCAGTGATAGCAGAGAGGACGGTAGTTGGGAGTGCGCCAGATGTCACTTTTACGGGGATACGATGGAGCAGGACGAGCAGGTGGTGGCAGCCGAAAAGAGGCCGGGGTTTCCTGAAGACGAGTCGGCGGCGGTTGTGCGCGACGAGCAACAGCGGCGTATGTCATTTGCGGTGGGGCTGTGGACGGCTGAAAGGGAGCTGGTGTTGTAAGCGCCTGTTGCACCTCTTCCCGAATAACCTCGGATAGAGCAGTAACCGTTCGCGCAGGCGGCGTAGCCGGGAACAGCTTCTGGAGCTCCTCGCGAACGATAGCTCGTACGGTTTCGCGAAGCATGTGGGTGTTACTGATGTCCGTGGTTGCCGCAGTCATGGCCAAAGGTTGACGCTCGTATTGCCGCAACCGCATATCGAGTGTCTTTTCCATGGTGGTTGCCTCCGACAGAAACTCTGCGACCGTGCTCGGTGGATTGCGAACCAGTCCGGCAAAGATTTGCTCCTTGACACCTCGCATAAGGTACCAGAGTTTCTTCTGCTCTGTCATGTCCGGGTCAGCTCGACGAAATAACTTTGCCATCTCTTCGAAGTATACCAGTATGCTTTCATTTGGTAGCTGGGTTCGGGACTGAAGGAGCAGATCGGCCCGTTCTCTTCGAATCACCGTGGTGAAATCCTTCAGGAACTGGTCTTTAAATACGTTCCACGTCGTTATGGACTTCTCCCGGTTCTCGAACCACGTACGAGCTGCGCCCTCCAGCGAAAAGAACACGTGTTGAAGCTTGGAGTCTTCCGCCCATCTGTTGTACCGGGCCACGCGTTCAAATTTCTTCAGTCAGTCTTCCGTGTCTTCGCCTGGAGAACCTTGGAAGATCGGTGGCTCCCGAGGCTGCTGCAGCACAACAGAAGGTGAACTAATCGTCGTCTGCATGCCTATTTCGGGCTGGACGGTCGTCGACGATGGCGCTGAACGAACCGCTTGGGTTGAGCGAGACTCCAGAAGCCCAAACTCGGGTTGAAGGCCTTGGAGCCGGCGGCTGCCGTGGTGTACAGGCGTCACCTCGATGGCAGATGACCCTCGAGGACTTGAATCCCTGCTTGCTGGGGGAGTCCGAGGCATGGAATGCGTTACCCAGCGCCCTCCACCAGATGTCACGGGTGGTACAGCTCGGTTGGATACGTCAAAGTAGGTGACTGCAGCGGACGTCAGTAGCAGTCCCAAAAGCGGAGCATTCGCATCCAGACACTTCGGCTTCTTTTTCTAAGGCAAGCTCGCGCGCGCATTCCGCGCTCTCGTGGTTCTAGTAGAACGACGACGATGAATGGGCGGTGTCAATATATTTGTTTTTATTACTTAGGGTAGGCTACACAGCTCCCAATAATTAAAGAGCCAAACAGTACTAGTTAAAAAGTTAAATGTTCAGTATCAGTTAATCAATCTGCTAGTTGGCACCTTTTAGTTGTATTCTAGTGTATAACACAAATGGCAACGTTATGCCGAAAAGAGCGCTAGTTTAAGTCAAAAATGCTATTTTTATAAGCTGTGTACAGTAATATGTAAAACACCCTACACTGTATGTCATAATACTTACTGAAGAAATTTAAAAGCGAATCACCATACACAGTAAAATGAGCAGAACATAAGCATATTTATAGCAGTGCGAACGAGGAAGCAATCCAATGAATAATTTTATAGTGACGGCTTAAGGTAAAAGCGGAAAGAAAATTTTTTAGGGAAGAATTTCGCAATGCGCACTCTAATGAACGTCAGTGTTTGCCGTTCGGCACGGAATGTACACCGCTGGGCGCAAAGCTAACTGGCAGCTTTTGAAGCGAAAAGCTTCACTACGCGGGTCAGAGCCGAGCTTCGCGTGAGCCGAACTGGTGAGTTATGCGCATGCGCGAAAACGAGTGACGTCACGCGCCGCGCAGGTGGTCGCTCCTCGCCGCTGCCGCAGCCGTCGCCTGACCTTTCGGCACAGCCGCGCGCTACTGCACATGTGCGTCATGTGCATGCGCAAGGAGGCTATATAATGCGCTTGCCAGAGAATAGGCGTGCGCACTCGACATGGAAGGGAAGGAGAGTGCGGCTGCTGCTAGACTACGCAGAACAGCTGAGAAACTAAATTCGTCCGATCCAGAAGTACTCGCTTGGGACTCGGGTGCACAACAGCGAAAAAATTATAAAGTCATAGCTAAGATACGGAACATAACCACGACGTCAAACCAAGCATAACTGGAGCTTTTCGCTTGTATATCCGTGCTTAACCAGGGCTAAGCCACTGCCTAACTTTTTCGGAGCGTTTGCTGCACCCAGCAGTCATTTCTTTATTTCTTTTGAGTTTCGCAACATTCAAGTAGCAAATAATTTGTTTATTTTTGATCCATATAGCGAGAGCAGTAAATAAACAGTAGCCCAAGAAACATTTTCTTTTAGAAGAACTTTTGGCTGTCTTCCTCTTCGCTTCGAATTCCGTCACTTCTACGGGACAATATTTCATTTATTACTGAGTGGTGTGGCACGTGTCCATTATTCTTGTACTACCTTCTTTTGGCACCAATAGTAACACCACATCATTTTTTAGCAGATTTCAAGCGCAATGAGCACCTTTTTTCTAAAGACAAGTTATGCCCGAGATGCTTGGGCTGTTTACTTGATAAGTCGCAAAATTTCAGCGTTGTTGCTTCCCCCACAATGTTGTACATCCTTACAAAAAAATTAACCACTAGTATTTCACTCTAGAACTAGCGGTTTGTCGAGCTTAAAGCCTGAATTCACTACTTAAGCGAAGAAATAGTTCTGTTCGATAGAAACAAAGAATGTCGTCAGGAAGAGTTACGCTAGTTGGCATGCTTTCGGTTATTGAAGTACGCGTTAGAAATGAGCAGTAGCGAAGGAAGCTGATAACGTCGCATAATACGGACTCATATAATATTTTAAATAGAGTGCACCGTAAATACTAAAATGCTCTTTAGAAGTCAGACATATGCTGAAAAAAGGACTGCTACTGCCTTTGCACACCTGTTAAACATTAGAATGCTTAATAGAGTTTTATCTTTGATGCTTTCATTGTTTTTTGTCTGTATTAATAAAACTCAGAATCGGTTCCGACCAGCAACATAGGTGATCACCTGCAGCTGGTGTTGCATTTGATCCAAGCTGTTCGCCGAAGCTGCACGAAGACTGGATTCATTGCTGGCGTTGTCTTGAAGTTGAGCCTACGAAATGCAGAGGCACAGAGAAAGGTTATTAGTTCAGGAAGGTGTTTACAGAGTTTTGCTTAAGCTCTGCGATGAGCAGACGAGAAAAGGTAATTACCACTGTGCTTTCCAGGTGCTTGATTTTTTCTTCATAATTTCGCTCCAAACTTGTTTGTTTTTCCCGCATAAGCTTTTTAAGACCCTGTAATAAAGACATTAAATCCAGATGCACACGGGAAATTCTTAAGGCAGTTGCAGCGGTAAGTAATTCTGATAACTGACAACTTATAGAAGCGAGTGTTCAGCTTAGACTGTCTCCTTTGTGTTCTGCTAAATGTTTCTGCTCCAGAACTTCTGAGCTTACCGGGATAGAATGCAGTGGCTACGCTGTCATGAAAGAAATGTGCGCTGTATTTTTCCATGAGTCTCAAACATGAGGGGTGTTTTTTGCTATGCAAGTGAGTATGGGCCTGTACCGTTCTCTGCTTTAGATTTGTGATCTAGACGCCAACTGCGATCACCTACAACGGACGAAAAACTAAGTTCAAATCTACCCTGTTAATCCTACAATAGTTTTCTGCGCTATATGGTGATAGCCGTTACTGGCGACGAAACCTAGATGATGGCGTATGTTGCTGTGAACATATTCGGCACTTGGGAAAGGCCGAGGTCTGAAGAGGGACGGCTTAGGACATTGCCGGGTCAGTAGCGATAAGGCGGGGAAGAAGCCCGCAGAAAAAAAAAAGCCGTAGTGGCAGACGCTGGCGGAGAGGTGACGATGAGGGCGCCCGGGTTGGGCACTTGCGCTATCTCATCCAGGGTGACTTTTTATTCACACAGAAATGAATCTGGGGCCTGAGCTTTCTGCTGCCACATGACATGGCAGACAGCGCGCTGGATTTCAACGGCGCTGGTAGGTAGGCGAGGTGGTGTAGGTGAAAACACAGCTGAGCTAAGCTTCAGGTCCAACACCCTCTTCGTACTTGGTACGAAGTTTATACACCGGAAAAACGTGTGAGCTATGAGGGGCGATATAGTGAATAACTTCAGATTAATTTATACCGCTTAAAGTTGTGCGCCAGAACAACACTGTCGCAATGATCAAGCACATATAAGAAAGTACACCAAATCTGTTTAGAGCTAATTAAGGCTACAGAGCGCTCTTTAAGGAGGAACTATTTCATTTATTACTGAGTGGCGTGGCACGTGTCCATTATTCTTGTACTGCCTTCGTTTGGCACCAATAGTAACACCACACCATTTTTTAGCAGATTTCAAGCGCAATGAGCACCTTTTTTCTAAAGACAAGTTATGCCCGAGATGCTTGGGGTGTTTACTTGATAAGTCGCAAAATTTCAGCGTTGTTGCTTCCCCCACAATGTTGTACATCCTTACAAAAAAATTAACCACTAGTATTTTACTCTAGAACTAGCGGTTTGTCGAGCTTAAAGCCTGAATTCACTACTTAAGCGAAGAAACAGTTCTGTTCGATAGAAACAAAGAATGTCGTCAGGAAGAGTTACACTAGTTGGCATGCTTTCGGTTATTGAAGTACGCGTTAGAAATGAGCAGTAGCGAAGGAAGCTGATAACGTCACATAAAACGGACTCATATAATATTTTAAATAGAGTGCGCCGTAAATACTAAAATGCTCTTTAGAAGTCAGACATATGCTGAAAAAAGGACTGCTACTGCCTTTGCACACCTGTTAAACATTAGAATGCTTAATAGAGTTTTATCTTTGATGCTTTCATTGTTTTTTGTCTGTATTAACAAAACTCAGAATCGGTTCCGACCAGCAACATAGGTGATCACCTGCAGCTGGTGTTGCATTTGATCCAAGCTGTTCGCCGAAGCTGCACGAAGACTGGATTCATTGCTGGCGTTGTCTTGAAGTTGAGCCTACGAAATGCAGAGGCACAGAGAAAGGTTATTAGTTCAGGAAGGTGTTTACAGAGTTTTGCTTAAGCTCTGCGATGAGCAGACGAGAAAAGGTAATTACCACTGTGCTTTCCAGGTGCTTGATTTTTTCTTCATAATTTCGCTCCAAACTTGTTTGTTTTTCCCGCATAAGCTTTTTAAGACCCTGTAATAAAGACATTAAATCCAGATGCACACGGGAAATTCTTAAGGCAGTTGCAGCGGTAAGTAATTCTGATAACTGACAACTTATAGAAGCGAGTGTTCAGCTTAGACTGTCTCCTTTGTGTTCTGCTAAATGTTTCTGCTCCAGAACTTCTGAGCTTACCGGGATAGAATGCAGTGGCTACGCTGTCATGAAAGAAATGTGCGCTGTATTTTTCCATGAGTCTCAAACATGAGGGGTGTTTTTTGCTATGCAAGTGAGTATGGGCCTGTACCGTTCTCTGCTTTAGCTTTGTGATCTAGACGCCAACTGCGGTCCCCTACAACGGACGAAAAACTAATTTCAAATCTACCCTGTTAATCCTACAATAGTTCTCTGCGCTATATGGTGATAGCCGTTACTGGCGACGAAACCTAGATGATGGGGTATGTTGCTGTGAACATATTCGGCACTTGGTAAAGGCCGAGGTCTGAAGAGGGACGGCTTAGGACATTGCCGGGTCAGTAGCGATAAGGCGGGGAAGAAGCCCGCAGAAAAAAAAAAGCCGTAGTGGCAGACGCTGGCGGAGAGGTGACGATGAGGGCGCCCGGGTTGGGCACTTGCGCTATCTCATCCAGGGTGACTTTTTATTCACACAGAAATGAATCTGGGGCCTGAGCTTTCTGCTGCCTCATGACATGGCAGACAGCGCGCTGGATTTAAACGACGCTGGTATGTAGGTGAGGGGGTGTCTGTGAAAACACAGCTGAGCTAAGCTTTAGGTCCAACACCCTCCTCGTACTTTGTACGAAGGGTACACACCGGAAAAACATGTGAGCTATGAGGGGCGATATAGGGAATAACTTCAGATTAATTTATACCACCTAAGGTTGTGCGCCAAAACAACGCTGTCGCAATGATCAAACACATATAAGAAAGTACACGAAATCTGTTTAGAGCTAATTAAGGCTACATAGTGCTCTTTTAGGAGGAAATCTTGAGAATTCTGAAGGTCAGTAGGCAGAAAGAAAGCACTGGTTTATCCATGGCAGTCCGTAACTAATTTCTGCACGTCCTTTGTTTGTGATTAACAGTTTTATGGTTTAGGGGGTTCAACGTGTTAAACCGAACTCAGGCTATGAGCGACGCAGTAGTTAAGGTCTTCGAAAATTTCGACCACCTAGGGTACTTTAACGTGCGCTTACATCGCACAGTACAAGGGTCTCTAGAATTTTGGCGTTATCAAAATGCGACTTCCACGACCGAGATCGAACCCGCATTTTTCGGGTCAGCATCCGAGGGCCATAACCACTGAGCCATCACGGCAGTTTGCTTGTGAATACCAGTACACGTGCATGCCAACCCATATGCACATGATAGAGTTACTGTAAATTTGTAGCGCAAGAAGTGCATCCGCAAAGACCAGTCATCAAGAAGTACTTTGAGTTGAGATGACCTGCCTAAATGTCCTCTTATTCGCTCTTTTGAAAATATTCGAAAGGAAGGTGCCCGTTTCAACAGCAGCTGAAACAGTGGTTGAACACGTACTTCAAAGCATATTCTAGTTAAAATTGTTCACAAGAAAGCTCTACCTCTCAGATATAGCTACCAACAATTTCATATTAGTCAGCGCTACTAAGACTGCAATTAAACTTCAGTAACAACATCCCTCTAGGCAAAGCCTAAACATGGTTCAAATTAAAGACACGTAAGGTGCTGATCTTGTACCTGAACCGTGGAGGAATTGCAAGAGAAAAGTACGCAGGCAGAATGATCGTAGGCTAACGGCGTATGATCATGTTTAGAAGTGCAGGTGGGAAATGCCTCTTCTCAGGTCTCAGTGGTCGATTTTCATTCGCTATAGTCGGTTCGCATAATCAGTACAAGGTGCGAAAGTGGCCGTTGTTCATATATGAGGAAATTGAGGGTAGCCATTGCTAAAAGGAGCGAAGCTGCAACGTGCTGCTGTGAAGGACCTTCTCCGCAGCCGCCGCGCGGGAATACAGTCGAGCCTTAACGTATACACTGCGCCAACGTTTTTGGCCTGTGACTCAGCAAATTTAACCTGCGGAAACATCTTCCCTATTCTAATTACACGTGTTGTGTGTCAGGCGATGTGACAGGAGGAAGCTCTGGCTGTAGTAGAATTTCTACGTGAATGTGACAGCACCTCATTATCTGGGACCCCCGGAACTTCACAAAGCGGGCAGGTTGAACTGGAGTGCAGCAAATGTTACTGCGCTGAAAGCGACCATAAGTGGAGAAGAGTGCGAGCACTGCAATTTTCTGCGCTGGCCTTCACCAGCCTTAAACTGCGCATATAGGAGGATAGTTGGTGCTGCGTTCTTAGTAGCATGCGCATGTGTCTGCAGTCAGGCCGGCGTAGCAGCCGCAGTAAGGGTGCAGTTACCATGCCACCGAAATAAGTGTGTGTTGCACAGGAAGAATCCAATCCTAACTGCGAGCTGGCTAAGCTTAGCTTTGCTGGCAATTCCGGCAAACAGAGCAGTTAGCCGAAATAAGGAAATTGACACAAGCAGCACATTGATGAAAGGAGTGCTAAACGGCTGAGAGGACGGGACATGTTTGGTTACAGGCGCGAAAAACAGGCACAACAAAGGCAGAAAGACGGGACAGAGCGCCGTCTGGCGCTGCGTCCTGGCTTTCTGCCTTGTGTTTTGTCTGTTTTTCGCACCTGTATTCAAAGATGTACAGTTACCAACTTGCCCAGCAAGACGTTTTTTTAAAAGAGCACGGGAGTCTGATACGCCAGACACAGTAAGGTAAAACAGCAAGCAGCTGACTGCACAACGATGTAGGAATGCATGGAATGCGCTAGAAATAGCACGTAGAACAGGACAAAGTTTACGTGCGCTTCTGTGGCCCAAAACACTTTGGTTCTTGTGGGCGTCGGTTTCAATGACATTAAGTGCTGCGGGAATAATGCATGACAAAAACTTTAGGGCAGAAGACTTGGGACTGTAAAATTGACAGTTGAGCTAGTTGGTACATCATTGCTGGTGGTACAGCGTTAAAGGGACGAGAGGCGAAGAGAATGCCAGAGAGACTGCGAAACTGCAGACTGTGACAGCGGAATTAGGTGTCTGGATTATTGTGAACAAGGCATTCTGTTTCTTGTTCGGGACGCAAATGCGCTCCTGGTTGTAGATTGAGTGTATATTATCCATGTCTTTTCAAGTAAACTTTAGATTGTCAGTAAGATTGTCAGATTTTCGTATGGTCTTCCCTCAGCCTTTCGACCGTTGTGCGCTGTACCACCCGCAAGGGATAGGGCTTCTCACGTACAACGCTGGAATAAAATCCAACTCGAACCATGACACTGTGCTCGATTTTTTGTGTCAGAAGAAAATCCGCCGCGTTGGTTGTTTAAGTTTTGAAATATCCTTGAGTTAAGACAATTCTACTAGTCTCGCAGTAATAATTTCGAATACTGCTGATGATACATTCTGGAAGTGTGTCTGTGGGGTGGCCTGCAGTCCATAAGGTGTTGCCGTGGTTCCTATGCAAGATACAGCAAGGAATCGAAAATTTCAGTGCTTGTAAAAATATTGCCAATAACAGATACGGAGACCAGTCGTGTTCTCACCATGATGAACGTCTATACCAAGCCATTTATGAAGTGGTTGAGATTTTTACTGCGATGAAAAGGTCTCGAGAACCTTACGGTTCTTCAGAAGCTGACAGTAAAAAATAAGCCATGTTGTTAATAGTCTAAACGTTCTAGTCGTGCCTACTACGTAGCTGCGAGAATTTCCCTTGAGGCGAACGTACTGTGGCGACGGCTTTTATCTCAACCGGTTATGCGAATTAATTGGTTTGGCTATGAGCTAGCACGTTTACCTCGCCTTCAACCGTGTTTGATGCCTGGCTTGGCCTACCACGAAATTTCGCGAGCCAGCAAAGAACAAAGAGGAACTTTGTGAGTGATCAATGAGTTCTTGGTAACGACAGAGTCATAGAAATCACTACCCCAAATATGTGTAGTCCATGTGAGCAATGAAAGCTTTATGCGTACGCGAAAAGTAAGCGAACATTTGTTACGCGATGATCTAAGTAGAATCGCGCACTGCAAAGTTTACAACCCAAATAAGTTCAGCGCTATGAAACCCAGGGCGTACACCAGACATTGAGGAGCGGAAGTTTCAAAACTGTTCGCAAGTGACAGCAGTCCACCAGTACCCTGAGCATGGCGACCACCCACGGCTGCCAGCAGAGCACGGAGAACTTAGTAGTAGTATGAACTCTCCGTGTAAATAGCTGCCACCCGCCCTGGCTTTTGTAAGAATTCACAATTATGATAAAGCAGGGTACCACTGTATGAGGGGTAAAGCAGCCAAAAACAGGTTGTCAACACTTGATATAGGAAATTGACCCGATAAGAAAACCGAAATATAACAATAGCGTGTCTAGAGTGTTCGCTTAGTGTTAGTATTAAAGCTGACTTCAGAGATCAGTACTTGTTTTCGTACACAGATACCACTTATAACGCGTGGTTCTTTCGGGTAAAACCGTGCATCTGTCTGAGTAAATTTCTGCGAGCGTAATCAGCGTTGACGCAAGCGTTGCTGATAGGAACATATTGCAGCTGATGGCGTTGTTGAATGACCTCCAGATATACGTAGAAAATGAAATTTTGTGATGAGCAAACTTGTATCGACGATATAATCAAGAGCTGTTAAAAAAACTGAATAGAGCTGTGGAAAACGTATTCATACATCAGAATGTTCATATGCCATTTTGCAGCTCCGCGCGAGTATGGTCTGCACTGATTTACACAAACACTAAAGGCAAAAAGGAGATGCAAACACCAAAAAGCAGCGTCCTCAGCGCCTCCTTTCAGCTTGAAGCTGTAGTACCAGTGCGATGGGTCCACGCCCACTAGTACAGTTGCTGCCGGTTTTACGGAACCCGATTTTAAGAGTTCCTTGCGATTATTCACAAATTCAAGTTCTGGATCTGAGGCGACTTACCTTCGTGTAGAAGAGCAACACGATAGGAGAACAACACAGCTTTGCTTCGTGGGACCGGTAGCACACAGAAGCGCCCAATACCGAACCCAACCGTTAACACACGGATTCCCACAGCGTTGGATGCAAAAGGTCTGTGCCCACGCGTTAATACAGTATTTCCAGCTGTTGGGGAAACCAAGACCTAAAATGTTACTGCGTTTTTTATTTGACTAAACTCATTATGTTAGGAAGCATCGCAGTCCTCATAGAGCTCCGTAATATAGGACTCCAGCTTTATGTTGAAAGCCTTTTCGCCGTTGCTCGTCCAACATTAGGCATGTTTACGCAAGCAGACATGACCACTTTACCTCATTTTCTTGTCGAAGCTCGCAGATAGCTTGGACAAAAAGGGTGTCATGCCGGCTCTGTGAGATATGTTTTACCATATCACATCTTGGCGCCTGAAAAAAAGAAATGTTATTTGTAAGAAGATTGAATAAACAACTGTCTTGCTCAAGTAGCACATAGGCCAGTGACTAGCAATTTCAGAGGTATGAGATATTGAACGACGTGTTCATGAGCGTAAACTTCTGCTCCTCATCTTAGTCTACGTTCTACTGAGCTGTTACTCTAAGATCTGTGTGGCCATCTGCAAGCCCTGAACTATTTGTCGGTATACCGACAGAGATCCTGAATTCTTATATTCCCGTAATGGATGGTGGCATTGAGAGCACACTCAGACCTAACCATCCTTCTCTTGTCTCTTAAGCCTCAATATCAGCTCTTCAAAGCTACAGCCAACCAATGGAATGAGAGTTTACCTCTAACAAATAATTGTTGTGGTTGTCTTTTAGTACAATTCATTGGAGCAAGACGCGCTTCACAGAAGACTAAGATTGTTTAAGAAGACACCAAATTCTCGCGATGCACGGCAGAAATTGTAGAGATTGTTCCCCGATGCTTGGTCCAGCAATCGCCTCTTTCATCTATTGTGATCAATTGGGCCGTGAGTTAGCGGAAGGTTTCCTGATCATTGAAAGGGAGGAAACGTGTGTGGCTAATCCTTTGTTTTAAATGAAAGCCACTGGAAAAGCTTTTTCGAATGCGCATTTCTGACAAAACTGATCCGCTGGCGACTGTGCCTTGCAGATGTGCGCCTGTGAGAGTGAAGTGTTTTCCCCAGTTTTTGCCCCGTGTTCCATTTGCTTTCGCGGTATAAATACGTGCCCTCCTTCAAAAAATATATTAGTTGTCGTAGTAATGCCTGCGTTTCCTTTTTTTCTGCTGTCCTTGTCCGCACTTTGGACGTAGACAAACTACCATCGTGCCCAAATTTTCGTTTTCATAAGAGGAAGGACCGCGTTCCTCTTATCTTGAAAAGATTTGAACGTGCCGATGCATAATTAGCTACACCGCGCGATCCAAAGGAAAACCCCGTGGGCTTAAAAATTTCGAAAAATGTACATGTCCTGTACAATTTACACAACATTCAGCCACCCCTGTGTAAAGCCCCAACTGCCTCCAACGGTTAAAAAAACAATAAACAAACAATACTATTGCACAAGATGCAATAAAATGCCGAGCCATGGACCGCACATTAAGAAAACAATATGTTATCTAGGCGACTATGCATGGAGCCATACCTTGAAGAACGCTAAGTTTTGATATTTCTTTTCCGATTATCTTGGTCTTCAAAGCGATTTTTTGTGATAATGTGCGTGGGGTGATAGGATTTTTGGCTTTTCTGAACTCAGTATCTCTTACTGTGTGCCTTTCATGGAAGCGCTGAATCGCTTTCTATAATAACATGTATAATCGTGCCTCCTTAATACGACCCGCGTTAACATAGACGACTCGAATTATGGACAGGTTTTCTGGGGTCAATCTTTTTCAGTGTATTTCCGCCTTGTTAATATGGAAAATCGCTGTTCAGACAATGAAAAGGAAGGAAATGCACAGCTTTGAATAGGGCCCATGTATTTTTGTCTCGGTAATATCGACAGAAATTAGATCAAAATTTCTACTCCTGTGGCGAGGTGTTTAGAGCTCTACATTTTGAGCATTTGATATCAGAAGAATGCAATTAAAAAGTGCGAATGGCTAAGTGATGGCTCTTTTATTTGATAATAATAATAATTGGTTTTTGGGGAAAGGAAATGGCGCAGTATCTGTCTCATATATCGTTGGACACCCGAACCGCGCCGTAAGGGAAGGGATAAAAGAGGGAGTGAAAGAAGAAAGGAAGAGGAGGTGCCGTAGTGGAGGACTCCGGAATAATTTCGACCACCTGGGGATCTTTAACGTGCACTGACATCGCACAGCACACGGGCGCCTTAGCGTTTTTCCTCCATAAAAACGCAGCCGCCGCGGTCGGGTTCGAACCCGGGAACTCCGGATCAGTAGTTGAGCGCCCTAACCACTGAGCCACCGCTGCGGGTATTTTATTTGGTCGCTTCATACTTTACTGTACAAAGTTGCTTAATTGACGCGCCTCACTTTTTTCCACATTGCATGAATGAGTGGGATGAAAACCCTGTATCCAGCTTGTGCCACGCAGAACGCTGCATTCAGCAGTAGTCAGCCGACTGTGCACTGATATATAGTAGCGGTTCTTGAGATGTGAGCAGTCGTAGTAGTAGTTAGGTCATTTGACCACGAGACGCCTTCAAGCCTATCATGGACCACTAGGCGCGTAAGGCTGCACATTATTTCATGCAAAATGGCGACCAGCATAATCAGTCTATATCTCCCAAAATCATGTCTAAGTTTAACTTCGCTAGAAACCAGTGTGCGCAGAAGCAGGCTTTAATCACAATATGTTTCATTTTGAAGCGAAAAGCTTCACTACGCTAGTCAACACCGCGCTTCGCGCGAGCCGGCGTATGTCGGAGCACGAGTGACGTCACGCACGGCGCAGGTGGCCGCCGCTGACTCCGTCTCCTTTTCCCTCTCTCTCGCTACCGAGTCACACTGAGCCACAGGTGTTCCGCCACTGCGCAGCGTCGCGCCTTTCCTCAAAATGCAACTTTCAGTTTTCAGTTTTCTCTTTCTTCTTTCCCTCCCTCCTTTATCTCTTTCTTTACGGCATGGTACGGGTGTCCACCGAGATATGTGAGGCGGTTATTGTGCCATTTCCTTTCCTGAAAAACCAAACAAAACAAGTGAGACGACGGCGTTCAGAGAATTCATTTGCGTTGATAACTTTGCAAAGGCTGTTCATTTTCACGAAAGGAAGGGCGCACTACCGGCTACGTTGGTCAGTAGAGACCTGTCTCGCTTTCATGTACATGGCGTTGGTGTCAAAAGATTTGATTTGATTTATGGGTGTTTAACGTCCCAAAGCGACTCAGGCTATGATGGGCGCCGTAGCGAAGGGCTCCAGAAATTTCCACCACCCGGGGTTCTTTAACGTGCACTGACATCGCACAGTACACGGGCCTCTAGAATTTCGCCTCCATCGAAATTCGACCGCCGCGGCCGAGATCGAACCCGCGTCTTTCGGGCCAGCAGCCGAGCGCCATAACCACTCAGCCACCGCGGCGGCGTTGGTGTCAAAAGCCTGCTATGATTGCGCTCCGCACGCTGGATAGGCAGCGCGCCCTCCCTGCCACCCTGGGAAGTGGCATGCAGTTAATGGTTGATCGCGAGAGATTAATCTCCAAATGAACGCTGCGGCCTAGCTATTTCTGCAGGGCCGCATGTCAGCCATAATGCTGTCAGCGTTAATGCATTCAGGCCACACCTCTCTCTCTAACCACCGCCACATGAGGCGTCCGCATATCCAGGGAGCCAGTTATGCGCCCTTCCTTTGCTCATAGCCATCGCAGTCTAGAACATTCTCAACGCCAACGCCAATGAACACACTGAACGCCGATATCTTTAGCTTTGTATATCCTGGATTAGCTGAGCTAATCCACATTTATTTTTTTCTTTGTGATTCGTTATTACGGACGACTCGCTTTATGGATAGTTTTGTTCGGGCACCAAAGTGTTTATACTAACGAGGATCGACAGTGGTGTCCTTCCTCTCCCCCCTTCCCCACCGCTCTACCTATTCAAAAAGCGCTATGCGGGCACACAGTCCCGGCGTGTCTCTTTATGGCAGTAAAGATGTGTAAAAATGGGCCAAAGCAAATACAAACAGCACTTTCTTTCTGTTAGCTGCGTCGGTATTCTCGGGGTGGTTGTGGTGTTTGCTTTGCGTCGTGGAAAGATTAGGCAGCTTGCGGAAATCCGAGTGACTTCACTGTAGTTCGCAATCTCAGGAATCATGCGGCAGCTAGGATTATTCATATTTGTGAATGTAAATTTCAGTACATCGCTAAAGGTGGAGTCAGTGCGTTTTTCTGTTTGCGTTACTCTAGACCAAGGTCACGATGCTCCCACGTAGTATTGTTTCTTTGCTAGAATTTTCACACTCCTTTGTTTAACATTAATATTCGTTAACAGTGCGATAGTACAGCCTGAGAAACACTTAGAGTCAAACCTGTTTATTGTGGACGGACCTGACTGCGCTTTTCATTTTAAAAGACGCATTCTTTCTAAAAAGTAAACGGGTATTAAGAATAAAGATGACCGCTGAGCTGATGCATCAAAATTGCATAAGTAATCTTTTATAAAATGTTACCACAAGCGATACCGCGCCATGCAGAAAGCTTTCACTCTCATGAAAAAAAAACTCTTCGTTGTGTGGTGATTTTCCGTTCCATGTAAAGGCAACGAACGAGAAAACACGTGAATTGACTCGGGCGCGTTTTTTATGCGATGGAAAAAGAAACTTACTCTATATGAGCAGCCCAGGGCTTCAAATTCACAGCTCATTGGCATTTGCGGGCAGATGGGGTAGTGTTCCTTCTCCAGCTGAAACATCAAGCCCAAACGGTTCCAATAAACGCATGTCTATCACAGGGCATTAAACAAAAATCATGAGAAAGAGCGGGCTTTCACTTCTGGTATTCAGAATTAATCAGCCTTATTCAACACAAAGCTGCACTTTCAACAGGGTTAAATTAATTAGCGGAAGTTGTCATTTACGAAACATCGTTAGTGTACACGCTGTACTTTGAAGGACTAATTTCTTTGACAGGCCAGTATTAGAGGCCCAAAAAAGCCTTCGCTGCGGCCAATTTGTATTACTGGTCCCTCTGCACAGCTGCTTCCCTGCTTCTGTTTTTCTAAGTGAGCAAAACTTTATATGTTGTAAAACGTTCACTCATGAAACAAAGGTCCGGACGACAGAAATCGTATCCTTATGGATTCCTTTGTATGCTAATTCAAAATGTTGTCATGACAAAATGCATTGCATGCTTCTCTATTCGCGAGGCCATGATAAGCCTGAAAGCTTAAATATACTGACGGCCGTAACATATCCACCCACTTTCGTCACAACAGTTATCGGTACGAGGAGATCCACCCAAAAGCGTATGCGAAATGCTCGCTTCATACTTCATTTAATTGCGTAAAAGAATTAGGTAAACGCCTTGGTAAGAATCCCCCTCTTACATCAAAATATAAACCGAAGAAAGCCTAAATGTGTCGTTGACAAAAGAGCTGTAAAATAAATTGTCAGCCAGCGTATGTTGTGACGATTTGTTTTTATTTTATTGGTCCCACATTGACTGCTCGCGGTAAGCTGCTGACGTACACTGCAGTGGAGAACATTAAGCTGGCCATTTCAGAAACATGCCCATGCTGCCATTTATTTCATAGAAAAGCCCCCGGTGCTATTTTTCAAGTAGTGCTGATAAAAAACGTGTCTTCTTAGTTGATAACGCGTAACTTCATTCCAGAAAACCGAAATATGCTGTCCGGTTGAGGCTGCGGCAACCGGCCTCGGTAGCGTTCTCTTTGTCGGCGCTGGCTGAGCACTCAAACGCCGCCGAATTTGTGAGAATTCTAATCTACTTTATTTCTCAGGCGTCTGGAACATGAAGCGAAAAAAATTGCAGCATAGTGCTATGTATTTTGCAGATTGCATGCAAATTCCCTTGCTGCTGTCCTCATCGCAGATGCCACAATAAAATGGATATTAATAGCAACACCAGAAATTAAGATTCGATAAACCCGGCAGTGTGTCACATATATTAAGGAGCCTAAATTAAATTTCAAAGGAAAAAGTGTGAAGAAGACGACGAGAATTAACCGAAGAATAAAGAAGAGGAAAAAGAAGCATTCGTTGAGGTGGAGAGAGATGATTAGTAGAGAAGCATTCGGTGAGGTGGAGAGAGATAGTAGAACACTAGTAGTAGACGCTAGTAGCAGTGTGCCCTGGTCGTGTGTATTTATAGTCTTTGCGTTTTGTGTTAGTTTTGTTAGTTTTTTGTTCTAGTGTGTGTGCCACGTAGGGTGTATAAAATGTGCGTTTGTGTGGGTACACCCGTCGCCTAGTCCATTCTTTCGGTCCGAGTGTTCTCCGGGGAGATCCGGGACACAGTGGCAATGACAAGCTTGGAATGGCAACCAGTGCAACGCAGCTCAGAATATATCGGATGTAATGTTCCACTAAGGCCGTGTGCGTATCCTAATGTTTTTTACGGTTGTTTTCCAAATATTAAACAACGCTTCAACTTTCAAGACAAGATGGGTGTGTGCATGGTCATCCACACTGGATATTCTACCTGCAGTTGTCTGCATGCATATTGCCCTAGGAAACGTATGCTTTCCTTCAATATCGCAGAAATCAATAATCCATATGAGCATCAACATCGAGCTGCAAATTAAATGGTGACATCAAGCACAGAACTCGACAGTATAGCGTTGTCCAGTTACTTTCTGCAGGGAAAGCACGGTAGAAATTTGGCACAAAATAATGAGAAAAAGTCTTGCATGAAATTATTTCGGGCATAGAAGGGCAGCACAAAACGAGACATTACCTGGTTGTACGTTTCGATTGGCTGTTCGCAATGCTCACACGTGGCTGGCCGCTCTCCGCAATTTGCCTCATGGGCCTGGAAAAAATATTTTTTGCTGCACTATTGGGTTGACCGGAGGGAAGCGCTGTGTTACCCTATGAACAAATGGTCCATAGACAGTCTATAGACTTCTTATAGACCCTATTGCCTTCCTATAGATATTTTCTTTTGCCTATTCAGAGCCTATAACTGTCTATAGACAAATGTCTACTAAGAGTGTATGGCCATAAAAATATTGGTTTATGGTTTATGGGGGTTTAACGTCCCAAAGCGACTCAGGCTATGAGAGACGCCGTAGTGAAGGGCTCCGGAAATTTCGACCACCTGGGGTTCTTTAACGTGCACTGACATCGCACAGCACACGGGCCTCTAAAATTTCGCCTTCATCGAAATTCGACTGCCGCGGCCAGGATCGAACCCGCGTCTTTCGGGCCAGCAGCCAAGCGCCATAACCACTCAGCCACCGCGGCGGCTGGCCATAAAATATACATTATCTATAGATTGTCTGTAGGATTTGTATTGCCTATAGACTGTTTTCTAGGGTTGTGTATAGAAAGTCTATAGATTTTATAGACAAACTATATATGGACGGTTTTTAGAGTGTCGAAACAAATTTTTGTAAGGGCAGCAGAGATAGACTTTTTGCAACAGCTAACTGCAGGGGAGATTGTTTCGTTCACTTTAAGTCTATAATATAGAGGAGATTGGGAAAATGAGCATAATTCAGGCGATGATTTAAAAATACTCGGCAAAGCTCTTGTTTTGTGTCCTCTTTGAATTGTTTCAAATTGAATATACACAGCTGATTTTATGTGTAAGTAAACTGCTGCTTAGAAGGTTGCAGCAAGGCGTGCTGGATTACGTGTATTATTCAGTTCATTTCATTTATTTCATCCTTAAAGGCCCGAAGGCGTTACATAACGAGGGGCTTACAAATGGTTTTGTGTATATGCACTCATGATGAAAACATAGGCACTGGAACTGTAAACACTAAAAAAAGATAAAATAAGGAGGATCATGGCGGTTACCAAAAGGGTAAGCAAAAAAATGAAATAAAAGCACAAAAATAAAGGGAAGAAATACAGGAAAAAGTACAGGGAAACTAAAGGTTCACGTCTTCTGAAAATGACTAGTGAGTTTCGCGCGAAATGTTTTGCCATCGTTGCATGAAACTATGTCGTTTGACAGGGCACTCCAATGGGTTATTGCGTCAGGAAAAAAAGAACTGCTCATTTCTAAAGTACGGCTCTTGATGCTGGCTATGGGGTGGTTGTGGCTGAGGCGACTGGAAGTTCGGATCGGTGGTTTCAGCAGGGGATGCTTTGACGTCGGATGGTACAAAAAGCTGTGTAGTAGGCAAAGGCGTGAAATAATGCGGCGTGACTCAAGTGTGGGGAGGGAGATAGGACGTTTGAGTGCAGTGATGCTAATTTCTTTCGTGTATTCAGGGGTGATAAAATGGGTCGCGCGGTTTTGGATGGCCTCAAGTTCGGCGGTGAGGTAGGCTTGAGATGGATGCCAGATGGATGATGCAAATTCAAGTTTGGGACGAACAAATGTTTGATAAGCAAGTTTTTTTACTTCGGGAGATGCTGACTTGAGGTTACGTCGTAGGTAACATAAGACACGGGAGGCATCGGATTATATTCTTTGGACATGGTTTACCCAAGATAGGGAAGATGTCAGATACAATCCGAGATACATGATGTTGTTGAGACAATCGAGACTGAGTTAATATTGTATGAATGCTGAATAACAGCGTGTTTGCGAGAGAATGACAACAGTTGGCATTTATCAAGGTTTAAATGCATCGGCATGTGTCGCACCATGTGGCTATTGTGTCGATATCTTTTTGTAGCAGGTGACTATCGGTGGGATCACGAAGGGGGCTGTATATTACACAGTCATCCGCGAACAGTCTTAATTTGGTGCTTGTGTTTACTGGAAGATCGTTGATGTAAATGAGGAATGTTTGCAATGCTTTGGTGCACGCTGAAGTGACGATCGTTCATATTATGTAGTGTAATGCGAGAACACAGCAATAGCTGTTATCCTCTGCTAGATAACACTGGCTTCCTCCTTATCAGACCACGTCGCCAGTGTTTTCCCTTCTTGGTAGTGCTGTGGGGCCTCACCCTCTCCTGCCGCGCTCATTCTCCTCTTTCTCGACTTGCCTTCTACCTAATCCAGCTTTCATTTTTTTTATTCTTTTTACTGACGCAACTCCTATCCACCTCCTCCAATCACCTACTACCTTCTTCGTGTTGGACATATTTGCACCAGCGTAGAGCTTCTTGTGGTTTGTGCCGTAATCAGCTGTCTCTTTACAAGATTCAAGTATGGGCGTGCTGGGGAAACTGCACAGGATGGTCCAGTCAATTGCGTGGCGAATGACAGCACGAGTTCTGCTGTGGCATACAGTTAAATCTGTAGCTAATATTTAAGGCAAGCCATCATCATCACCACCACCATCAGCCTTACGAAGATTACGACATGACAAAGACCTTTCCCATAGTTCTTCTATTAACCTTTTCCCTTGCCAGCTGATGCCACCCTATTCTTGGAAACTGCTCAATCTAACCTCTCCGCATAACTTTCTGCCGATCCCTACTATGCTTGACTTGTCTTGGAATCCTGTCCGTTAACCCTAACGACCATCAATCCTGTTGCTTTCAATTGCACGCCCGATCTAAGCGTATTCATTCTACTTGATTTCCACTGAGATGTCATTAACACGAGTTTGTTACCTGACCCACATTACACTCTTCCGGTATCTTAGAGTTACATCTATCATTTTCCTTTCCATAGGTTGCTGCGTCAGTCTCAGTTTATGTTGAATCCTTTTCGTTGGCCTCCACATTTGTGCCCATAAGTGAGTGCCGAGAAGATACAGTTGTTATATATTTTTCTCCTGAGGGATATTGGTAAACTGCCGTTCATGACCCGAGGGAACCTGCCATATGCGCTCCACACCCATCCTTAATTTTCTAGTAATTTCACTCTCGTGATTTGGATCTTCGGTCACTACCTTGATGAAAAGCATTGATCATGTTTTTCAGTTCATTACGATGGTTTCTTAGCTAAGCCATAACATCAGCAAATCGTAAGTTACTGAGGTGTTCTCCATTAACTCTTATCCCGAAATGTTTCCTATACAAGCCTGTTAATACTTCAAATAAACAGGGGGTCAATAGCATTGGTGAGATGTTGTCTTCCCGCCTGACATCCGTCCTTATTGAAATGTATTGCTGACTCTAACGGGAACTATGGTGGCTGTAGAGCATTTGTAGATGTCTTCCAGTATTTTTACGATTCCACGCCCTGATCTCACTATGCCTGAATGACTGCAGGAGTTTGCACACTTGAAGAACTTGCTGACTTGAGGCCTGAACTCTAGAAGTACGCACTTACCCGTTTGTCGCTGGCCACGACGTCCGATTTGCAGAAAGTGCATTCCAAAATTCTTCCGGGGCACCAATCGTTCATGTGCTGTGGGAGCAACTTGATCGCTAATACCAGTCCACAAAGTGAGCACGGAGCTTTTCCTTTAACCTCGCAAGACAAGTAGTGCTCCTAAGAGAGAGCAAAGGTATAGCATGCTCAGTCCACACGATCAGTAACTCTGTCACTCATTGGCTTGCTCATTGTATGAGTGTTTCATGGAGCGCTTCTTTATTACAGCGAAAGCTGGCATTGCTTCGGTTCAGCCATATAGCCCTGCAATCTAACGCTGAATGTATGCGTCAGCCGTAATACCCTGATTATTTAGTGAAACAGTTGAATTTATGTACTTGGATTCATTTATATTTAATTCTAGTAATTTCTCTCCAACAGCCCGGCGAAGTGGAGAGGGAGAAATCCTCCTCTCTACGTTTTTGGAAGAGGGAGTAATCGTAAATTGGAGAGGTAAAAAGGATTAGGTGGGAGGCGATGGATACCCAGGTGAGTTTTCGGCGATTGCTTTAGTCCGGCTAGGCATTTTTTCGCGGCTGAGAATGTAGATTCTACGGCCAAATGCAGGGCTAAATGCCTAAACCAAAACTACATCAGCTTTCGGTGATTAACACGCTAAGCGCTTAAGCTTAGCTCACAGCAGACCAGTATTTTTTCTGAATGTTAGAAAGAAAACCGGCGAGGAGAGGCTTATGGCCGGTAAAGTTGAACGAATTATTTAAATTCCTAGCTGTGCCAAGGTGTGAAAAATACGAAAATCATGAAGTTAATTAAAAATGATGGAAAGGCATGTATTCTAGGTGCTGGTTCGTTGTCGCGAATTCGACGCTGTTATAAGAAGTGCAGTATCCTCTTCTAATATGACGTCTGTTTCATCTGTCACAAATCTGCATTAACAATTACGAAATTAGATGAAGGGCTCTAGTGATAATTTAAGGGCATTTAGTAGTTTGTGTCCCAGTTAAAGGAGATTCTTGCATCAGCGAAAAAAGGGGTAGAAACCTAATGGTCGGGTATGTCATACAAGCTCGAAGGACTCACCAAGACAGCTTTAAAGGGTCCGCTGAAATGGCAGCCACTCTTTTCATTAGGGCAAGCCGATTTCATCTTCTCCAGTATCTTCCATTCGTCATCAATGGTCTTCATCTGCCAAACAAGGCAATGTTGAGCTGATGTATTTCCGAAACTGCGGATGCCGACTCAAACCATTTTATGCAATCCCCGAGTGCTAAATGAATTTTTCTTCACCAAAGATGCTAGTGTGAGACTCTTTGAATACTAAAGCATGGTCTTCATCGCGTTGTGGTCTCTCATGACAAAATAAACAGCAAATATCATGCATGTGGTACACAGAGGGAAGAGAAAAATAAAGTTTTACTCAAAAACTAAGTTGCGGATTTAAAGCACGAGGTCAAAAGATCGCTACGACACCGTCTGTAGCTTTAAGCGAGAGCTATACCTCTACACTTTGGCTCGTTCGAAGGAGATAAATGCTTGTTTCATTAAGGAAATGTAGGCACCCTGGTGGTAAAATGCCGAGATCCAGGAAACATTATCAATTTGTATGAAATGAAATCTAGGAGGCGACCCCCCTTGCTATAAGGCATTCAGGTTCTAGAAATTTTGTACATAAAGGGGTCTGCATACGCGGCCTCACTCCATGTGGATTGGTAGCGGTGTCAATGCCTTTCGCTAGCAATAGCATGCACCGAAAAGTTAAAAGTGCAGAAAGGGCTGTTGGTAAAATGTTCAACACAATTGACAGGTATATGTTTTGTGAAAGAGGATCTCCATCACGGTTGTGGTTTGTAATACCTTCTAACCGCTTTTATAAAAAGTTTCCGCTTGAACGAATAACAACCTAAAAACGTTTTTAACTTCAGTTCGGAAAGAAAATTCGTTACTCTATGCACAATGAATCCTCATTCTTATTGCAACTGCCTATGCAGCCAAAGCACCATTCATCCTCATCATCATCAGCCTGACTACACCCACTGCAGGGCAAAGGCCTCTTCTATGTCTCTCCAATTAACCCTGTTCTTTGCCAGCTGTGCACGCTGTATCCCTGCAAACTTCCTAATCTCATCTGCCCACCTAATGTTTCCCGCCTCTGCTACACTTGCCTTCTCTTGGAATCTGCTCCGTTACCCTTAACACCAGCGTTTATCTTGCCTTCGCAATACATGCCCTGCCCAAGTCCGTTTATTTCTCTTTATTTCGAGTAGGTTGTCATTAACACACGTTTGTTACCTCACCCACTTTGCCCGGTTCCGGTCTACTAACGTTACACCTAAAATTTTGCTTTCCGTGGCTTGATGCGTTGTCCTTAACTTAAGCTGAACCCTTTTCGTTAGCCAAAGCTATCCAACAACGCACTCCCTCACAAGAACGAGATTTTGCCGCCCTGGTGTAGTACTTGGCCTCAAAATTCTATGAACAAACCAATTAAAGCACCATTAGTTACATATACTTAAACAGTTGCCTCAGTTATCAACGACGCATTTAAGCCTTTATATGTTTCTTAAGATATCGATGTGACCTTGTTTCTGCTGCAATTTCTCTCGCTCGCCTATTAATCTCTAGATCTAGCTAAAGTCAATGCACGATTTAAAATATCTGCGTAGGTTTAGTGCCACCTCAGGCAATACTTTGCAAGTATGCTCTATTTGACATTAATACCGGCGGATGTATCATCCAAGTGACGTTGGTCGACCTGAGACCGGATGTACTAAACTACCAAATGAACACGCCGAAAATTGGTTGAAATTGCTGCCGTTGTCACAAAATTCGGTGCATTTTCGAAAAAAAACCGGCGCTGCGCCTAAGCAAAACAAAGTAAAACAAAAAACAACGGGGTAGAACCCCCGGAGTGCGCGCAAACCGTGCGTGGGCTTTTCACTCAGCACGCCGGCGGGGCGGCAAAGTACGATTTTTCTCGGGGTCGATTTTTCTCGAATGCCGGAGAAGTTTTTGCCCGTTGTCGACGGAAAGGGGGTTACCTTGACCGCGCCAAAGTGATACCCCGTCCCCTTCGCTCCTGCGCCGATGACTGAGCGTGCCGCGAATTACCTAGATTGTTCTAGAAGGTGGTTTCCGCGCTCGACCAATGGGGTCGCGCGCCCGGCGCAAGAAGGAGAAGGAGTTTGTGCAGTTGAAGCCGCGTGTATGTGCGCACCTGCCCTGGCGCGAAGAACAAACAGACGCGGACTGCACCTATAAATGAGGGGCTGCAACCGCTGTCTGTTATTCCGAGCAGCCGTTTAAGCTTCCGAGAAGCGCGCCCTCTCGACTCCCGGGAGAACACCACTCGCCCAGCGACGGACCAGCGAGGCAACGTGCGCCAACCTGCGGGACGGCCCCGTCGAGCTCCTGAGGTCGTCGGACTGTCGCAGTGCCCGGTGAACAAATCGTGTTTTGGTTGTTTGTCTCTCTCTGTATTTTTGCACTTTAGGTGCATTGCTACTTTGCACGAGGGCATTGTATTTGTAAATCACTTTGTATCTGCTCATACGAGTGATAGTGAAGTCTTTTGTAACGTCCCTTCGCTGTATAAACTCTATTGTTTTGTGAACCTTTGGCTCCGACTCATTCTCTGGCTTCCGGCCGGCGAAAGCTGGGCACCAAACGACCAAACCTCTTGTCACTTGGTAGCTGGTCTCCGGCTGAGCTTGCCACGCTGAGTCGAGGGCATCTACTTTGTGACCGAGACCGCTACCGCCACACGCTCTAAGGGTGTCTGGGAGCGCACGCAAAAGTGCGCGAAGTGGTGTCAGCCGTTGCTTGCAAAATCTGGGAACATGAGGCTTACACTGCAGTATGCAGTGTTGCAAGAGATGCAGTGTTTTAATTGCGCTATCAAAATGCTGGATTATTATAAGAATGAGCGCAAGACAATTTTTCACGTTTTGCTCATTTGAAAGAAAACGTTCACAGAACAGTTTATAAATTGGAGGTTACATTATTTCAAGGGCAACCTCTAAAATCAAAGAGTTTTCAGAGAAACCAGCATAACCTCATATCCAGTTTTCCAGAACTGGGGAGCTATGAAATGAGCGAGCTTCTGCCACGCCAACACTTCTGTGAAGTACTAGATGAAAGTTCGTTCTATGTAATTCAAACATAGAAAGAAAGCTTGATAAAATGTGGTCGTCTCGTCTACAATCTTGAGCGAAACAATGTGCTAGCAAAGCGTGAGTGCAAAACATATCGCAAATAGGCTGGGCAAAATATTCATTGAGGAACTGCAGCAGATACACGGAAAACTTACGTATTTCAGGGAACCGTGCCAATCGCAGACTTGGCAGGTAAATTCGTTCTTGTCATCTGTGAACACTTGCAAACATTTCTGGCAGTAGACGTGACTCTGCTCGTCTTGAAAGCCCCGGGGCGTGACGGCATCACATGTGCTGCAAACGAGCTCCGGGCGGAGCTTTCTCAAAAATTTTATCTCCAAATCGTGAGTAATTTGCCAGTGGTCCCTGAGCGTGTAGATGCAGCCGTCCATCTGTGACACTCCGTTGCGGCAATTGAGTGCTCTCCTCGGTTCTCGCTAGTGCTGTGGAATGTGAAGAGGGAACCAAATCAGGCAACAGCTTGGTAACTATAGCATACAGTATTAGTGGGCGAAACCACTGTATAATCTAAACTTTCGTTTCAGTTCGCTATTGGTCTCACTAGTCCCCGGGCCCTATGTCCGGCTGTGGTGGTGATGTTGTCCCTTAGTTTAGAGGCAGTATAGTCACTTTTGAATAACTTCTTAGTCTTAATAGTAACAAAGAAGACCCCGACAGGGGCCCGGAAACAGCTCTCGATTCCTGCAGTTACTTGCACATATCTGACAAAGGACATTCCTGCGCGAGGGAAAAGCTTGACATCTGTAAGACTAAATGGCTCTGGGTGCTAACTGGATCAGGGTAGCATACGGTTCCGATGAATCACAGTAATGTTATATTATAAAATAATAATACACACGAAAGATAAAACCAAAATTTGGCGGACGCTTAAGTTTCGTATTTAGCAGTGAGACGTGACAGCGTGTTGCAGCGTTGCGAAGGGGTGCACGGAACGCCAACGACCGTTCGGCGCGACGCGTGGCCCGTTGGACAATTTAAGGAAAGGACGCCTGTCTCACATATCTCGGTGGACACCTGAACCAGACCGTAAGGGAAGGATTTACGGCGCGGTGCAGGTGTCCACCCACATGCGCCCTTTTTCGCTAACGTCCAACACCGCCGACGACAGCAGCTTTTCTGCGATACGAACTCCTTAACGCTGTCGCGTTAAAAGACGAGAGCTAATGGCGCTGTCATATCTTGTTCATAGGTGAGAACGTTTTTAGTAGATCATTTACTCTAATTTTGTATTTTGATACAGGAATGTCAGACAGTCAAACCTGTTACTACGAGAGAATCTGGTAGCCTGAAGTTGCTTTCTTCTCTATTTTTCAGGAGGCAGATTTGATCGCCCACTGATAGGCGGCTTCCAGATGCATCAGACAACTCATGCCGCTGTTGGTGTTGTCGCAAAGGGGTAGCGATAAAAAATGCACCTGGTCACTGTTGTCTCCATTCTTTAATGATATAATGCGGGTGCATTTATTTATTTTTTGCATATCATGCGCAATATAATAAGAAGAGCATGAGAACAACGCCCTTTTCGAGAAACAAAGCATGCAAGATTGACGAAACGAAGCCACACTTGCATTCCTTCACTTTTGATTGCAACGCGATTATTTTGCGTGAAACTATAAAATGAAAAGAAATAACTTCAGGTTTCCGTAGCGCGACTGTAACACCCTACCCCCCCTCAGCATTTTCCCCATCGATCTCCTCCTTCGTAGCGAAATAACAGAACTAACCCTATTGCATTCAGCTATCTGTCAATTGGAATGGCACCACGGTGTAGCGATGGGAATGAGCGATCAGAATTTGGAAGCTGAGGACGTTTTCCTTTGAGATTCGGGGTCGGCTGGGACCAAATGTGGAGGAGAAAGAGGCGCAGCATACGTTTTTGTTACTTCTGCATGGGGAGAGGGTGATTAGTCTGCGTCTTTTATTTGCTCTACTGGCGCCCTCAGCTAATATTTGTTTTTCAATTTTATAATGAAACAATTGCATTCATAAAAAAAGACTTATGCCACCGCAGTGGCGCAGTGTTTACGGCGCTCGGCTGCTGACCCGAAAGACGCGGGTTCGATCCCGAGCGTGGCGGTCACATTTTGATGAAGGCTAAACGCTGGAGTCCCGTGTACTGTGCGGTGCCAGTGCACGTTAAAGAACACCAGGTGGTCGAAATTTCCAGAGCACTTCAATAAGGCGTCCCTCATAATAGCCTATGTCACTTTGGGACGTAAACCCTCATAAACAAAGAAAAAGTATTACAGTGCAACTTCAGAACTTTTGTAATCAAGCGCGTTGTTCACTTGAAGCTCATTATAATTTTGCTGGGAGGAATCGTAGTTGCGAAAAAGCAAGGAAACGTGCGTACACCATTGAACAAAAAAAAAGCGTCGATAGCCGTCCGCAGAGGCGGGTGCTATCACTAGATACGGCGCCAACTGCGGCAGGGGTTGTGTGCGTGTGCGGGAACAGGTTAGCAGAGGCCGATCCTGCAACCAAGAGTTCTTTGCGCACGGGCCTGTCGTCGCTGATCTCGCCATCAAGTTCCATGATAAGGCGCTGAAGCTCTGGCCGGTCGATGGCTCTAAGAATTACCTGGCTGTACAGTCTAGCGCAATGTGAAGTTCATCGCGCGAGCGTCGACCGAGAACAGGAATAGCGCCAAGGCCCAGAATCCTCTGCCGTAGCGAGGGAGGTATCAGGCCAGCTTCCCTCACTCTCATTGCGGTTCCTTAAGCAGCCGCCACTCCCTTCTGGGCAAGTAGCTTTCTATTTCTTGCTCCACCGAATAGGCAGTGATGGTTTAAATAAAGAGAAACGGTGGTGATTTTGCCGCGGGGGTGATGCGTGTAGCATAGAACAGGGAGCGAGGGAGAGAAGAATGTGAAATCTTGAATTTCGTTGTTCCAAAACCGGCCGCTAGGCGCCTGGAACTCTGGGACGGTCGCCGCTCGCACGACAACCTTCAAATCGCGCTATAGTGTGCTTTGCTTTGAGCCCGTTCTTTTGCTGAGGAGTGAGAAATGATTCTACGCTCTATATGTTCAAAAACGCCAGCAGTTAATTAAAGTGGTTCGCAAAACCAACAGGGAAAGAGCACTTTTAATTTGTGAAAAATAAACAACTTGATGTCAGGTAACGAAGCCTTCAAGATGATGTCCAAATTTAGAACTGCGCCAAACTAAAGGATACAAAAATGAACAAAAAGTGACGGACATCTTCGTTCTCATTTCGCCCTCCAAAGATTTAAATCACGGATGGTGCATTAGCGAAAAAAAGGTGGTCTTTACAAGACAAAACTAGGTATTGTGCATGATGATGTCAGTTAAATGAAGGTAAAACGTTTTAGCACAAGACGCACTTCACTACTGCTCTATAAGTACTTCATACTCCTTTAGTTGCAAGAAACATGCACTGGAACGCGCGAGGCTGAGGCATGTGGGCCAACCTCAAGCTGATGGCTGTTCAAAACATTGGCGGCACACCCATTCTGAATTATGGTGGGGTGTGCCGGCAAGTAATATAACAGTTACAATTTTAAGAGAGGGGCCCAAGGTTTGGAAACACCTCACGCTGCTCGTTATATTGCTATGCATTAGCCGAGTACATTCAGCGTACATTTCTATGCTGGCAATTTCCAAACCGGAATGCGCAGAAGCAAAAATAAAACAGCTTCAGACGTATGATCTGTCTGCGTTGAGAATGGCTTGTTTCCTTTCATGGTGCTTCTGCCTGTACACATATTCAAAGGGCCAATACAAACGGAATGCGCGAGGAGTGTCGGTTTGTGCAATGTTGGAAGACGCACATGTTGCCACTAATTGGCTGCCAGAACAAACTACGAGAAGTATATATCGCAGGATTGAAGATTACTGTTATTGTATGCTTAGTTTTGTTCACATCATAGTTGTTTCTTTTTGTGCAGTGAAGCTGTAGACGCTAAGACTAACTCTACACAGAGGTGATTGCTTCTGCGGAAAATACTGTGGAGCCACCGTCTAGAAAAAGTGGCTAAATATGATGCCAAAATTTGTCATATATTCGGAATTTAACTCAGCGGGTAGTCACATTCCGCCCTGAAAACTGGTGATCAGAATAAAAAAAAATACGAGTGTATTGTGCGACTAAGAGGTCAGTGCACGTTAAAGGACTCCATGTGGTTGAAATTATCCAAAGTCCTCTACTACGACGTCAAGCCTCCGTCGCTTTGGGACGTTAAAACCGCATAAAACTAAAGGCTACAAACAGCTTGAAGAAATGCATATTTATGAGAAATATATAGCGCTTGGACGCTCCTAATGCTGTTCAGGTCCCAGATTTTCTGTACTTAATGGTTTAGTCTGCATAGTAACTGCTGGAGTAGCGCCAAATATTTTTCTCTTCACGTCAGAAATCTATCCGCGCTGACTGCATAAAAAATAGTGTAAGGTGAATGCTTCTTTTCTAGAATAAGCGTAGCCCTGACGTTGACTGCACGCGTCTTGCGAGGACATGCGACCAGCACGATCGCGGAATTGTGAAAATATTTCACACAAGCGCCACAAAATGCAACCTTGCCTGCGACAGAAAGAAAAATGAAGGCTTGCCTCGACGGGACGCTTGCAGTTGTCTGGTGCAGCCAGGTTCTGCAGTCACTTCGCAGCTTGTGCGACGGAAAACAAGGCGTTCAGTCACCGAAGAGTTGATAAGATATTAGCGAACGAGGAAGTTTTCTGCACCAGTGACAGCAGCACTTGCTTGGGCGTTGCACAAGCACATCAGAACAACAGGATGGTTGTGCCTTCCTTTTGCAAGCACTGCATACTGGTGTGACAACGAGATGCCTGCTCAAAGGAAAGGAGACTAAAAAAAGATGGTTTTGTTTGCAAAAACAAAGAAGAAAGAAACATGTTTTTTTTCTTAAAAGCTGCAATTGCGGCCTAGAAAGCACTGTTTTTTTAGCAAGGAATATACCAGTTTGTACTCATTTATGGCAGTGGCTGGCTCAGCGCGATTATTCCGTATCTTGGTGTCGAGGCTGCTGCATTTATCCCTTTCAAGCGCTGGGTCCACATATGTGGACGTGACCTAAGCCTCCTTATATTTTCGTACGCAAGGCGAACTTGTACCTTTGAATACCGCGCTCTTACCATTTTGACCCTCCTTATCAAGTTTTTGGCGCCATGTCTTGCAGCTAGAGCGAAATGCGTTTGCAAAAAAATAAATAAAATATGTGCATCACGTCGCTTTTTGGCGGGACGAGTAAATAGCTTCACTTTGGGCATTCTAGCTTTACAAATTATCGTGAATGATGCAATTTAGGGCTTGGAATGTGTCGATAGGCTAATGTAGAAACGGCACACGAAGTTTGATCGTCATAGACGAAGAAAAAGTGCTGCAGTAGACTTTCAGAGCTGCGCGTGTACAAATGTGGACATGGCGCCTGAAGGCCGAAAATATCAAAGTGGCATTTTCTCCCCGGAATGCGCTGTTTTTTGTGCACGTGTGGTTCGAAATGGCCTTATTCCTTACGAGCGTAGAAAACTATGCTTGTATAAAGAGAACGTTGGACGTCTCCAACGCTGAAGCGTTTTTCATAAAAATAGCCGGTGGAGAAGCACTTGCAAAGAAGTGCGGCCGATCGAGCAATAAAGACCCGCAGATGGTCGCAAACAACCGCCACTTAGCTGAGCCGCTGCCGGCAAACAGAGTGCGCTATAACCAGTGCTTAAAGTCGGGGAGGTCTGGGAGGGTCTTAGGCCCCTACCATTATTAGAAAAGGATCTGAGACCATTTGTGCTAGACTGTAGAACGCACGAATCCGAAGGCAGCACCCATTTTCAGTGAAGGTCAAAGCATGTTCTCTATAGGTCTGAAAATTCCTTGCGGTTTAACAAGAATCATTACATTATGTATGAAACCCAAGACGGGGAAAAGACAAAGTGGCAGCACTACACAAAGGAGGATGAAAAAGGGTAACCCGCGCCCTCACACCGTGGCTAGTTCAGAGCTGGCCGCTAGGCTACAAGGCTAGAAAAAATAATCAGCACATTCGTAGATCGAGGGTACAGTTTGTTCCAGGTCTCTGACATAAACTGAATAAACAACGACATCTAAAAATAATTTCTCATTTTTGCAAAAACCATGTGTAAAGCAGGCCGCAAAATGTTACCCCTCTTTCTCTTTAAACCTGTGCCTAGATCACTCGAAACCCCTTGGATGCAGCCGGATTTAAAGCATTACTTTTGATGGAGGCAACCATTGGCCCCTGCTTTTGAACACGTTAATTACACAACGGCGCCGACCTGAAGGCTGCACATCTAAAAGCCAATATTCTTCTGCGTCACAGACTGACTGATTTTATCTGTTTTATAAGTCATGAACTGCAGAATAATTCCTTGAAGTGTATATTTCCAGAGATAAACATTTATTCGTGTCTAACGATCAGTTAGAAAAGGTAAGCAATTGTAGCAGCGTTTATGCTCTGGTATCAGGTTTAAGGTGTTATGTCCACAAATGAGGCCGCGAATAAAATATGCTTAAATATCAATATTTTCGAGTAAATGTTTGCACATCACTTCTATTTAGTCTACTGATCGCCATTTATTGAAAAGCAGATTTTTCCTTTCAGCATATTTAATTGGCGCCTGAAGGGGTTACTGTCCTGCTGAGCGGGAGTTTCGAATAAAGCCGTAGTTTCGAAGGTACAGTAGCGCCGCCTCATAGCGGCAGAAAAAGTTGACTGGGCCGTACCAAACAGCCTCTGATAGTGTGCAGCGCGTATCTTGCCGGCTTTGTGCTTCGACTACAGGTTTTTCAGGCCCCCTTATAATTAAAAACAGCTCATAATGGACATCACTGTGAATTGGTTTCAGTAGTAAGTGGTTTATTGATAATAAAAAGGAAGGAAAAGATTGTTGCTAGCCCTGGCATGTGCCGTCAATACTGAAGCACCACCTGAGCCGGGGCAGCGGAAATAAGGAATAGCAGACAGAAAAAAGAAATGAGATGTAAGAGGTGAGAGGACAGGAAGAGAGGAGAGTGCATTGGCTTCAACCGACCGTTTTCGAGACAGACGCTTCGCGTTCAGTGTGACAAGATGTTGCAAGCCGAAGGTGTCGACGAGGCAGATCTGCGGGGCAGCCATCAATCCAAAAACACCGCTGCCGTCTCTATTGCTGCATGGTAAGCTGCATAGAGCATGGAAATCTCAATCCTTCCGTTCGGTTCTTCAGTTTTCCTGCAAAGCCCCATCTCCTTCCCCGGCGCGGACCGACTATTGCGCTTGATACGGCCACTTCAATGTACCGGCTGACGAGAAGCATTTTTCGTGCCACTGTGGTCACACCGCAGTACCCGTTGATCAAATGTTGCGAAAAATTTGCTCACATGGTGTGTTCACGTATAGCCGTAAGAGACATTGACCACGAGGCTACTTTTGAAGCGAGAAGCTTCACTAGGCTCGTCAATACCGGACTTCGCGTGAGCCACACTACATATTTGCTCCAGCTGCGCATGCGCGAAACCGAGTGACGCCGCGCGTAGCGTAGGTGGCCGCTGCTGCCGCAACCGTCGTCGCCGCCGCGCGCTGCCTCCGTCGTCTGACCTTTCGCCATGGAAGGAGGAGAAGAAGACCCAGAAGTGGTAGTGTGGGAGTTGGCTCAAAAGCAGCGAAGATATTAAAAATGCAAGGCCAGACAAGCGGCTGAAATGCCAGTATCACGAGAGGCATGCCTTGCTAAACGGCGGCAAAAGGACGCTGAAAATGCGCCGCTTGGCTGCGTCAATTGAGAGTGGCCAAGTGAGCGAAGACTGCACTTCGGGAGGCGTCGAGCAGTTTTGAAGAAAGAGTGAAAATGCGAAAGCTAAACGAGCGACCGAAACACCCGATCAACGAGAGGAGCGTCTCGTTAAACGACGACAAGACGCTCAAAAGCGGCTCTTAGCCGCGTCTGCTACCAGTGTTAGCAGCCAACAGAGTGAAGACGACGATGCTATGGAAGAAGAGGTAAAGACTCGCCTCTACACAGACTACATGTTGAAACTCGGTGATAGTGCCAGCGGGACCAAGGTCTTTACGACAGACTTTGTGGCCAACCTGTTCGGCCACGTGTGTGACGTTTGTGAAAGACTATGACATTTGCGGGATCTTTAACCGGCAAATGATGCCATGCGGATAGGATAGGAAAACTTTTAATATCCAACAGAAAGAGGGTAGCCAGAGGGCTACCCGCCTAGACGACGGCCGAAAGGTCTTGACTCTCGGCGGCGGCTTCGGCCAGTCGGACGAGTTGTAACTGAGTCGCCGGGTCGGAGCTCAGTAGTAAGGTCTCCCATTGATCTTTTGTGTTAATACCTCGTCCCTCCCGGGGAGCATGAGGACATTCCCATAGTATGTGGTCCAAGGTGGCCCTAAGTTCGCAGTTCGCGCATTTTTCTGAAAATTGCCCTGGGTACATAAGACTCCAGAGGGCCGGGTTTGGAAATGTGTAAGTTTGTAACCGGCGCCAGTTGATGGCTTGGTATCTGGACAAGGATCTATCCGCTGGAGGAAGTCTAGCTCGTTGCAAACGATAGTGTTGTGTAATTTCTCTGTAGGTCACCATGCGATCCCTGTCTGTGAAGACCACCTCGCTCGGGTCCGCCCGGAAAGAAAAGCCTCGGGCGAACTCGTGGGCCGTCTCATTACCAGGCAGGGATGCATGTGCTGGTGTCCAGACTAGCGTAATTTTCCGGTCTATTACATGACGGCTTAGAATTGTATTCGTAAGAGGGGAGACCCGGCCCCTGCTGAAATTTAGTATGGCAACTTTGGAGTCACTGATGATGTATCTCGCTTTTGTGCCTACACAAGCCAGTGCTATGGCAGCTTCCTCTGCAGTCTCTGGGTTACCCGAGAGTATGGAGGCACTTATTTTGAGGAGTTGTTTATTATTGACGACCGCGACGGTCATCGTGTTCTTACCATACTCAGCGGCATCCACGTAGACTACGTCCTCGTCTTTGTAGGAGCGGAAGCGTTTCTCTAGCGCCTCTGCCCGCTTGGCCCGGCGCACTGAGTGATGAATAGGATGCATATTCCTGGGTAATGGGGGTACAACTATATTGTCTCGAATTTTTCCGAGCATGTCAACTTTGGCGGTTGTTCTGTTATCTCGGCTAAGATTGAGTTTTTCTAGAATGGCCCTGCCGGTTGTGGTCCCGGCTAAGCGTTCGATTTGGGACGTTCTCACTGCTTCCGTAATTTCTTCCAGGGTATTATGCATTCCCAGCTCTAGGAGGCGGTGAGTGGATGTACGGATGGGCAATCCTAGAGCTTGTTTCGTGCATCGCCTGATAATTCCATTTATTTTTTCCTTTTCTGAAACTTTAAGATCAAGGAAGGGGGCAGCATACGAGATACGGCTTACTACGAACGCCTGTACCAGCCGTAGGAGATTATGCTCTTTCATGCCGTGTCTTCTGTTGGCAATCCGCTGTATGAGCCGCATAGTTTGTTGCGCGCAGTTTTCCATCTTAGTTATTGCATCACCGTTGTGCCATGCGGCAGACATTGAGCTTAGCATCTGTTAAGTTGAGTGAAACCGTGGCTAGGGTGTGTGCTTTATGTAGGGTGTCTTTAGTCGAAAAGAAAGTCCCTCTATTCAGTGTTAGTAATGGAAATCGCTATCCACCCAAGCCGTTAGGTCTGCCAGTGTTGAACAATGTGGCTGAGCGTTTGATAGCGCCGCGCATACCATTTGCCAAATCAGACGCCTTCTAAATTGGATGGGCGGACAGTTTGGGATAAAAGGACCAGTGGTTAACGTTCCCGTTGAAACTGATGTAATGCTGAAGCAGCTGCCACGTGACATTAAAGAGGATAAAACCATAGTGGTCAATTTGAAGAGGCGGATGTTCTCAAAGACTACTTACCTCTCGAATGTTGGGCTGATGCTTAGCTAAAAGCCCCGCCGCGGTGGCTCAGTGGTTAGGGCGCTCGACTACTGATCCGGAGTTCCCGGGTTCGAACCCGACCGCGGCGGCTGCGTTTTTATGGAGGAAAAACGCTAAGGCGCCCGTGTGCTGTGCGATGTCAGTGCACGTTAAAGATCCCCAGGTGGTCGAAATTATTCCGGAGCCCTCCACTACGGACCTATTTGTTCCTCTCTTCTTTCACTCCCTCCTTTATCCCTTCCCTTACGGCGCGGTTCAGGTGCCCAACGATATATGAGACAGATACTGCGCCATTTCCTTTCCACCAAAAACCAATTATTATTATTATTATTATTATTGGCCAAAGTGTTAAGCCTGGATATCTCGAAGCGAAAAGCTTCGTTGCGATGCTCGTGGTTTAGCTTAAGGTTTCATACATAGGGTTACAATCTGGGTATACATTTCTAGCTTTTACAAGACGTGCTGTCTTAGGTATACAAAGCTCGTACTGGTCCCAGCTGTGCCATGATGATTCATAAATCGCAGGGAGGGACTTTCGACACCATTGTGTACGATTATGCAAAGACGCATCCTCAAAAACTGGTCTATGTTGCACTTAGTCGAGTGAGAAGCTTTAGTGGTTTGTACATCACTAACGCTGAGAAAGACCATGGCCTCTACCACCATCTTGCTAACCCTGACCGAGCGTTGCAAGCTGAATTACAGCGCCTCGACAAACCCGGCCTGCTTACATTCCACACTCGGTGTATAGGGCGCTACAAACAGGCCCCGCCACAGTTTTGAAAGTTGCTGTGCTCAATGTCAGATCGCTAATTGAGCTCATGTCGGACATTTGTAAAGACGCATTGCTAATCAGCGCCGATGTTTTGTTGCTTACAGAGGTTGGTGTTGCAGTGGGATCACAAACTGTCCCAATCCCCGACTTTATCATGGCTGCTTATGCCAGTCCTAGTGGCTCTACCAGAAACTCCAGCGTGTGTATCTACGTGAAAAACGGTATTGAAGCCGTCCAATTGCCTACCGCCGCAGTGGCCAAAGGAGAATCACGTGGTGTGCGATTACGTGAAACTGGAATATCTTCACAAGTTTGTACATGTCGCCAAACAATACAGTTAACGATGTTGTGCGAGTGGCGTCGAGTGCTATACCGAGCCAAACGGATGGTGAACTGTGTGTGGTTGCTGGAGACTTTAACCGTACTTCGTCAACTCTCGATGCGTCTAAAAGTCCGCTTTGACTTCGACTTGGCCACGTCTCCCATTTAGCCCACTACACAATGGGGGACAACTATAGACCTTGTCTATCAGAGACAGGGTGTATACTGCGTAGCAGCCACATGCACAGCTGCTTGCTACTACTCTGATCACCGGGCCATCTTTATGGCTATACAAAAAGTGCAAGACATTGTGTCCATTGAAGAAGAAGAAACAAAGAGATTTTAATAGCCTTGTATAACGATTGTACAAGCTTTGTATACCTATGACAACACGTTTTGGAAAAGCTAGAAAGGTATACTCAAATGTAACCCTATGTATGAAACCTTAAGCTAAACCACAAGCATCGCCACGAAGCTTATCGCTTCGAGATATCCAGGTTTAACACTTTAGCTAAACCTCAGCCCAGCTTTTTTTTATTAGTCGCGGATCGAAAAACAACTGCGGAAAGCAACACAAGGCTAGGAGGTATGCAGCCGAGCCCAATTATTACTAAACCATTGGTCACCCCTACTGCCTCCATTGTATCCCAGGTTCGCAGTAAGGAAACTTTTCATTATAGCCAAAAATAAACGTTCACACAAAGTAAGCCTCTATTGCTTGATGCGGTCGAGGCTGAAGCGTTTATAGAAGCACATGGTAGTTCGGCCTTCTGGTCAACGCCTTCGTCCGATCCTTGGCAGTCTGGGACTGTTTGTACATCGCATGCAATCGCTACACCGGTGCACAGCTCTACGACGAAGACATCATCTTCGGCACATATGGTTGCCCTAACCGACATCAGGTGTGGCCTGCTCGACATGAACGAAGCGCTGCCATAAATACAAATCCGATCACCTGGGTGTTCGGCTGCTTCCCCCCTTGTTCTCGTGTCCATAAATACTGCCCCTACTGAAGCAAGTAAGTCATGCGTTCTGCAGTCACCTCGATCCCGTGGCCTTTTATTAATTCCAAGGCGGCGAATAAAGAGATCCAAAGCGGGGCGTCGGCCCCTTGTCTAAGTTGATGTCGGCTTACACTGTGACTCAGCGCTCTTTGTGCAGCCTGAGAGCCTGGATATTCCTCTTGTTCAAGAGCTAGTGTTTTTCATCGCTTTCGGTCACACAACGTTACGGCCACAGCAGTCAAAAGCCGCAACACATGATGACACGCCAAGGGACCGAGCGCGACCAGGAACTGCCTTTATTGTTTTTCCGTCGTCTAATTCAACAAGAACAGTTGCTGTAATCACTATTACCATCCTAAAATTATACCTAGTGGCACATTCATCGAATAAAAATATTGCTATATCTCTCATCGAGCCCTTCACGTTGTGCCCTTAACGTACAGGAGTGTAGCTGTGAAAGCATCGTCGCTTGAGAGACTTGCCGATGAAAAACCTCAGCTGCTGGTTTTTGTTCATGCACATGGCGGTGGTGGTAATGCGAAGCACGCTGCATTTTACACCAGCGCACGCATTGCCTTGGAATATGCACAATGTTGAAGGTCGAATTCGTTAAATATTTTCGCCCGCACTGCGTGCGTCCCGCTTTTGTCATTGCTTTCTTGGGTCGGTACCTTCATTACGGAGTAGAGGGGCTACCGTTTGTGCCATGGGCACTGGGGGACGCTGTTAGGTTACCGGTCCTCGAGGAAGCGCGAGTTGTTCGACCGCGCGGGACTAGCTTCGCTTTGACTGAGGGGTGCAGGCACATGTGTTCGTTTTATCTGAGACGCCGTGAGTACATTTGATGGTAGCTCCACCACTGTTGGTAGTAAGGGACTATCCGTTGTAACTGTGGCCGTTATAAGTTGGCTCGAGTGTAGTGCACACCACAACACATCCTGCTGAAAAAATCAGATACCTCGCTGTAAGCAATAAGGCTCTAATCAGAAACAGAAACAGATGCAATTCACTGAATTGATGATGCGATACGTAGCCGCCTTCGTAGCATTGTGAAAGGCGCGATCGGGAAAAGTGGCTTTGTGATTGAGTTGCGACTTGCCAGTGCCGTCTGAAAAACCTCTAATTGACGTATTTAATGTAAAGCCTTCTTAGAAGCCAACAGCTGAGTTAGAAAGGCAAATTATTAATAGCATTGCATGCGAGAGGCATTTTGAGATTCGCGAATTTTCGATCAATAATAATAATTGGTTTTTGGGGAAAGGAAATGGCGCACTATCTGTCTCATATATCGTTGGACACCTGAACCGCGCCGTAAGGGAAGGGTAAAGGAGGGAGTGAAAGAAGAAAGGAAGAGAGAGGTGCCGTAGTGGAGGGCTCCGGAATAATTTTGACCACCTGGGGATCTTTAACGTGCACTGACATCGCACAGCACACGGGCGCCTTAGCGTTTTTCCTCCATAAAAACGCAGCCGCCATGGTCGGTCGGGTTCGAACTCGGTAACTCCGGATCAGTAGTCGATCCGGAGTTCCCGGGTTCTAACCCGACCGTGGCGGCTGCGTTTTTTCATAAATTGGTTTTCGCGATGAGTGCCCGAACAACTGGCATCAGATAAGCTTCATGCTCCAACCGAATTCAACCGAATTTGCAACCGAATACAAAAGCCAAAGAGCAGCAGTGGCCGGATGGATTCTTCTCGTGTATTGTAAAATAAATAAACAAGAGTACTTACGGTAATAATAAAGGGTGACACTTTATTCTTGCCGCTCTTCCTTCTTTCGCTAGAGTGAATGCGTTAGTATATTTTGCTGCCCAACAAATACGCTGCGTTCATGTCTAGCCCCTAAGGGAAAGAATAGGCTGGGGTGGAGAGTCTTCGTCCAGTTATGCCCGATCATATTTATACAGTTTGAAAATGTGTACCAATCTGCAAAGCGCTCATTTCACACCATTTTTGTTTCGTGCACTTCCGCGTGCCAAAATGTAGGGCCAATTCACGTTATGGGGAGTGTTCGGTTCGGTGAAACAGAAGTAAACGTTAGTTCGTGGTTGCAAAGGTGGCAGTAATTCGGCTAAAGTAATTCGGTTACAGTTTCTACAGCTGCGGACGAAAAAAAACTGAATTCATCCCAAAGAGAGGTGGGCTCGAAATGGCAGTTCTCTATAGATAATTAGCCGTTCGAACAAGCGGTACGGCTATCATGGCGTGCCCTTGGTATTCAGCGATAAAAACCCATGCATCTTCGCCCATGCTTCGAAATCAAGCTCGAAACTCACGCACAATAGGTTATGGAATATTTAGAAATATTGATGCCAGCTCAACACTTGTTAGGCAGTTGGACCTCCTTCACAGTGCTCACATTTCTGGGTCTTTCCTGAGAGGAGTTTCTTATTGTGAAGTTTCCCGAAGTGTGTGTACCACCATTTAAAATGGAAGGCATATCGTTGTAGTGGATGACCCGCATAACAGAATATGTCGCTGTGCGCAATAAAAGAACTAAGAAAGTGATAAGAACAATCACGGCTGCTAATTATTAGACGTCTGCATGGAGGTTTAGCGAATTTACATGCCATGGGCCTTGAAATTAGTTACTTGAGGATGTTTAATTCGGTTCATTAAATCGCTACTAAGGAGATAAAGTACTGTAATAGGAAATCATACGCAATTTTTCCGGAAAAACTAGAAATTGAAAGGCGCTTTAGGGAGCGTACCTTGACTACCTTCGCGAGTGGTGGCGGGCTGTGAAGCATACACTCAATATAGTTATCAAACAGCGTGGGTATGAAAAATGCATTAGCGGAATGCTAAACCGTTGCCACCGGAAGTACTGCAGAAAAGTGCTTATAACTAGCGTACTTTTTTGTGGTAAGTATACGGGATGTTGGAGAAAAAATGCGAATTTCATTTTATTTGAATTACATCTGTAAATAGGTTGGTGAACGTCATAACATGCATGCACATTGTAGGGAACATTGAAGTGCAGGTATGCTATAGCAGGTGGTTGTGAATAACGACAAGTGAAAAGAAGCATGTCACAACGAAGAACACTGGAGATGTGATCGAGTTCAGGACACAGCACAGATTGATTTCTCCCTGCTATCTTTAATATGCCTGTAAGAGGAGGTCATGGAATACTTAGTAAAGAGGAGGAAAAACAACCTTGAAGACAACACAGTTGTGGAAGAGGAATCCCTTTCTTCCGTTCTCCAGGAGCGGAATGGATATGACTTGCGAGAAGCCGAACTTCGGGTTAGGCTGGTTTGACGCAGGCTTCTTGAAGGCTTCGTCGGCATTTACAGCTTCCGCTGGGTTTAATTGAAAACTCCGGCTGGCTGCTTCCTCTTGCTGGTTGATAAGAATGACTAGGATCTGAAAAAGAGAAAATGGTAGATTTTTTAGACAAAAAAGCAAAAAGTGGCACACCTAAAGTGCTGTCTTAGGGAAAGTTTAAATTTGTGGTCGGGTACTTACTTGGGCGAAGCAGCGCAGATATCTTTGGTTAGCAACAATGGTATTAAAGATAATTACGTGTTGATGAGAACCGTCACTCTCCAGGTATAAGAGGAAAGCTGCTATTGAGGTATTTCATTCATTAAAACTTTCTGCGCCTCAACCACCATCAGTACTATATCAGAAATGCTGGAGACTGCGCAAAATAGAAAAAAAATTAGTTTCGAACCCTCATTTACCGTTCGCGCCAAGAGGTATGCGACGCTATGCAAGAGTATGTGACGTGGAACGGAGGTCGCATGCGTTAATACAGAAGCGACAACAACGGACCGTTATACACAAGAGGAGATGACAATATAAAAGACATCGGTGCCACATTAGCCTAACAAGGCCAGTAAATATTCCCTGCCCGGTCAGTCACGTACTTGGGAGAAAGCTTCATTGAATCATAGAAAAAAAACAAGGCTCAGGTATCTTTGTTTCAGCTTTGTTTCCACCATCAGCATCACGAACTTTTTTTGTCCTATCCCATTTTCTTGCGCTTTGAGGATGGACAGTTACTTAAATATTAATGTGTCCAAAATGCTTTATGAAAAAAAAAAATTGTTTCTTTCTCCTGCCACCATTGAGGAATTACAGCTGTAGCACACTTTCGCTCTAGGAGTTTACTATGGACAACAGTAAGACGACCACTGAGCTAATGCAAGGAGCGGTGGTAAAAAAATAGGGCTTTAAGGCCTGCAGCGTGGACAGCAATGATGAAAAGATTACTAGCGTGCGCGAGCGATGGCTTCGCTACAAGGGGGTGCTCTTGCTTCGCGCAGAAAAGATGATGGCGTCCAGGATTCAATAGCTGAATAATCCTACGGTGATTACCTTCGTATTGATTCTGACTATACATTCTGTTCGCGACAATACGCAAACCTGCAATTTTGTTTTGTTGTAAAGATGTCATGACGTCAAAGTGAGCTTTAAGCTCCTGAAGTTGGGGGACGCAAAAATAAAAATTCGATAATAACTCAGATCTTTGCCGTGAATCACGTACTATTAAAACAATCAATACATATTACTAATCCTGCATTAGCGCCAGATTACTCTAAAAATTACACTTTCAGAAAATGTTGCCTTGAAGCCTATGAATGAGAATGAGAGAGGTATTGATCCTAGCTCCGTCTTCCGAGAGTGCAGAAGCGTCTAACGAGCATTGTTCAGGAATATAGTTTCCTGTACAGTAAATCTATCGTCCGAATAGGCTTATGACTGAATTTCATTTTTTTTTTATGTGGCGCTCACCGTATTCTTGAAAGGCCAGGGAAGCATATCGTCGTATTCGCTCCCGTGAATCCTGCACTTGAAAGACAGTTGTGGCGTAGTAACAGCTGCGGAAGGCCGAACGAAGCCAACTAAAAACTCCATCGCATAACCGGGCTTGTTGATGTACACTACACCGGAGGATATCTCCTCTGTTGTCGCCATGGCTCCATTCTTCAAGTGAGAGTACGGCTGCAGTTTCCACAGGTACTGAAAGCCAGGTGTCAGCTGCAAAAGAAGTTGCAGGAAATGCTGCGCAAAATAACCTAGACAAATAACCGCCTCACAGGGTGAAGGAAATACGCTGACAGTGCTGCGCCGTTCTACTCTGTTCATCTTGGCATGTTCTTTACGCTTTTATCACATGCACTTATCACGCAGCTCAACAACCTGCAATTGCTAAAGTGAGAACAATATGTCTGCTAAACTCCTTCTTCCAAGTAAGACTGCAGCATTCATGTGTGGGCTATGAATTAAGCAACTAATTCACTAGCAAACAAAAAAAAAGACCTTCAACAATTCAAGCAATCGCGGTGGCTCAGTGGTTATGGCACTCAGCTGCTGACCCGTAAGGCGTGAGTTCGACTCCCGCCGTGGCGGTCGAATTTCAGTGGAGGCGAAATTCTAGAGGCCCGTGTGCTGCGCGATGTCAGCGGACGTTAAAGATCCCCAGGTAGTCGAAATTTCCGGAGCCCTTCACTACGGCGTCCCTCACAGCCTGAGTCGCTTTGGGACGTTAAACCCAATCAAGCAGAAAGTACAAAAGTAAAAGCAACGAAGTAACCAGTGAACTATATGAATAAATAAAATAAAAAACCAAACAATGAATCAATACAACTTCAACTGAACATACGACTGCGCCAACGTGAATGGTAACGTGAGGTGAGATTCAGTATCTCTCAAAAGGTCGGCAGTGAATTATGGGCAGGTAATGAACAAAAAATACCATGCTGCTCAAGGGAGCCGGAAGTAAATCACGTTTACTGGGGTGTAATCGTGCTTGTACATATGTCACACTGGCCGCCATTTTGAGAGACGAGTTGGAATGTGAAAGCCTGTTCTTTCGTGTAATCTGCTTTTCGCCAGTCGAGGAGGTGGTAGAAAAAAGGTTAGTACTGCGCGAATTAGACACGACAGGAGAAGAGGAACAAACACGACAACACAACAACAACGCACGGCAACACGGTCCAACGTAGAGGCCCTCAAGTCAATACGATCTCAATACATGAAGTCAAAACGAATACGAGAGGGCCTGGTACGGTTACGACTGATCTTCAGACTACTAATCTGAACACTACAAGAGCATATAAAGCAGCTGGTATTGCACACACAAGAAGAAAATGTTTAGAAGAAAAATATTGTATGGAGGAAAGAAAACGTCTAGTAGAAAAACGCTTCTAGGATTCGTCCGTCCATAGAGGTAACTCCAGAAACCTAAAGGGTTGTGTGAATAGTACTTTCTCAAAATAGAATAGAATACATATAGCGTAGCTTCGTTAACAAACTGAATACAAATATAGTAGTGATAGAATTGAATGGAATATCTTTACGAATACTAGATACTTCTGCGAATATTTATACAAAACGCGCCATTTATTCTAATGGCGGCACAGTTTTATTTTCTGTTGACAAGGTCGGGCTTTTTTATGACGTCCACCTGTCGAAAAGTGTCGCCAGAGCACTGGGTCCATCTAATCCCATTTAATACACCAGGAAGGTGCTTCCTATAGGTGCCAGAAATTAGCTATAGCTGTCTTCCATAGGGGTACAAAAAACTAAGACAGTGTCAACTCTATGACCATCATGTCACAGGTAAATGTAATCATATCCTACGACAGCTGATGACAGTGAATAAATAAGCGGTATGTCTCAGTCGGTGACAGGGCCGAGAGCTACTTAAGAGCCACGGCCTCCGAGACCGGACATCAAAGTAGGCGTTTCTAAACCTTGCGAAACCCTTTTAGAATTAATGTATGGACATTATGAACAGTGCCTCACGAATATACCCCGCCGTCGAGCTTAACACTTTATCCCGCGCAGACCAATCGCGGCAGTTGAGGGAGTTGGAGTGAGCCCTGTTTTCAAGATCGTCGAGAAATCAATGGGGTGCCTTTTTCAAACTTGTGCCGCTCATTCGAAAACTACTCAAAAGCTTTCAAGCATACTCGATTCATTTGAAATAGTTTTAGACGTCCAACTATTGGTTTGCTCTGCGAATCAAACAGGAGCAATAGAGATAGATTCGTTCTTCAAAGATTTCGAATATTCGGCACCCCTAGAAACTACGCATTAAACTTGATGTGTTCACGGCCGGGAAGGTGGATTCGGCGATAGAAATACTAGTATTTATCAAGGCACAATAATGTTAAAAGCGCCTGCGTTAGTTAAAAACGCGCATTGTACTATTCGTTTAGCTGCATCGGCCAAACACCGATAACTCAGAAGTGCAGAGAACGAAAACTTAGTTCCAAATATGCGGACTTAGAGGAGCCCCTTTAAAGTTACTCCATGTTGACTGAGCCAGACCATCAAGTCAGAAAAACAATGTTTCAATTCAGCG